>NC_079288.1:41089612-41719404 GCF_023638135.1 Falco biarmicus
TGAGTTAAAGGTCACCAGAGAGACAACGTGGGGTGTTTTGGTGGGTTTTTTTTTTCAGAGGAGGGAAACAATACAAACAAAAGAAACCCCAAGCCCCCCAAATAACCCACCCCAAACCCAACAACAGCAAGAGGGATGCACTCCACAGCAGCTTTGACTTCAAGCACATGTAACACTGACTGATGGATACTGAAAGCATAGACACCAGTGGAAAATTAAACCCAACCAAGCACCAAAACTGGGACAGACTTTTTTGTTTGTTTGTTTCTCGGTACTACTTTAGAAAATTACACAAGGAAGGTCAGAATTTCAGCAAATGACCATTCTAGCTACCGTCACAGATCTGGGGTCAACAACAGGGTAAAAAGCTGACATATAACTGATGCCTATGACCTGGTTAGGATAAGCGTTTCCTCTTATCTCTTTCTTGTAGCTGATAATGAATGCAATTCTGGACTGAAGGGTACTTGTTCTCCCTGATTACCAGAAGGTTCAACACCCACTACGTGGCTACACCGATGGAGTAGCACTTCTGATTGCAGTTTTCAGAGAGGACATCTGAAGAGAACATAATACACCAACCCTTTTTCTAAATACAAAATCAATAACCTTGCCTTTGGGTCCTGTTTCTGAGATACTTTTAAGATTTTCATTTCTATTGATGTGACTCTTCTTCCCATGTTTATAATAGAAGGATAACAGTTTCCTCCTTCACCATCATCACTCCCTTGTAAGTCACATGAGACTTTTCCAGCTCTTACCTACTTTACCACAGGAGAAGACAGCAGGCTGGACGAGGCTGAGTCAGCATGTCAGCACACAAACTGTAACAGGATGTCTGGCACTAAGGTAACCCAGCCCAGCACGTGCCTTCCCTTAACTCCACTTTTACTTTAGTATTTTTCTGCTTGGCTGTGCAAGTAAACCTCAAGGAAGAAGACAGCTGCAAGCAAGTGCACATGCTACTTTTGTTTTACAAGCTTCCCTTAATAACAGAGGGTTTGGGCTGCTAGACACAAGAAACCTTATCACAAACGTGTAATGAGTCCTTGAGCTAACAGGTTAGCTGACATGGAACTGTTAACAGTGAATTGGCTTGGAGACAGTGGTGGGGGAAGGGGGAACAAAATGGGGGGGTGGGGGGGGGGAAGGGGAAACAGAGAGAGTGAGACAGACAGAGACAGCAACCAATTCAGCTGCAAGAAATCAAGCTATATCAGTCCCAAGTGCCCATGTTGGAGAGACTTGATCTCATACCTTGCTTGTTATCAAGGCACTCCTGATACGAGTCAGCTCCAGTTCCGTTGCGGTCTACAGACAAAACAAAAAGTTTCATTCATATCAAACATAAATATTAGAAACTTCTCAAATGGCAGCCTTGCTGGAGCAACATGCTATGTGCAAATAGCGCTAGTTCTTTAGGAGGCCAAGGTGGTTCACCGACATAAACTGTGACTCGTTACGAACAAGCTGCAATAACCCAACACCAACCCACTGCAAGAAAGGTGGTTTTGCCCTGGGCAGTAGGTGCCATGCTCTTCCCCCAGCCCTGCCCATCTGCCTCCACAGAGGGGATTACAGCTGCAGCTGCTCCAAGCTCCTTAAGCACATGGAAGGTGAAATACTTGGAGTTACCTACACCATTACGCTATCCGCTGCAGGCCCTATGAAACCACTGCTTCAAACCAGCAGATCCCAAACTATGCTCTGGAACAGACTTCTCTGTGGCTGTGGTGCTGCGCTCCCTTTTGGTTTCTGGCTGCTACACTGTATTAAAGACAACTGAAAATACAAGAAGATACTTTCCAAAGAGCACTCCTCCATGGAAGCAATGTTACTGTAGTTACCACAAGGGTTAATTGATCCAGGAGGAGTTGGTTTGTGCCATGAAAGCAGGGGAGAAGCTGAGACTCCTGTATGGGTCTGTGCTCCACCGAAAGAAGAAACCAGCCAGCTCCCAAACACAGGTGTGGTCACACAAGTGACATTTCACAGCCAGCAGGGATATCACGTAACAAACCCCTTCATCTGCATTAGAGGTTCAGCTAGATCTCATCGGCTGTGTGTAGAAAGGGTTTAAACTGTACGTTAGCAGAATCAGGTTACAACATGACTTGGCCCTTGACAACAAACCAAAGAATGTTCCAGCATGGCTTCTCTTCCTGCTTTACAATTCAATTTAACCACAAAAAAAAGTCTGGATGGTCCTTGAGAAAAAATATTAAATATATCTGTCTTTCAGCCGCTTACATGCGCCTTACATGCTAAGTGCAAGGAATAAAGCAGCTGAGCCCATGAGACAGGTGTCTGCACACACTCAGGGTCCCCCAAAAGCAAATGTTTTGTACATCACATGTAAGAACGCACATGGTGCTAAAAACCGACCCTGTCGTGTAACTACCAACCCATTCAATCAGGTCACCCATGGCACGTACTCCTACCGTGCCATCTCCAGTGGCACTGGAGACAGCTCCTCTGCTATAACAGTTTATCTGTGTGGTGATCACAACTAATAAAAAAGCCACCACTGGGGGACTGGGAGTTAGCACCCTGCTAGGCTGCTGGATGGACAAGCTATCCAGTAATGCTGTCTCAGTCTCACCACCAAGAGAACCAGCACAACAGCAACATGTTACATTTCTTTCTGAAGATGGCCTCTTCAGGGCCAAAAGATCAGAAATATTGTTCACAACAGAAAAAAGATGCTGCCAAGTACCCTGCCACCCAGGCACCTGCAAACAACTTCATTTCTGCACCTCCAAAAAGTGCCTGGCCCCCGAATATGATGGCTTACTGGCATTTCTCATGTGGCAAACAAATTCCTGCACAACCTGCCCTTCCGTCTTTGCTCAACCAAGAGCTGGCGATGGCTCCTTGAACGTACAAAGAGATCCAGATCACTTAAAAGGCTTCATGTTCCGCAATAGTATTTAATGAACAAAGAAGTAAAAATTAAAGTTGCCTCACTGTTTGTGTTGTGTAAATCCCAGATAATAGATCTTCTCCCTAATCCTAATGAGGCCTTCCTATTAAAATCTTTATTAGCTTTCAGCTCTGCAGATTGCCCAAAGGCTCATCAGTTTCCCTATCTCTCAGTACCAAGATCTGCTTTAACTTTTACAAATAGCTCTAAGATATTTCTCAGCTTATCAGCATTGCCAAGCAGCCTGTCTTATCATTACTATTGCAGATAAAATAAATGAGCTCACGATGATATGAATAATGGCATTTTCTGTAGGCTGGTTTCCCATTACGTTTTCAACAGATTGTAGATTTAAACTTCCACACAAAAGAAAAAAAAAAAAACACACCAACGACTACAGCAGAGGGGGAAGAGTGGCTTTTTTTTCTCCTTCCCATTTACCTTCACTGTCTTAGAGCGCAGGCTCCATTTTTAAGCTCGCCTGATGCGAGCTAGTAATTAATTTTGAAAGGGAGCAGAAACACCTCAGCTCCGCTTCCTCTTAAGACCAAAAGCACAGTTACTTCTGGGATGTTTTATCAGCTGCATTTGTTGGAGAGAAGCAAGGGCTAAACTCCGCGCTGCCTAATGAAGCCATCTTCATTAGTTTGCTCCTTTCCCTAGCAGACTCGGAATACCAGTCAGATTGGGAATTGAAATCATGAAAAGCAACAGAACTGCATTTGAATTAAAAGACTAGGCTACAAAGGTCTCCAACGTCTGCTCCGGGCTGATTAGCACGAGGCGCGTGTGGCACCGTTGCGGCACAGAGCGAATTTTACAGCACACGTTCGCGGATAAAGGCAAAGCGTTCGCAGGAGACAAGGAAGCTGAAAGACTAACACGTCTCTCCCTTTTCGTGACAGCAAGCAGGGAGGTCATGTTCTGGCAACCATTTTCTGCCTGGTCCCTGCAGCAATCACTACAGGGTTAAATGCTTTTCCGCTCCCCAAATTCCTAGCCCTGTCACTGTATCAAGGTTATCTATTATTGGCAGTGACAGGTGAAAATTAAGCTCCTAATTATTTCTTGCTGCGTAATCTGCACTGAAGAAGTAATGTAAAAGGATTACAGTACACCCTCTATGGAAGGCTTTGCTAGAAAGCCAATCATCCAGGGAGATAGAAGGTATGTGGTAAAGAGATATTTATGACGGATTTCTAACCATTTTGAAGGCCGACTGTACTACAACTTCATAACCTACAGCTTTGGAGTAAGGATCTACTCGCAGGCATCTTAATCGCCTGAACGCTTTTTATTGTTGATTATTCCACGGAAAAAAACCCCAAGATTTACAGCCTTCATGTCCCTGATTCTCCTTTGGTATAACCGTTACTGCAGAAACCACATCCACGTACAGATGTTTTTTACCCCCCGCAGAAACACCACAGCAAACAACGGATCCAGCTTGCTTCAACTCAGTATTAAAAATGAAGCTACCTTCCACAGCAATTTAACTGTAATGGTCTTTCCACAAGAACATAAGCTAGGCTGAGTACTTTCAAAATAAAAAATATTTGAAAAAAAAATCTCATTTTGTTAGCAACCTAGAAATATCTTTGGTAACAACACAGCCACCCTGAAAAGCTGTCTTCACGTAAACTCCAACTCTTCTCCTACCACCCAACAGAAAGTAAGGTTTATTTTTATACTATTAAAGAATGCACATTTTATTTATCTTTAACCCTTTCAATGCAGCCATATAAGGTATAAGTGGCTATTTTGGAGAACCTATTTTTCTATATCCATGCCAACAGCACCATCCTAGTTTAAGTTTACAAGAAGCAACAATCACAGGTTGCCATTCTTAGTGTTTAAAATGACATTAGCTACCTTGAGAGATGCTCTCAGGCTAAACTGCGCCTGTGGGATGGTTAATGCAGGGGTCATGACCTGTAAAACTCCGGCAGGGTAATGGGACAGGGCAGCAAGGAAGATTACCACCACAGCATCACCACCTGTGATCAAGTCCTTCCAGCAGCATCAGACACAGAGATTTTCAGTTTCCTTGACGGCAATCCTTTCTACAGGGTGCAGAAATGTCACCGATTCCTTTGTGCAAACTCTCTGTGCTTAAGTCCAGCACCATTTTCCCACCTTTTCAGAAAGCCAAGCCCTGCCACAAACACTGAAAGCAACACACTGGTCAGCAGTGAGCAGCCACCACTCCGGTTTGCATGTCCAACGACCAGGATCTCGCAACCGAGTCAGTGTTAGGGGGATCAGAACAGATAACTGACACTAAACCAAGACACAAAATAAAACCATCAAGAGGACACTAAAATTGGGACTGTCCTGCGGAAGCCAGCCGCGCCTCACCAGCTGCAGCGTGCGCCGGCAGCCACGGGGTGGCACACAGAATACTGCAAAACGTGTCCATGAACCGCTGGAATCGGGGGCCTCGACTTCAAAACAGCCATCGCACCTTTAACTTCCTAAAAATAGTGATAGCTGTGCAAACCTGCCTCGATCACCAGAGCCACCGTCAGGGGTCACTGCGCCGCCTCGGCTGCTGGAATCCCTGCAACGGCGATTTCCAGAGAAACCCCGCAAAGCTGGAACACATTTGTAACTCAAGGGACAAAAGCTGGACAAGCCATTTGAAAAATTGCTAGAATCACCAGCACTCAGATTTTAAACGAGAGGCTCAAATATTAGGCAAATTCCCCAGCAGTGACAGAGGTGTTAAGATTGTTCACCTTTTCCCTCTGTTGGTTTTAACACCTCTGAGCCCGTGCGCAGGCGGCGCAGCCGGCCAGCTCAGCGTTGGGATCCGTTGGGATCCCGGAGGCTAACCACCCGCTCTGGCCTCTGAGCACGAAAAATGCTGAAGGGCAAGTGTGTGGAAACAAATTATTTTCTTGCTTAAGGCAACTGCTACTAAAAAAGTAAGGCTGTATTCAAGTCACTTTTATAAGTGCTTTCTTCATCTGAAAGTCAGCTCCTAGGCGATCCTTAGGATGTTACAGGAACTCTTGAAAACGCGTACCCAGCTACCAAGTTTTACTGAATCCACATCACATATACACGTTTAGGTATATTTCACTTTCACCAGCAGGAGGATAAAGTCATTTGTGTTTACACTATTAAGGCTAGAGATTTTCTTTTCCTTCGGACCTATTTTCAATAGATAAACAGAAATAATGTAATGAAACCTGGAACAGAATGTAAGCCCTTAATAGTTTACCCTTGGTGTTAAGTAAGTAAGGGAATTATTCACTAGCATCTCTCATTTTGTGGACATTTTAATCTTATGGTTACCTAATCTCTTACATAGTAGTTAAGAGAACAAGAGGTGTATAAAGGCAAAGCACCCACCTACTACCGTATCAGTACTACTTTTAACAAGCTTTCAGTAATACGTTTTGCTCATGGAAATCTGAAGAACAAATTCCTATCCATAGGCATTTTCCCCAAATGCTCCATCACCAACCTCATTATGCGATACAGAAATTCTCCCAAGGGATATTATGTAATGGCAATCCCTCCTTCCTCTCCCTAAGGAGTATATTTCTCATTACATCTCCTAGTAATTGATCAGTCTAGGAAATCACTTCTGGTAAAACCATATGTTTCTTTACCTAGTTCAGAATTTCCATCTTTATTCAGGAGGATAAAAGACTGCAAGAAACCCTAAAATTTCCATTTCTGATGCAGAATGCCAATCTTCTCTCAAACTTGCTGTTAAGCAAGAAGCAACACATTCTTGTACCTGCCTGATTTCAGATCTTGTAAATTCATAAAGTCATTAAAATCAACCAGCTTACATTTCCTATTCTGATGATACAAATAGTTTTACTTGACTGAATCTTCTGTGATGGGCTTTTAAAAGGCTGCTTCATATTCAAATGTATCCAGACACCACAATTCCTAGCTATTATGGGTCAGTCAACACAAGGATGCTGGGAGTCAAAGGGAAAAAAAAAAATTAAGGCAGAAAACGACATACACATCTGTGCTTTCCAAAAGTACCATACAGCACAGGCTGGCTCACTGAAGAATGCGTCCATTCTCATTGCCACTCTTGTTCATGTATCGCCATTAAACATCTTAAACAGTTTTCAGTTTAAAAAGCAACAACAGCAAACACTAGTATTTGCACCCCTTACTGAAAGTTAACACTTCAAATCACAACATTCTTGCAAAATCAGACCAAAATAAATATTAGCTACTGCTAAATATCTGCAGTTTATCACTGGAATTCAAAGCATACTCCAATCCCCTTTTTAACTTAAAAATACCAGAGCTACTTGTGACGCTGCTATTCAATTTAGCCAGCACAGGCCACAAAGTCCAACAGATGACTGCATGTCCCGATACAGTAACACTAGGATATATTTTGCTCCTTCGTTTATGAGAACAGACTGCCCCTCTCTGATAAACAAGGCTTAAGGTTTCACTCAGAATAACCCACCTTCCAAATAAAATACAATTAAAAAAAAAAAAATCAGCTCTGCACTAGCAAAATCTCAGTATCCAACTAAATACAATACTGCCCTTCCTTGTTTTATAGCATTAATCTCCTCTGGAACAGAAAACCAGGCAGCCCAAGCCAGTGCCTTTTGGCTTTGGTACAGGGCAGTTTTAGGGAACTGTTGTCAGCAAAGAAGAAAATTCTTGAAGAGAGCATTAGAAGTCTGCCACTTGTAGGAAGTTAATGCTGTGTGTATAAATCAAGCAGCTCGCCCTTCTAAGTCTGTATGTGGGGAAAATCGGATTTATACATAAACATAAACCTCTGAAGTAAATTCTGATCAGGGATGACCAGAGATTTAACTCTCTAGAAAGAAGAACGGGAAGACTGTTTTCCTATAATACCTTAGCAGCCTTTTCCAACTGAGCGAGGATTTCTTTCAAGAATTGGTAACGAAGTAAATAATTCCAGTTTCCGCAGCACAGGGGAGAGTGGTTAAGGACGATCTCCAAGACCCAAAGCAATCATTCAGAACAGTAACTTACATAACAAGAAATTATCTTTGTTACAAAATTAGGTTAAAAGGACCTCAGATACTGTAATGTTACAAAAAATCAGGACATGCCTTGAGAAGATTAGCTAGCAAGCAGCCTCCTGAGATAAATGCGCAACTTCGAGAAGATTTTACAAGCCTAAAAAACAATTTAAATTCCAGAGAGATGTACACAAGCCTTTGCCATTTAAAAAGGTCTCTTTCCTTTCTCTCTGCCCTCGCCTGATTCCAGACTCTTTTTGCAAAACCATCTTTGGTTAACCAGTGACCTGGAAATCTTACTTCAGCCCCCACTCCCCTTTTCAAATTTGTCACTTTAAACACACAAGGTTTAATTTCTTAATTGGATTAAATTTTTCTTTCAAGCTAAAGCAGAGGGCCACGGCAGCAGACGCGGGGACGAGAACAACGCCCGAGCAGCCGCCCCGCGTTTCAGCAGCACAATCTGCTGGGCTGGGGGAGCCGGACGGGTATTTCTCAGGCCAAAAGGCGCAGGGAGGAAAAAACCCCACGCAGACCATTATGAGACTTCTTGTTCTTCGTGAGTAGGGGGCTCTGGCCTGCACCGAAGGTGTTAACCGTCGGCTACAGAGTTTGTTACCGTTTTTAATAGCCAGCGATCCCAGCCAAGCCCCGTCCTCCCCCGACAGCCCGCTACAGCACCCGTCTGCCCGGGGGGCACCGCGGGAGCCGGCTCCGAGCGCCGCCGCAGGGACCACCGGCCCCGGAGCCGCCACGGCCACCCCGGGGGAGCGGGCGGGCGGGGGGGGCACAGCGGGTCCGCCCGGCGCAGCCACCCGACCCCAACCTGCCGCCCGAGGAAGGCAACGATCCGGTATTTATTACACACACGCACCCCCCCCCCCCCCTTCCCAGAAGAGAGGCGGAGGGGTGGGAAGAGGGATGCGGTCGCACTGGAGGAATGTGCGAAATGGGGTGAAAAAAAGCAGCTTGGGAGCACATCGCATTCTGGCAGCTCCTCGCTTTTTAAAAAAGATGTTATTTTATTTAAACACAGCCGGTCTCCCTCCAGAAAAAAAACCAAACACCCTTGTCCGTAAATCCGTTCGGAGAGCTCCCGGTGCCTGCCGCCGCACCGCATCCCGGCCCGCCCGGCACAGGGCGCGGGGCCGCCCCCCAGAACGGGCTGGGGGGGCCGGCAGCCAGCGAACGGCGCGGTCAGAAAAAATCAAACCGCCTCGTCGGCTGTGCCGAAAAAAGGCACAAGGAAGACAAAAAAAAAAAAAAAAAAAAAAAGACACAAAAAACCCGCACGCACACAACCCATCGCACCAGGCGGAAAGCACAGCGATTTCCTTCGCCCGACCGCAAAGCCGCCAACTCCCGGCTGGCCCCCGCCGCCGGTGCGAGAGACACTGCCCCCGGCGAGCGCGGCCCGCGGGTCCCGGCCCGAGGGCGCCCACCGCCCGCCCCGCCGTACTTACCCCGCGGCGCGCAGACCATGGCGAGCCCCGCCGGCGGGCCGGGCCCCCGCGGGATAATCCACACGGCGCGGCCGGGCGGTCCCCGCGGGCGCTGCGCTGTGCGGAGCCGCTCGGGGCCCTCCGCAGCGGCACAACGCGGCGTCCGGCCCGGAGGTGCCCCGGGGGTCCCGCCGGCCCCCGCCGCCTCCTCCCGCCGCAGTCCTCCGCCGCTCGCTCCTCTTCTCCGCTCCCTCCGGGCTGCAGGCAGCGCGGCTGTTTTTTTTTTTTTTTCTCCTCTCCCTCTTTTTCTGGTGCCCCCCCGGCCTGTTTTTTTTTCTTCTCCCCCCCCGGCCGAACCCGGGGCTCAAAGTTTGCGGCCCCCCCGCCTCGCCCCGGCGGGCTGCGCCCCCGCCGCCCGCTCAGCCCCGGAGCCGCCGCGCTGCCGGCGCTACGGGTCCATCACCGCGGGGCCTCGGCGGGGCCAGGAACACGCAGCGGGGCCGGGAGCCCACGGACGCGCCGCAAAAAGGCGATAAAAATCACACACAAAAAGCCAAAACCCAGGAAAAAGCAGCGGCTCCGGCCGGCGTCCGACGAGGGAGAGACGGGGAACGGTCAGCGCCGCAAGCAGCCCCAGCCCGGCCCCATCCAGGGGCTTCCCCCGGCGGCGGCTTTCCTTCGCGCTCTCCTGTCGCGGTTCACGCCTCGGCAGCCATTATTCCCAAACACGGACGGGAGGGACCGCGCCGAACCCGCTCCGCGCCGCCGGTGCCGCTCCTCAGGCGCTCCGCGGCGCGACTGCCCCGCGCGGCCCCGCCGAGCACCGCCCGCCCCGCGCCCGCCCGCCGCCAGGCCAGACCAATCCAGCCGCGAGACGCCGATCCCCGCGCGCCCCGCCGCGCCTCGCGCGCGCCCCGCCGCGCCCGCCCCGCCCCGCCGGCGGGCGCGCGCGGGCAGGCGGTCCCCGGGCGGCGGCGGCGCGCGCGGGGGTGCGCGCGCGGCGGTGCGGCGCGAACGCGGCCCAGACCCACGCGCACGGGGCGCGCTTGTGCACGGCCCCTGCGCGCGCGGCGGCGGCGTGCGGCCTGTGTGTGTGCAGGTGCGCGGTCTGTGCAACGCGTGCGCACCGTCTGTGCAGCAGGTGTGCACGGTCTGTGCGGGGTGTGCGTGCACGGTCTGCAGGGGGTGTGCACACCGGGCAGGGTGTGTGTGCGCACGGTCTGTGCAGCGTGTGTGCGTGTGCACGGTGTGTGCACGGTGTGTGCAGTGTGTGCGTGCTCTGTGCAGGGTGCGTGCACGGTCTGTGTAGGGTGTGTGTGCATGGTGTGTGCACGGTCTGTGCAGGGTGTGTGCATGGTCTGCAGTGTGTGTGTGTACGTGCTCTGTGCAGGGTGTGTGCACGGTCTGTGCAGGGTGTGTGTGTGTGCACAGCCTACAGCTTTGTGCAGTCTGAGCTGTGTCTGCGAACGGTCAGCGTGCGCGTGGAGCCTGTGTGTGCAGTCTGGGTGTACGCACACATGGTCTATACTGATGTGTGGCCTGGGTGTGTGCATCATGTGCACACACAGTTTGCACAGCTTGCGTGTCGGTGTACGTGGAGGGTGTGTGCACACGCACAGCCACTCTCTGGGCACTCACAGTGGCGGTGTATGCACAGGGTGTGTGCGGTCTCTGCATGCACAGCCTGTGTGCACAGGGGGTGTGCATGCACATGGCCCAAGAGCACGTGGAGTGTGTGTTAATGCTGTCTGAACACACAGGCATGTGTGTGCGTGTGCACGCATGGTGTGCACATGTGCGCGTGCGTGCATGCTTCCCTCCCCACTCCAATCTTTTGATGGGCTGAGGTTGGACGCCTCTCCCTCTATTTTTCATGTTAGTTGCAGCCGTCTGTGTCCCTGAGATGCATTCAGACCCCCAGGGAATTTGGATCCGGGTGGAGGGAGAAGAGGAAAGCAAAGGAAATGTTTAATCGTGATTAACTTTGACATTGCAAAACAGTTGTTAGTAGGTATATTTAAAATATAATTACTATTGCAGTGATTCATAGGTGCTTTAATAAATGGTTAATCAATGGCCACAGGGGCCGACGATCCATGCTGCCTGACACGCCTGGTTAGTGCCTGCTGCAGTAACCGTGATTCACAGGGACAGGGTGAGTCCCTGCCCCCTCCCCACAGCCCTCCCGCGCAGCCCCCTGGCCGGCAGTCCCCCGCCCGCCCTGGCATGGCTGCTCTGCAGTGGTCAGGGTGTCCCCCCGGCGTGGCGGCCGCCCCTCGGGCAGGGGAGCGGAGCACCCGCAGCAGGGTTTCCAGCTGGCCCTGAGAAATTACCTGCAAATCTTCAGGGAGAAAGGCCGTAAACATCTGTATACTATTAAACCCATTAGATGTGTTCATTATTTTATATTGATTAGTATATCACTACACAAAGTTAATATATTATGATTATTAGTATATTGTTAAATCATTAAATACGACAGCAGACGCAATAAATAATTTCCAAGGGATCTCCGCTGACATTTAGAAATTGATGGGTATGTTTTTCCTTTTGCATCCCGGCTGACTGCAGGACTGCAGCGACACGCTGGCTGTTCTGACTGATCTCCTTCCCCTGCCTCCCTCTGCAAGTAAAGGCAGCTGGAGGAGCCTGCTCCACCATGCCCAAGTTTGCATTTTAAAAGATGAAGCTGAATTAATACAAGCCCCAAAGAAACCTGTTGGACGAGGATATTCAAACCGCTTGCATGAAACGGGGAGCCACGCAAAGGATTCACACCGGAGGCCTTATCCTGGTGTTGCTCCGGGAGGAGAACACCCTCTTGCAACACCAATGAGATTTTCCTGTGCAAATGCGTGGATGGAGCTGCGGCTCTGCCAGCAGCACAGCCACCTGTGTCCGGCAGGTACCCAGCCCAGCCAGCCCTCCGGACTACGCAGCACAGGAGCAAAGGCATCCCCGAACCCTCCACCCAGGCTCAGGTCACCAGGGTTTGTGGATTTATGGCACAGATCCTCATGAAACAGCAGATGTTGGAGAGCGCGCACATCTGTATCTTTACAGCAGGGGAGCTGGATGCCAATCAGGGTTAATTCGGGATAAATTTACAAGAGCGCACAGCATGACCCAAGGTACCTCTTTATTGGCCTACTACAGGCCTGCTAAATACATCGACCGACTACTACACATTAAAGCCACATGAGCTTATATGTTCAAAATGAATTTTACAGGAAGACACAGGGATAGAAAAAGGAGGAGAGTCTGTGTCACAAATGACATCCAGATGTGAAAACACTGTAAATACAAACATCAAAAGGCTCACCCCTCCACATTTTGCAAAGACAACATTGGAGAAAGGACTTGCTGCATTTAAACAAATATTCTCGGCAAGGAAGCCAAGGAGCCTGCTGTCCCCAGTGCACAGCAAACCCCCACAGATCCCAGTGGGAATTAGCCATTCGTCAAGGCAAATATGCAGCAAATATTATGCCATCCTCTGGACGGTCCAACCTTGGATCAGGAGCAATGAAATAGGATGGAAGGGGAGGTGTTTTCCTAGGAAGACCAGAAGTTTAAATCTAATAACTCAACTCTGAAAACTGCACTCCAGAAAGCATGTGATTATTTAGATAAAGTCTCCAGAGCTATGTCGTACTTCTTACTAGAGTCGATATCATTCAGTGACGGCTCCTAAGCCTTGCCAGCTGCATAAAATAACTAAATAAATAGTTGCCTTTTAAAGCCTTGGCATTTGCCGCAATGATATGACTGGAATCCTAGAAAATCTGGGATACCTGGTAAGCCACTCCGTAACTCTGTTTTAAGAAGATGTGGCAAATGAAAGGCTGTTCCCCTGGAAGAGCTCAGAAGAGCTCAAAACCTCCACTTGCACGGCCCTACAGAGGAGGATGAACCAGCACCAAGTCACCGCGAGTGACAGACTAGTGTTCACAGAGCCAAGGACCCATCCCATCCATCACCTGTCATGCTGTCCCTTTCCCTTCTTACCTGCCTCTCACTGCAGGCAGACACAGCAGGGGCCAAAGCTGGCTTGAAGCAGGACAGAAGAAACCTGAAGTAGGGTCAGCAGCAGTGGAAACCATCCACCAACCTTCCCAAAAGGCGGGGGATTGACGGGCAATGGTGGCGCACGCAGGGTGCAATCTCAGATGTGTGTGTAGCAGTCTCGGTTTGGCCCTCGAATGTGCAAACCGAGACGGCAGCACTGGGCATTACTTGCTTGAACTCTCCCTCTCGGAGCAGCATGGCCAGGTATTGCACTGGTGCAATGTCAAAGCAAACTTAGAATAGGGTGTATTCTGGTTTTCACATCTTTCCCAGATGCTATCTGACCCCCACACCTTACAGTGCTCGCAGACCACCCAAGGGACTCCGTACCGAGCTTGCGCTAATCTCTTGGCGGTGCTCGGATGCCAGGGCGTCGGGCAGTGCTCGCAGGGAGGGGAGATGAGATGGGATGAGACAGGCTGTGGCTATTGTTTTCACTCAAGTCTGACTCAAGGCTGCAGGATCACAGCCACCTGCTCTACCACCGATATCTGTCCCAAGTGGAGAGCCCTCCCTTGAGACAGGACTCCATCAGACTGGACTGGTGCTTGGACAGAGTGTGGAGGACTCTCCTTGCACCCCGAGCCAGACAAGGCTTCTTATTTTGGAGCTAAAACCTTCCAGCAGTTTGAGACTGGCAGTGCTGACAATAGAAGGAGAAAGCACTTAACCATAGCGTTGCATAAAGATGTCATGAGGAAATCAGGATTTTACAGCAGAGAGAGTAGAAAAACACTCAGGAAGAGCTTGGATAAACTCAGGGCGAGATTCAATAAGAGACGCCAGCCGCCTCCTGCACTGCGTGCCCCCACCTGGGCTTCTGCTGGGAGGCAGCCGGAGAGTTTTATTGAATCTTTTATTGAATCTGTCTCTAGGCTGGTAGCCGCGCTAGGTACCCTCACCAGCGCCTAAAAATAGAAAGGAAGTGGCACAGGAATTTGCAGTGAAACTTAAAATATGCTCTGATTTGCTTTAGGAGAACGCGTGCGCCCGGAGAGGGAGCGCGGTGGGCCAGCACAGTGCACCAGGCTGCTGCCGAGAGCCCGGCGGGCCTGGCTGTGGGCTGTGGGCTGTGGGATGCGCAGGAGCTCAGCTGCAGCTCCCCATACCTGCGCCCGCTGGCACGGCTCCGCTCCTAGGCCTAGCACCGCCGCAAAACTACTTAGCCATTGGGGTATCACATTCCCTGCAAAATCTATAGCTGCTCAAGAGCTTAATTTTGACATACAATTTTCACTTGCTGAACAGAAAAGGGAGGGGAAGGCTGAAAGTGTCTAAACAAAAGAATGTTTTTTTCCACTGCACTTTCAAATGTTCATAAACCGAGCAGAATACAGTTAGAGACGGCCCTTCGCCTCGGGGCATCCAAGGCTATGGCTCCAATTAAAGAGAACAAGGATACAGGAGGTGGTACCTCCAGTCTGATTGCTCTCGCCTGGGGCAGCTAAGCCTCATGAATAAACACTGTTGACTCCAACTCTCAACAAAACAATTACACATTTGTTTTTAGAATATATTTTCTTAGCCTTTCCACTTGCAATTTTTGCTACTATAAACTAGCCGGGACAAGAATAAATACCTTTGTGATTCTCTAAACATCCTTGTAATTGCAGTACTTCACTCATGAATGTGTATTTCAACAGAAGAACAGATCCCAAGTGATATGAAGAAATGTTTCTTTGAAGTAACCTTTCAGAATTAGATGCAAAATATTTACAGCTAATTATTATTACAAGAACTTCTGTACACACTGCCAGCTTCAGGAGTGAAAGCCTTACCCACAAATCCAGTTATCTTTGAAGAAAGCAAACACAAGGAGATGGGCGAGACTCACATTTAGGGCTCCTGCCAGGTGTGGTCACCAGCGTGGTGCAGCCCCTGGGGTCCCCCATCTCCGCACAGACCTGCCAGCCCTCCCGGACCCCCCTCCTGGCAAACCCCACTGCAACCACCTTGCAAATGGGACCCCAAAAGGGATGAGAGGGTGCTTCTGTGTGTCAAAAGTGCCTGCCCAACTATCTCCTGGATGCAAATGAAAGGAGTGGCAGGATTTCTGTTGTTGGGGTAAGTCTAAACAGAATGGCAGTGGAGGAATCCAAGTGCAAGCGGGTGCATAATTCCCTCCCACCCCAAGCACCCAGCTGTTACAGCAGCCAGGACTAAACCTGGAGCTTTTATGAAGACAGAAGATAGCCCCAGCTGGCTCTTACAGGCTCAGGTTTCTCGTAAAGATGGGTGCAGAAGTAAAGCAGAACTCTGGTTTCCTTCTGAGGACAGCGGTGGAAGGAGAATAATGATTTACTCAGCTTTCTAAGGACTTTTCCCCAGAAAACCGACCTACTGCTGCAAACCTGAACAATCAACCACCAACCACCATTTCAAAGTACTGAGCCTTAAACCACAGTTCCTCTGTTTAGTACAAAAGATTTTGGCTAATAAATACACTTTTTTTTCCCCTTAGAAATGCTTCCTAACTGGAATATTATCCTCCTTCTCGCTTTCAGTGTAAGGATGAGAAAGTATGGAATGGGAAAGTAAACAGAGAGCCTGCTACCCTGTACGGGCGACACTCAGGCTGCGGATTTGGGAGCGACTGAGCAATACGTTAAAACAATACTCGTTCCACATTCGAACTCAGAAGACAAGCAATGTTGCCTGCTCCTATATGTTATTTATATATCGCGTTAAGCAACAACGTGCAAATGAGTTGGAGTACAAAATATCAGACATGGCAAGATGTTACAGTGCAGCACTACACAGCGCAACACAGATAAGTGACTCTCCGTATGGGGCCCTGTATCCTAGGAGTGTTTATACTTGATTGTATAATTGGGACCACAGCCAGCTCATCCTAAAATATACAGCATGAGTACAGCTAGGCATTGCATCTGTAACATATACAACTTTAGATGTCAAAGCATCTTTGTTTGAAGTCAACAGCAATAAAAACTGCGTTTGTACGAGAGCTTAGCATGTGGGAATACATATTGCAGGATGTTAACACATGGCCCTCCTCAGTTTGCTGCTGCCAAAAGTATGCCTTTCAAAATTGGGAAGAGCATGCCAATAATCTGTAGGATATTTTAAAACTTGGAGAGATCTACAGCAGTCACCCAGTATTGGAGAAAACTCTTTTGGGGCAAATTTACCTTTGGTAGAAACTGGCATAACTCCTTCTGCTTTGAAAGATTTGGGTCCTTCGCATATATGGACATGCTATGTGTAAAAAAAATAATCCACATACGGATTTTTCTGTTGTGTTTCACTTTGCAGAACCTTTTCTTAGTCAGTGACCAATTATTCACATAGATAAATGAAACTTTCAAATGTATACAAACTTTCAAATGTGCACAAACCTATCTTTTTAAGGTTGCTATCTTGATGTTATTTCATTAAGGTACACAGAAACCATATCAGAACTGTGTTAAGCTTATGGGATTTCTGTCAATTCCCTTTCTGGATATTAAACTTTAAACAAATATTATGATTGTATTCCACAGACTTGAATGGGCTGATGATTTTGAAAGTGCTACTTTGGCATCATTGTGCAGCTCCATTTCTTTTATGTATGTTTTGTTAAAACACAAAGAAGCTCTATTTATGAAAAGCCAGTCTTAAATCTATAGTTTGTGAAGCCATAATTTGTGGTTGCAATTGTGGTTAATTTAACAAAGAAAGCCTTTTGGTTCACAGTGCACCATACTTACTATTTTTCATAAACTATCAGAGAAAAAAAAAACCCCTCCAACATGTCAGATATATGATGATCCAGCAATGTTGCAATTTTCCAACTCCTATTTTGTGGTATACCATATTATATGCACAGGAATGCTACATCATTTATTCTGGAGCACAGCCCTGTAATTATTGCTGGCAAACTACTAATTACATACCGCCATCAAATCTAACAATTTTCCCAATAAAAAAAAATAACTACTTTCGTGTGGAATATAGCAAATACAGCCATAAGTGCATGCATGTTTTTATTTTAACACGCATGCCATATGGTATTGATCCTCCACTCATATATGCTTCACCTAAAATATCTCTGCAGAGCACAGGATTCCGCAAGCTTTGCATTATGGTACAACGCCATGAGGCATGAGAGGTCTGAGCCATGAACTCTGGCTCTGACCTGGTGTCTCCCCTGATCTGAGGGCCAAACCCCTCGTCTCACACATTTTTTGCCTTGGTAGAATTAAGATTCAGGCCTTGCAACAAAACAGGGGTCTAGATCTCAAGTTCACCAAACTCCAGGATTGTTGTGTTTGGAATTTTGTCATTGGTTCATAAGTAGAAGCTACAATATGGATCTACTTCTCTGTACCCTGCCGAGAGCAATGGTTAGCGCTGCGGAGAAAGCCTGTCAGCTGGTCAGAAACCTGCTTCACTGCATCCCAAGGAATTCTAAGAGCCGTGGTGAATTTCAATCGCAGAACCACACAGTTTTGAGTCACTTCTAAGGAAAAAAGGAGAGATTGTGGGGCAGAGGGAGCACACAACAATATTTCCCCAAAGATAATGCCCTACATACACTGACATTTCCAGAGATCGGCCACAAATTCTGACGGTGTGCAGCAGCCCCACCGTTCCCTTGCAGCGCAGGAGCAGCACGGGCAGAAAAGCAGCAGATGCATATTGAAATCTGTAAGTGCTTCTTCTTGAGGCTGTCCATGCCTAAGCCACTCGGGTGATTTAATGCATGCCTGTCCCATGCCAGGCTGCCCGTGGGCTGGCAGGGCACTACCGGAGGAACAGTGCTGCAGTCTCCCAGGAAAAACGTGGGATGAAGTGGGAGCTGCTGCGCTGCAGGGAGCCAATTACGGATTTGAGGCTCCAGGCTGCCTGCTCGCAGCATCTGCCCGAGTGGCTGTGGGGCTCCTGCGCTCGCAGCCAGCAGCAAGCTTACCTCGCAGGGCGGCGGGTGCTGCTGGCAGAGCTCAGTGGTGTGCCGGCATGCAGGGCGGATGGGGCTCTTTCCCCCAGCAGCACATACTGCCCTGGAGGGCATCCCTAATGCTCTGGGCTACTCCAGCAGCCAAGGGCAGGGGGGAGAAGCCCACACCAGCATCAGCTCCTACTGCATCGTTTTTCTACATTCACAGACCCTCTACTGGCTTGGGGGGGGCTATTCTGACAGGCAGAAAAAAGGCAAGAGTGGTGCCAATTCCCCCCGACATGACTTCCCCCAGACTCCACCCTCCTTGAGCAGTGCATTTCTGACTTGGCAATCAAAACATCTGTGAGATTCGCTCCCTTTTAAAAATATGACAAACAGCATAGGTATGTGAGACAATTTTCTTAATCTTTCTCAATTTTCTCCTGTTTCAAAACTGCAGTTAAAATTGACTGCAGAGCAAAACCCTATCCTGCTTGTTTGAAGGTATGGAGCGACGTAAGGAGCTTGTTGCACACTTTGATGATAACGTGTGAAATGAAGCAGCCAGGGGCGCTTGTGAAGGATGTCAGAAAAATCCCACTGGAGTACAGTAACCTCAACGGCTCCATGGCAGCACAGGGCACGTGCTGCCAGCGCAAAGCTGCACATCACTGCAATATCTGGCGCAGTTCTGGTAGAGCACGGGCTATTTGCTTAAGTTTCTGGCGTTTACTCCTCAATGTCCTTAGCAGCTCCAACAAGAATAAAGCATGCTTCGCATGCCAAGCAAGTTGGCTGATCTTAGTCACAGCCTTGGTCAAACACAAGGAGTTGCTTGACAAGAAAGAACTGCAACTAAAACCATTAAAAAATGTTAACAGAACTCGCAGCTTGCAAGTTGAGTGTTGTATCTGAAGCCTGACAGTCTTTGGGAACTACCCTCAACATCCACTTCAACAGGAGTTTTCAGGCACCAACACTCCTTTTCCTCTTTATATCTCTGGTCTTATTTATTTTGCAGCTACAGAAATGGTCTGGTTTAAGAAAGAAGTGACAGGTATAACACTCAGCTCATACGGATAACTCTGGAAAAAGAGATTTTCTTCCCTGAGTCTACTATCAGGTTTCCTGCTATCAGTCGAGGATTAGTCAGCTAACATGGCATCTCTGTTGACATACATCTTCTCCCCACAGCTAAGAAAGCTTAACTACTTTATACACCAGAATATGCAATGGTTAACCAGATACTTGGAAAAAAGAAGAGCATCTCCTACTTATTAATTTATAATTCTGCTTTTAGTATTGAATTGGAATCCACAGACAAAGAAATAAGCACCCAAAACCCTCGTGCCTCTAAAATATGCTCACATGAAAAGCTTGAATTACGGTTAGATAAATGAACAGAAGAAGTTACTTGGCTGGTCTTGCAAGCGCACAGAATCCATTCAAAATCTTGCATATGTTTTCTTCTTCAGCATATACACATTACAAGGATTAAACAGAAAGGGAAACTTACAGCTTTAGACACACTTTGTGTCTCAATACCAACTGCAGCACTAGCTTCTCTGCAAGGATTATCAAGGCTACACCCCCATGCAGCTGTCAGTCCCTGGGGCTGTAATTCAGCTATCCTGCTCTCACTCTATCCATCACATTTACACAAATCCCCAAGGTGGGCTGCCTTCTAAATGTCTTTACCTTGTGCATTATCCTGGGGCTTAACAATCCAATATTGGTGCAGCCAAGGATAATTACTCTCCATTGATGATAAAACACCCTGAATCCTGTCAGGCATGGCAATTTGCATCTTACACTGCTGAGGATCAATAGATACAACAAAGGAGTGAAACCTGATTAGATACCACTGCCTCTCAATGGAAAGAGCCGATTGTTTTGCAGGGTTGAAGTCCTGGTTCAAAGGGAAACAGAGGTTTCCCATTACAACACGGTCCCCAAACACCCTGTTCGCCTAGAAACTGCTGCAGGGAGTTTGAGACTTGAGGAGAAAGTAGGTGAACAACCGCCCAGGTCTCACAGCCTCCTGGTAAAGGAGGAGCGCTCCTTGCACCAGCGTGGCTCACGCAGTTTCACCGTAACCCAAGAGAATACAATGGACATGAACCGTCTGGAGCTCCAAGAGGTTCTACTGCCCCCCCGGTTTTACAGATTCACAATATAAAGAGGTAAAGTAACTAGCTCACAATCACACACTGCTTCAATAACGAGCCTCCAAGGTGGCTATTGGCACTCCAACCTGACGTGGTTCTGACACATCCTTTAAGAGCGTGGGCCCAGCAAAGAGCTCCTGCCCTGCCAAGACAGCACAAATGTCATATATATTTAAAATAAGGGACTGCAGGATTTTTCAACCACAACTACCCAGGTAAGCAGATGTATGAAGGTGGAGGTGGAATAAAGAATTATCTCAACCCATGCAACAGCCTTCTAACATTAATCTAACGCCGAATCTGATCAAAGATAAAGAAGAGCATGGGTGAACTTTGGTTCCCACATTTAATCTAGAGAGACATCACAAGCTTCCGCCTCTTCAAGTCTTTATTTGGAGGCCAGTAACACATTGACAGAAAACGATGGTTTGGCTGACGGCACTGCCGGGCTGCAGGCAGGGAATGCATTCCCGCTTGGACGTGATTCTCCGCTGCTGACACTCCCTGGGCTCAGC
Source organism: Falco biarmicus (assembly GCF_023638135.1). Taxonomy (NCBI): domain Eukaryota; kingdom Metazoa; phylum Chordata; class Aves; order Falconiformes; family Falconidae; genus Falco; species Falco biarmicus. The sequence goes on from NC_079288.1 coordinate 41,110,596, forward strand.
TGTGCCCATCTCCCACAGCACGCCCAGATAAGCGATACCAAAGCTCAGCCCTGGGCTGCAGACCAAGAGCTCCCAGAATGGAAGTAGCTAACTGTGTTAAATCTGGATTTTTATTGGGTTTTTGGTGGCAGAGCTACATTAAGCAGGGACTGCATCTCTCCATGCTCTTGCCAGACTGAAAGAAATGCAGTCTTTTCTTCTGGGGAAATTAGTCGGTGAGGGAAAAGCTGAATTTGGGGGATTCCCAACCATGTGAAAGACAGTGTTTTAAAAAAGCCTCAAAACATGAATGATGCAAAAAATAAAACATCAGGAAAAGAGCTGGGTGTATCTTTTCAGAATGCGTGCTCTGAGCCTGATGAAGAAGGGCTCAAAACAAGAGAAGAGGAAAGCAGAGAAGAGGAGAAAAACTCTTCAGGAACCAGCTGGGAATAGTCTGTTCTTATCAAAACACATTGCTGACACAGACCTGTCACAGAGCCAACATCTGCTCCCAACTTGCAGAGTCAGTCTGAGGCATGCTGAGCATCCACTGCACACTCAGACACAGGAACACCAAGAGTTGACTTGGCACGTTGGACATAAATGAGAAGAGCTTCTGAAAGTGCCAGTGAGCTCAACGGGAAGGAAACTTGCTCCTTTGATGGAAAACCTTTTTATTTTGACCTACAGGCAAACTTGCAGATTTTCTCTGCAGAAAGGAGTCTCTTCCAACATGGGAAATGGGAAAAAAAGTGTGATCCTGGACCTCTGACACATATGGTAGTGTCTACTGAAGCCAACAGGGGGGTTGCATATGGCAAGCCTGAAAAACTGAGGCTCATTAGCATCATGGCATAGGATTATCACTATTTTATGGTCATAAGGATCTGTCTCTCTCATCCTGATGGCTGCTTAGTGTCACTTGATGCAGGTGCCCCATATCAATACCTAAGAGCAAATTTAATATTGGTGAGCAGTACCAACCCCACATCTAAAATCCTTTGTCTCCCTTGCTTGTGCAATGGAGCAGAAGCATGCTTTCCCACCCTGACCTCCTACTAACCTGACATCTACCCCAGACTGATTACCTTAAAGGCTTTCACTGCCCTTGTCTGCTTTGATCCCCAGCATTTTTGGGGTATCGGAAAGGATGTGCAAACAGTCTGAGACACCACCACCACCGAACAGATGGCAACTCTCCCACCTAGGGCGAGACACCAAACATCATCCGTTGGATTCTCACACGAGCATCTAGCTCCCAGCAGTGCCTGCGCCTCTGCAGTGGCACTCCGCATCTATCCTGCATTGTGGGAACCCGTCACTCATCATGAAGAAAGGGACGTTATTATGGCTTTCCATCTGTCACTGCAAAGTGAAATGTAACTTTGTATTGGGCTTTCCACTCTGCACTCAGGCATGGAAGATTTAGAGCTTGCTGCTGCTCTGTATTTGAAATGGGAAATGGGAGTGGAACTGCTGAGTCATGAGAACAGGGGCCGGTATCACCAGCCGCTTCTTCCCAGGGAAAGCCACTAATCCCCTCTGATGCACCTGGGCGCGATTGATTCCTCAGGATTCCCGCACACTCACACAAGCTCTGACTGTCAGAGGTGCATCGATTTGTTCGGCAGTAGAGAACAGAACAGATACAATGGAGGTGATATTTAAGGTGATGATTGCTATGGGTGGGTGAAGATAAAACTGTATTAAATAAGCAGCCATTAGAACTTAAAACTGAGCAGCTCAGCTGCCCGCTCCTGCCCTCTGAAAGGAGGATGATAACACTGTCATGTCTCTAACACAGGTGAGCAGGAGCGTAATGAATTCACAGGGTGTAATAAACCTGGTGGGAACTGGCTGAAAATAGACTTGTGGTAATAATACATCCTCTTGCAACACGGTGCACTCAAGGACATTGTCCTCGTCAAAATGACATTATGTATGGTGGAAGAAAACAGAAGGAGAGCATAAATGTGGGGGCCTTATAAACAGCCACGACCAAGACCCAACAAGAGCATCCTATTAAAGACAGTGATGCCGAACCCTCGAAAACAAATGTCAATTAGCAAAACTGCCAGGCAGAGTTTGCCAGGAAAGCTTCTGGTCATCATTAACTGCTCCGCACAATTGGAAGGGAGAGGAAAGGGGTCAGGATAAAGACCTATTTCCCTATCATTTCATCACATCACTCTTCATGTAAGCACCCTGCTGACCAGCCTTCTCCCAGAACTTCTCAGCGATTAGCACCACGCTGTTTCTTACTGTGAATTCGAACAAGAGTAGCACAAAGCTATCAGCAGGGACTTCAGTGATCAGAAACTGCTCAGCCAATTTTCACTATCATTTTTTCTATGTCAGACAAATGCCTATTGTCACCGGGCCTGCTCCTGTGGCATGTTGAGAGCTTCCGCAAATTGCAGAGACCCCCGTCTCTGATTTTAAATCCTTAAAATGTTAGCTCTCACCTTATAGACTAACTGATGAGCAAAGGACAGGGAGCCAGAAGCCACTGGCAGTAATTCTAGCTATTGATGTGCAGCGTAAGTATCCTGGGTACCCTGCCCCTGCCCCAACCTTCCCTGCCTGCAGAACAGGGATGGAAAGTAGCAGTATCTCCCCTGCCCTGAGGCAAAGGGAACACAAGTTTTTTTCTAAGATGCAAAGTGCTAATTGCTAGTATTCAGACTGCAGGTCTTGGTGCAGGAATTAGAAGTAGCAAAACTATGCAAGCTACTGTTGCAGTCCCCAAGAAAATGCAGGAGGGATTTTATTCGTCTGTTTCACAGAAAGGTTTCACTTCACCTGCAAAACAAAACCTGTGTGCTACCAGCAAGTTTTCTCCTGGAACGGGAACCTACTTCTGCCTGCAGCCCTGTTCGACCCTGCAGTGAAGCCATGATCCTGTACTTAGGGGATCACCATCAGCTGCGATGGGAATGCCACCCACTGATGTGATGTCATCGTTCAGCTGTATGACACTGGTGGAAGTGGAACAAGAAGGAGCAGATGGACTATGAAGTGTATAACCCTGACCTGATGTCATTAATGCTATTTGATAATTGGCAGAGGTTGCAGGCCTTACAGGAAAACAAGGGAAGGAGAAATGGGTTTGGGCAAATACAGGATGTATTTCAGAGCCTCCTCCAGCCTGCAGATTTCTTTGCAACACCACATATATTGCATTTTTTCTTAAAGCAGCCACTGTAGGGGCCAGGGCATTGTATAACAAGAAGAATGGTCAAACACAATTTTAATGTGTCTAGTAAGGCAGAGTGCAATACTTATATATATCAAAACAAGCAATGTGCCAAAGTGCCTGATGATAAGGAAGAAATGTGTCCTCAATCAAGAAAAAACAGTTTAATGCTCACACTGGGAGCAGAGTATTACACAGACACCGCTTTCTCCTGGCCACGTGAATTTAAGGAACCCTGCTGGTAACTGAGATTCCTTGCAGACAATCAGACCAGAAGCAAAATGTTATAAATTCTTAAGGTACTGAATGACGTGAGATACATCTTCACATTTTATACAAAACTGAGAAGGGAAAGATACCATGTAAGCATCTGAACTCCCATACAACAAATGCCATTTCAAGCATCATTTATTATGCTGCCTTTCACAGACTTTTACAGTCCTCAATATGGTTAGCAATTCCAGCTGACTCGTAAAGCGGTTTTAAAATTCATCACTGAAAAGAATGTTTATCTCTGTGTTTTCTCCAGTTTGGGAGTAAAATTAGACTCTTAAAACCTGGGGATGGTGTGTCTTTAATTTTGTTTAGAACAGAAAATAACTGCAATATGAAAGGTTTAATGAGGTTAGAAATCTAAAAGGAAATGGAGTGGGAATAGATTATCAAGAGAAATAAAGCCAACCGCTGGAGAGTACACTAATATTAAATATTAGGTTTCTAAACCAAATATATATAATCCATTTAGGGACTTAATGGTGGTTCTCAGAAGCACATTTATCTACAGCTTATGGTTCAACAACCAATATTATAACTCCATTTGTCATTGTTAGGCGAGGGGAATAGATGTCAGGGAGGCGAGGGTCAGCAGATGAGGAGGAGCTCGGAAGAGACTCAGCTACTGAACGTTACAGACGGCGCTTGGAGGGGAAGGGCTCGCCTGCAGATTTTTGGCTCCACACTGAAGATCTGTTGGCTGCCCTGAAAACGTCCCTTTACAAAAATACTCCTTTTTTTGTTTTCCTCATGAAGAACAAAGGCAATGTATTCAAGCAGGGAATTGCCTTAAATTAGGCTTTACACCCATTTTTCATTCAGCAAGATACTTATACCTGTGCCTAACTAAATGTGGGATTACGCACTTGATTAAAATTAGCGACATGCTTAAACTACTTGATGAATTGGGTCATTAGATACCCAAGTCAATATGAGATAAGGAGCTCTGGAAATCAAGACAAATTAAAAACTCAAAAATGGATTTTGGTTCTTAGCTTTTGGCACCTATGTTAACAAATTTACAGTACAGGCAAAGATTTAACTAAACCTCTTGATACTAACACCTAAACCGAAACCCCTGCTCTCCTTCCAGCTCTCCTGGGGCATAAGGGCGATGAGATGACCAGCTGTGGGAAAGCTCTGCCTTCTGCAATTCGGCTCATCTTCAAGTAGCCCCTGAAGCTGCATGAAAAACTTCCACCATTAAGAGTTAGAGACTAGTAGGAGATGGAATATTTAGGGAAAAAATGTGGAAAGATGCATGGTTTTTCACACTTCCATTTTAGAAAAAGCCAAGGGAGCCCTATGTGGAGATACCAGCAACCTGGCAATATGAAGGGAGAGCTGCTGGCTGAATGACAATTCCTCATCACTTTTACCAGGGTTCTCCAGTAAACCCTTCTGTACCACCATAAGAACAGGATGAGATTTATAGGCAGAGCTAATTTTTTTTATTACACTAAATAGTTGGATAAAACACAGAAATGTCAAATGCACCGATCCTTCCTGAAAAATCCTCTGCAGTGGCCTTTCTCTGAGGACTGTGTGACAGAAATCTTGTAGATTTGCCCCCGTTCCACCTGCTGGCCAGCCACCAGCCCCCTCGCCCTCCCTCCACGTCCTGCCTTGCTCCATCCCATCAATGCAGGGGGCGGCCGATGTTCCGTTTCACACTTGGATCGCTGTGTTATTTTGGTTATTCATTGCATTTTCCCTGTCTTTGCCTTTCTGAGAGGACGCCTGCTGTCAGGGACCCACCACCTCCAAGTGAGTGCTCAGCCTGCCAGCTCCAGGCTTCTGGCTGCAGCCAGCAGCTCGCTGAGGACTCCCAGGCGTGCTGCCTTGCTGTTTGCGCAGGAGGGGAGGGAAGCTGAGCTGGGAGGATGACACAGTAGGAAACAGAAGTGTGCTCCTTCCTCTTGAAAGGCTCCAAATCTGCTCCCTCTCCAGCCCCAAAGCACTTCTCGGGCCAATTCTTGGTTGACTGAAATCTTGAAATGTCACCAAGAACTGGAGCAAGGCAGTCCAACGTGCTTGTTTGAAGTGGTCAAAATGAAGTAAAACATACTCCACTACAAATTACTCTTGGCTGATGCTACTTCCAGCACAAATGCTTTTTGCTATCAATGAAATTTTGAGGAAGCTCAGGGGCTTCAGTTAGCACCATATGTTGGCTATCACTCTACTCCTAGGATGGGTATTAGTGGGTTTTTACTACTAACACCATCAGTAACAGCAAGTGAATTATCTGTAAGAGTCACAAATCCATTCTCTGAGTAGTATGACCGAATTCTTTCACATAATTTGCCTGAGTGACAGAAAAATATGTTGCTAGTGTAAAACAAGTCTGGAGACTTAAAATGCTTTTAATTCTGCAAAAAAAATATATAAATAAATGCAGAGCTTCTTGACTTCAGACAGCTTTGAATCAAGACCTCACTTCAGAAAAGTGATTAATTTTGATGTTTAACTTAAAGTGGAATCAGTTTTGCTGAATGAAACCTGTAAACTGTTTTTTTACAGCAAACACAGGGAAGCAGTTTTTCGACATGACATGTCATTAAAATGTGGAATTCACTACCACAGGATGTTGCAGAGGCCAAAATATAAATGAGTTCAAAAAAAAGATTAGACAAATTCACGGGGGATAAGTCCACCAGTGGCCATTAAACACAATGGTCTAGATACGACCTCTGGCTCAGGAAGTTCCTGAAGTGCTGATTGTCAGAGGTGGGGAGGGTAAGACCGGGGAAAGGTTCACCCTGTACAATCCTGTTTCTTATATTCCTTCCTGAGCATCTCCTGTTGACCACTGACGGAGCAGGGATTTCCATGCTAGACAAACCATCCCCATATGGTAATTCCTCTGATCTACACAACATTTGGATCTGAACAAAGCTCTAAAATTTGTCGCAAAGCAGGGAATTTGGTAGCATGCAGAAACGCTGCTATTTTTTTCACATCTTGAAAAGTTTTCCATGATTCCCAATAAAAACCAAGCTTTACTAATAATTTCAGCAACAAGTTATCTTGCACTTCTTGCCACCCCAACTTGAAAAGGAGATCCAAAGAAGATACTAAATGTAGCTGAACAAATTGTTTATTCCTATTGGTATCATGCAGCTGTACTATTATTGGTTTATTCTTTTGATCAAATTCTGGTGAAACAGCCAAACATATTCAGCAGAGTTTCTTGACTCGTATTCCTTTAAGTAATTTAAACAACACCGTGTCCAAATGTCTTGCAAAAGTAGAATTATGACGGCATTTTATGCAGGAGGAGTTTGCTTCAATGGGGTGCAGGCACACAGAGACATAACTCTGAGGTCTAGCGCTCCTTCTCAGACTTATTTACAGTGCAATTCTTGAGCCTTATGATTGTTGGTGCTTTTCTTGAGGCCCATCTCTAAGTGTAATTCTGTGAGAATCTTGGTGCTCGATGAAACAGAAAATGATAAATTTCTAGCACTGTGAAGCTTAAATATGTGATCTAAATGCATTCCCTCATTCCCCAAAAGCTGGGGTAAGGCACAGAAAAAGACCTCATTTAAAACCCAAGACCTCCCCTTAAAAACAAAGCATTTTCTGACACCCATGATACTTGACATGGCTCAAATCTAGTCCCGACCACGACACAACCAAGTCCCGAATTGCACGCACCCAGATGTAGCTTAAATTTCACATTCTGTAAGCCCCCAAATAGCACCAGTTCTTCATCATGTTCTTTAGCCTCCTATCTCAACTACAGCTTTGGAATTAACCTGTATGAATTTGTCGCAAGGCATACTGAAAGTGTCATGAACCAAAATCCTTGGCTAAATGTTAGCCAGAGGCAAGTAATTAATTAAATAGCCTAATTCACAAAAACATCCCGTCTATGTACAAATTTCCACTGGTTTAAAAAACAATTTTGCTAATGTGTGGCAAAACTTATATCAGTTGTTTCAAATTCAATTTGATTTAAGCCCAGTTAAATTTAAATTAAGATCAAGATAAATCGATTTAATCCTGGTTTAAAAAGGAAGATGAATGTCCATGCTGAGTTTTGCATAGTTTAAGCTCAATGATGTAAATCATGTCCTTAGTTACTGACCAGTACAACTGTGAATACAAACAATGCCTAGGTCAGGATTTTTTTTTACTTTTTAGGCCTTATAAAAGTAATTCTTAGAAAATGCTTTTTTTATTTTTTAAAAAAAAGTAGGTTTGTGCCTTTCTTGTTACCTTGTGCTGTACAAAGATCTTGCAAAATATTTTTTAAACAATATGTGTATATACCTACTGAGACTTTATCCACTGCATTTCTAACAGGAGAAACTTCAGCAGCAGAAAGCCTAAACAGCCTGAGTAAAAATACTTTGTTCTTTCAAGCTTTTAATCTGAAGATCCTTCAAGGATGTGTAATTTCATGGATTCCGTAAGTCTGCTGGACAATGCACGACTAGATGTCTAGCGGAAAATCACCAAGATTTACAGAACAAACCAACCCCCCAACTTCCTCTGTCAGCCTTTAGCTTGCTTTATAAATCACACAAAAGTACGTAAGCCTCTTTTTTCCCTTTTAAAGCTACCATCTATACACAACACAAACATTTGTTTCTTTCAGTTTCTGTTAGTCATAAATTTTGCAAAATTAAAGAAAAGGCATGAGCAGGACCTGAGTACTGAAGCCAGTTTGAAGCCAGGTGTCAACATGAATGCTAACACAGCAACCAGTTCCACACCATCAGCATATTTTTAAAGTAGATCTAAATTATTTTTCAGTGCCATTTTATTCAATTTGTTGTATCAAATGTAGTTTTTTTCAGGTCAGATACCAGCAGCCATTTGGTATTTGAACATCCCCTTAATTTCAATCATAGCTATGCTATGGTACGCTAATGCAGTCCTAGCCATTTCGATTTTTATTGTCTTTCCCTAATTTTTCTTTTAGTCCCAAGAAAAGTCTGTAAGTGATAGCACTGACATTTCTTCTCATCCCTGTCAGTTGGCAACAGATGGGAAACTGTGGGAAGTTGCCTACCCTGGGCTCAAAAGCAGCTGAAATCACTGTGATGACCCCAGCAAGATACACAGCAGCAGTGGTCCCCACTCCCAAACTTTCCCCTCTGCTCTACATTTTTTTCTTATCCCCTCGTGGCATACTTTTCTCCTACTTATCTGGAGGCGATGGGAAGGCAGGAAGAGGGTTCTTTGGTGATTTTTTTAGGAAGGGTTTTGTTTCCAACCTATGGCAGCTTCTATTAGGAGGGAAACAAAGAGAATGAGCAGATCCTGTTGTGGTGACGTAAAGCCTAAGAGATATTTCAGGGTCACCAGCTATCTTATGTAGACAACATCTGGGAAAACCATCCAGCAGCAATATGCATACCAGCCCCAGGAAATACTGGTACACATAGACAGAAAAAAAATAAGAGTATCCTGGGTTTTATATATATATAAAACAAAAAAAAATGGGGGGTCCTTTTTTGTCCAGAAGAAAAAAGTGACATATCCACAAACAGCAGCGGAGACTTGCCGGCGCAGGCAGTGATAGATGAGGACTTTTGCTCACTCTCAGATGCATGGAAGAGAATAGTTTTTTGTGTTAAGAGTTCATTACAGCTTCAGCCCTCCTACTGCACTGTTTCCTCTGAAATCAGGGGCAAGATTAAATCTGTTGTAGCGGAGTGCTCCGTAATGGCTCTGACAGACGTTGTTTTTCCTCGGCCTCACATCTGGGAGTTAACCAGCGGAGCACTTGAAACCAACCAGGTCAGCTCTTTAGTTGAGTTTCGTGTCTAATCAGCCAGGAAGGCTGAGGCCTCAGGTCACACATGGAAATCACTAGAGCTATTTAAGTCGCCAGAGGTTATTAATAAATCTCCCACTATTTCCTTAAGTAAATAATTGGAGGCCCATCTTTCAAACAAGTTATGTCTGGCCATGTTATGGTACCAATTTTATCCTTCCTTTTTTCCCCTCACCAAGCAGGAAGAACAAATCTCTGGTGACAACAATGGCAAAACTGTGAATTATAAACATCCATGTGTCTCTCATTTGAATGCCTCCTCGAGTTTCCTTGACAGCTGGGGGAGAGAGAGGCTCTCAGTCTCTCCACCAGAGCCCGAGCCACCGAAACCGCTCTTGCACCAGCAGAGGCTCTGGGGAAGCCACCGGGCGCTGAGTGCCCCCGCTCCCCCCGCCGGCGCTGTGAGGCAGCCAGGTTCAGGTCCTTCTGGGCTGTAGGAAACGGGGGGAAAGCCCGGCTGTGAAATGCGGCCGGAGACGGGGCTCAGGGGGCTCCGGAATGGAAGGGAAGCGCTGCGGGACAGACGGGGTTTGCGGCGCCGCATCCCCCCCCTCGGGTCACGCACAGGCACGGGGCTTAACCGAGCCCAGGGGGCTGCACCCAGGCCTGACACACGCAGGTCCGGAGAGACCTGCAGCCGCTTGTCCCAAGGGCAGATTCACTCGGAGCCACAGATCCCCAGCCCCAGCGTCCCAGAGACCCCGCTCCCTCCCGCACACATTACTCCGCCAGCTCCAGAAGCAACAGACCGCTTTGCTCTCACTGTCGTTGCACGGAGGTAGATACGCATGTGCTTACAGGTGGGCAAGCGAACACCAGCCCTGGCCGCTGCCCATCGCCAAAGCTGCATCGCAGCGGGGACCCTCTGCGGGTGCGGCCTGCAGGGGAAGGCAGGGTAAGCACCCAGAGGGTCCTCACTGCCCTGCTGCAGGCCTGGCAGCAGGGTGTTTCACACCCCTCCTGCTCACCCCGACTCAGACAAACTCAAGGCGAGATGGCTTCTGCCTGCCCCTCCTGCCCCTGCATGTGCCAAGCCACCGCTCCAAGCTCCTTGCTGCTCTCAGAGATATTTATGGCAGCTGTGATAACCCCAACGCATCTTCTAGCTGCCAGATCACTTCCACTGCCACACTGAGTTATGAGTTGCCTTTGAACTTCTTTCAAGATGAGGCAGCCTCTTGGACATGAGGAATACAGAATGGGTGCTTCAAATGAAGCAAGTCTATGTGCAACCACGTGTCTTGTGTGTGTATGCGTACACAGGTATATTCCTTTACAACAAATAATCTCAAGTTTGACTTGAAACAAAGAACACTAGTTCCATCCTTCAAATTATACTGGCAAAACAGCAGGTTAATAACCATTATAACCTTCACACATATAGAAGTATTTTTAATTTGCAATAAAGACCTTTTTATTTTGCATTTTTCAGAAAATGAAGGATCTGCTCCCTCTCTTGACAACACACTGTCTTTTAGAACACACTTGTGATCTACAAAATTTTCGTACTTCAGTCACCTCACTCTTGCAAAGATTAATGCCTTGAACCTAAACCCCCAGTCTTTCAGAGGGAGGATTCTTTTTGTGATGATTGCTTTGCGGCATTTCTAACAGGGGCTATCAACTTTGTTAACTATAACTTTAGGTCTGAATCTCCCAACGGAAAGCAAATTTGAGCTGTAGCTACATACTGCTTCAGCCACGCAGTCCTTCTAGCAGGCGATACTGAAGTACACTGCTCCCATGCCTGCAAACGGGTGGAGGAAAATGCAGTCCTCCCTCTTTGGGGCGTGCTCAGGGTGCAGGAGAGGCGTGCCATGGCTGGACCCCGGGAATCCCACGGCAGGCTGACAGACACCTCAGGCCACTGGCAGCGAAGCTTTGTTCAAAAAGTGACATATTGAGCCTGTGTGTGTGTGAACGTGTGGGTGGGGGAGGATGGGGAGAGGTGGAGGTAGTGCAGCTCGCTGGCACCCAGGCTGTCGCCCAGGCATCACTGATGTGGGCACTGGAGGGAGTTGCTTGCCAATCCTTCTGGCAGAAGAAAAATTGCTACAGATGGCAACTGCCAGCAGGGAACAAACAGCAAAAACAGAGGAATTCATGACAGAAATTATGGAGAGAAAGAGAAAAAAGCATTTCCAATGTACTTGTTTCATCTTTTCAGTTAAAGGAAAACCTGTTATCAAGAGCCCAAATGAACAGCTCCACTAAAGCGGAGGGTGGAAACCACCGTAGGGCCATCACACCCAGTGGAGCTCCTTCAATTAAAAATCTACCGCGCAGTATGCTTACACAGACAGAACACGCACGCATCATATGCATATCTGCTTGTAAAGATTTGGGTGCACTAAATGAGTGACATTATTTATGCACATACATATCTTTGTGGTTGTGGCTCAAGAACTAGGCTGAAGACAAGCAGAATCTGTGAAATTTGCATATCTTTCTTTTCTGCATGACAGAAGGTGCCAGATGAAGATATCTGCTGTCCTATCCACTTAAGAGAGCAAAAGTAGGGATCGGGAAAGGAAAAAAAAATAGAAAAAAAAATGCAGCAAGCAGGAACACTTAAAATGAGTTACTATGTCTGGTCACTCAATCCTTTAAGCCCTGCCAACACTTTTCTGTGATTAGTTAGTAAATCTGACAAGGCCTGCGTTTGTTCACAGTTTATTGACAGAACTGTATTGATAAAGCAATATCCAAGCCTGGGGAAAGAAAGCCCACAATCTCATTTTACTTTCTCAAGTCTTTATTGCACAAAGGTGTTTTTCCTGGATTAATTCATTTTCCTGAAACTGAAGTTTGAATTTTCTGAGAGTGCAGCTCTTATATCATTGCTTAATAATTATTTATCGACTGGGTAGACATTAAACACGGGAGAGGAAAAACATGTCACACACATTTATTTGTGCAGACTTCTGACCTGATGATGCAGTGACATTTGTTTGGAGTTCATGAGAGACAGGACAACAGTAGCTGTGGGGGTTATAATTTTTCCATCCCCCAGAGATACCCTGTGCTTTCCTGTTCCCTGTGCCCCCGCTCATCCCAAGCTTCTTCCTAGAACCCGCCTCCACCTCCCTTGGAGATTTGTGTTGCGGCCATCGTGTCCTGGATGAGACTGCTGATGGGGTCCCTCGAGGACCCATTAGTGCCGCTCATAAACCAGCCAGATGGGGTTTGCCTTGACCGAGCTGCAGTGGGTTGGCTCTGGAGGGGAACACGGAGCTCCCACCCTGCGCAGAGGGAATGACTACATTTTCAAAGATTAGGAGCACTGTGATATGACAAAGTAGGAAGGGACAGGATTAAAAACAGAAACGATTTCATGTCAAAACCACATACATTACTGAAGCCTAATTGCAGCATTTCACATCCAGTTGAATTTTACAAGCCTGATTAATCCAGAGTGTCAATAAAGAAGAGGCAGCATGGGATTGTTCAGTCATTTCAACCCAAAATGAGGGGAAATGGGTTCAGTAACCACCTCTGGATACAGACACCAGTAGAGAGCAAGCAGTGGTGCAACAGCTTTGCGAGATTGGAGAAGGCACCAAACGCTTATTTCTTCATGTTCCTGCTTGAGATTGCAGTTTAAAGAGATCTAACAACCGCTGCTGAAGCTGGCAGTTGACAGAAATTGTTGAAAAAAACCTATTTGTTGGTGTTTCATTTACTGTTTCTCTTTCTTTTTTTCTGTGGGTAGTGGAAATTGGCAGATATAAGCCAGTGAAGATGTGGAACATCACCACCAAAACACAGAATGATAGGGAAAATTCCTTTATCATTTAAGTTAAACCATCATCAGATACCAATGAATCATATCACAAAAGCCTATCTAGGCTTCCCTGGCATTACAAATCCTGAGAGTCCTCTGGGCTCTTCTGCAGTTGCTATTGATTATGACTTTAAAACCAAAAAAAGTCCTCCTTGCTAACAATACAAAAAATCACTTGTTCTAAACACAAAATAAAGCATTTTTCAAAAACGGGCTGAAAAAAGGTACACACATATCTTCAAAGGCTATTTTCACTGCTGTAGGCATGCACATATTAAGTCTTCTAAAATTTATGAAGGAAAGAATAAGTGGGAGAAATTATAACCAGCTGAAAAATAGGCTGTGTTAGGAAGAAGCTAATAAAGTATATATACTTCAAGGGTGACATGTTTATTGCTAATAATCTATAACAACATTGCCCCTTTACTATGCAATACTTATCAAAAAGAAAATAAAATTATTTTGCCATAGGGGAAAGATGTCTCATGGGAGTGAAGGTGACGTCAAGGAGGCTGATCATAGAACCCGGAGCCAGGGAATCCTGAGGTCCAAGCCTCAGGTTCACATGGCTGCACTCCTCACCTGGCAGAGTGCACCACAACAACTCCTCCTTATTCACCAGCGTTGTAGGAAGAAGGGACGTAGTAAGAACCTACAGCCGTATTATCCCAGGCTTACGCAACTCCAGTTTGATGGTGAAACTGGAGAATGGAGCCACCTCAAAGTGTGCATTCACAGCAACGATTTGAGGTGTTCCCAGGGAGAGCTGTGATGTGGCAGAGCTCAGCACAGCTCTCACTCCCCAGGTCTTGTGTCCCGGGGAAGGTAGACTCCCTTCTGCCTGGTGGCTGAGAACTGCTGACACCGTCCAAGGAGAAGCCCAGCTCAACGTCTTTCAGGAGCGTGGTCGCAGCATGCTGGAGACATGACTCAGCCATGTAAGTTCTTACGAGTTTCCTTATTAATACAACGCTGGTGAGATGCCACAGCTGTTGCTTTAGACAAGTGGGGTTGCAGTCTCACAATTCTCATTTTGACTGTGAACAAAGAGCCTGTCCCACTGTGGTCAGGATCTGAGGATGACTTATTGTTAGAGCTGGATGTTGGAAATTATTGCTGTGGCAACACTTTGTTCTGCATCGAATGCCATTTCATAACATAATCATCTCAACCCCACCACAAACATGGACGATGCTCCATTTAGAAGAGCTTTTAACAGTTTGTCAAATGATGTTTTACAACTGAGTTACCTCCAGTCTAGTCTGCTGTTGGGTTGGACAGAAGGAAAGAGAAAGAAAGAAAAATGAAGCTGGTATGTAAACAGTACGTAGCAGCACAGCAGCACTAAAATCAGTGCAGGTCTTCTCCACTGCAGCCATTTCCGAACAATACAAATCAGGATCTCCTCACTACCAGCTTTTCAAAATCCCTCCAGATTCAGAACTGACAGACAGTCTTTTCCTGAAGGAATTCACCATTATGGTGCAAGACTCGATATCCTTGGTTTTTAGAAAGTTTTGAGAATGAAGATTCCTGCAAGTGGGAAATCTGGTTTCACCGAAGACTTGCCATATGGCTCTGGACACAGATCTCAGAATCACAATTTCTAAGAAAAAAGTAGGCACAGTAATTCTGTGTCCCTGAATTTCTGGATATGCCTCTTGCAACCTCTCTGGCCCAACTTGCAGGGGAGCCGAGCATTTGCAAAGCCTCCTGCGGTCACAGCAGTATTGAGTGTCCAACACTTTTTGCAGTGGGTATTTCAGAGGACAGGTCTTGAAAATCGGTCTCTGTACCTCACTTGCATCATCTGTTTCATGGCAAAGCTCATATAGGTCACATCAGAGATATGAGATTTACTACGTTATTAATACCTAAGAAACACTTTGCAACTGCAGGTTGGAAGAAGCTCTGTGCTTTGAAAATTTTTAACTCCTAAATACTGCCATGCTTCCACTGCTTCCAGCAGAAGCAAAACCATCCCACAGATGATGATCTACTCTACAGTCATAAATCTCTCCTCTAACCTGTCCTGTAAGTACAGTTTGGTGGACAACTAAGGTGGGATGTTTATTTGAAGCGCACACATGATGGGAATAAGAGAAGATGAAAAGAACAGGACAGTTTAGGCTCTGTTGGTCTTACCCGTATTTATGTTCAGGCCACCCAATGCTGTTCCGGCTGCACAGGAGAATGTAACACAAGTACAAAATACCGTTTTTGTTATATATTATCTCACAGGGCCACAGTAGGTATGAATGACCTTTAGTTTAAGTGAGAACCAGGCTTTGCATGCAAAAGAGCTGTCTGTTTGACTGTGAGAGCTATTAGGGTCTGGAATGACTTCCTAAGGGGGGGCGAAGAAGCTGTCATTCAGTACACTTAAAGCTGAATTGGACAAGAACTGGAAAATACATTTAAATAGAAAATGCTATCTTGTCAGCAGGATGGATGAAGTGACCTTACAGATGCTCTCCCACTCTAATTTCTATAAACACCTGCAGCTTAGACCTCATGTATGCTGGGAAGGGTCTACCAAGGAAGCCTCTGCTGAAGATGGAGACCCAGCTTCTGCTGACCAGAGAAAACTAGATCCTTAAAAATGAACAATCTGAACCAATGACAGGATTTCTTGTGGATGAAATTGTATCTATGCTGGTGTTTGGTTCTTCATTTTTACTTATTTTAGATCCCGGTCTTTCTGTACATGCTTTGTTGACAGAGCTATGAGCAGTTTAACCTCCAAATAAGCTGCAGCTACACACCAGACCAGACAGTCATGGGCAACACACACAGGCTGCTGCAAACCACATCTGATCACGAAACGTGCCTGGTCACTGTCATTATATGCACAACTACAAGCTCTGCTTATAACAATAAATATTCACTAATCGCTAACATGATTACTCAAAATGCCAGGAGGAGGAGGGCTGCGGAGGGGAGAAACGTGCCCCTTTTATTTTCACAATTTCTCTGAAGTCATGACATATCTATGCAAAACACATTTTCCTACCACATGTGTTGATCTAGAACTAAGCAGGAGATGGATGCTGAAGAGAGCCATTTTCATCATCCCTGGAGAGATTTGTAAAACGAGAGAGGGTTGTTTATTCCCCTGTCTCTGAAAGAGGCATTGGCTCCTTTCCACTTCCAATTTCACCATGGCTGCACACGACTAAACATCCATTTTGACACTAATGCGGAGTAGTGCTCTCTAGTAGGTTGGGTCAGCCAGCTCTCCTGCCTGACTGGTCAAGTGATTGTAAAATCATTAATGGTATATTTTACACCCCACATTTCTTAAAAAAACATAATTACTAGGGAAATTATTCTTCTTTTACTCCAGGATTTTTCTTCTCTTCTTTTTTTACTTTTTCTTCCCCCCCCAAGACACATGTGCTTACTCTCTCATAACAGTCAAAATGAGGTCAGAAACTTGAACATATGTGGCTGTGTGTGCTTTCTCCTCCAACCAGAAATGACAAAGCAGAGTTTGGCAAGGCAATAAAGGAATGGCCACAAATCAGCCAGGATTATCTGACTTCCTTTAAGAAAGCCATAAATTGTTTACAGCAGCATTGGTCTTTAATGGCAGAATGGGGGGTGATGGAGGGGAAAGCTTTAATCTAACAATTTCAACACATTGCCAAAGTCCTTTCCTGTAGTTTACAATAAAAGAACCTCCAAAGCATCTAACTTATGTTGGCTGGACTTTTTTATTTTCAGGGAAAAGCTCCTTCCCATGCTCCTTTCTTCAATACAGAAATAGACTGCAGTGCAATGAGGTTAAGTTTTAAAGCATTAAGCATTTGACAAGAATGCTTGCAAAGATTTTAGCACCAGAAAACCTCTAGAGAAACTGGACAGAGCCTGGGATAATACACAGCAGACTCCTCCAGGCTTTAATGCACTGGGAATTGGAAGTGCATTAGGATTTTGGCTGCAGCTGGGCTTTTTACGGCCACTGGATTCTCGGCACCACTGCCACTAATCATACATAGGTGAGGGGACATGGAGACAGGCACTTTGCTGTGACTGCTACTCACTGTACACTGCAAAAGAGTTCCAAACAGGAAAAGGTGACAGTTAAAAACCCCAAAACTCTGGAAAGAGAGCCAATCTGCACAATTCATATACATGAATTTCCAACACTGAACCCTCCTTCCCCTTCCAGTGTAATTCTACATTCAAAGTTGTTTGGTTTTATCCTTTTGTTCTTGCTTATCCTAGAGGGCAATTGTGAAATTCAGAGCCATCACTGGAATTCGGACAATGAACATTTGCAAAGTTTGAGGGCGCCCATAGCCAGATTTTTAGAGATAGGGTCTATGTCTCCTGTGTTTCTTTGTATATTTTGCCCTTCAGGGCCATTTCCCAGATGGCACTGTAGTGCAACATGTATCTAACACAAACAACCCAATTACTACCTCCACTGCCTGGGATGGAAATCCCCAAAATCCTTTCCTGCAGCTCCTCTGAATGTTGGGATCATCCCTGGTGCTGCATGGTACTTCTTTGATCACACACCCCTTTTGGAAAATGCATTTCTACTGCAGGAATGATGTAAATAAATACAGCACAGCTCACATGGTTTGAAGAGTTTGTTAACAGAAAATATCCATTCCAGACTACTGGCTTCTGAGAACTGGAATGTTTCCAAATCTATTTATCTCATCACTTTACAGCAGCTCTTTCCTCCCTCCTCTTGATATTTCAGAAGTTTATTTGCCTCCCATTATAAAAATAAATACAAGTGCTCTCCCTCCCCAATGCCCAAACAGTAATTAGTTACAATGATTATTATTTATGTTGTGGCAGTGCCTTGAAGCCCCAGACATAGGCTGGGACCTGATACGGTTGTATGTTTGTAAACCCTCCCCTATATGCTATTTAACAGCATACTGCTCAAAAGTGAGTAAAAGCAAATTCTTCAAGTATCACAAAGAAGACTGCCAGCAAAGTTTTCCCAAAGCTCTGGATAAAAATCCCAAGAAGCTGAGCGGTTCCCCACGCCGCAAACTCTAGCTCTGTCAGGAGTTGGTCATCCTAGTTGAATTTGTTGTTTGCTTGGCTGAAAACAAACTCACGAGGCTGAAGTACAGTAAGGCAAATGTACAGTGTTGCAAGGGCAAGAGGGAAACCATTCCTTTCTTGAAAAGCTTTTCTTTAATAATTAAGGCTGAAAAATTACTTGTATTTTCCCACGCACTGATGAGAAAGTTAGAGGAAGGAAGGAAACACAGGAAGACCTGAACAGCACAGAAGCATAGGATGAAGTACTTTTATGGATAATTGCCATGTAACTCTCTGTTTTGTTTCTGGTGCCTAGATATCATTGAGTAAAACTAATTAGAAATGCAATAGATAAATGTACTCAGAATTCTTCACATCCTCTGAGTGGTTCCAATACCACCCATCAGGGACTCTGCGTTTGCCGGGTAGGCAAATGATTTTCTCATAAAAGGCTGGACGACTCTTATCATGGCTCATTTTCTCCTTTAACCTATACTATTACTGCTCCTCCTCCTACAAAATGAAATATAACACCTGTCAGTGTTGTAATGATTCCTTAACTATAGATGCAAGTAAAAAGCAAAACACACACACCCCCCCCAAACCCTCAGCACAGAAGGCAAGATGAGCACAGCTAGTTAGCTGTGTCTCTAATTAACGCATTTTGCGTTTCCTGCCAGGTGTGGTCCCCATTTCTCACTCACTGGTTTCCCTCCCCAACAATTTATTCTTCAAAAGCAGAAGCAAGCAATGGAAAGAGAATCTGCAAAATACAAATAATGGAGCAAAATCAGTGGTGTTTTTTTTTTTTCTTGCTGCTCAAGAACTTTAAAGACATTTGGGGAAAAAAACAACAAAAAACCCCAACCAAAACAAAAACCTTTCCACTAAGTAATTGAGTCTGCACTCTTGTATCAGACATTCAATGCTAATTTGGAGTCCTGTCTTATCACATTACAGACAAACACAAGGCCCCTTACATCAAGTGCAACAAAATAGCTACACTCGGCATTATTAATGAAGTAGATGGATTAATTTCCTATTTATGAGAAGCTAACC
This sequence comes from Falco biarmicus, assembly GCF_023638135.1. Classification (NCBI taxonomy): domain Eukaryota; kingdom Metazoa; phylum Chordata; class Aves; order Falconiformes; family Falconidae; genus Falco; species Falco biarmicus. The sequence continues at coordinate 41,129,694 of NC_079288.1, forward strand.
AACTGGCTAGCTTGCTGACAGCACTATTAATGATCCTTAATGCCCCACAGGCGGTAATGGGTCCCGCTGGGAGATCTAGGAGCACTGCAATTTGTATTGAGGATTTAGACATAACAAAAAAAAAAAAAAATGCCCTCCTGGGAGCAGGCAGTTGATCAGCGGGCGCCCCAGCGGAACACAGCAGACAAATAATAAATGACAGCCTTGTGATTAAATCAAACCTTCTACTTTAAGTGTTAAAGTGTCTGACTGTCACTAACAATCTAGTGGTTGTTAAAGCCTCCCGGGGCCTCCAGGAACAGACGCAGTGAGCTGGAAGGTAAAAGGGGGGGCAAGCGGCAGTGGCAGCAGCAGGAGCCTTGCTGTCTTGAGAAGGGAAAAGCTGCATTAAGGCAGGGATTTAGACAACCACTGAACTCCGTCTCTGCTTTCTGAGGTACCACAGACCCAGGGCACAAGACCCCAAAAGTCTACACAAGCCTGAAAATAAAGATTTGACTTGGGAATGAAACGGCCTGAAGCTTCCCTAATCCCAACTCTCCAGCCCTGAAAATGTGCTTACAGGGGACTTCACAGCCCAGGGTGAGCGGGGCTTCCCTGACGTAAGGTCATGGCTTGGGTAAACAAATGGTCTTGCCTGCTGCTATCTAGGAATTTCAGTTTCCATTCATATGTCTGTGCATTCAGGACTGAAACCAGAGGGCTGTGTTTCTAGATTCAAAAGGGTCAGGTCGAGGTGTGAACAGAAGTCCTGGATGCAACATGGATTCCATTCACTTTGTCTTCTTGACAAATACAGCAATACACGCTCTGTCTTCCTTATATTTCATTTCCTTGCTGTCCTAGACTGATCACATCCTGGGGCTGGGTGACACCTTGGAGGAATCCCAATGCTTTCCCTTCTGGAGATCAGTGTTAAGAGACAGAGATGAAACGACAAGTAGGTGAGATGAAAATAAGCACTCAAACTGTCCCTGCCCATCACCCTCTATCAAAACACCAAAGCAAGAGCAGAGGCTTGATGAGTTAAGGGGGCACGAGGCTGACATTTTGTCTGATTGGGGAAATCATCTCCCTGCTCTTAGTCTCCATTCTCTCTCCATGCCATGACCAAGTGTACACTTCTGTCTTCTTGGGTCTTCTCCCACCCTATTTTAAAAGCCCAGTGCTACATATAGTTAAGGTAAATAATGTGAACATTTCAAACCAGGCTAATCTATCTTTAAAGAAATGTTTAGAAAATCAAGGAGAGTTGGATGTCGCGTACTAGCCATCAGCAGTAATAAAAATACATTCTCGTAATCCAACTCAGGTAGCATCACATTCACTCAAGTGTCTCTCAAATGATGCCCAGACCCACCATTCGGAGGATGATGAACCGCTGTATCTTGCAGAACAAACCAATACTATTAAACTTGCTGGTCAGATTTCTATACATGAGGACTGTATGTATCATTTGCAGATGTTCTTAAAAAAAAAAAAGCCAACAGATACACAGCCCAGTAGGGTAGGTATACATTTCTAAGGTCACATGCAAAATTTTACGGTAAAAAACAAACAAACAAAAAAGGGCTGAAAGCCTTTTCAAATAATATTTCTTACAGTGACAAATATCAGTGAAAAGAGAAAGCCATAAGGAGAAGAGTTTCAATGTATCCTGTATTTTTGTTAAAAGCAAAAAGAAAACAAATATTAGCCCCAGTTACATGCTCACGAGTTAATTGCTGGATATTGACTTTCAGAGATTATATACAACTATCACAATGAAATTCAACTTCACCTTTCTCTTCAAGTCTCACAGAGTTATATCAATACAAAATCAGCACCCATGAAATCAGAATTCATACTGGGCACATACCTAATTTGGGCAGTATGTACCCTAAACACATATTATATCTACACATACTTAAAGCAAAATATCTTATTTCAGTACACTGATAAAATTGTTCAGAGCAGCATCTTTCAGCTACTGGCCAGCACCCGTTTGTGACACCCAGAGCCCGTCTGGCAGAGCCTGTACGTGACACTTGCACTCGAATGAAAGCTCTCTGCTTGTCTTTGGCAGTGTAAGTGCAGTACTTTTTATTTTGAAAGGACGCTACTTGCCACTGTAACACCCATTCAAGCTGTATCTCAGTCCTATTATACTGATGAGAAAGCTAAGAAGGGCACGAGTAATTTGTCTGAAGCTACAGAGGGAGTCATTGGGGGGAAAGGAGCTGGGAATTCGGAGCTCTTCCCCTTCCTCTGCTCAGGCCACTTGCTGGTAATAACATGGCAATGCCTGAACGAGACCCCCAGGAACACCAACACAAACAAGACACATGGTAACGTTGTTCCCCATTCTACCCTCCCACAAGTCGTAAAGAGTGCAGGTTTCAAAGGAGGAAACCTGAAAAATCAAGACTAGCAAAAAAAGAAGAGGAACTTGCACAAGGATTCCCACGCAAGTCCATAGTGCAGGAGTCCCAGTGCAGTGCCCTATCCATGCTGCTTTTCAGGGAAATCTTCAGATCTAATACAAATTTTGAAGGAAAACCTACTGAAGCCAGTGGGAATCTTTCTGCTGACGTGTCGGGTCTGGACTAGACTCGGCATGTCCTCCCCCGGGCTACAGTAACAATGGGCAGTTGTTCCCAGCCTGGCCCCGCAGTGCTTGGAGCTGGGATCCAGCAGGATCCCTTCTCCTCAGGCACAGTGCTGGGAAACGCACTGCAGACCGCAGTTTGCTCCAGCCAACGCTCTCCAAGAAGACAACCCACCCCATGACAGGCCAAAACACTCCCGTGTTTGCACAGCAAATCCACTGCCTACATGCACCTCTTCATACCCCATGTTCTCTTCCCTGCCAAGGTACTTACAGAAACATGGAAGGTCCTTCCATCTTCTTCCTCCTCATCTGCTATTCCCATAATCCAGAAAAAAGAACATTTTCCTTCTAGATGCTTTGTAAAACCTACATGGAAGGCTTATGGCTCCCCTGAACTGTAGCTATTAGGTTTCACAGGCACTGCAAGGTGGTCCCTCTACCAGGACACGACACAGAGGGGCCACGCAGCACATCCTGCACCCCACAGAGGAGCCCCCAGTACAGTGCTTAGCTGTGACCTGCAGGAGTCCATGCGAGGCAGCTGGAATTTTGTCTGGTTTTTATACAGACGCCCTGAGACCACCTCTATAATCGATCACTGGTGTGAGATGATACCTGCTCTACTGTCTGGCAAGAAACTGTCATGCAATTTATGGCACGATCATACCTTGGTACTGCAGCCTGGGAAGACAGCCATAAATAATCATCTCGACTCATATCTATCAATTTATTCTATTACCAATCCATGTGTGCTTTCTGGCAGAATTAGTCTTTTCTCTTTTTAATCATACCACTTAACAACCAGCTTAACCCACTGGAAAACAGAGAAGCCAATTTGGATTTTCTTCCCCTTATGTGAGCTTCAGTAAAGAACATTTAACGGAAAAAAATACAGTGTATGATGGGGAGCTATGGTGCACACTGGCTGCCAAGAAGGTAGCATCTACAGAACCACACTTATTTACCTATCTCTCAGTTCATACAAGCTGTTCTATTATAGCCTCCGGGTAGAGAAGCATCGATTTTTAACCATCACAAGCTAAAGAACAACCGATCTGACAAAACGTCAGTGTGGAATAGAGCCCTCCTGATCCTGGCAAGGCAATGCACTGCCCTTGCCCTCGGGCAGGAGCTTCAGTCCAAAGTATGAGAGATGTGCCCAGAGGCACCTGAGGGCAAGGGGAGGCTGCTGAAGCCCCCCATCAGATCGCTATCAGGGTTTAAATGTAGGGGCAGCAAACGGGGGCGGTAATTTGTATGCTTCCCTGGCTCCATGTCAGATACCACCTGAATTAAAGTCATGGCCCAATGAGCACAGGTAAGGCCAGGCAGCATCAGAGCAGTGAGGAGGTCTCTGGGATGCAGCATGTCTGTAGAAGCACTGGCGAGCAACAGCCTCTGCCTGTAGTGAGAACCCAAATTTTGGGTAAGGGTCAAGTGCACATCAGCTTTACAAGACTATTAAGGAGCTCCAGTTTGCTTTGGCTGGTGATGCATCACCCATGATCTTTAGTCAAGTGGATCACAAGAGGTGGAGCTGCACATATGGCAGATGACAATGAAGTCACTATATACAGAAAAAATGCTCTTCATCAGGTACCTTCCTCCCATTCATCACACAAAGAGTTAAGACACACTGCTAATTTCTTAGCCTGTCCTCTCCTGTCTTCCTAGTACTGGCATAAAATCGGATCCTGAACCTTGCTTGCTTGATCACACTTCCCCTCCTCCAACCTGTCCTCACCCCCTGCACCTCCCCACCACTTTGCCCCCACCGTCCTCACTCGGGTGGGGAAGGCAAAAAATAATAGTGACAGCCCCCACGGGAAAGCCAAGAGGCCCTTGTAAAGAGCACCATGAAAATGAACGCGCCTGCTCACTCATCACATTTCACATTCGTTCTGCCACTCGCTGTCAAATTAAAACGTGGCCAACAACTCATTTCTCCTGCTCTCACAGTTACAAATTAGTCCATTAAGCTGTCTGCAGCAAGCCTTTTTTCCTCTTCCCAGTAATGGCCTCCGAGAATTCCTTCATAATCGCCAAGTCCTCCTGGGATGCCCACCGAAAGCAGACGGAGAAGCTCCCGGGTAATACAAGGCACTTTTTAACGACACAACATGCTGTGGGTTTTTTTTTTTCTTTTATTTTTTTATGTCCCTCTTCTCCCTTCATCATCTTTCCCCCTTCCCTGCTTTCTTCCATCAGGATGATTAGGAATTAAAAAAAATAAATAGAAGAGAAGTGGGGATGGAGCGGCACGGATGCTTCTGTGCAGAGGCAGCTACAGGAAGGGGTGGAGGGAATCAGCTTCAACTCCCTAATTAAAACCTCCTAATTGAATTATCGTTATTGAAAAATTAGATCTTCCATTGGAAGCTTAGAGATCTGGGAAGACAGACGATCAGGTCCTCCTGTAGATGACTAATCTGTTTCATTTATTGCGTCTCTCCCTCCCCAGGCAGAGGCTGCACAGATGACAACCATCTCTTCCGTGGGCCAGACCTGTCGCAGAGCGAATCGCTCCTGACAGAACAAGTTGCTTAATGCAGAATCCCCTCTCTTAAGGGAGGTTTTGGAGAGCCAAAAGGACTTGAGTGTTATTAGCAAGTAAAGGGCTAGTATCAGCTGGGAGTTGTCTTTATTTATTTAAAAGAGCATCTTATAAAGTGAGGCTGTTAACGCAGTCTGTTCATGCAGGTGGTACGGGGAAGGGGCTGCTGACCTCAGCATTGGTGAGGGCACTGTAACTCCACAAAGCCGCTGTGTATAGAAACATGGCATTTAAAATAAGGCAAACATTTTCTGTACATTGATGACGCACAGAAAAAAATGATACCGACTAAATACAGCCAGCTGGAATCCACACTGCACTTTAAATAATAGCAACTACAGAAAAATCCTTCCTGTCCATCTGTTAACCCAAAGACTTAGTCCTGGAGATGCTGCTTGAGAGCAGTACTGCTCACCCACAGCCCATGCAGCAGATGATGATCCTGGCAAGCACCTGGATGGGAGTATGGTTGTGCCAAGCTGGAACCTGTTCTGCACTGGCGGGGGCTCCCCTTCCCAGCACGGGGCTCAGCAGCCCACCACCCCGACTGCAGCCACCGGCACAGCTCTGAGGGGCATCACCTTCCAGCCACCATCCTGCCCTGAGGAGGCTGGCTAGGAGGTCACTTCGCTTTATACAGTGCAAAAAGAAAAACCACCTGTTGGAAAACTACGAGCAGACTTGGTCCCTCCTTTCCAGGTTACGGACCCAAACTGAGTTCAATCCCTACATCCCATTTGATGCTTGCTTGGTGGTCAAAGGAGGAAGAGGCTGAATCTGCCCCATATGGAGCATTCACCTCACAGAATCACAGCCCAGTTTTTCTGGAAACCTCTGGAGACAAAGGCAAGATGAGTGGTATCTGGGAAGATCCCATACTTGTTCAAAGTGAGGAGGAAAAGCTCTTCCCAGTGGAAACTGCTGGTCATACGTGTTGGCAATTCTTGCTTCCAACAAACCGCCAAAGGGCAGAAAACCCAAATCAATCTCTGTCCATTTGTCTTCCTCCCTCTCTCCCCACCGAATCAGAAAATCCGTTTCAAAATAGTTAGGAAGAAAACTCAATTTAATAAATACAGTGTGCATTCCTTTAATTTGCTCGCTGACTTTGCAGTGGGGTGACTCCTATTGCCAAGTCTCCTTAGTGACTGCATGGATTAATATTTCTTGCACGTGAAAGTCAAGATTTCTTATCACATTGCAGAATTCCAGGAGCTGCACCTTTAAGGAAATATTTTGTAGTAAAATTACAAGATTCGGTGACACGACAGTAGTCCCTCTTCAGCCTCCTCCCACATCAAATAAAATTCAGTGACTTGGCTGCCACCCTGCCACTCTCCTCCCAGCTCCGCTGTGAGTGACAGGCATGCTGTGCTCACACCATCCTGGGGAACAGCCGAAGTATTCATGGATCTTATTGCTAGACAGGCTGCGATAAGGCTGTTTTCATGGCTACACACCCCACAGACAGGCAGAAAGAGAAACAAGAAAGTGGCAACGGAAGGGTAGAGTCCTCTCAACACCTCCAAGGAGATGCCATGTGCTGGAGGGCGAGAGGAGCTTTTTCATGGGGAGGAGCTGTGTTATGAATGTATATATTGCGAGCTGGGGAGGGCAAGGAATAAACCAGTTTCCTGGAAGTGAAGAAAAATCGTCTGTCTTTGCAAAGTCTGAGGCCAGCTGGGAAGACAGAGGTGTGATTCAACTTTTTGTTTAAAGAAAACTCAGTCCAAGTGGCAGAAATGTCCAAAAAATCCCACAACCAGCCCCAGCCCCAAACCCCTAAGTCCTGTACTGGGAGAAGGAAAAACCCAACTTTCTCTAAACACAGACGAGTCAATGTGAATAAAAAATGTCCTTCATATGTCGCAAATTATTACTTCAGGAAGAAACCAGGCAGGTTTTCTTTCAAGAGTAATATACAAATATTCCCACTGGCAGAACAAAAATGGGGAGGAAGACCTCAAGTAGATCACTGCACCCTTGGATTTTGTTTCCACTATCAGCTCATTTATCCTTTCACAACATAAAGACTTCCTGATTGCATTACATTTATAGCAAACATGAGACAACTTCCCTAGGCTTTTTCACACCGTTCTTTTCTGTTCTTTACAATAAATTCTGCAAAAGGAAGGAAGAAATCTTTTCTCTTCCCTATTTACATGTGTGCTTTAGACAAAGATAACAACTAGAAGAAATCACCTCGTAGCTAGAAATGCCATAGTGCTTAGTAGAAGGTGAGGGAAATAGGTACACATAGGCTTGGACATAACCAGAAGAGTGTCCATCCATGCAGGCTTTGATTTTGGTTCAAATAATTAGCTAAGGAAGGCTTGGCCAGTATTGAAACAAACTGAATGGCATTTGCAAGGAGGTCTGCTAACTTTTCTCTATTTCTGTTGCACTGTTGTCCTACAATATAATGAGAAGGGACGTGCTATTGGAAATGCTAGTTCAAATAAAAAGAAGCCTAAATCATTAACACTTGGGTTATACAGATGCTCTTTTTAATGTACCTTCCATATTCAAAACTGCACATAACATCAAAGTTAATCAGCTGAAGCCCCACTCACTTACTGCAGGAGTCAATACCTTTGCCTGGGCCAGGCAAGAAAGATATCGGTTTAGCAGTTTGTGACCGCAATCTAGCTTGCATACAGCTCTACAGCAATTGTGCACACCGATCTATCTGCATACACATTTTTTTAACTGGCTCGCTGTTCTGTTTAAAATATCTTGAAATAACCTTGAACCTACAGCACAAATGCAGTGTTCACGCACAGATACAAATGCGTGCGCGAGTTCAGTGTTACCATCATAAAAATATTACAGTGTAGTAACGCTTCAGTTAAGCATCAAAACTCCATAGCTTATAATTTTACTTCACTACTTGGGGCGATTTCTGAGAAATCCTTTGGTATTTTTAACAGCACATATACGAGAGACCATATATACCACTGCTGGCCGCTGGTTTCCATAAATCTTTCAAAACTAATATTTATATTCCCATGAAGGAGCGCTGGCTGCTTATTTTCCATCTCCGTAAAAGTGGTCAGATCAATAGTTCTGTGTATGTTACTTGGAAACATGTCACAGCAGCCTCTAAAACCTCTTTTTCCTTTGTCTGAGATCGATTTCTGTAATATGCAAATATTAAGAAAAAGGAAGCTTTAAGTTTCCTCTTAGGATCCTTGGTGAATCCTTCAGAATCCAGACAACCACTACGACGGAAAATTAAAACCCTGCCAGCAGTTTACCGTCTCCCCTGAGCACCAGCCGTGCTGTGATCCTAACACTTTGCTCCTAGCTATGAAATTCTGAAATTTGCATATTCTTCACTTCAGGATTGTTTCGGCTAAAAGGTAAAGCACTGCAGAGCTGCCTGCCCGCAAAACCAACCTGCTCCTCGGACAGCCTTGCTCCCCCAGAAGATTACTAGAGGGGAAGAGGAGGAGGATGATGATGAGGATTTCCACTGCTCTGCTATGCCAATGAAAAGATAATACCACTCACTCTCTTGCTTTAGATGTTGCTGCACACCAAAAGTTTTAGTTAATACGCAGGATCAGGAAAATTAAACTTGTGTTATGGAGTCTTACTTTGAGAAGGAGCAAAGAGACTTGCTATTCACTGGAGCTTTTTGTGAGAGACTTTACCCCCCCTTTTTTTCCAGCACAGCTTGAGCCCTGAAGCTTTTATTAAAAAAATAAAAAAGGGAAAAAAAAACCCAAACGAAGCAATGTACAAAAGTGGGGGGAGTAGAGAAGGTTTAACAAGCTCCAAGTCATAGATTATAAGCCGCTGCTAAAAATTTATGGCTGTTTGGATCTTTGCCACACTGAACAGATTGGCAAGCTGATCAGAATCGCAGCAGGCTGCCTAATGAGTCCCACACAATTTTTCACCCCATATTTTTCCAATAAAAAAGCAGTTAAATACCAACCGCAGCCACAGCAGAGCCTGCCATCTGGCTGCTTTTTTCTCCAGCCATCATTAAAATGGTTCTTGGCAGTTTACACCTCGCTTTTTTCTGTACAGATGTGGAACGAATTTTCTGACAACCCTTGGATGAAACAGGGGGCTTTATTGAGCTTTACAGATTAACTGCCTAACTTCTGGTCCTAATTTTAAGTGTCTTAGCACACCGGAGGCATCATTTTAAGTGAGCTAATTGTATGTATCTGAGCCCACCAGCAACATTTGGTTAAGTTACAGTGAGATTCAAAATCAGCATTTCGAGGAGCTGTGTAACCCACGCCACCATGGTCACCGACGTCTGGCCCACGCTGTGAGTTCACAGGGATTAAAAATAATAACTATAAGGAGAGCGTTCAAAAGTGTCTACAGAGGAAACCAAAGAATTATGGTTTAAACCCATTTATTGCAGCCAAATGAATATGAGCAGCTTTATTTCTTATTCTTTGCTTTTACTGTTGTCCCCACGCAGCAGTACAGTTAGCCAGGGTGTAACGGAGCCCTGTATTTGCGGTCAGTCCACTGACTCGAGCCCAGCAGAATGGAACTGCAGCCCCAGTCTCTGGTTAGATGTGTTCGAGCCATGAGGCAGCTTACTTGGAAGCTGCTCAACTTGCCTCTTTGTCACTGGAAGATGACAGTCAGCAGAGGGAGAAGCAAGATGACTTTGGGGCACACTATGCATAGAATAACTACCCTTCTACAATCAATTTTTGAAACAAGAAATGCAAAGCAAAGGTCCTTTAGAAACCTAGAAAAATCAAAATGTAGCTAAGCAGTACATTTTAAAACTATTCAAGGCCAAACAGAAGCAGGATAGGCTGGAGATGGATAGAACTGGCTGAATGTGTCCGGACAGTTTGGATTAGTGTGCGAGTCCGGGCGGTCTGGGGGATGGGAGCAGAAGGGCAGCCAGCTGAAGTGCAGTTAAGATGCTCCAAAACCAGTGTTTCACTCTTCCCCTAGTGACTTGTCAAGACCACAAAAGAAGCAGTGGAAGTGCAGGGACTGGAGCCCAGGTCCTCTGAGGGCAAAGCTAGAGGTCTGACAGACCCCTCCTTCCCTCCAAAAAAATAACAAACAGCAGCAGAACATCAAGGAGGCTTTTTATCATTTTGCTTTCCTTCGCATCCCTAACACAGATTATTACTTATGCCAATCATTTTATAATGACCAGTGGATTTAAAAAATGAATTATTTATAGGAATGTTGATAACATTTATTTGTTTTCAGCAAGGACTTCACAGAATCATAGAAATGCAGTAGAGAAAGGGACCTTAAAAGGTCATTCTAGACCCCCTGCTCTGAAAGAGATTATGGTGGAGATTATGTGCATAATAATGTAAATGACCCTATAACTGTACTCCAGAATCAACATTTTCATTAAGAAATATATTGCCCTCGTAATCCTACTGGTTGGATAGATAACCTTCAGAGTGTGAGCTGATGCAACCACAGCTATCCAAGCCTGGAAACAGGCAGAGACAGTAAGAGTGGGCATTTGTTCAGAAACCTACCAAGCACAGGCTCGGGATGAATACAACTGTCTGGCTGTGTAACAATAGCTTTAATTAATGTATGCTTCTACGGCTGTCCAAAAAGGGTGGCCATTTTGGGGGACAGGAGCAGCAGAGCAGTCAGGTGAAGCTGAGAGTTGGTGTGATGGAGATAAAGGGTTCCACGCTCATGCTCTGCTGTTGAAGTCACCCTTGGCCCCCAAACTGTGATGTGTCCAATCCCCATTACTGGAAATGACTGTGCAAATTGCTGACGAAAAAGAGAAAAAGAATTACCTCCATCTCTTTAGTGGGTGCTGAAAGCTCCAATTTATCTCCTACCGATCGACCTAGAACACCAGTTCACCCTAAAAGCACTGATGTACTTTCAAGGCACAATCCTGCAGCCCACTGCAAACCTCATGGCAACAATAAAAAGAATTTACTTGAGCATCAGTAGTCAGGTCAGACGGTTCTGGGGTTCCAAACTCTATAATTTGGGCCTGGTGTGCAGTGTAGGGTAAAGGACTTTGTTTTATAGCAAAGTAAATTAAAACCCAAGCAGAACTGCCAGCGTAACTTTTTGTCCTATTACACTTCTGGTAAATTTTGCTTCTAAGAACCATTACTATATGAAGAGGTATTCACATACACACACACTGCCTTGACGTTTGCACTTTTTTATATAAACATTTTTACAATATTCCATTGCCACAGAACGCACCAGCTAATAGCCAAATCCTTAAAGCTGCTAACAATCAAGCCTGGCTCAGAGTTGCCTCTGAATAACTCCCATTTCTTCAATGCTTTTGCACAGCAGGATTGCTAATAAACAACCGGGCAGTAAAACTACAAGTCAGCCAGTACTGCCTCTGTCTTCTCCAGTTCAGGGAATTGCTCTAATACAATGTGGAAATATATCCTGTGACCAAGCAGCCTCTGGGAATTCTTACATTTCAGGTTGGGTTGTCTTCATCTGGGCTATTTTGGGATATTCACAAAAATGAGTCCCAATTCCCTTTTCCTTGCTCTCCACCCCCCACAGTCACACACTCCACCAAGCAAAACATTCTAGCTACTTAAATGTGGTCAGGGAATAAACTATTTCAAGTAAAAAACCACTCTCATCTTAAATGGTTTCCATCCAATCAAATGATTTAGCCCAGAGGCTAAAATGATTTAGCCCTTACACAAGTCTAACACAATAGCGTTTGCATAACTTACTTGAGCTCTCTCTGTCTGTCCCATGGAGAGTTCCCAGCCCACAGAGAAGACACAAAGATAATTGGGCATTTGATCCAAGGCTAGCTTTCCTTTTATTTAGCACTCATCTAAACGGAAGGTCCGGTAGGTTACCTGCGTTTCAGCAAACCACCCTTTGTTTTAAACGTCCGTCCTCAGTGCTGCAGGGAGCTCTGCAGCCTGACTACATTTTTTAGTGATGGGGCTAACTAGGAGCAGGAGCAAGAGCTTCCAACAAAGCGCTGGGGTGAGGTGCTAAGCAGCAGGTGTACCTTCGTGCAGAAACCCTGAAGAGAGCAGCCCTGGACAGCCACATACGTCACTACAGAAAATCCTAAAATTCACGTTTTAGGCTTTTACACTTGTCTCCGACCCACAGAATGTTTTATTTTTATTGCTTATAATTGTTAAGTCAGTGTAACTGACACATTGCCTTTACAGATAATGTACTTATGGTGAATCTCAAAACTAGTTTTCGGGTTATTAATGATCCTTTCCTCCTCACTATTTTGAAGGGTTTATGGTTTAGATTTGAGATTTTAGCTGTAGGCAGAAATATGGTGCAAACTGATCCTAGACTATTTCCCCTCGATCCTATTAAAAATAAATTCCCTTTATTGCACAGGTAAAAGAAAATTCACAGCAAAAAAGGTAACAAATGGATTAGGGGTATTTTAAAGTCATTCAATTTCACTCAAAAAAAAAAAAAATTAAACCACATTTTCTTCCCAAGAAGTAAGGCTTCACTCTTGTCATTAAAAAAGAGCACTTCAAATCCATGGCACGCATGCAGAAAAAAGGAAAGTAAATAAGAAGAGCAGCTCAGCTCTGGACTTCTAAACAGAAGAGATGGACTCAGAGAAAGAATCATACAGCCAGCCATTTGGACGTCTTGGGGTTATATAGTTCGAATTCTGCATTTATAGGCATCAGCGGGAATTTTGCCAATGACTTAACTGACTTTTATGCTATAAAGCTAGAATGATCCATTTTGATTAACTGCTCTGACCTCCTGCACAACACAGGCTTACAGCACAGGGCCAAGATTTCATCCCAAATCTGGACAGAAAAGAGATGCACAACATATGAGTCAGCAGGACAAGCACAACAATTTTAATTTTAAAATGCCAAATCGTGCTGGCAGGGGAAAACAGGGTGGATGATGGACAGTTCTGGATACTGAGAGGTTTCTTGAATTATTGGGAGATACTTGGCTATGTCAAGCAAGCTGACTGAGCTTGCTTTCATCTCTTGTTTTTAATTATCTTTACTCTTTTAGAATTTCCTTGTTGTGCTAAAAGTTTTCCTGATGTAAGCCTCCTCCCCAGATCTAATCTCTTTGCTTGAGGCAACTGGGGCAGGGTTATTTTGACATGCAAACGAAGAGGACATATGTTGCATGCAAATGAGAGGGCCACAGCTTAGAGCAGACAGATTTTTTTTTCCCCTGCCCCAGGCACTTCTGTTGTTGCTTAACAGGATTTCCTAGGGATCTAGATCAACACTTTCACATCAGGGTCTCTACACTCTGGCTGCCCATCCAGCCACCCAAGGGCAGCGGTGGGGAAGCAGGTCAGGCTGCCCTGGGTGCTGCAGAGGCAGCCCAGCCAGGGTTCCTGCTCCCAGAGGGGAAGGAAATGGGTGCTGGCTGCTGTAAAGGCTCAGCCCCACCACGCAGCAAGCTCACCTCCAGCCAGGCCAGCTTCAGAGACCTGCTTTGGGAAAAGCTGGCCCGAGGCCACCAGCCTGGCCAGCCCCACTCGCTATTTGTTGTTCTCAGGTATTAACATTGGAAAATTGGCTACTGTGTGCTGGCGGTAACTTCTTAATGTTATTTAATACATGTTATTGTATTCACATTGTAAAGGGCCCACACCCTGTTCTGATTCAAGACCTAGATACAGAGTCATTATGGAGCTATAAACACCACTTTTAAAAGCCTGACTATGTATTGACAGTTTTTTATATGTGCAGAACCGACTCTCAAACCCAGTCTCAAACACTGTGACAATGTTTTACACTGGGCTCATGTGTCCCCAGGATGGCGTTAATTGGAATAGTACTGTGAAAGCAAAGGGAAATGTACGAAACAGCAAGATCTGTGCAAAATAATTCTGCTTCGGAGATAAGAAATCAAGGCAATTTGGACAGGAGGCCAGACTCTGTGCTTGATCCTTCATCTCTGCTTGCCAAGATCGTAACAGTCATCCAAGAGTGAATGCTACCAGGGGAAGCATTTGAGAACTTGCCCTGCTACTAAGAAAGGTGCTTAAATTTCGAAATACCAAGAGGTAAGCTACCCATCGCCAGACAAAAGTACTGGCAATCTTACTTGCAGGACTTAAATATGTGAATATTAAGTTGGTCTCATAATGCTTGGCACAAATCACACCATTCATTGCAAGAAATCACTTCTGGCCAACCTATCCCCATGGGCTTAGAGGGCTGTCAGCAAACAACACAACCAGAATGAACTTGCAGGTCCCTCCCTTTGGTGGGTCTGATCCAGCCGGGACGGGACTGCTGACTGTTGGGGGTGGGGGTTGGCTTTTTCAGGATAAACTAATTATATAAACATACTTGCCTACCGCCCTAAATAAGGCAGATTTGGAACTGGAGCAGAGGGAAAAAAAAGCCTTACAGATGGTACTGCCACTCGGCAGCTTACAACAAGGCTTGGGTGCCCTCCTGACCTTTTCCAGCTCTCCCCAGAGAGCAGCCCCACAGGCACAGGCAGGAGCAAGTCAGATGGGGTCAACAGATGGCTGAGAATATGGTGCACATTAACACACATTCTTCATTTGCCTGTTTCTGGCCCAGAAGTAAGGAGGAGAGGGATTTGGCCCCAGCACATGCAGCAAAACCGTGGCCATGCTGCACTGAAACCTCTACTGGCATCAACGAGGTAGACAAGTGCTTGCTGCCAGAGTTAAATATTTCACTCTTAACACACTATGGCTTTGCTTTTGTGGTTTTGAGAAAGGCATGTTAAATTCTCTTTAAAACGTCTTAGGAAAAAACCCTGATGCATGATTTGCGTACAAATGGATGCAGTGGTGTTGTGCATGTCAAACTGTGGGTCGGGTAACCTGATAATCACATAATTTGCCTTGACGCTTCTCTAAAAAAGACATCATTGTCCCTCTAATTTTGATTCCTTGTAAATAATCAATCAATCAATTAGCTAATCTGCTCAAACGCTCCCCCCACCCCTTTATGTTTTCAATTAAAAGTGTGAAAGGCAAGTGCAGACAGATTTACATGACATTCCAAAGGCAAGCAGTGGCAACGGGTATTTTTTCACTGATCTTATCAGGTGCCCTTTAAGTACACTTGGGGTTTCTTGTGATCTTGACTGCTAAGCAATTCTGAGAATTCATTTTTTTCCTGATGGAAGACATGTCTTTATGGGGTTGCCTTTTGGGAAATTCCTCATATTGAATATCCAGAAAACTACTTAGGAAATAGTATTTTCCTTTCAAAAGCCTACAGATACAGCCATGAGGACTTTGTTTTTCCAAAACCCTCAGAATGTGCAAACTGATACTTCTAGGGGTATTCAGGCTTGGCTGGATCTGATGCAACTTTTGTAGAGATAGCAAAAGGCCTCTGTCTTACACGAGGCTGAGCCCCCACCAAATTTCACATCCTTGCTCCAAAGTACGGAAGTGTGCAAGTTTCTTAGCAAATTACTTGCAAGTGCTTACAACATGACCAAATCAATTTACTTCCCCCACCATCTTCTTTTCTGAGGGAGCCATGTCTTCTTATGTGAACTTTCAAAGAAAAGGCAATCCGCTGCGGCCAGACACATGACATGGAAAATTTCAGCTCCAACAGCTTAAACTTGGCAAAGCTACAAGCAACTGACAACAGCCCTGCAAAAGGAAGTGCCTGACAATCCCTGTGTCGGGCAGGGCTTCCAGCTCCACCTGCAGCCTGGCCAGGAATGCATGGACATGGTGTCAGGTCCATGCCCTCTCCCAGGCAGCTGCTTTTAAGGAGTCAGGAGAAGTGATGTGTGCTCTGTATTGTGAGTGCATTGCTAACAATGTGGAGGCTGAAGTGTAAGAAGGCACAGCCATACAACAGGGGAGCTTTATACAGGGGAAGATGGATCAACCATGGCTAATCTGTAAGACTTGAAAGACTTCCCCATTCGTTATTCATATAGATTTGGAGTCTGCTTTAGACATTTCAGGTGACAGTTGCTGCAATACAATTTTTACATATAATGTTACACTGTATCTTCGATCAAATGGAAATGGAAACTCCTTAAACTGCAAAATAACCAGTCAAGACCTCACCAAGGCAAAAAAATAAAATTAATTACAACAGCACAAAACTGAGCAGCAACTGGAGCTGCACATACCTTCCCCCACGCCAAAGCCTTATTCATGTATATTGTATAAAATATTCTTTCAGGAACTAGACAAAGGTTTGTTGTTTTTTTTAAATTTGATCACAATCAAGCTTATTTTTAAGTCTTACCCTTCTGTAAGTGGCAAGGATGTATTTTTTAGCATAAAGCATTAGTGATCACACTGATCTGTGTTTTTTCAGATGAGAGGGGGCATTGATTGCCCTGTGGACTAAAAATGGCACTGCAGGTATGCTGCATTCAAATCCCCGTGGGGTTATTAATTCCTGGGAGCACTGAGGCAATGACACACTCACTCATTTCTGCTACATATCTGCTACCTTAATATCCTCTCTGTGACACAATCATTGCTCTGGAGGTAGAAAGAGTGCCACTACTACTTTAAGAGCAAAGGCCAGCAATCTCAGTTATTTCAAGTGAAAATCAAGTTGCACTGGGGTCTGTAAGAATTTTGCTGTCAATTTTAATGCACCAGGATCTCACCTTTGGTATCATTTTCCCCTAATAAAACAGGGATGATCACACTTGCAGATCTGTTAGAATGGGACAAGGACAAGTTAATGTGCGTTTCGCATTCTGAATGTGTAGCATAATAAGTGCATGAATTATTTATGTGTATAAATTTAAACTCTTTGATTGAAATGTAAGACTGGTTGATTAGAAACAAACTTCCTCCATCCTTGATATCTAGGTGCTCTGCCACAGGAGCTTAAAACAGTGTGGGCTCCCTGGCTGCCTCTCCTACTCAGTGCCAGCACTAGTATTTGTGAAATAACACTGAAGTCCAGAGCTGACCCAGCTGAAGCAAAGCCATACAACCCCCAAACTTTTCCGCCAGGTGAGTTCACTGGACCAGCTCACTGCACAAACACAGAGTGGCGGCAGTGCCAGGGGGAACGTGTGGCTGAGACAGAGGGGCCACAGCAGCACCAGCTTACATCAGCCTCAGTTGCCATCTAACCACACACCAGGTTAAACAGCAGTCACTATTAAATCTAACTCCTCCTAGAAATGTTTTTTCTTGAAAACATGTATCTACATCTCTAGTTATCTCTCCCAGTAGTGCAGTAGCTCAACAGAGGCCCATCAGTGGTATCCTGCACTTAATGTTTAAACCACCTGATTTAATAATCTGCAAAAAGGAAAACATGCCAAGCAATTAAGTGACATTGTGATTTTTTATCAGGGGATCAAAAAAGTAGAGCTGCAAGCATAAGAAATGTGTATTGAGAAAACAAAGTCTCAACCCAACAACACTCTCTGCAGATAAGGTCGCTCAGTCAAATGTGTTCTCCTCTTGCTGATGTGGATTTAAGTCAGAGCTTTTAATGCTCTTTGCTCCAGACACCAGGTAGGTATCAACTAAAATGCAGCACTCACTCTGCAAGAAAAGCATAACCCCTAACCTGACAAAGAGAACTCTCATTAGCCCTTGGCTTCATCATTATCAACCACTGTTCCCAGTCACTGGGCAAAAAGTTTTCCAGCAACTTCAGTTGCTGTTGACACAATTTATGTCCTCAGTACAGCACTAAAAATATTAACTGAGTACTCATCCCACAATGTCAGAGCAGTACGCTCAGCAAGGGAATGTGCCCAGTTTTGTAATTCTGCCTGGTTTAGTTGCAGATGCTGAGTGGTGAGTTTGTATGTAATATGAAATGGGGTAAGAGAATGTCTATTATTAATTCAGCCTCACGAAGCAATTAATTTGCTGGGTCATTAACTCACCATCTCTACAGAAATTCTAAAATCCCACGGCAGAAAACCCCTGGCCTGAGATCAGCTGAAGGCACCGATGTGTGGGGCAGTGTCTCCAAAGCCCAGGGCCAAGAGCTGCAGGAATTTGCTGTGAGTTTGGTGCCATGAACCAGTATGAGTCGTACCACATTTACTCCAGATCTGCATGACCACCTCAGTGGCGACCACCATCCATCATCCATCACTCCTCTGCTTTGCTTACAGCTTTCCTCATTAAGCTCAATGCATATTTAATTCCAGTTCACACAGTCCACGCTTTACACTGCGCAGAAACACCATACTCAGTTCTTCTGCCCTTTCCAAAACCCATTTGCTCACTGTTTTTAAGCAATGCAGGTGGCCTTTGTGCACAAGCACGCCAGACTGGTCTTCTGATACATCTGAAATCTCTCAAACCAGCCGTACAGCATAGCCAACACCGCTCAAAGCTGCTGGTGTGGATGTGGCAGAGGACGGTGAAGTCAAAATACTTATTTTTTAAAATTATTTAAAAAAAATGATGGCTTTCACACGTTCCTTGACACAAGGTAAGACATGTTGGCTTCTCTCCACCAAAGGCAGCCTTCCCTCCCAGCCATTATCAATAATCACTGTTCCAGCAGCCTGATGTATATGCTGGCTGCCTTTGCCGCATGAAGCCTCTCTCTGCTGGAAGAGGCATTAATTATAAGAGCAGGCAAGAAGAAACTTCTGCAGCATTGATGGCTGCTCTGCTGGGTGCTTTTCCTTGTACTAAGCTTGTTTTCATTAACTTTCCAAATAAATGATAAAAGGCACAGGCACAGGCAACAGAAAGACAAAACTGTAATCAATGGAGTAGCTGGCTGGCTTCCTATATATATATATATATATATATATATATATATATATGTGAGGAAGCATTGTTTAGATCTGTGCAAGTGCATACATACACAGGCTTTCCTGCCGAGCAGTTTAACTAATCCAACCATGAGTATAAAATATTAGCTCACTGTGAGCTTGAACACTTGGCTACCTTCTCCGTATCGCAGTTTCAAGCTAAACCCAAACTCAGTTAGGGTAGGAAGTTTTGTGTTCTGCCTATAGACTTGGTAAAAATAAATCAACAGAGAGGTGAGTCAAGCACTCTGTTCTTACCAAAATGCAATGCTGACAACACTCAGAATTTTAATATGACTTATTGATGACTCTTATATTGATGTTTATGTTGATCAAAGTTGTGGTTATTGATCATGTTGATAATTATCCCATTTTATATGCATGTAGATGTTCAGAGCCTGGGCCAGAAAAGAGACCCCTCCAAGTACTGCCCAGACAGGAGTCCTGTGCTTGAGCAGGAGTCATAGCTTTCACTGGCAACTGCAAAATAATCTTCCAGACCTCACAGATACGCTAAAAAAAGCTCAGATACGATGAGAAGGACCCATCAGCTGAAACATTAAAAGGCAGATTATGAAACATACCCCTAATTCAATGCATTGTTCTGAATAATGATTTCTAAGAAAAATCACATTATTTTCTGGAGTCTGACTCATGATTTTTAAACATATGGGGTTTGCCAAACTGCTGGTATAAATCTGGAACCGCTCCACTGACATCACTGAAACTGCACCAATGTAAAAATGGCATCAGGGAGAACAGAAACAGGCTGAGAGAATTGGACAGCTGTGACCACTAACACAGGCTGCGCATTAGGAAAGATCAAAGACTGATTTTTACAAAACATTTTGGCTTTGTTTTTATTTTACTGAATTACAGTAAAACACAGCCCACATTTGCTTTCAGTAGCTTGATGGGCTAAAAACTCCTCACTGACTTTTGGACACAGCATAATACCAATGGGTATTTAGTCAGCTATTCTTTTGAGAGGTATTTCTATCCCCTCTCTAGGAGGCTTCACTTGAAATACAAGATTATCTTTCCTCCCAACTGCATGACTGCAGTGAGGATATCATAGCAGATAAACACAACATTCTGGTCTAAAGTCCCACCCTGCTCCCAGACTTCATTACTCAGAAACATCCCCATCCTCTTGGCAAGGGGAACAGAGACCAACTGGAATGCTTCTAAAGGTTAAACGCATGAACCTTTTGTCATGTTAAAAAACAAGAAGGGGAAGAAAAAAGAGCACTGGCAGAGGAGAGCACTACAAATCAGGCCAACTGACTGCTCAGCAGAAACAGAGGGCAAAGGGTGGGTGCACCATTATCCGGCAGGGAATACACCATCCAGAACCACTGCTCGCACCGGGCGTCCGCAGAGAAAACAATCATTGGGATCGAAAAGCCCTCAGAGCTAGCAATTTTTAGGCATGGATTCTGTATCAGGAAATGCTGGATATTGGCAGCAAGCGCGTTACTGATACAAATGATGAAACAGCAGGGTTATATGAACATGTCTATCTCCAAGGCTAGAAGAAAGAAAAGCTAAAATCTCCAAGGCCCTTTTTGGTGAAGAATCATAAAAGCTACAGGCTGCATTTCCCAGGTATTTTGTATCATGATTAAATCTGTTTCTAGCATTACACCTTTAAGAAAGATCAAAGGTAGGGAGGTGAGGGAAGGAGGTACACCCTGACTTCCACTAATTGAAGCAAGCTGAAGCCTCCAGCACGCACCTTCTGGGTTCTCCGAAGTTTCCCTCTCTACCTCAGCATTTCCTTTGCCCTTCCCTGCGGCCTCCCTGCCCCAGCATTTGCAAAAGCGAGTGCATCCAGATGACTGACACAACAGAGATGCCTTTTATAGCTGCCTGGGTACAGAAGCAGGAATAAAACCATCCCAAACCTCAGTATAATCACAGGCAGAAACTTGCTGCAGTTCCTCCACTGTTTAATTTCTGTGCATCATTTCTTTTGTCTTTAAGAAAGGACGTCAAAGAACACTGAGGTTTAGGACCTGTTAACAACATACATGTATCAATACCAGTGACTGTGAAACACTGCATGCAACGCATCCCAGCAACAAAACCTGTCAAAGCAAAGCCGCACTGGGAAAAAACTAGTTTCTCAGCAGAACTGTATGTGCAGCAGGGTTTTTTGCCAATCTCATCCTACCCCAGACCAACCTAATTAAGCTGCAAGAACCTGTAGTGTAAAGATAACCATGGCATCCCACGTGGGGCTTTGTAATAACCTGAGTCAAGTATGATAACACTGACAGCATCATGGATTCTGTACTGAGCTAAACAAGTGTACCTGGATACCTCTTTTCTTACCATTTACCTTCTCCAGCGCCTCTGCTTCCTTCTCTTGCACATCTGTGCTTTGATTATAAGCTCTTGGGGAACTCCTGGGAGGCACTGGCTTCCCCAGGGAGGCTGTGAGTCAGGGTCTGCACTAGCCTCTACGGAGGCTGTGATTTCCATCTACTCATTCCACTGCGCTTCTTTATTAGCAAGGAAGAGAGTTCCTTGTAAATGCCTCCAAGGGTCAAGCACAACTTTGCCTTTGATGCTTAATAAAGTTTTGAAATCAAAACCACTATGTAAATGTTGTTCTTATTATCAGGTAGGTGTGCTCTGGTTTTCTTCCAGTAGAGCTCAGCTGCTGAAAGTGGCTGGTATTAGAAGCAGGTCTTGGATGTTCAGCATTCAGCTTTGCAGGGAGAAGACTGACATAAGACCTTGGCACACAGCAATGAAAGAGGATGCAATCTGATTTGGCAAATTAGCCCCTGGGATGATGCAGTTGCCATATGTACCTAGGTGCCAAATTTCAAATGGAGCAGAGTGACCTGACCCTGACCTTTGGCTCAGAGCGCTAAATTCCCTCTCCAGGGAGCCTCTCTAGCCTGAAGCGTGTTTCAAAGCTGCGAAAAGAATAAACGTATTCACCTGGGGGATATTTACAGCAGAACATTTGTTTTCACTTATGCTGAAATCTAAGGAGAGTTTTGGTAGAGTCCCTGCATGTCATTCATTCCAACAACAGGTTTTGCAACTCTTCTTATGCAGGTGTCTGAGGCCTGTGCAAATCTCTGGCTGACCACAATTATCTGATGAACTCTCTCTTCTAGACAACAATTTGCCCAACTTGTGATTTTTCAAACAGAAGCAAACATCCTCTTCTTTCTCACCGATTTCCAAAGACAGTACAGTACAAACAAGGAAGCTGTCAGTTACAAACCTTTGCCACTTTTAAAAAATATACTCAAGAAGTTTACAAGTAGCATTGCAAATAATTTAACCTACACTTTCCAGAAGCTGAATTAAGTGTTACATTTTTTTTAGTCCTTGCATTGCAAAGTAGTAGTTAGCTTGCTAATTAAAAACAATTGCTTAATGGGTCATCAGACAGCAAGTTAGACAGGTTAGACGGAAGAATGTCTATTAACTAAAGGCAACAGTCAGAGCTTTCTGAGCTTCAGACTAGCCTTATGATACCCAAAATACAGAAATAGTAAAGAAAGGTAAGAGAAGGCAAGTAAAGGTTCAACAACAAGGCAGATTAGTTAAAATCATTCTATGACACAAATCAGCTTTACATCTTTAACAGTCCAGTTCGGTAATGCAATGCCACTTACACCCCAAATGCAACCTCCATGTGGATCTGCTTTCACTTGGCTTTTGGCTTTAACATTTTAGTTGACTTGAATAAATTTTTCTAAGTACCCTGGTATAGACACAAAGCCAGAGATCATCTCAAACACACACCTGATCTTCTAGAAAGCAGCATCAGTCCTAGAAAAAACTGCTTTCCTTTTTCATAGCCCACTCAAATATCAGTGGTTTGAAAACTTACGCAAACACTTTCTTCAGATTCAAGTTGTGCTTGAAAGAGATAGTAGAAGTATTCAGAGAAAAGGTGAGAGAAGAACTGAATGCAGCATTATGGGCCATGTGGTAGGCTTTGGGAAAGGCTTCCATTTAGCCAGCTAGTAGAAATACATCTTTATTTTAAGGAACTGAGTCACTTCTGAAATGCATCATTTGTTTAAATTACAGGAAATAAAGGTTTACAACCAGGGATGAGCTTGGCAAACCTTGTTAAGAAAAAACAATGGTTTGTATGATCTGCAGAACCTGATCTCTGAAAGGCTGATACATCCCTAAAAGCAGCAGCAAAAGGGGAGAGAAAGCTTTACTAAACCGTTTCTACCCATGTTTCGCATAGAGAACATCTGTTTGCACCCTAAAACGTACACAGGCATTTGATAAACACTTTCTTTCTTCTCACTTCAGGATGGATCTTTGGCTCTCACAAAAATTGACACTACTTTTTATATAGTCTCACTCATTTCAAGTGCCATACAACCAGGCATGGCAAAAATAAATGCTTAAGGATACAAAGTAAAGCATTTAAAAAAAATTAGGAGAAAAAGAGTTGTCCACACGACCTTAATTTAGCTCTCCTTTGCACGCATGCTTTAGTTGTGTCATAAACCCCTTTTTCTTTTAAAAATCTGGCTCCCTTGTTTCCTCAGCAAACCCATCACAGGCCCTGGTTCCCCCCATCACCACATCAGGCCCACACATCCAGCCTGCGGGATCTGCCACCTTCCTCCACACGGCTGGATGCCAACAGAAAAAAGCTATAAGCGTAAATGGGACACACTTTTGCCAAGTACCATCTTCTCTGCTCCTCTGGCAGCCAGGGGGAGAAGTGGAAGATCACCCTGTGCTGAAGCATTTCAGCTGAAATCTACCCAAATAATTCAGTGTGAAGAAGATTCTCAACAAAGAAATTCGCAGTGATGAAGTCTGGCCAGATCGTAGGCACATGAAAGCAGAGACTCATGGTATAAGGCGTAAGACAACCTTAACATCTGGCTTTCCTTAGTGTCCTGTTTACAGAAGAGTGGGAAAGACCTCTATGTTTTGTGACTTTGAGAAGAATGAAGAGAACATGTCTCTCAAGCTGCCCCAAAATAAACAAGGATAATTTGTGTATCCAAGATGACAATAAAGCTTGTCAGTGAGAAGCTTCTAGCAGAGAATGAAGTCAGCTGCACATGACAGAGACAAATGCCATTTCAAGGGAAAAAAATTGTGCTGAGATTGGACAGGATTTTCCATACTCATCTTGCCTTTAGAAAATAACCCTGAACTTAAGACTTAGAAAAACACACAGAGACAAGCATCTTCTACCTTGCCTTGGCAGCTTCAGAAGAACACTAGGAATTAATCATAGGTACAAACAAAATACTCGTAAAAAAATCCTTGCTGCATGACACAGACTGGAGCAGAGGATGCACTGAAACTGATTCATGAGCAGTGCCTCTGAACCTGCTACTGTAAATGTCATTTTCCAATACCTCCCCATTCCTACCAGCAGGCTAAAGCAGCAATTAGAAAAGTGGGAGTGCTCTGCAAGCCTTCCCTGTCTGTAACAGACCCACATCCAGCTTTTTATTAGGTAATCCAATTACTCTGATGTGACCTTACTCCATACATTTATGTCTAGTCAGACTATAGGATAGACTATCAACCTGGGCGTTTTTCTTACGATGCAAACCTCTCTTCCTCTAGTAACTGAGGCTGTTACAAAACAAAGCTACTGCACAAAACACTGCATCTCTCCTTTGCATCTCCCCTTCTCTGATCGGGTTCCAGCTGGCTGGAGAGCAATTACACACCCAACTGCAAAGGAGAACAGGTCGAGGCCAGTCTCCCACAGCCACTCCTCGGCCCATGCTTTCTTCCAGGCTTCCCCCCACTCCTGAGAGGAGGTCCCTAATAACATCCACAGAGCTGCCTCATTGTTCCCCAAAATTTTCCTTTATGACAATGCTGTTGATGGCAGATAGGTCTCTTGGGTATGATGAGGCCACTGCTTACCATGTTGGCTTATGGGACCTCTTCAGAGCACAGGCTTCCTCTCTCTTGCTTTTTCCCTGGAAGATGAGCTCCCTGGAGCAGGGACAGTTTTTTGTGAAGTAAATAACCTAGTGTGGATACGGTCTTTGGCCAGAGCTCCTGGGGGCTTTGATACAGCAAATAACACAAAGGTCATTTCCAGCATCACCCAACAGAGCTTTCTTCGGAGATCAATGACGGAGTTGCAAGACTGACTATCAAAGCATCTAAGCCACAGCCCCTTCTGCAACAAGGGTTCATAAGTCTCTTGCAAATAGATCCATGAAAGAAGCTCTGAAGAAATTGGATTCCTAGCCCATGTGTGAGGCAAATTCCAGTTTATACACCATTCGAAACAGGCTCTTTCAAAGGGTGCAGGGCTTTTGCTTGGAAATAAGCCAAGGGAGGACCTTGGCCTGTATCCATTGACCTCTGATGACAGAGATTAGATAACAAGTGAATGGAAGTGCTTTCAGCGGTGGTGTTGTGGGCTGAAAGACATATAAAGAGTATGTATCATGGCAATACTTAGCATATAAAAATCCCTGGAGAGATTATCCAGTGGAAAAAAAAAAAAAAAAGTTTTGATATTCCTCAGTTTGTTACACTGATTTTCCTGACTTTCTTGGTGTAAAGAACACTTTTGCAGGTTTCTCCTGCTCTGAAAAATGCTACAGCCTCTGCAGATTCCTGAAGAAACCTGTGGTTCTCGATGCTCAAGGGGCACTTCTGAACACCCTTTATTTCATTCTCTTCAATGCTTTTCACACTATACTTTGACATGAAGGATCTGATAAAATAAGACCCAAAAGCTAGGGCACAGGAGAGGAAGGCATGCAGATGTAAGAGCCGGCACATCTATGGCCATGTGAAAATAATAAATAAAGCCAAAACCAGTAAGGGAGTTTCTAAATGTGAAGGATCACAGTAGCATGACTAGAGAGGTTCATCAGGCAAGGGTTCACAGGCAAGATTTCTCATTAAAACAATTGGGTTTTCTTATTTTTTTGGACAGTTATATGACACAGCCCATAGAATTTGTGCAGGAGCCAAAATTTTGAGGGACAGGCGCTTTGTCAGCCTGTGCTTCCCAAAACACTTTGGGCCTTTCTGATGCAATGGAACTGAGTAATCACTGCTGCCTAACACCCCAACGAAGCTTACAAACCAGAAAATTGTGCTGTATTAGTGAGAAACAGGTATCTAAGGCAGGGTTCACTTCAAATAGACACGATTCCCCATGCGAGTTACAAAGCTGTGCAAAATGTAAGAGGCTTGTTTCATTTGCTAGAGCTTTTGATCAGCTCCAGGCAGAGGAAATGCCATAGCACTTGTAATAACTCACACAGAGTTTTTGTCATGCTTCTGACCAAGTCCGCCTGGTTTTACACTCCTTTCTTTTAATTCAACACAAGGATGATTACACCTTTGGGCCTGGGATTATTTCCAGTTGTATAACTTCACAACTTTCACCTTGCTGTGTCTTAATGTCTCTGCCCAGGTCAAAGATGCGTATAGACCTCTGTCCATGAGAAAGCCTATCCAAGGCAGCTTCCACAGCAGGGGAAACTACTGTCTGTCTCCTCGGTGCCTAGTGGTGCCACTGGATGCAGGGTCTGCTACAGGCTGGACACCATCCAAGCCACAGGCACCAGCCAGGTACACTCCAAAGCTATTCTCCCTGCTACACGTCTCCTTCACCTCCTACAGGCAGAGGCAGCTGCTATGAGGAACAAGGAATGGCTCTTCTCTGAGCGAAGCTTTTCCGAGCCCTGGAAACATCACAGCTGCCTTCATGGAGCAGCTGATATGCACAGGAATCCCAGTAATCAAATCACAGCCGTGGCTCCAATGCTATTCCCCCACCGCCGTATGAAAGGCCACCGGGTGAGGATTACCTAGGACGATTTAATTATGTGTGAAAACAGCTGCAAAGCTTTACGGGGTTTTAGGGTTGTTGTCCTTTGGATAGGAGGGGGAAAAGGAGAAGGAATTAGACACAAAGCAAGCTGGCTGTAGATGATCTGTGATGGCAGGGAAGCACGCTGTCATACACATGAGCAAAAGATTCAGGTATGACACATACAAAGCCGGTTTTTCTCGAATGGTTTGCTTTTCATGGCTTGTCACCTGGAATGCGGCCAGTGTGACCCACTGCATCTCCCGCAACTCCTAGTGCCACGAGAGATGACACCTCTTTTTCTGTACCCACCTTCTTTATCAAATGAGAAGGCTACTTAGCCACCATTTACCTATACTTCCGTGTTAAAAGATCACAGTGGCCTAAGGGGAAGCGAGGTGTACTCTTGCTGATACTAGTTGAAATCTTGGTTATATTTAAATTAAAGATAGTTTATTACTGCCTTTGAACAGGCCAGAGTTTCACCCATGAGAATACAGTGTCTGGAGAACAGAAGGTAACAAAGTCCAAACACACCATCTTTTAAACCACCTTTGTCTGAGATATTTTGCCCTCCTTGATTCCACTAAAAGGTCTCCATGCCTTGCAAGTATCTGTAGAGGAAAACAAACCACCACAGAGAATACTTCACTTAGTATTAACTTTCATAAGGCACGATGAGAGCTCATCAACGCAGTCTGTAAGCCGGTTGATTTAAGGACTCCACCAAACATGTCTCATACAGGAATTACAATACATGTGGTATTTGTTTGGTTTTGTTTTTATTTCAATTTTATTTCTGGATTCTACTTTGCTTTGTAAGTTATTTTTCTTGCATGACAAGCAATATCCAATTATTTATGCACTGTCTTTTTTTGTTTTGTTTTAAGTTGACATTTTGCCCAAGCCTAAGACCACAAGATGCTTACTAGAGTGGTTCTCCTAGCTTCAACGAGGTCTTCTGTACTGCTG
Source organism: Falco biarmicus (assembly GCF_023638135.1). Taxonomy (NCBI): domain Eukaryota; kingdom Metazoa; phylum Chordata; class Aves; order Falconiformes; family Falconidae; genus Falco; species Falco biarmicus. The sequence goes on from NC_079288.1 coordinate 41,157,339, forward strand.
GCTTTTAAAAATCAGTACATACTAAACCTAGTACACATAAACCCAAGGCATACAGTTAGTGACACCAGCCACAATTTCCCCTCCACATGTGTACGTGCATTTGCTCTATGCACAATGGTGTTTCCAACCTGAAAACAATGCATTCAAGGAAAAAATGTGGGTTTGTGTGATGGGATTTCCAATGGAGCCTGAAGGACTTTGGTATCCTCAGACTATAAAGAAAGTCCAGAGAACAGAATGCTTAACATCGTCAGCCTCTTTTGAATTCCCAGCCTTACTGAACCAAGAATAAAGAAAGCCTGGCCCATAAGCAGGAATCCACTAATTAAAGAGAAATGGGGCTTATTTGTCTTGGTTTCTGAAGTCACAGTTCTCCACTTCTGAAAACACAAGTTTCTCACCAGTTCTTTTCTGCCCTAGGGCTGTGACCTAAGCAGCTTAAATGATACACAGATTTTGGTTGAAATCTGCTCCTTATTTACTGGACTTCAAATGTGCAAGCAATTACTGAATGGGTCTCGTTTATTGAATAAAAGTATTTAGGCATTATGTTTACAAAGGCTTAGAAACATTAAAATCTAGTGAAAAACAATTATTTTTACAGAATACATCTGCAAGCAATATGAAGTCATTTTGTTTTTGTAAATTTCTCCGTAACAGACTTATGGTTGATGTGGAAAATGTTCACATTGCAGCAGTGAATTATTTTGAAATGCCAAACTTAATAAAGGAGAAATTACTGCAAATAATATCACAACCCTTAAGGAGAAAAAAAAAAAAGCCAAAATACCAGTGGTTTCCTGACTAGTCAATCCTCTTCAGATTGGCAGACCTCTTCAGACTAATCAGGAAGAGTTAGACAAATAGTTACTTTATTACGGAGGCTGTCAAATAAATCAGAATCTGGCGAGCAACTGTTTCTGAGCCCTGCAGCCTGCCTGGCTTCTTTTCTTGTAAAACCAAGGCAGTTACAACAGACCCACGTATGTGTGTGTGTGTCTGCAGAGCTACGTGTAAACTTCAGGCCTCTAAACAAAACTTCTTCCAAATTTGGGCCAGCATTTGTCTTGGCTTCCCCAGGTTTTGTTGTGGAACATGGCTGAGAGAAGAAATGTTTTCTAACCAATTAATTCAAGTAACTGCTGTTATTCTTAATGGAGAGGTCTGAAGCTCAGCTCACAAAGGGTAATGAGAAAATAATGTTTTAAACAACATCATCAGAGGAATTAGGCCACAGACTTGAACTACATAATCTGATTCTCAGCGCAGAGTTATTTTGCCCCCAGAATGTTTGCTCTTTACAGTGGCACGACGAATGGGAATTTTGCCTAAGGTACAAGCCTGAGACACGACCACAACTGAAGGTCACAGAACAGCAAGTTTCAGCAACCAGCCACAAGAAATGGTTGCTCATGCCACTACACCCCAGACTCCAAACACGCTCCTAGCACTGGTAGGCTTTGTATGTTTGAGAGTGAGTGAAAACCCAAGGTCTCATTTTAGCACAGCACTGGGGCACATCTAACGCGCCGTCCCACGTGGTACATACTTCAGCATGTATTTAAACTGATGCTGAGGAGACTTACGTACATAATTCGACTTCAGCATTACTCAGTCATTCTGCTGAACAGAGGGAAGAAGAGTGCTGCGTCGAGAGGCAGGTAACAACATCACCTTTTGTACCTCCACTCAATCCATTCTGTGTTGTTTATCTGCGCAGAACGGTATTGATTTGAAAGGCAACCACAGCGCAGGGAGATGGCAAAAAGGAGACAGGGCAGGGAGGGAGGAGGAAAGTTTGAAATTAACATCCAGACTAGGTCTAATGAACTCTGGGGCTTACAGTCCTGTTTCAAACATTTTCAAGCACAGCTTTTATACAGATGTATACATATGTATATTTATACAGAATACATTCACCAGCTCAACAGCCAAGAACTGTAGTTGGAAACTGTACGACTGCCCGGGCAAGAATTGTCCTTACTTCTGCCTCTTTTACGTTCACAGCAATGCAAACTGGCAGTACTGACAGATCAATTCAACACCAGTGATGTTACCAACTTGCTAAGAAGATGGGATATAATAACTTTTGAAGCTAATAAGATGGCTTAAAAACATCATTTTTTTACACTGGACCACATTAAAAGCAAGCAGCGCAGATGGACTTGCACCTGCTTCCAAATGAAAGTGGTAGCTAGTGCAGTGCTATTCTTAATACAAATTAACTTTCAATACAGATCTGCTTTAGTTCTAATTGACTTTACAGTGCTACTAAAAATAACTATTCATCTAGCTGGCAGGCATACTTCTCCCCTTCTCCATGTCTCCATATGGACAGGGAACACTACAAGCACCTCAGTGCGAGTGGCATCAGCCTTTTTCTCACCCAAAGCAGTTTCCTACTCCCTCTGCCACTTTTTCCTCCATGGGGCCAATGGGGAACAACTACCCACAGCTGGTAGCAGGACTATTCATCACTGGGATATGTCTCCTAAAAGTGATTTATTTGATGCAAAAGCCACCCCCATAAATTTAGGTAGCTGTAGCCTATGTTGGCATTCCTGTACACATGTATGAAACGAACACACCACCACAAAGTAAGTTCAACTGCTCCCCAACGGGAGCCCGCATGCCTGCTCCTACACTGCAAGTACCAAGTAACCCACTCCTCGAGGGAGCAGCTGGCTTGGAGAGGGGATGCTGAAAGTGTTCATTTCTCATCGCAGTGCACGACTAGGGCTGACCTCCACGAGATGGAGGGCTGCGGTGGGCGCAGGGCAACCTGTACAACTGCCAGTGGTAGCCCCCTCAGGGCACATGGGTGAAGATGCAGGAAGCCACCTCCTTCACCTCTGCTGGTGCAGGTCCCCACTACTACTGTCTGCGCTGGGACGAGCATGTGCCTGTGCCCCACTCTGTGGGCAGGCACTGTGAAGGGCAACTGTTATCCTCCTCTCATACACAGCCCATTTCCCATTTCCTTCCTTCTATATGTCAGATTTATTTTGAATTTTAAGCAAAACCAAGTTTTTACTCATGTTTAAGGCATCTTACCCTTCGACCTGGTTTATACTGTACATCACCTATCGTCCTGCCATGAGCCAGGTTCTGAGTGCTTGAGCCATTGATGGCTGTTGATGGTGATGTTTGAAGCAGAAACAAAGTCAGAGCTGCAGACTTCAAAAGGCTAAGGGTAATTAAGAACACAGGTACTGAGGGAGCTCATGGAAGTGCTCACCGAGCCACTTTCAGTCATTTAGCGGCAGTGCTGGCTAACTGGGGAGGTCCCAGTCGACTGGAAGCTAGCAAATGTGACTCCCATCTACAAGAAGAACTGGAAGGAGGATCTGGGGAACTACAGCCCTGTCAGTCTGGCCTTGGTGCTGGGGAAGGTTATGAAGCCTATCATCTTGAGTGCCATCATGCGGCACATAGAGATCAAGCAGGTGATCAGGCCCAGTCAGCATGGCTTTATGAAAGGCAGGTCCTGCTTGACTAGCCTGATCTCCTTCTATGACAAGGTGATCCACTTAGCGGATGAGGGAAAAGCTGTGCATGTCACCTACTTAGACTTCAGTAAAGCCTTTGACACCATTTCCCACAGAATTCTCCTGGAGAAACCGGATGCTCAAGGCTTGGATGGGCATACTCTTTGCTGGGCAAAGGACTGGCTGGCTGGCCAAGCCCAAAGACTGGTGGTGAATGGGGTTACATCCAGCCAGCAGCTGGCCACAAATGGTGTTCCTCAGGGCTTGGTACTGGGGCCAGTCCTGTTTGATATCTTTAGCAATGATTTGGAGGACTGGTTCGAGTGCGCCCTCAGTAAGTTTGCAGATGACACCAAGTTGGGGCAGAGTATTGATCTGCTGGAGGGTAGAAGGGTCTGCAAAGGGATCTGGGCAGGCTGGGCTGATGGGCTGAGGCCAATTGCATGAGGTTCAACAAGGCTCAGTGCTGGGTCCTGCACCCGGGTCACAACAACCCCACACAAGGCTACAGGTTCAGGGAAGAGTGGCTGGAAAGCTGCCTGGGGGGAGAGGACCAGGGGCTGTGAGTCAGCTGCTGGCTGAATATGAGCCAGCAGTGAGCCCAGGTGGCCAAGGAGGCCAACAGCTTCATGGCTTGTATCAGATACAGCATGGCCAACAGTAACAGGGCAGTGATTGTTGCCCTGTACTTGGCACTGGTGAGGCTGCACTGTGAATGCTGTGTTCAGTTTTGGTCCCCTCACTACAAGACTGACCTTGAGGTGCTGAAACATGTCCAAAGAAGGGCAACAGAGCTGGGGAAGAGTCTGGAGAACAAGTCTTAGGAGGAGCAGCTGAGGGAACCGGGTTTGTTCAGCCTGGAGAAGAGTCTCAAGGGAGACCTTATCATGCTCTACAACTACCTGGAAGGATATTGTAGTGAGGTGGGTGTCAGTCTCTTCTCCCAAGTATCAAGCAACAGGATGAGAGAAAATGGCCTCAAGTTGTGCCAGGGGAGGTTTAGATGGGCTGTTAGGAAAAATTTCACCTGCAAGGGTGTCAAGCATTGGAACAGGCTGCCCAGGAAAGTGGCTGAGTCACTGTCCTCAGAGGTATTGAAAAGACACGTAGGTGCGGTGTTTAGGGACAAGGTTTAGTGGTGGACTCGACAGTGCTGGGTTAATGGTTGGACTTGATGATCTTAACGGTCTTTTCCAACCTAAACAATTCCACTATGATTGTTTTGACTGAACACAGACACATACACTTCTTCCAACCTTGCTCTCCCTCTCTGGAGTCACCTTTTAATTTGTTGCAGTTGCACAAATGATCTCTGTACATTGAGAGTTCAAAGGAAATAGCCATCCAAAAAACATCTTGATACTCTCACCACCTTAAAAGACACTCCTCTGATAAAGTTATGAAAACAGGCTCTAACGCCTTAGAAAGAATAAGACTTTCAATGTAATATGTAAAGCTTTATGACTTTTTAAGAAAGCAAACCTAAAACATATTCCAGTTCAGCTAAAGGTAATTATTTTTTCAGGAATCATCTATCACCAGCAGAGACAGGGCGTAGAGGGCAAATGTCCAAGGGTTAGTTTTGGCTGAGACAGCACAGTCTACCATCCAGACTCTCATGGAGAGGGGTCAGAGCACAGAACTGGACAAGAGCAGGAATGTGTGTCCTACAACACACTTCTGACTGATTCACTGTGGGACTGCAGGTAAGCTGCATTTTCTCCGAGCCTCAGTTTTTTCAGTGGAAAATGCTAATAAAGATGGTTATTTGATTTCCTAACAGATTTTGGATAAAACATGCTTACAAATAATTTCTCTGTGTTATTTGTACTCCAGGAGTGACCATGAAATGCTAGGTCATCTCCTCCATGGGAGGACACATTCTCTGTCTTATGGATCCTAAAATGTAACATTTGCAGTAAATACAAACTACCACTAAATGCACACCATCCTACGTATAACATTTGGCCGGCTTTGTGGGGAAGAACCACAGATTAGTCTTTGTAGGCAGCTGATCTCATGGAGAAAACCACCAATGCGAGATCGGTGGCTTACAGCCCAGAGGCCAGCAGCACGGGCAAAGCAGAGGAGGTGCAAGTGATGCCGTCAGAGACATGGGAAAAGGTACTGTCGTGCAGGATCTTGAAAAACAGGACAAGAAACTCACATTTCACAAAAAAGGGAGATGAAAAATACAAGGACAGGAGCAAGACCTTTACAGTGGGATATACAATGTCTTTTTATGGGGACAAGCTGAATAACCACGATACAAGAAATTCTGCTTTCTTCTGCTTCACCTTCTGTGGGTAGGGTGAGGTTATCTAAAGATTTAAAGAGGGGATAAGTGACTGCAGTCACTCAGTAACCAGGATCTGTGTCCATAACATATAATGACATGTATGACACACACTGGCCACTGCACTCACTTTTATGGCAATTAATAAAATGAACAGACACTTTTACTCTGCACTTTTATCCTTGCATGATACCCTTAACTCAGTTTATGTATGAACAGGATCTCTTTCAATTTTAGGCTAATGTTCTTTTATATTTATAACATTCAGGATAGCTACACATGGTTGATTACCTTTAAAACACTTATCACGATTCCACTTAAAAATAAATGAATCCCATTTAAAAGTGACTTGTCCCCATCTTCTAGCATTTATGGACAAGGACATATGGGGCTGATTTCTCTCATTATTAAGCTGCATGTCTGAGGCTTAAATCATTTAAATTATTCATTGACAGCAATTGGGCTACTCATGCAAACTCCCACTTACATAAGGAGTCCCAGTGATAGGACCAGTCAAGTGGATGAAGATGGCTGAACAGATTTTGGGATGCACTGAACATCCACAGATACTGCTAGCTTTGATTAGAGTGAGGAGTACTTTTGAAAATCGGACCCCATCTTCACTGATAAATATAATTTAATGGGGACTTTCAACATGGTTATTCTGAATGACGTTTTCTTCTAAGGTTACCATGACTGAGGTTCTGAGTGGCGACCAGTTGGCGTTGCAGTAAGACAAGTGTGCACTGATTACCATAACACCCCCCAAGCCTGCTGCAAGACATTTCTAAAGCACCAAGTTACAGCTAGACTTTGTTTCTGGTGTGGTTCAGGGTGTTTCTGACAGTGGCCAGACACAAGGTGGACATCTCTGCAGAACCTAGGCTTTCATGAAGAACCAAGCTGGCTAAGCAAATGAAGCAAAGCATCTCCAATTATGGATACTACTGTTCCAGCAACAGTGAAATCTGAGACAGGAGATGGATAAATCAACTGCACTGTTGAACTTGCACTGCAATAGTCCAAATGGCAAAGGCTGTAAACATTTAAAACTCTGCCAAAAAGCGCCTTTCCAGCCTATCACAGGCTACTGTGCTGTCTGACCACCTCCCCAGCGGAAGACCCTGAGCTAACTGTTAGCGTGTTTTCAATCAGTGGAGTCAGAGTGAGAGAATAGGAATCACCCTTCATGGAAAAAAGAAGCTGAGGTTATTCTTCGCAGTATTTTATTTTTAATTAAAAGACATGTTTCTTGCTCTCTTCAGAATGAGCCCAAGGAATATTTGTAATCATTTTCAGGTCACATTATATTCTACATATTGCAGGTGATTTCACAGCTATGTGGGCAAATTACTATTTTCCTGGACAACTAAATCATTATCAAGGTAACAGCAGACAGCAAGCATCACCAACATCTAGCAGCTATAATGCACCTTAGGAAAACATGGTTTAGCTCTTGGAAAACAACACTTTCATATTTCAGCCAGATCTCCTCTCTGCCCTGCCCCAGCATGTACCGGCCTTTGTCCCTATATGTGATCTTGATGGTAAAGATTTTGTTTTGTTTTTTTTTCCCTTAAGAAAGGCAAAAAGGTTAGTAAGTCTTTAAAATCTCAGTTCTTAAGGCTGTTAATATTTCACATTGCCAGCAGGGAAAGGAATTAAAACTGCCAGTAGCTATCCAGATAGATTTTAAAATCCCCTTCCCTCCCCCTTCCCTCTGCCTCCCTCAGCTTCAGAGGATATTTTCCCCGCAAATTGGTTTTAAATTAAGGAAGGTGATGAAGGCAATGTGCCGTCTCAGCATTTTCCCAGGTGCACTTAATCTAATTTCATTAAGGAGATCAGGACAGATGATCGCTACAGTCGAAACATTAAGTCTGTCCATTTTTGTATAAAAAAACCATTAAGTCTGTCAAAGTGTCGGCGGGTGGGCTGTTTATTATTGGAGATGAAGGCGCGCTTTGCTTCCCCAATAAACTGTCAGGAGTAGTAAACCACAAATTAAGTCAGCTGCTGCCAAAGATTTAGGCAAAGATCTCCAACTAATTTTGACACAGGTGTGGGAAAGGCCAAGGATACAGAGGCTGTAAGGTGGTCTGTATGCTTTGGAAACCAAACCTTTTGTGTGTGTTGAGGTATTCAATCTGACCCATGGAAGAATGTAAGCCTGGGCATCAGTGGATACAATCAAGCAGAACTGCTGATGCTTCTGACACTTTAGATGCAGTGCTGATGGGACAGCATGCACCACAGAGCCCGCACCACAGAGCCCAAACCACAGAGTTTACCTTTGCTTTAACCTGCACTCACCCTGCCAAGACTCATCATCTTGTCTTATGCCAACAAGACTCATAAAAGCTCCATTCAAGCCACTGCTCTGTTCTGAACTTACGCACAGCTTTGACTAAAATGTAAAATCACATTCCTCAGATAATCAGATATCACACAAAATTAGAGGAAATCCATCAAAATGCAGAAACTATGGAAGGCTACTTAATGGTCAAGAAGGAAATCAAGTGAAGCTTTCAGACTGGATTTTCAGACACTACAAAATCAAATGTGAGCCATTTGCTCAGTGCTTTCTTTGACTGACTCCACTCCCCACATCTTGACAACCTGTGTTTAAGTCCTGTATGTCCTTTTCCTCTACAACATGATGAGCATTCTCTGTTCATCCACACAAGTGAGTTCTTGGTCAGGCTCCCACTACCTCCCCTTTCATGTACCATCTTATCCTTTCCACATAACTGTGTCCTTGTGCCAAGGGAAAAGCTGCTGCAAGGTCATTTTCCTTGTCTGTGGCTTCCCAAATGTCAAACGGTCACTCTTCACGTTTTGACTCTTTCCCAGCTCACCTCTTCTTCCCAACACTGATGCTCAGTATTTATGTAAACTCTCATCTCTCACTGGTCTGACTCAGTCACCCCTTGGTCAAACTTTCAAATAAGTACCTTTATACTAATTAGCCATTGTGCCTTTTGCTACATAGAATAACTTCCTATTCATAAAGCTACCGAATTTTGCCTCTCAAATGCCTCCTAAACATTCCCCTTTACCTTAATACCTACAAACCCAAAGCTGGACAACGAGGCTGCTGACACACTGAACCAGTGCTGCTGTTAACAGTACACCCCCATTTATCTGAGTCTCTTCACTCTAATCTCATCCTTAAGCCACGAGCTGTTGTTCCTCTATACAGCACATAGCAGGACGGGGACCCAGCCCATGGTGGAGCATCACAGCACTACCGTGTTGCTCTTCGCCCATGCACCAAGTGCTAAATCGCACCTGCTCATGTGCTGCTGCACGCTGCTGCACCTACTGGGACTTAGAAATTAGCACAGCAAACAACAATATGGCAAGGCTGAATTCATGTCGCCACAAGGAGGGCCTAACAAACACTGTGCTGTTGCAGAAAGTAGCGTGAAAACACTGTTTGAGAAACCTGACTTCCAAACTTTTTGCTTCCATCTTGGATAAGCTTTACCTGTCTCAAGGGTTGCTTACTATAACTAAAATACAAACACGAACTACATAACAAATATATGGTAAACACTGGTTCAACTTTGTAATACAGCATCATCTTTTGTACATCTTACTTAGCACCACATTAAACGAAGGAATGCCTGATCCCTAACCCCTGGTTTGGAGAGCTCACTTACACTGCAGGGCCATGTAATTAAACTGATAACCCACAATTTCACACACAGCAGACGGAAGTCCAAGACTGCAAGAACACGAACACTGAATTACTTTTAAAGAAAGAAACAGGCTTTTTTTAATGCAATCTTGAACACTGTTATTAAAAAAATGAGAGCAACATTTTGGAGTAACGAGCAGAGATTACTCATTCCCTTGTTTTACACAAGTTGACTTTTGGCTTTCTGCAGAACACCATTTAACAGAGCACATTACCAAGCTGCTAGCCACTTTTCACAGTGATGCTAAAGCAGGTAAGAGACAATAAGTGGAACTGTTGATGGTTTATATTACTCTATTATGTTAATGTTCACTAAAGTATGCCATAAGCTCTCTCATTACATGTGTATAAACCAATTCTCTGTGGTGTTATTCCTGTGCTAAATGCTATAACTACATAAATCTTGAATTAATGGAGACTTTATAGTTCCTGAAAATGAAGGGTAATTGCTATCTGTTAATGCTGTTGTTGCTATTAAAGGAAGTATATATTTTCAGTAACAATGTTTATGGACCGTGAGCCTCACATCGCAGCTATTGCACAGTGCAGAGATAGTGTAATACAATTATCAGACTAACTCCCCTTCTCTCCCTCCTCCCTCACAAAAAGCACGTTATCATTTCCACAGCTCCGACAAACTACCCTGCAATTCTCCTAACACTTGCAGAGTCCAAACCAATGTCCTTCAATGAACACGCGGTGAAAGAAACAGGATTTGCAGTTCCATCTCTGGGAACGCATGATTTGCTAAGTTTCTCGCTTGGTTAAATGGCTGGACAGCTCACTTTATTAGTTTGTGTATCTTGAACAGTTCTTTGAGAAGCATGTGGTGACAGAATGATAGGTGTGAGAAAGTATCATCCCACTTACTTCCTTTGAGATTTCAGCAGTGATGCAGAAGTGAAAGGCTATACTTGGCCAGAGACAGTTCTGAGAAAGTGGATGGGATGGACAAGTCCCCAGCCTTGAGCTCCTCTTCTCCGATTATTAAAAACAGCAGCGCACTGTTTGGAAACACTCTCACAATCTGCTGTGAAACTGTATCTTGCACTAAAGTAATGCTCCTTGATTCCGATATACCGTATGTATGACTGACTATGCTCAATTACTTTTCTCCCCTGGAGTCCTGCACGACACTGCACAAGGAAAAAACCAAAACCATCAGGAGTGTGTTTATATTTTTCAATGCAGTGAGAGTAAAGCCTTAATTTTACTGTAACGTCTATGTTTTAAAACATTAAGAGCTCAATAGCCCATATATCTATCAACTAAATAAATAGTGGATAATTAGTAGCATGGTACAGAGAGAGAAGCAGGAGGTAGAAAATTTCAGTTTTGCTTTGAGCTCTATCAGTGACTCAGTTTATACTTGTACATGAACTATTTTTTTGCCTGCTTTCCTCATGAATTATATGCAGATGACAGTGATCCGCTGTTTATGACAAACAAAAAATTTTATGCAAATCAGAAGTACATTAGTAATTTCTGCCCTTCCCTTCATTAGTGCCAGCATGTAGGTGTACCTAGAGAAAGTTGCTTCTTGCTGACGAAGCAGGAAAGCAGGACTGTTGTGTAGTGCTGTGAAATGAAGCCGACCCATCAAATAATTCGGGAAGCCTGATGCTGGGCTAGACACTATGTTTAATACTCCATCAGGCTGCAATAGGCAGAGAGTATTATTGGAAGATACATTTTACCAACGCATGGAAGGGGGGGAAAAGCACTCTTCAGTGTAATCCCTCAGGACATTCATGCCAATATCTTTATAGCTCCTTGTTGCATCAGCCAGGTTGAGTTTTAGACAAATATTGAATGTGTTTCCAGGGGAGTACAGTACGTCAGGAATCAACAGAGAGCACCAGGCTGCCCTTCTGTTCCCCAACTGAAAGGCAATGTTGCATTTACATTATCCCCATGAAAGGTTTGAAACCTCTTCATTTCAACCTTGGCGAGTTTACATGTCTTTGTTGACAAAAAAAAAAGCAACCCTACTTAATTCCAGAGACCTATTTAACAGAACCGATGTCATGTCTTATGTCTCGACAGATCAGGCAAGAGAGAGAAAGATTATGATCTTGTGCCATTCTCCTTATGAAGAAAAGAAATGTTATTATTAAGGTGGAGTCACCTTAAGGAGAAGGTAGCTGGGAAATACGTGAGCCTAGAAGGTCAAATTACAGTTATAGATATGTAAAGAAATGCCATTATTAATGGTAAGGAACACTATAATAGCCTTTCATTTGCTGTAAAGGACAGTAAGTTACCAGTCAAACACAATGCAGCTTCCTCTGAAGGTAACCTCAGATCCCACATTCTGAAAGCTAATCAATGTTGTTCAGATTTCAATTTCTTCTCTACAAGGTGAAGTCAAACCTAATCTAACAAACGTCAGTCTCAGATGTAATGCCGCTAGCTGGGTCTACCAGTGTAATTTAGATAATCATTAATAGCATAGCTGTATAATAAAACTACATGTCACTTACAACTTCATCTGAGGTTTGACTGGCAGATCTTTAAACAGTTTTCTAAGTGATTGCTTTTACTTTCTTTGATTGGGCAGTCTAAGAAATGTTTTAACCCCATGGTATCTAAGCTTCTAGGGAATAATTTTCCACCCTCACCATCTGCTCTGCCGCTGTGCAACCTTGTAGAGAAACAGAACTTGGGGCGGGGGTGTGTGGCAGTTTCAGGGTTTGACTTTATACATAGATATGCACGTATGAAATAAAAAAAACCAAAAACATGTACAGTATCTTTTATCCAACATATATGATTAAAATGTTTCACTCTTCAATCAAGCCTTCATCTCAAAACACAGCTTTTTCTATACTCCAGGGATATTTGGTATCTGACGGGATTTTTAAAAGAAGTTGAAGAAACCTTAATGCTTCCCAAGCTCTAACAATATTAAAAAAAAGAAAAAGACTTAACCAGAAGAAGCTTTTAGTGTAGTCTCTTGAACTCATAGTAACCTCTGATGTATGGCTGCAGCCAAGCGTGCTGCCAAGGAGACAGGGCTATCTGAAGTCAGCCTTTACTTTTGTAATGCTGATCCAGTAGAAACCTCCGTGCCACAGCTTCTCATGAATGAATGCAAGAGACTGGACAGCCAAAATATAATAAAAGTTTGATGAAGACCTAATCTGAGACTGCCAAGTTTGATCTGCCAGAAGAGAAGTCAGCAAGGGATACTCAAGTTTTTTATACATTTGATGCTTAAAAGCACGGTGCAACTGTTGCAACGTAGTGGAACTTCTCTGCTTTCCTTGCAAAGGTGAAACAAGAAATCCCTAAGCAAAACCACACAACTACAACCTTTCAATGACCAACCTCTGTATTCAAAAGAAGGTCAGAAAAATCATTGCTCCATGATAAATATGCATGCGACATGACAAAACACTCCTTGACAGTTACCACACTGCCTTTGAGGGTAGGTACTGGTTGTCCCATCTTCTAAACTGATTACAAAATCGACATCTCCAAAGGTTACAATAAATAAAATACGGGCTCCTGTCAAGTTATTGGAGGTGAGTTCCTCTGAAACAGCATTAACACTATGACTCGGGTCTCACCAAACGCTCACGTAACCATCGAGAAAGACTATTATGTTAATGGGAGTTTCTTCCCTGTAAACAAAAACTAGTCAAGACCACAGAGTAACTGATCCAGTGCTTTTTCATTCAATTCTAGATATTTTTAAATTTGACAGGAAGACTGGAGGAAAAATATTATTTTCAAACTCATTCTTATTTTGACTATGAGGGAATTTCCAAGCTAGTGAAGCACATGAAAGAAGAAAAAATTCAGTCTTACCTTATCGTCAATATCACTCTCGCTGTCACACTGTGGATTAGAGAGAGAGAAAAAGACTTTGAGACACACCTTTATGTATAGGGATCTTGAGCATCATCCTCTTAAATCTTTAGGATAGCTGTTTATGATGTTCTCAGTTCAATGAAAAACACTTTTGATGTCTGCAGTAATGCCTTTTAGATTGCTAGCATAAACTAGACAAAGCCAATTTCTCTCATACAAAAATATGGTATACTCTTATTGGATGGGGGAAAGCAAACTTTAAACAAAAAAGACAATCAGCAACGCATTATAATAACAACTGCAACATGAATGCCACAACAAAAAGCATGCCTTTTTATCATCCCAAATTGTGGAATATTATAGTAACAGTTTTGCATTGCTTCACCTTGATAAGCACTTTGTCATCTAACAAGGAAACTGTGAAACTGGCAATCAATTTCTAGTTTAATGAGTGGTACCAAGAATAGTAATTAAAATACATCATAAATTCTGGTACATTTTTTTAGTTTGAATGAGATCATGATCCCAAGAGGAAGTGTTTACTTAAAGAGTTTTAGAGTGTAATCTCTTACAGCCTCTGAAAATGGAATGTTCTATTTTCACAGCACAAATGATGGAAAAATAACTTGAGCACTGACCATTTCAGGACATGCACATCTCATTGGCTGTCGCTGAGAAGGATTTACAGTTGGGAGCAAAACTAAATCTCCTGGTGCCTGTTACACTCACAGAAGGTGGCCAGTGTATTTTGTAGCTTTTGTGCCCAATAGGAATTCTCCCCTTCAGCCAGCTGCTGACGGGGCTGGTCTGGTGGGTTTCCATAACTGGCAGCACCCTACTGAGTTCACTGGTTCAACCAGAGGGGACTGCGAGCCAGTGATGACAAGCAACAAATGTGGAAGCGGTCCCTGTGCACGCCCATCCTTCGGTGTCATGAATGTAAAAAGGAGGAATAGATCTGTTTGGTCATTTCATCCAGATCCTGCTCCTCATGGAACAGGGAAGGGGGACTTCGCTGTCACATCTTTTTATCCTAAAGTTACAAAGCAGAAACTTCAGCTGCTACATTCTTAGTTTTCTGCAGATTTTTGAGAGGTGAGTCTTCTATTTAGCACATGAAATGATCGAGTCCAAATACCTGAGGAAACTTTAACTCTTGAATTCCCTGAAACACACTGAGCACATGAAGAACCACGATACAGTGGAGGGGTCTCCGATGGTGATTCTGCAGCGAAGGTTGCTCAGCTTCCCAACTAACTCCTTATTTACATTTAATGCAGTGGAAGCAGTGGAAACACTGAGCTTAAGGAACCTGTTTTTCTATATTTTTTAACTAAGCAGAACTCTGTTTCTTTTGAAACTGTTTTAGGCTGCCCCACCTGATCCACAGCATGCTTTTCACAGAGAAATCCCACTGTTTAGAAGGACGCGCACAGATCTAATTGTATTTGTAACCACCCCGGGAAAAAAATAACCTGAAGCAAAAAGGAAGAAATTACAGGAAGGCAGGATGCTGCTCTGCAGGGGCTGGGAAGCGGTGGGTGGGCAAGTCCTATGGGAATAACCAGTGTTAATGCCAGCAAAACACATTAAAGCCTAGCCAATTACTTTCTGCATGGAACAAGAAGATCAGATAGCCACGTCTTTAGCAAACACCTCTCTGTAAGCCGCTCATGCTTTTTTGGGGGGCATTTATTCCATCACTGAACTTCATGAACATTATAGGAAACACAGATTCTGTTTTTTCACAAACTGGATATTCAGTTCAAAAGTTAAATCGGTCCTGATAAATCATCATCATCAGCCATTTACTGACTCTCCCAAACCCATGCCACATAACCACAAACAATTAGAAGTCTCTGCTCTGCGTCTGGAATGGGACTAATTGTCCATCACCACTGAGACATGCTGAAACAGGTTGGCTGGGCAAAGGCTGCCCTAGTACCTGCTGCATTTGTGCTCGCTCAAGACAGTGCTAATTCATGCTGACAAAGCAACACGTTCATCAGAAACGAGGCTGGGGCTGGGGGAAGATGCAGTCAGAGCAGTACACTTCTTATTTACATGCTCCTGAGAAATGCTGGATGACTCAAGGGAAGCCTTTCACCTTCACTGGGGGGGTGTGTGGTGTGTGTGTTTCAAATAAAGCCAGAATGCTACAGGGAGTGTGCGTTCCCCCCAGATGACTACCATAATTGAGTGGGTCACAAAGACCACGTTACTTTACCCTTTAACCCTGCTCTACACTAAAGTATCCTAGTCACCATTTTAATCATTGTGCTCATGCAACCTGCACACTCAAATTTTAGAGGCAGAATATTTTGATGATGTGATTGAACCTGCACAGTTCAGATTAAAGCATGTTATAATGGAAATACATCTATTACCAAAATGGCATAAAAATTAGTTAGCATACTCAGCCCTGTGTTGCTTAAAATTGTATGCTTAGGCAACACCAATACAAATTTTAAATCTTACACAGACTTAAAGAATGATATACTGATGTAATAAAAAAATCAAATAAACTCAGAAATATATTGACTAGAAAACATGCAAAATTATCATTAAAACTCTGATGCTTTTGCTTATGAGTCCTGGCTCAATAAAACTGCAGTACTGTAAACCTTAATAATCTTAGCCAAAAAATATTTGAGAGCAGATGCAAACAGATGTTGGGAACTTTAGTAGCCATTATTATTCAAATACAATGTAGTATTTTAGTCTTGCTCTCTGTTTTTGTAACAAAATTTGCCTTCCTGTTTCTTACTGCACTATGATATTTAAAAAAATGAGAGCAGGCTTTTTCTTGTCAAATACACATTTGACCTCAAAAATTTGTATGCCTATAATGAGTATAAAAACCTATTACTGATGGTTCACATTACTAAAAGGTGCAGAACTGCTTTATTTAGGTGCCTAATTTTGCTTTGTATCAATATGCAACTTTGTCTCATATGTAGGTAAGTGAAAGTTGCAAAAAGCCAGCGAACCATCAAATCCACATGCTAAATTTTATGAACAGACATACCAAAGAAGCAAATGTCTGCTCTCTGAGGATACATTTTACACCGTTCAGGATCTGTAAATACTCCATAATTAATTGTTTTTAAAATGGAAAGGACAGTAAAAATATTTGTTTCATTTTAGCTAACATCTTCCTTACTTTAATCATGGCTGCATCAGACTTGCAACTGAAGAAGACAGCGGGGCTCCGGATGCAGATCCACATGCAAACACAGCTCTGTGTGGATGCAGAGCCCACTGTGCAGCTGAGACTGCAAGATGGGTGCTTTAAAAACTGTATTTCTGACAGCAAGTTGCATAATTTCTTGTTTGCCTTATGAAATAGCTGTCTTCTCCCACCTCTCCCAGCCACGTGGGGCTCAGGCACACAAACTGTCCCTGCCTCAACTCCAGTGGCACGGCTTTCAAACCACCAGAACTCCACATCATAATCCATCTGGGAATGAAGTCCCAAACCGACCCAAAGCTACTAAGTGGTCTACATGATGACAGATTGTGGGGGAAGAATTAACATACCATTATTTCTAAAATTTGGACTTCTGCTTAACATACAGCGTCGTGGAAAATGGAGAGCTTGAGACTCGTGGCTACCAACCCATGTTAATGTCCCACCAACTTCTGAAGAAAATAAAGCCAGCTTTGGTGGAGAAAACTCTCAAGCTTCAGAATTCATTTAGGTTTTCTTCTTTTCATTTAAAGAAGCAGGCCCGACATTCGCGTCAAGAAACAGGAACCCACAGGCTTCTGGACATGCAACGGCATCAAAAAAAATAATGACAGCAAAACCAAATCCGCCCAGACAGATGTGCGAAAACCAGAACCGCTGCTGACCCCTTCCCTTTGGCGTGGTGGTGTTAGAAACATGATTGCAAAGGGCTGGTTCAGTTTCTGTGGTAAGAGCCTTCAGTCTCGGCGGTCTGCTCCTGGCAGCCTCCTCGCCTCCGCCCTGCAAAGCCCTGGGTCAACACAGACAGACTGGGGCTGCTGTGCTGCACCACTGGGGTGCTTAAATGAATAATGAGGTCACTAGAGAAACTTTGGTATGAATCAGAGGATTTTTCTGTGCCTTAAAAGACAACCTAGTCCGGCTGGGTGAGGAGGAGGCTGGTGGCACTGCCTGCGAAGGCCCTGCTCCTGCGAGGCCAGCGCTCGCCTCCCACGCAGCTGTTGTCAGGGGGACAAAAGCCCTTGTCAAAACAGAAAAGTTAAAGAAAATGTGGAGAATGGCAACTGTTGACAGCTATGGGGGCTCATTGAAAGACAAAAGCTTCAATTACCTGGATTTTTCTAAAGGCCTGTTAACACTCCTGGTCTATAAGTGAAACTGTAAACAGCCATTGTGCAGGGTTCATAAAGGCTCCTAAAAGGATTATTCACTGGGCTGTGCCAATTGCCTCTCCATTCCAGCAGGAATGTTTGCAAAGCCGACCTCTAATTGTGGCCCTTTTGGGAAACCATTTCTCTCAGTGACAGATTCCAGTCAGAAGAACGGCTGTGGGGTGAGGCGAGCAGGAGCACCCCCTCAGTGCCAGTGTGCCAGGGCGAGGCCTTACCTCGCCATTTCCTCATCTCCACCCAAGCAACCTAGTGATGACCCCGTCCCCTCCACCCCGCCGGCTCCCCCTGTCCCCTCCACCCCGCCGGTGCCCCTGTCGCACCCAACAGGCCTGAGGGAGCAAACACAGGGCTCCCACACGTGTAAGACCAGGCCCTGTTGCGTCTTTTTTAGGTTTTTTTGGCAGCTGAGGCGGAAATTCACCTTTCAAGGTTCCCCTCCACCATGCCTTCCACACCAGGCAAGGAGTTATGACGTGTTCCATCACTTGCTTGTACGAACCATCGAAACAGGGGAGAAAGACGGACTCACAACTATGGTAAGAGAGAAGCAATGCTGTATTTGGAGAAGGGCCTTCTCCTAGGGCAGAGATGTAGGTGCGACCACCTGCCTGCACTGAAT
Source organism: Falco biarmicus (assembly GCF_023638135.1). Taxonomy (NCBI): domain Eukaryota; kingdom Metazoa; phylum Chordata; class Aves; order Falconiformes; family Falconidae; genus Falco; species Falco biarmicus. Next base: position 41,175,623 of record NC_079288.1, read on the forward strand.
GAAAAATAACCCCCTGACCCCTCCCGCATCCCAGGCAGGCTGAGGTCGAGATGGGGAACACGGACGTGACCCGCTGTGGTTCACCTGACACTCGAGCAGAGATCAGGTCACCCCACGTAACAGCGATGCACATTGCAGAGGCCTGTGTCACTGCACATAAAGCCAGACCTCCCCTACAGGGGTTTTCTGGTGGACCTGGCGTCAGAGGCAGTGTCATTGCTGGCCCTGCCACAGTGTTCAGGCCATAAGCACAGCTGCAGAGCATTTTAGCCATGGAAGTTTAGGGGTTTTGAGCGCAGAAGGGCAGCAGGAGGCCTGGATCTATCTATGCATAGATTTTTCAGAAAAAGCAGCATCGGCAGAAGAAGCATGTAGGCCCTGTGCTCCGGGACACCTCTACTGGCACCCAGCTCCTTGCAATCTATGTTAAAATTGTTTGTATTGAGATTCTGGATGTTTCCCATTGAGTTTAAGAACCATGAAAACATCCTTTAATTCATTTCTTACCCCCAACGTTTTAACTCCCAGATCACCCAGTTCTTCTTCACATAATAAAAGCGCTACGTTGATTAGCATGCAATCAGATACTCACAGAAACTGTCTCATGCCAGGAATGAGAGCTCCAAGAAACGAAAACAAAACCAACCAAAATCTCACAAGACTGCAACAAGATTGGCAACACTTGGGTGTTATGTCATTGGTTAGGTGCAGAGAAGCACTGTTATCTGAAACAGGGCCACATCCTCCAAGCTTTTGAGAACTGCACAGAAGTCAACTCAGCTTACTCACACAAACGTGGTATCTCCTATTCCACCCAAACCCAGAGGTTTATGATCTAGGTCGTCCCTACACAGCCTCAAGGCTACAGGGTCCCATTGTGCCAGACACTACACGGCACAGAAGTTACAGGTTTCTGCCCAGACAGCTAATGGAGAAAGGCTTGTTTTTCCTTTGCAAACAAACACACATACCTACAGATATTATTTATATTATGATTAAGCAGAGGGTGATAGACATCTAAGCTAACTGTGTGAAAAAAACAGATCCCAGCCCAGAGGGACATGTAATCTAACCAGTCTACCTGCAGCTAAAATTGTGTGGGGAAGTGTAAGGCTGAGAGAAGACGAGGCAAAAAAATTAAATATACAGTGTATAATATTACAATGCAAGCTGGCAGGGTAGAATATATATGTAAAAAGTTGCACAGAATATATGAACAGTGTAGATACCTATGGAATTGGCACACCCAACTTGCACTGTCGCAGAGGATGGCCATGTTACTGCTATCTTATTTCCAACCATATTTAGTTACCGAATTTTCTTTTAATTGCAACGCTCGGGGAAGCATTAGGCTTAAATATTGTTTTGTTAATGTTTCTTTTAAAGGCCGAAGTAAAACCAAGCCTATTTTTAAGAGCCTTCCTCCCTCTCCCTATCCTCTGAGCTAACTTCCCAGGAGCAGCTCGCAGCAGCGGTGCGTATGGATGCGCACTTGTGTGTGCAGGGGGAGGCTGTTGTTTCCTATTAAGTCTGGCATCGGATTCATGTCTGCAGGGGCTTGCTTAAGATGATAGGAAGAGAGAGTTTTATCATGAGCCAGACTGACAGAAAAGCCTGCTAATGGGACTTGAGGCATACACAGGAAAGAAAGTGCCAAAACATTAAGCTACCGCCAAGTGTCAGAGGGCCACTGATTTATTGCAGCAATTTTGCCACTGTGTCCTTTATAAGGTCCCACAAGTCCTTCCTCCTGGCAAGAAGCTGTGAGCTGCTGCAGCTCGGGGAGAAGTTTAGATCCAGAGCGCAGAAAGTGTCCAAGTGAAAGGCGGGGGCTGGGGGGAGGACGGAAATCGAATGTTGACTTGAACTTGCCCCAGGCAGCAGAGTCCTCTTAGCTCCACTGCCTCCCTGACAGTTTGATGAAATGAGTCAGGGCCTCCCTATGGCTAGACCAGCTCAGGCTTCCAAGTGCCGGGGTAGAGCTGTAAGAAACAGACTGAGCCTCAGGGCAGCAATTTTTTTTTTCCCCCTTTCTCTCCTCAGCATTTGGCTGGGGGAAGGGGGAGGTTATGAGCACTACAGATGTGTAGGCTGAGCCTTTGTCTGCGGAGGGGGAGGGCGAGGGGGAGAGAGAAGAACAGCAAGAGAGTATTAGCTATGGCAGCTGAGAATAGCCCTGAGCAGTATAACTAATTTTGAGGGGCAGTGATGCATTGTACGGGCTATGTGCTGTTTGGTCTGAGGGGGCCCCTGTTGTGAAGCAGCAATCAAGAGGACATTTTGTTAAGTGACCAACAGCTGTCATCTGCAAGCCCAGAGTAGGGAAGGAGGGAGCAAGTGGAAGGGAAAAAGGGAAAAAAAAAAAAAGAGCATTTGTCCCTTGGAGGCAGAGCACATTAATCCACCAATCTGCCACAGCTTTAACTCTCAAAGTGCTCGGTGCCTCCGACAGAACCAAACCCCTCTCCATCAGCCACATGGAGAAATGGGTACCTCTCACCCTGCTTCAGCCTGCCAGACGCAGGGATCTTCCCTACCTCTGCGGGTCGAGGAACTGATGCTAAAAATACTGTTTAAGTCTCTTTTCATTCCATAAAATTGAGTTGATCTGCTGCAGCTTAGGGTCAATCCCTCAAGGACTGTTTTTCCCCCCTTCCCTTTTCCTTAGCACTCATAAATTAATCAGGAAGACCCTGACTAAGTCATTTCATGCTGTACAACATAAAAGAAAGTCCCCTGATGATCCATGCAAGGATCTATTAAAAGCGGGGGGAGGGAGAGAGGAAGGGTTAGGGAAGAGGGAGAAAAGGGAGGGGGGCAAGGAAAAAATCTCAACCTTTTTGATATTTTAGGATAAAAGCTGGAGGACTTTGTTACAAATTCTAGCCAACATCAAAACACCTTAAATAATTCAAAGAACATGTTAAAGGGAAGAAACTGAATGCTGCTCTGATGTTCAGTTGATGCAACGCAGAATATTACCCAAAACAGCACAGCCTGTTAAGGGAGACAGCAGCCTTGAGCATTTCAGTTCTTTAGAAAAATGTCAGAACCTGTAAAAATCATAATTTCCAGCAACTTTTTTTTTTTTTTTTGCATGATATAAACTCAGCGAGACTGAAATGTAGGTTTCTGACAAGCTGTTAACAAGACAACTTTAGAAATCTGTCTAGAGCTCTCAGGGAGATGGGCTGCCATTTCACTGCTTCGAAGAAGTTCATGACATGACAAGCAAAAATCAGGGAACAGAGACCTAAAAACCACGGTGTAATTTTCATTTGCTTCTGTCGTGAAAGAATTCAAGCAGAAATATTAGAAGGCTGCACAACTAAAAAAGCCAGCAACTAGAAAATCATTGCTGTGGTTTGACAAGCACATCTTTTATGCTGAAAATGGTTTCTTTTTTATTACACCTATATACAGGAAAGCACTTTTGGAAAAAATGGATAATCACAAATTATTCCCTGAGATCTACAGCTACCTACTTTCAAAGACATGTCTAAAAATGACCTAGTTCACAGGAGAGTGACCAACCCATCCTGAAAAAGCTGAAAGAACCACCAGATTTCTCTCGGTTTCCCATACCCCTGCCCTTCCCCTTGGTAGGAAAGGTAGAAATACCTTTCCATAATGCAATCTTTTACTGGGGTCTACACAGATGAATGTTGCTACATAAGCGTTTAATAAAGATGCATTCATTAAAAATAGAAAAGTCAGCATCCAATGCCATCTACACAGCAATGTTTGTACCACACTCTAGAGAGGCTTTCTGTATGGTTTACCATATTACAACTCCTACTTTAGGCCTTAAATATACCAGTATCATGCTTTTCCATAATTTTTAGATGATTTAATGATGTCTTTTCCAGAACCAATCTGTTCTACTCTATGGTTAGGAAAAAGTAGATCGATTGATCTCCGTATATTATATCTCTTTCAATACATAATCTCTTTCTCCCCCCACCCCCTCACTATTTGGACTCATTCTAAGTATTTAACGGCAGATTGATATAGCTGCCTTGAAGTCAATTTACTGATTGTGATTGACTCATTATATACACGGCTGCAGAATCTTGGTACCCATGGGACGGATGCTTTGGAAAACCCAAAGACAGCCAGATGCACACATACAATCTTATGCTTAATTTCTGCCTGCATTTGCCAAGAGAGAGATTGGACAATGCAGGAGGCCATCTTCACTTGTAACGCCTATGATTATACCAAGGGGCAAAGTGAATTACTGGCCACATTTAGCCCAATGTTGGCAAGGACCACACAAAAAACAAACTGAAGCTTTTTCACCTCTTTCCTATTTCAACTCATTTCCACACAGCTCCAGTGGTGCGATCCTACAGCCATGCTTGGGTAACTGAAAGGACAGTGCACGCATAGCTGAACGGCTGACACTGCATTTCACCTATTTACAAAATGGAGAAGACTCTGACAAGAAAAGAAATGCAGGTTGCTTCTTTTCTGAAGTGCTCACAAGTTCTTTTCATTCTCCTCTCACCTGGGCATTGTGTCATCTGTCACTTACTTTCTTTTCATTAAACAGACACTCTTGGAGACATTACACCTTCAGTGCTGTAGATGGCTTTTCGCTAAGGAGCCAGAGAAACACCCATTACTTTCTTATTCTACAGTTTTAAACTGCAACTAATGCCATTTGCTTGCAAGAGACATCTTGCCTTGCTGCCTCCCCTTTGCCACGAGCCTCCTGGCTTAGTTACCTGGACCCCCTTGCCCCAGCTGCTTTGGTCCCTCATGCTCTCCAGGGAGGAGCAGAAACCAAGAGAGGATTCATAATGACTCACTGCACAGCACAATCCTAATTTTGTTTAATGCAAGGATGCCTAGACAGGATATGTCCAACAGCATTAAAGTGGCTTAAAGCCCCTATTTACAACAATGAGAGGCTCTTGCAGTTTGGAGGGAGGGTTATAAGCTTTCTTTAAAATTAAGGATGAGTTTAGGACTTAATATGGATATAGCCAAAAGCCACTTTAACCGTAATGATCCATCCAGTAATTCCCCACTTACTATAACCACCTGCTTTCTTCTTCTATTTGGACCGCTAATCTAGTCCATTACTATGCCATGTCCACGTCACTATGAAGTCACCAAAAAGAATTCGGCCACTACAAAATAACTGGATTTGTTAAAGTACCCCTGCTCTAATGGAAAGCATTTAGTTATTCTCAGCTCTCTGACGCCATGGTATGTGAATCTGGAAGTTTCATTTACATATTTATTTAGTGGAGAACATGCATGACTGTCTTCCCTCAGTGCAGAGCCATTAACTGCGGGAAGCTGTTAGAGGGGATTTCAGCATGGAACTTGGGAGGAAAGGCATTTCTTAATACCTCAGTATCCTGCTTAATAACAGTCACCCTCCAGAATGAGAGTGATGGATTTCTGGTTATGAAACTAGCTGTGGTTCGTTACAGCTGATTCATACGAATGTTTATTTTATTTCATTTATACATTTAATTTATGTGTACAGACACACATGCACACACACTTTTTCTCATGCTGGCAACTTCCTTTTTCCTTACTTCTCCCTGTAAGTCCAAGTGATGCAGCAACAAAAGAACGTGCCAGGCTATGCATGAAGACATCCACCTGATGACTCCAAACTTCCTCCCTAAACGTATCACAGATTTTTCCATTCAAATGCAAGCTGGACACCCAAAAATGTCTAACATGAACACTCAGAAGTGGAGATTAAGTTCAGAATCAGAGCTGGCATCACTGAGGTATGAGGGCAGATCTCCACTGTGCTTTGCAACCATTTGCTCTGGACCTGGCAGGATGAGTGGGCTAAAGCCAATTTTAATTCAGCTGGGGTGACGGGCTATACACGTTGAAACACACCACCATGATGATGTATGCAGTATTTTAGCACACTTCTCAGTTAGGAACTTTGGACTTGGAAAACAATCTAAAGCACCTACTCTGTTCTCAACATACATTATCAGTAAGATGAAGTACAGTTAATTCTTAACTTAATAAACATAGGAAGGTTATGTCAATCAGCTGCTTTGTTTTGTTGAATGCCTTTTGCCACAAGGAAGGGAAGTCCCTGTTGCTGTCAGGGACAAGATTTACAACACAAAATAATATAATAATTAATATTCTTCAATTCCTCTGCTATTTAACTTACAGCAAGGTTTATGTCATTGTGGCTAGAAAATATAGAGCTCACAATAGCTACCATTAATGTTTGCATTATTGAACATTAAAATTCAAATCAGGTAAAAGACTCAGCACAAGAACTGAGACATCTACAGAAGACCTATTCCTCCAAGGAAACTCTCAGAGCATGTGCTTGCAGATTTCAACCACTGCTTTTAAAATAAACCTTGAGGGATGGATGTCCCACTTGCCACAGGCAAGCTGCCCTGGAACAAAGAAAGTCACCAAGACAGAAACAAAAAAGATTTAGAACACGAAAAGTAAAAACACACCTTCCCCTCCGCCCCGAAAATCTCCAGCAGTAGCCATTAACATTAATACAATGCAAATTAAATCCTTTTTTCCCCACTTTCATTCCATTTATATCTTAAAAATATTAAAGTAGGTAAGTCTTGGAAGTGAAGGGCACACGTTGCCTAGGGCATACACTTGCATGTCTTCAATATAATCTAAGGAATATAGCAGAGGCTGCAAGCTAATTCGGTAAGAAAACAATGTAGTTCGTTATTCGCTCTTACAAAATTATGCCTTGAGAAAGCTAAACATAAAAGCTTCGAGGCCTATGCCATTACCTGGAAAATACTTCTTTGGACCAATAAATGACAATTTTTTAAATATTATGCAATTATTTAAAAAATATATTTGCTATTTCAGGTGAAATTTTAAAGGCTCCCCAGTACCTTAGTGCATCTGCTCCTCTCTTCCAACTTCTGTAAATACCCATTTGTTCTTGTCAGCCCCCAAAATGTCAATGATTGATGTAAACGTAATGATTTACAAGATGGAGCCTCTTACCTCACTGTTCTACTTTCAGACTGCAAAGGTAGTTTGACCAGCACTGACCTCAAAGATCAAGACAAGGGCTGGTAGGAGACGTTGAAAGATGGAAATGCAAGTATCCTTCGCTACATTATCTTGAAACTTTTCAAACAGGCTTGAGAACACTTCTGTTTTCTGTTGTCACTACTGATTTTTTTGTCATTTGTATTTTTCTTCCAGAACTGATGTGGAAATGCTCAGTTGTGTGGATAGATGCCATTTACGAATGCAATCTCCAATACATCAAAGTCTTTCCTCAGCAGTGACAGTCCCCTGTATGGCTAATTCAGACTGGAGTGATTAGAGAATCAAAGCAAGAGGAAACATCTCAACAGAAGGGGAAATAAGAGAAAAAGAATAGAAGACTGAAGAGCAAGAATGGAAAAAACAACTTAGTACACTGTGGGCCGATAACGAGATGATGGGACTACAAACAGTGTCTGGGAATGAAATCTATCACCTTTAATCAGTAACCATTATTATTAGCACAACGATAAAACTGCTAATAATTAGATGTAACAAACTTATGTATTTGTCACAGAGTGAGAGTACACTGAACTATACAGCCTTTTTGTTTTCTAATAGGCTAACAGGAACAAAGGTGAACGTGAAATCTGTTTAGAAAACTGGAAAATACCTTGACCATGATGTTTTAACTCCTCTCAGTTTGTGTTCACTGCCACTATGAAGCAGACAGGTCTTCCTGCTCCAACGGGAAGTGCAGCACAGCCAGCAGTTCTTTTTTCACTTGCGATTTTTTCTCTATCGGCTGTGATACACCAACCAACTCACATGTGGTTTGCAGTCACACGTAGCAATAAAATGTATAAACAGCGATTCATGATAATGCTATTATTGGTATGTGTCACTACTGCACACATAATAACAACAGGGGTTTTCATGGACTGCAGAGTAATTAGGTGTCTTTAAATATGCTTTAAAGCCTTTTCATAGAGCTAGAGTGTGGGAAGGTTCTCCTCAGCATTTATGCAAAGTACTCGCACAGATAACTGAAAGCTCAAGAGCTGCTGGCCAGCTTTTAGCAGCACAGGTCAAGAATGATGGGGTCTCATGCTAATCAATGGACATTAAAAAAAAATAAAATTTTAAATTCAGACCTAACACTTCCGTTTATGAAGCAGAAATAGCATTCAAAACAAACCATTTCGTTAGCTCAGCTGGCTAATGAAAAATTGCCACAATTACAAGAACAGATCTTTGTTTTCAATTTTCAGTAAGCAGAGCTTTAAAAGAACAAGCGGCTCTTGAAAGCGTGATAGTTTTTTTTCTCTAAAAAAGGAAAGAAAGAAATCCTTCCTAGCTACTGCAATTATGATACTTTCATGTCAAATGAATTATATTACTGAAAATAAATCTTTCTAAGATGCACAAGAGGGTTATCTGGCTCCAGTCAGACTTATGCATTACTGGTTTTATATGTTGTACTCTACTTGATTAATATAGGTAATCAAATTATATTGCCTTCCACTGTGCTCTCAAATTCAAGGCTATAATGTTTTCAATGACAAAGTTCATAGAGTTGTATAAAAATGTACCTCGTGCTGTACCAGCCCTTTATTGCTGTAGTAAAACACCATTTTCAATTTAGTAATAAGTGATATAAAACAGAGTGTCTTGATTGGCAGGGTCGTATTCATTATGCAGTGCCCTACGACACAGCACAGTTCAGAATCTACCACAGTCTCAGATCCTGATACTTCAGGGAACAAAATGATTCCCTTTTCAGGAGTCGTCTGAAGGAAGGACAAGGAATTGGACACAAAGATACACAGACGTATTATTTGCACACACGCATATGGATGGAAGGGAGAAAGTTTTCCTGCACTGGGGCCAATCCAATACTACTGCTTCCTACCTGGAATAGGAAATCAAAAAAGAAAGTAACAGAAAAAGAGGAAGCACAACATTCTGAATAGCAGCAAGTACTGGAGAGTTCTTCCTGGCTCTGCCACTGGTCTCACTTGTGAATAGAAGAAAAACTTCAGGGCTTTGCAATTCCAAGGGCTTAACTTGAGGTGCCTTAATGAAGTTGTGTTACCAAGTGCTCTTCACTTCATGAACATGAGGGTTCTCTAAAGAGCTGTAAATTACACTGTCAAAACTGGTAAAATCTTAAGTTTGCAGCTACCTTTGAACCTAACCCAACCCTTCCTTCTTTTCCCTTCTAGAATGTTTACCGTATCTGTAAACTATCAAACCAACCAATCTCTAAGTTCTATAGAAGCAAAGTATTCTGGTGAGCCTTGTCATCACTACGAACGCTATCTAGAAGAGCAAGAATTATAAAGCCAATTTCTGTTGAACTAAATGGCAGAGATATTGTTATCTGGTATCTTTCCTACGCATGTATGCTGAGCAATTGATATGATCAGGAAAGACAGCTCTTGGACTCAGGAATTAGTAATGTTATCTTAGTTTTGTTTCCTTGGCAACTTGACCTTTCATAATTTGCCCAAAGGCAAAATATGGGCAGCATATCCCTTTCAAATCATACCTCAATAATCTTGTGATTAAAAGCATCACCAGAATGTGGCCTTGCCATAAGATGGAGAATTAACGACTCTCTACTAAATGATCCACTGATGTTGAATCTAATTTAAGTAGCCTTGCAAGAATATTTAACACTTAATGATAGGCTCTGTATTAGAGTAGGTTTAATCTAGGATGCAGCCACAGATGTCATAAGAAGGAATTAATCAGCATTGCTTCCACTAAAACAGAAATGCAAAATTGCTGAACAGAATGTATTAGAAACAGATTAAAGAACCGGGACTTAAACATAAAAGAAACAGAGTTGATGCCACCCTCAGAGAGCTAATTTGAAATACAGGAAAACTTAATTCGCCTTTAACTGAAGAATTGGGGTGTTTGAAGTTACTAAAGAGAAGCTCGCGTTATCAAGAAGGAAAGAAAGGCAGATAGTCTTTTCCCTCATCAATTAAAAATGAAAGCCCAATCCAAATATTAATGCCTGCCTCAAAATCCTAACAAAATGAAGTTACTGATGCTCTAGGGGCTCTTGCTGCATCCTACATGAAGCGCTATACTCAATGAAGTGCTGTGGAAGTTTCACTGATCTGGAAAGCTCCTGCCCAATTTAGATAAGTTACCTTTCAGAAAAGCCAGTCTTGGAAATAGGGAAACATAGCCTATGGTTATTGAAATGCAGATGGGGGAAAACATAAAACGTGCCATTTGCAGATTCACTCTAAACTCCCCATAGAGAGAGAACTTGCCCAAACAAAGTTTTGTGTAAAGATCTACATTACAATTACTCATTGTTTCTTCAGATGGTTTGTCATCTCCCCTATTGCTTGAGGACTTCGTGCTACCCACAGGGTTTACACTGCCCAGTTTCTTTCATTAACAAAGCCAGAAGTTACCACAGTCCATCAGCTCAGAGCATCTCTACAGCACAGGTCATTAAACCTCAACCAGCAACTCTCCTCCATTCTTGATTTGAAGATACTGAAGATGAATCCCTTAACCCTATGAATCCTTAGAAGCACACGTCATCAATTAAAAACTGCATTCTTAAACTTTTTGAGTTATAATTAATGATCCTGGTAATGATGAGGACAACTGAAGTTTAGCACAATTATGTTTCTGCTGAAAACATCTAGGAGTGCGCTGACTACTCCACTGGCCTGATTCAACCAGTACACTCCTGATCTACTATCACTGCTGTTACAAAGGGTTTTGACTGGGTTGAGCGGCCCTTCCTTGAAAAACTACAAAACAATCCAGCTTTGGTCCCAATTTCCATTTATAGCCTAATAGAACATACAAATAATCTCAGTGCTTGTGCCCAAATTAATGAAAAACTTATATAAAGCTTTGATCTTGATGGAAGAATCCATCAAGACTTCCCATTTGTCTCCCTAATTACTTGCTTTGATGCTCACGGCTTGCAATCACTGCATAAGTTAATGTCCTGAGGTTGCCATAGCTACCATTAGTGAAGCAGAACGAGAGACACTGCACATAAGCCACCTTAGCTGGATGTTTGCTCCTGTACCCTGTATGTTCCTCCACCAGCGACGGTACAAAGGTACTCCTGTACCGCACCAGAAGTTAACAAAATAGTTCCTATTAATTTTCTTACAAATGTTACTGGTAACATTCACTTTTTCTTTCTCTCTGCTGCTCAGACACTGGGGGGTTTGGAAGGAGTGAAGTGGTTAGAAGAGTGCAAGCAAGGACTGAGTTTTACTAGAACAACAACTGAACAACTATTTGCTGTATGATTCTGTGCCTCGATTATCTTGATTCTTGAAGTAGATCTTTCATCACACAGTTCTGTTTTGAGAACACACTGCTAAGAACTGATGAGGAAAATGTGTAATAATATCCACTTCTCATAAATAATTTGCTGGAACCGAGTCCACTCTATCTCTACAACTTTCTGGCTAGCCCAAAACCTTTCATTAAACCTCCACACTTCTCCTTTTTTAATAAAGGACACTGAACAAGTAATGATGCATAATATACTTCACCATTACTAGTAATTGCTCATTGAAAATAAGAAATGAGAAATCACTTTCTTATTTGCTTATCTGGTGACCTCTAAGGACAACGACGTGCATGAAAAATGCAGTGTGGTGTATTTCCTCATTTATTGTATTGATCTGATTTAATGTAACTTCAAGAAATGCACTACTAGGCCATTAAATGCCAACAAAAACCATGTTTTGCTCTAAAGTGTAAGTGTATTTGTAACTTTAGTATGCCACAAGGTTTTTGTATTTTCTGCAATTAGTTCATGAAAGTTTTCAGCACAATCTGTTCTCAGAAGTTTTCCATTCTAAAAGAAAGATGACAAATAAATGAAATGTCTGAGTGGGAACCATCATCCTAACATGTTTCAAATAACTAACCAAGGTCGACTGAAGAATTCCTACAGCAACAACAGAATACTGCTTATTTTCGTTATTAGGAAGATATATCACTTTAATACTCTGTTCCTGCCAAAGTTTTATGCATTCTTTTAAGTGTATGAACTCTAAATCTTTTTTGTTCTGAATATTGTATTTCCCTCTGGGAGGTATAGCACATGGTAAGTATGGAAAGTTAGCATGTAATTAGCATGGTAATGTCTAAGCAAATTACATCATGCTAGGGTTAACAGCACTATAGATCAGAAGTACTCCTCTGAGCACAGCCAGCATGAATCACAAGTTTCTGTAACGCTCAGCAACCTGAAAACCTACAGGATCCTGGAGGACCCACCAAACACCCTGGCACCTCAGATGCTCTACTTACCGCTCATGACCAACCTATGGTGCTTAATGCTGCTCCACAGGGATCTGTCTGACGTTTGGAAATCACGCGGGCACAGCTCTTGCAATGACCTGTAGGTGGTGGGATGTGATGGAATTCACATCCCGTAGGACTGGGTTCTAAATCTTTACCTGCAGCGTGAGAGCAGGACACTTTATTAGATGCTCTCTTGCTAATTTTCCTCACAATTAATTTTGCTTATTTTCCTCAAGGAGTGACTATTAAAAATAAACCTACTGTGGTTTTATTTTTAGTAGATCTTGCAGTTCAGTCACACCGGACAAGATGTGCATCAGAGCCACTGCGCTAGCAACAGGGTTGCATTTAGAACAGACAGCCCCAGCATAGCGCTAATGTGCTCATTAAATGACCCACTATTGGTATCCTAAAAACTTCTTACTATTTCATTTAGAAACAAATAGAGAGGAGAGAGAGAGGGAGATTCCAATTAATTAAATGGGCTTAGTGAAGAAGAAGAATCAATTTTGGCACAAACACTACACTTTTTTTTTTTTTTTTAAATAAAACCAATACTACATGCTATTTAGCAACTGCAGAGCCCACATAACAACAGAAAACAGCTAAATGAATCAACAACCACAATAAGCAGAAACCAGAGTAAGCAGATTAGGGCAATCATCATTGGGCAATCCATAGAAATAAGGACAGTCATTTTTCAAACGACTAATGATAGTACCAAATATTATAGACAATGAAGAAAAGGAGTAGGAGCTATTTTTAGACAACTGCCTTTCCTCTGAAGAACACAAAGCTGAAGAACTTGGACTCACCTCTCAAATACTATGGCTTATAATATGACAGGTTGTAATGCACAGCACATGAGACAGAATACATAAACCAACATAAAATTCAGCATGATTAATATATGATTAGTTCACGTTTGTACAATGCTTTGAAGATGTGAAGTGCTAATTAGAATTTCTGGATTAGGCTGGTTTGATGCCCCAATGCAATACAGATCAGTAAATAAAACGCTATGCAGAAGTTTAAACTAACTGTCCGAAGACTGATGAACCCATGAGACACTAAGAAATGCTTTAAATTTCAAGTGGATAAACAAATGTATAAGAGCGAGAAAGAGAAGGAGAATTCAATGCCCCAGTGAAGATATTTAAGACAGACAGATGAAGATACTTAAGACAGAAAGATATAGCTGGCAATTATATGAAAAACACTGCTTCACCTCCCTCTACCATCACCAGAAATACTCCCATAGGTTCACAAGATATAGAGATATCTTAGCTCAGGAACATGTAACAATCTGCTGAACCAAAACTTCAAAATCTAATGACCTTAGTGGAACATAAACAAATATCTTCCCAAGACTCATTCTGCAGTAATGAGAATGCAAAAAATATTTAGTCTGATGCGCAAGGGAAAAAAAAAGATATAGCCTCAGACCAGAGAGAGGAAAAAGAGAAAAAAAGAGGGAATTCCTCTCTAGCTTTCATCAGAAATTTTGAAACCGGACTTCATGATGCAGGGAAAGAATGAAATTTGCAGCAGATGAAAAATATTCAGCTCACAGCATCCAAATTTCTTTTTTTTATTAGAGAGCAGAATATGTAAAATCATTTACAGCAAAAAGGCCATCCTAATACATCACTCACATGGGACCAATATAGAGCTTGGGATCAAAACAGAATGCCATCCAGCAGGGAGATGTTGACTCTGCTACTGATCTGGCCTTTTCCTGCTTAATTAAAGCTACCGAACACTTGAGCTGGAAAACTGTAATCCCCATTAAAGTGTCATTTTAGCGGTAGGTGATCAGACCTTTCAAGCTACACTAAGTAATTATGCTAGCAGGAACCATGTGTAGTATTAATATGACCATAGGAAAACTGTTAATGCACAATCTGGTAACCAGCTAAGGACTACCAGGCAAACTAGTACTTTCAGCTCCAGCCACGTCTGAATCCAGACGAAAGTCCCAGTAGGCAGCCGTGCCCAGCGCCACGCTGGGAGGACGTGTGGCTCTAATTTTATATAAGTACTAAGTACGACTGGATAACCGTATCTGTAGGAGCAGAGACTGCATGTAATGGTTATTTACCCTTGGGTTTGAAATAAAATAAAGATGAAATGTACCAAAACAGTAGGCACAAAACAATGAAATACTCCACACATGAATATTTACTTTTGATCTCCGTTACGATGCAGAAGTAGCCGTGGAGGCCTAGAGGACAAAAATCGGTTTTGTACCATGGTATGTTTTATGGAGTAAGAAACGTGAGCAAGGGAAGTCCCAGTAATACAAAAAATATGTAGACTTAGAGCCACTGCCAAAGTCATGCAGTTGCACTTCAAGCTTTGCAAATTCTTTGTGAGCTGACTTCAAACACAGCACTTGGGGGCTGGGGACAGAGGGGTCCGCTGGAGATGCCCGGTGGTTAGAAGGCATATTGTCATGATGCAGAAACCACATGAAACCACTCATCCTGCAAAGCCTGAATTACTGGAAATAACTGAGACAGAAGAAAGCCAAAACAAAGCAAACCTCCTAATTAGTGTTAAAATGAAACAAAGGCACTTTCTTATTAAGCAGGATGCACGTTTTTCTGTAGTGTGCTCTTGTAGAGGTCTAGGACTATTGCTCACATAATGTAGGAAAAGATGTAATCCCTAGGTATATACAAATCTTTTCCAAGTGTTTTTAAAGCTAGCGTCTGTAGCAATACATATTTTGCAGCAAATATTTAGAATGAAATATTTCATAAAGTACTTCAGCACTTCTTTGAGTGTTTAATTTATCTGACATAAAAGAACAAGAGTGTATAGCATTTTCCTGTAAGTGGATGTAAAATAGGCATTGCATGGATCCCCATAATTAAAAAAATAGCAAATCATTGTCATTAATGCACAAGCAAGATCATAAATGAATACATTATTAAGTCCTACTGAATTAATGTTGAACTGCAATAGAGTTGAAATTGAATGAGGCAATTAATCAGAGTAAGAACTGGGGGAAAAAAAAAAAGCCACATCTGTCTCACTTTGAATACATTGAGCAAAACGACCTTCAAAATGGTACTGCCAATCAAACCACGCCACCCACGGATGTGACAGTCCTGGTGCCACCACAGAGAGAAAGTTTAGTCAGTGTAACAGATACAAGCTTTCCATCTGAGTCACTTCATGGGTACGTCTCACCCTGAGGGAATAAAACATTATGTCTCAAGGGTCTTATTTCATAAAATCATGAATGTTCAGATGGTGAAGATCATGCTGGTTATAAATGTGAACTACATCTGCTCAAAGTCACTAGAAAATGAAAGTGGGGGAGTTGACATACATTAATGACAATCTTTAAAGGCTTAATGCTCTTCAACATCTAGGGGAGGCTAAAAAAAATATGTTCAGAAGCTTTTGTTCCACGGATTGTGCTTTGATCAACTAAAATACTTCAATTTTTCCTCATCAGTCTTAAGCTCTGTAGTGGAATTTTCTTGAACGGGTTAATTAAACTCCCTCAGGTTCTCAACTGTTGAAAAGTCTGAGTTCAATTTACTTCAGAGTTTAAGGAGGAATAAAATGATAATATTAAAGATGATAATGACCGTTATCCTAGCTAAAGCTTTCTGTACTTCCCATCTAGAACAGCATCCATTGTTGCCAAGCCCTACCTTTCACAGATAGGTAGGTATATGTACTTTTTCTGCGGTGTAACATGTTATGAATATTAAACAATATTTTAAAAGAAAAATCCATTGGTATTTTTGTAGCGAGTTCTTAAGCAATAATTATCTTTGAATAAAGATTTTTTTTCTCTTAATGCAAATGAACTGTAAATTTTTCAAACTATAATTGTTTTCCTACATTGAATTGATGGAGCAACTGGCATGTAGGTAATCAGCATACTCATTTCCCTTTCAGCAGCAGTAAGGACTAGATTCAGGATTTTCCATTTTTAAAAAAAAAAAAAAAAAGAAGGAAGAAAGATTGCTCAGATATTCATTGATAAACCAGCTAATAATGAGGGGTTGGGAAAGTTTGCCAGAGAGCTGAATAGTGCTTAACCTGTTCCTATGCTCCTGCTATCGTATCAATGAGTTAAAAGTCATTGTGTTACTTTACAACGCACAGTAATTTGTCATTTGTGCACAACACATAGCTTTTTGATCCAAACAAGCCAAGTCAAACTATACTGTTATCTTTCCATTCACACTTACAGTCCCAGATTTGCCTGCAGTGCATAAGATGGGTACCGCCACCGGAGATCGGTGTGAGCGTGTATATAGAGCACGTGAGCTCAGTCACTGGGGAGAGGCAGTGTCTCAGGCCACTGCAACTTGGATGGTGCATTTGAAAGCAGCTCCCAGCACCAAGAAGTTTAAAAACTTGTTGGGAAACTGAAGTGTAGTGTGGGAATGACGCTACAGCTGGGCTGAGAACAGTTCTGGGTCAGCGGGGAGGAGGATGGCAGCAGGGGTTCCTGGTCTCTGCCAGCTTTAGGGCTCCGAAGAGCTGCTGCACGCCCCTTGCCTCACCCCCCGAGCCAGGGAAGTCCCACCAGAGAGCAGAGACCTGGGCTTGGCTCTGGGGTAACAGTCTAGAGCTACTGCTCTGTGGTGATCCATGCATCCCTCTCTTCAACAAGTCACAGTAACTATATAATAAATACTGCAAAGAAGCTTATTCATCTGCTGTTTGGTTTCAGACCCTGATTTCTCTCTTGCTCAGCGGGAAGAGACAGTGGGCTTGGCAGGAGTGGACAACAGTTGCACAGAGGTTTTGATCTTCATAATCCTCTACCAAAACACGTAATGGTGACTCAAAGCCGCTGTCACAGGCTATGAGGAACGTTAACGAGATGAAAAGTTCGTTTCAGCTGCTGTAGAAAGACTGAGGAATAGAGATCTTGACGCCTTCTCTCTGGTCATATTTATTTATGAGTACAGATCAGAGAAGGAACTGCCAAGCGCAGCCCTGGGAAGCATCAGGTCTTGTTTCCTGAGAAAAAAATGCCACCTGGAATGTGCCAAGGCTCGCATCAGAAAAAGGTGATTCCCTTTAATGACAGCAAATACTTTTCCATATTTTAACAGCTTTTAGACAAATTTTAGACAATTCCCAAGGACATGTTTTCAGGCTGGCAATATTTTATTGGGATACCAGTGTGACAGCCAGGCATGTCTGGATACATGCCAGTGTGTATCAATCTATTTACCCTTCTCCTGCACAAGATTTGTTCTGACTGTAACTTCAAACATGAAGATTTTTCCACAACTGTGATACAGGGTATCAATTTGATACAAACTCAGGATGGAAGAGCACAGAGGATGGAGTCACTGCTGCACAGAACTGTTGCAGTCTTGGGTGCCAAGAGTAAGATGCCATCGCTTTTATTAAACCGACCATGACAAAAGAGTTTATCAGCACCTAGATGCAAAGGAGAGCATTAATGACATCGACTATCTGCAGGGTTAGCTAACTGATCCTGTTTCATGGGAAGACGTAGGATTCAAGGTTGAATCCCCACCTGACTGTAGCCAATGGTCTCCATTTTCTGGGCTTCCACAAGACTGATGTTGGGAACTGTAATAGAAAGGGTGAGGGAGGAAGAACCAGAAGAAGAGAGTGCAAGTTCGAGTGGGGGCAATTCACCAACACACACAAACCCAAAAGATAAAATCAACAAAGCAATTAAGCTTCAACAGAAACAAGACAGTTCTTTTTGTTTTGTTTTGTTTTGGTGGGGTTTTTTTCCAGTGTGAATGTTAATTACTGTGCCTTACAGCAGAGATAACGAGAAGGTTTTACTGCCTAGCATTTTTCAAACAAAGACATGAAAAATTCATGAGCAGGGAAGACCTTGGTGTTGAGCTTCAGTTTTCTTGTCAAATATTTCAGCTCCGGAGGTCCTTGGGAAGGTTACACAGCTATATTCATGTTTAAAGGATGCCTGTCAGCTGGATCTAAAAGCAACAGGAATTTTATAGGCTACATGTGACCTTGTCAACGTATTTTCACTGGCCAACAGTATCTTCCAGCATCACTCACCCAGTTTACAATAAAAACTGAAGACTAAAATGCCTATCCTCCTAAGGACAGAGCACTCACAACACCAATTTGTCCATAATATAGGAACTAAGATGGCTCATTTGATGTCAAGAAAAGCTGAGGTCTGCTCATCACTCTGAAAATGGTCCAAACGTACCTTTGCGCTGACAGTCAGACACTGAGCTCCAGGGAAACTTTGCCAGTCACTGAAATTTTATCAGGACACTGTGCAGTCCAAAATGTCACCCTTTAACTGGGAAGAAAGATCCCACTATGCCTGGCATGGCTTCTAAGAAGATATAAAATCTCTTTTCAAGTAGCTGGCTTTAGACACGTGATGTTTTGCAAGTTAGCTGTACCTTTATTAAACCTCAGCTGAGGTTTTTTTTTTAAAGGCTACAAAGAGGAGTTGCTGTTTGCTGGCATGTAGGTCAGGCATAGATCAAGTGTGAGCAGAATAAGACCGTTTAGTGGACTAACAAGAAACAAGTATAACACAAAAGCTTTTGGGATCATGTGAAACTCCTTCCCTTACCTAATCAAATTCACCATAGCAGAAGCAGGTATTTGATGAGGTCTTCGAAGTCTGAACTACTCAATGTTTTCTTTCCTTGTTAGTTTAATAAAGAGAAATCCCTCAGGTGAGTCACTAAGAATCATTCTTCAAATCAAAACCTTCCTTAATCCATGGCCCCACAGTTTTAAAAAGAACTCTACATCAAAATTCTCAACATACCACCTCTGCTACAATACAGACTATTGGACAAAGGTAACAGCTGCATGCATCGCCTGTGTGCTCTGCCTGCACCGATCTTCACACAAACACGGCAACGCAGGAGCACAGAACACACTGCAAGGTGAGAAGCCTGAATTGTGAATCTGAGGCAATGTTTGAATTAATCTCCCTTCTCAGAAAGCCTTTTTGGCAAACAGGCAGATTTAACATACACCTAAGCCCCTGAATTTAGGCGAGAACCTTTTCAGCTAAAAATACTAACAAACAAGGAGAAACCTCTCGCAATCATGTCAGTGTTTAAGACCTCAGGAGCTGAAGTTTCACACATGTATATGGATTCTCTCCCAAAGTACTGTTTTCAAATTAGACTCTTCGTTAGAACCAAAATTTCTTAGTCTGTATGGTTTGCAGGTGCTTCCTGTACCTGTGCTTGGCTCATATACCTTAGTTTCATACGTAACACCACGTTGCTGCTTACGACTCGAGAACCTGGCAGCTATTTCTCTTGCTGGTGTTGGTACCTTCCACTGCCACTGTCCCAGCCAGCCCCTCTCAGCTCTTCTGGGTGCAACCAGGCACAAGCTCGCTCTTCCCAGCTGTTGTTTTCCACACTTCACTCCCTGGCTGCACTTCCCCAAGCAAACAATCTTCTACCTGGGACACGTATTTTTCTTGCAGGAAATATCTTTCAGATACGTGCCTTACCAGCAAAATTGTGAGGATGGACTCTCAGCTGCACCCTAAATCTGCTGGGAGCAGTGAGCAGGGATGGATAGCTGATGTAAGATTACCGCTTTCACTTTCCTAAAGCTGACACTGTGCTCACCATGTCTTCTGGACAGCCTACACTGGCAAACCCCAGCCACGCATGGCTGTTCCAGTGCTTGCTGGACCCGTCAAGAGAATTCGGTACTGGGTGTGGAGCATTTTGGAAGTCAGATTTCTGGTGCCAGTCTGAGCCCAATTCCAGCATGACCCAAGCAGAACAACATTCTGTGATTCCTAAGAAAACACCCGGCCTGATACAAAACGAGAAGAATTCAAAATCCATTTGCTGCTCCTGTGACCTTAGCTTGTACCTCTTCATCATGCAGCACTGTGGCAACCCCAATATGAAAAAGAAAAAAACCAAACACACCTCTGTAATGACTTCTGAGACTGCATTTGGGAACAGTGAAGCAGAGTTCAGGGGTCACTCCTACACTGATGCCGAGTTTCCTCCCACTGGTACAGCCTCCCACTGGGGTTACTGGGATCCTGACCAGCTTCCTTCTGAAATGAGTGTCTGGGCTCCACCACTCGCTTTAAGTATCACCTAGCATGAATCCTTCGCAAACCACTTTTTCAGATTTTTCACTCCTGCCAAGCCTTTCTTTGTTTGTTTTAAATCAAACCAAGCTGCCCCCTCCCCTGCCTCTCTTCCCTTGCACTCCTTTTTGTTCCTGCCATGGTAGGAAGTGCCACCTTTCATTTCATGTCACTGCAAAGTTGCAGGTGAAATCTGTTAGACCACAGAGCAGCTAATGCAACAAAGGAGAAGTTCTGACTACAGAAAAGTGCCCTGCGGATTTTCATATCAGTATCTCAGGTTGACCAATTTGTAGCTTGGTTTGTGCCCTGGAGTTTCTCACTGAGAACATTACAGGGTAAATCAGGGCACGTTTTGTCCATTGCTCCTGGCCCAAAACATTTATCACGCTGGAGCCGCAGACACAGCAAACGGCACACTTTGCTCCACTTTTAACAATGAAAGCATCTACGTGTGAATCACCAGTACTACCAGCATGACCAATTTGGTTTCTACTTCAGCAGAAATCCTGTAACTAAGGAGAAGATGGGCCTAATGACTGTGCATACCGTACATATTCAGACAGTGGGTCCCTTGTGTTTTTCCCAGATACTCCTGGAATCGGAGAGTTTGAGCTGAAACAGTGCTGGAAGTGGCTTTGCAAAAATTAAAATGTCCCAGTATTCATAAAGTAGATGAGGAACAAAGCTGGTATATCATTTGCCATTTAAGAAGTCATTTACCTTGGGTATAAGGGGAAACTCTGATGGCACCAAACCACAGACTCCCTCTCCCCTCATACCTTGCGACATTTCCCTTCGCTTGCATATTGTTAAATTATTACCCAGTGTGTTTATTTTTCAGGTTTGAATCCAATCTACAAGATAAAGTTTGATTGAAGAGATAGAACTTATAGAGGAAAAATCGTTCTCTGAAGAAGAGAAGATTTAAAGCATGTCTGTTCCCAGATTTCTTTCATTTAAGAGGTCTATTTCTGTTTATTACTTGCTAATATGTTTAAACTGCTCTAATATCTAATCTGGACATTTTAAAGATCTAGGTTGAAAAAACGATCTGTCTTCACTAGTAATGCAAATAAGATTCATAATCACAGATTCACCTCTGGCAGCATGTCCTGAAGCAGGGGCCCGCCTGGTCCCGTGGAGGCCGTGGCAGCGCCGCTGGCCCTTGCACAGCCGGGGCAGCTCCAGCACCGCTGAGGCATGGAGCTACGGCTGGGCAGGCTGTGCGGGCCTGCACGCGCTGTGCTGGGCTGCCGTTCGCTCTCTCGCTTTCATGAGAACCAAAATCCAGCCTCCTACACATCCACCACAGAGAGGAAACGCTACAGATGCAGCTGAACTGATCGTGGCTGATGGCTGAGCGGAGCGAATATAACCAGGCAAAGCCACCGGAACCGTGACTGACCTGCCACGCGAAATGGTCCCGTGGCAGATCTCCACCATTTTGGTCTTCCAGTCATGGAAGTCCTCCATCCCATGCTTATTTACCCAAGAAAACAATGCAGCTGCAGGGTCAGTTTTATCATGGCTTAAACTCTCTTCCTGCTGAGCTTAAGAAAAGACTGAGAGTACTCAAGCAATTTAGGCATGTCTTACAGTGGGGTTAGTGACTCATCTGGGTTTAGAAAAAATTCAGGGTTTTTCCTTGCTCACAGGCCTGTATTTCAAACACAGTGTTTTCTTTTGACTATTCCTGTTTTCATTTCATCTGGTTTCCATTGAGTAAAATTAGAAGCATAAAGTTTAAACTATATCGTGGACTGGTGAAACATTCAAACACACAGAGGAGTTTATATTGAATGCAGGCCATTTACTGAGACTCATTATCAGCTAAGAATCAACTAACGAAGGCTGCCAGATTAACTGTCCTCAGCCATGCAACAGTAGAACATTTTCCTTGTCTCCAGCTGGCTATCCAGGGTTTTGTTCATTCATGGATGTGGCTTATAGCACAGATTACTAGACACAGGCGGGCCGCCTTGGCTGTACTGAATGTAATCCCTAAGGAATTTTTGAACATATAAGCCTGATACTTGCTATTTCACCAGCATCAGAAACATTGCAAGGCACAGGTAAAAGAAAAAGAACACCATATCTTAGTTATAAGGGAAGAGAAAAAAGATTAAGAACAAAGCAGATTTGTTTTCAATGTACTACAAAATAAAGCAGCTTCACAGAGTTGAGACACAGCTCTTTTCAAATCCAGCTGCTAGGTCATCTTCATAGCAGGATAAATGGTTTCAGTTCACCCCCACATTCAGATGCGAGATCCTAAACCCCAGATCCAGGCCATTCACTGGGTTAAGAACACAGAAAAAGACACCAAAAAAGATTTAATCTGGAGAGACTACCCAGCATTACTGCCTTACGTTAAGCGTTGCTGTAGAAGTTATAAATACAAACTTTGAAGCAAGCTCATTTGAGGGTCTACTTCAAAATACACCAAGTTGTTAAAAGCTGCACTTGCATGCATTCTACTTAATTACTGCAGGATTCCATTAATGAAAAAAAAAAATGGCTGCAAATTGGATTCATTAAGCCTTGCAGCGTGCAGAAAACTCTTACTGTTGAGAGAACTTTGTGCTGCCGCAGGTAACCACGTACCCACTTGGGAAAGCAAAATGAAGCCACAGAAGAAACGGAACACAGCTGCCCAGGGGCTTGTTTCGGCCCTGGCAGTACCTGCCCTGCAGCCCACAGCCTGACATGGCCCCGGGACACCTCGGGAGAGTGCGCGGGGTGGCTCAGTCACTCCAGCTGCAGTGCTCCAGCTCGCAGCTCGGGGTGTTTATAGCTGGATGGGTAACCTGCCTACCTGCAATGCATCCACTGCTTCCCTGTGAACAGATGTTAGCTTATTATAAACATCTTCATAACTCGTGTGTGGAATATCAGTTTCAGTGAAAAATAAGAAGCAGGTAAAAGCCTGAGGAGTTATCGTCTCCTTTCGAAGGGCAGTAAGATTAACTGAGACCTGCCGGTAGAGCACAGTGGTTGACTGCTGCCTTGGATGGGTCTTTGCCATCAGAGCTTCAGTTTGGTACCTTTCACTAAATTCATTAGTGAATTTAGTGAAATTCATTAAAAAAGAAAAGAAAAGAGTATTTTCTGGAGCTCAAAGTAAAGATGTACTTGTCTGGGCTTTTCTGGAGGCTCTTCAGCAAAGTTCTCAGCTGACCATGCTGAAGCATTATCCCCAGCACAGGACACCAGGCTGCAACTGCCTCCTCTCACTCCTGTGACATCCCCCTCAGGCCCCGCGCTGGGGCAGGGGCAGAGCGTGCGGAGGGAGGAGCAGCAGAGACAGCGTGTGAGGGACTGACCCCAGCCCCATTCCCTGTCCCCTGTGCCGCTGGCGGGGAGCGGGGAGAGAACCCGGGAGCAAAGCTGAGCCCGGGGAGAAGGTGTTTAAGATTTAGTTTGTATTTTCTCATTATTCTATTTGATTTTTATTGGTAATAAATTACAGTAATTTCCCTGAGTCAAGACTGATTTTGCCCATGGCAGTGACTGGTGAGTGATCTCTCCCTGTCCGGTCCCACGAGCCCTTCGTTCTATTCTCTCTCCCCAGCCTGTCCAAGGCGGGCGGTGACAGGGCGGCTTTGGGGGGCACCAGCAGCCAGGGTCAGCCCACCACAGAAAGTTTGTTGGGAAAAGCGCTTTTAGCCATGTCTGAACTTGAACTGAAATTCAAAATGAAGGAGTTTTGGGGTTTTGGGGTTTTTTTTGTTTTTTTTTTCATTTGTGTCTAATAATTGGCATCAGAAACCTGGAACTGCTAGTAGTGGAAGTAGCTCTTTTACCAAAACACTGTATCATTTCTGACGTTAGCAGTATGGGAATTCACTGCAATAGCGATGTATATTCCCACGCTGCTTTCAGATTGGTTTAGCAAACATAGTGTATGAATGCTGAGCTATTACAGCAGACGTAGCTACCTCTCCTGCTCTTCTGAGAACAACAGAAAAGCTACGCAGTCAGGAAAGCAAAATCCTGTTTCCTATATGAAAAAAAGCCTCTAAAATCAGGCCTATTAACACACCATAAAAACTCTTGTCAATTAGGAAAAAGTTCTTATCTATTTGAAGAGAAAGAAGACTGTCCTCCACATTATCACACCATTAAGAATGTTATACCATGATTTTCTACATCGGAACACTTTTTTTTTTTTTGTATAACACCACAACACTTCTTTAAAACAGTATGACAAGTGTCATGCCTCTTAATGACACTTCGTTATCTGAGCAGCTGGCTTTTAAAACAAGACGTGGCACAAGAAACTTCAGAGGCAGAAGCAGGCTGCCAATCACGGGTACATCCCGCAGCCATCTCTCCATCTTCGTCATCACTCGCCCTTGCCCTAGTTTGCAAGAAGGCAAAGGACTGGAATCTGTTATTTTGAAGCTATCCGACAAGTCTGCTTAATATTCATGCTGTTCCCCAGGGAATCAGCTCTGAGGCATCGGCCACAGCAGCCTGCTTCTGGGCACCGCTGGGCACCGGGTCCCGGGCTGGCTGGCTCGCCTGGGCTCTGCCTGGTCATGGATTGAGAGGAGCCATGTGCAGGCATACAGCTGAACTCATTATTATATTTAAAATGTTTCAGGAACCTCAAAAACAGATTAAGTAATGCAATAATAAAACTCTCAGTGAACCTGTGCAATAAAATCCATCAACAGAGGAGATGGGTAATATAATCTCTTTAGAAAAAAAAAAATCCTCTGCTCTATGCCTGAATTACCTTGTGCACCACAAGATAGAGGATTTAGACTATGGCAACGGATTGAAATCTCTCTTCAGGGACATCCTTCTCATAATTGTACATTCATGCCTCTCTCCCCAGTAGTAGCCTAAATACAATTTACCGTTGCACACATTTTTATAGGGTTTCTGCAAATCCGCCACTTTATTACCACCCCGGTTATAAGGGGCCACACGGCAATTCCTAAGGGTTCACTAACTGAGCAAGATATTAAGCTTGAATAAAAAGAATCAAAAACGTCTATCTACAATTTATAGTTCTCTATAAAGGACCTTGGGGAACTGCAATTTGAAGGTGAAAAGTAAATGGAAAGCAGATTTCAGCTGAAAAATTCCATATGATCGATGGAGAAGACTTACAGAGAATTATCCAGAGAGGTTTTTCAGGTGTGCTACAGTTAAAAACATACAACTCCAAATTACACACAAGGCAGATGACATCCTGATGTGGATACCTCTGATTAATCAGGTCTATTCAGAGCTTGGCAACAGCTGCCTTCTTTATGCACATCTCGTGAAAGCAACCTGACTTCACACCGTTCTTCAGAGGAGAGAAAGGTCAAAAGAAGATCTGAAAACCTCTGCAGGGGCCTGCAGTACCTAACAGTTTCTCAGCTTGTCTGAGAGTTCCTGAGATCCCAAGGCGAGACCTCAGCTCCAAACCCAGCCCCAGACCACCTGGGTCTCGAGCAAACCACCAGGTTTAGCTGTGCCTCAGTTTCCCTGTTGGTGGTGCTGGGGGTGGGTGGGTTCAGTTCACTCACCGCTGTTGTGTTTTCTAAAACTGGAATAAAAAGTTACAGAAATGAAAGCTATTGGGCTTTGTCTTCCTAGATGTGTAAGAATTACATTATTAATAGGAGTAAAAAGAAGTGAAGAGTAGCTGATATAGCAGATGTATCCTCTTGCCAAAGTCGGCAGGCAGGTGTCGGAATGGGGCAGTCCGTCACGAACAACAGAGCACCTCTGAACACTTGAAAAGCAAGATTGGATGTTTTAGTGAAAGATAAACTGTCTCTAGTGCTCCAACACACTGCCACGTCTGGCTGAGTGCAGACCTCCCCTGGGGCGCATTAGGAACCAGGCAATGGAGTCACAATAAATTATCCTTGCTTCTGAAGAGATAGGCCAAACGCTCTGCTGTCTCACCTCCTTAACTGCAAAACATCCAGTGATGAGTTTGGCCCACTGAATCTATGCAATGGCATATGCCTACCGGACCGACCCTGTTCCCAAAGGCTGGCCTTCCCACCCAAGAGCGTGGTGCAACACACGGGCCACTGCTTCAGCACAGGTCTCACGTGCTGGAGGGATGGGATGTGTCCAGACAGTGAACTTCCTGAGAAGCAAAATATTTATCTCTGAATCTTCAGCAATTTTTGAATAGCGTCATAATTTCCAAAATCTGTGGAATCTGAAAACACTGACATATGGCAATTAACCCTCTTTTCATTTCTTTTTGATTCAATTGCACAGGATAAGTATAGTAATGCATAACAGGTGGGAAAATCTGTATTTGTTTATTTTTGCTTTGAGGAGACTGAGATAAAAATTGTAGACTGTATTTGATGCTGAATCAAATGAAGACTGACTGGGTGCGTTTGGCCTGCTGTATATCCACTACTGTCACGATGTTTTTATTAGGTGTCCTCCTAAGCCTACTGCTAAGTCCAGGAATAATGGCTAAGAAACTGAGCTGTGAAGGTGACACTCTTCTTCTGCGTCTGCTGTGCCCTTCTTTATGTCGGCGCTTTGGACAGCAGCACAGCTCCACCAAGTCAGGTCCCGTTATTTATGACATTTCCATTTGAGCCTTAATAAATCACGCTCAGAGACAGTGTGATTTCCCAGCTAAGGAAATGCATATAAGGAAGAGGCAGGTGCAATCAAATGTCTTGGGGGTCCACGGATGATGGGCTATTAGAGGAAGATGTGTGGGGAGGCAAGCTTGGTTTTACACTGGCTCTGTCACAGACTTTTGGTGGAGGCTGGTTTTTCTGAAATCACATTCTCTGTTGGTACCGTGTTTGTCATCCAGCCTGCCTTCCCCCTCCTCTCCCACACTCCTTCCCCACTTCAGGTATCTAGAAGGCTCTTGGCAAAGATTGTCTCTAATATGTGCTTGCATATGGCAGAACATCTATCTCGACTGAAGCAACTAGGCATTAACATGTAACACAAATAATGGACAATGATCCATCTGAACAGGCTTGATATGAAGAGCTGCTTTTGTCAAATCTGGGCCTCAGTAAAGCTTTGAAGGATAATTTCCACTAAAAATTGGATCAGCTCCATCAAGAAGAACACAAATCCCTGTTTCCTCCAGATTGTTTCACTCGATTCACTAAAATGTTTATTCTACACTCAGAAAAAAGTTGCCGGAATTTCTAAACTGCATTAAAATTAATCCTTTGCTTCTTTACAGTTGCCTTTTTCAGTGCTCCCTTTGTTCCAAGCTGGCGTTTATGGGAGCTTTCATAACCAGCAGGCAATCACATACATCCTTCCTGTTTGCAGCTTTTACTGTACTTTACACAAACGAAAAATGTGGAACAGGCCAAAGTAAATCTCAGACATCTGAGGAAGTAGAAGGTAAATGTTGCTAACATTTCCCAGCAGAAGACATAGAGTGGATAAAGACACCTAGGCTTTGAAACGGAGCTACCTTATTAACTCACTTTCTACCTTGTGAAAATAAGCACACAGGATGGCCCTGCCGGACTCCGCCATCCCCACCGTGCTCCTGAAGAACAGATCTGCTCCAGAGGGACCGTTCCAGCGCCAGGACAGCCGCCTTACAAAGGGAAGTGGGAACTAGCGCACAGAAATCCCATGCCAGGTTGGAACAGCATCAGCCGTGGCAACCAGGAAAGGACAGGGCTTGCCCTATACCATTTATAAAAAATTAACACATAAAATACCAGAAGCCTCCCCTCCCTGCAGTGCCGTTCACCTGCCTGGCCCATATCAGGCTCTAATTCCAACTGAGTTTTAATTAAGGACTCTTTCCAGTGCATACCTCAAGAATAGCTTATTTTCGAGGTAACGGTCACTGAGAAAAATGCGCAGCGGCCAGTGACACTTTTCTGCCCCTTTACTTCATACAGGGGGAACAGATCCGAGGAACGAGCAGCGCGTCACGGCACCGGCCGATGAGCGCCCTTCTCCGCCAGCCGACTCTGAAAACAGACACCTCTGCAGCAAACAGCGCGGGACGGTTAACAAACCCTTATTACTTTTTGTGAACCTGCATCTCATCAAAATTTAAACAGACATGTTGTCACACTTCAGGAACATCCTACTTCCTGCCAAGGAGACAGCGAATTGCTGCTTAACGTTCTCCAGCGGTATTTGCTATAGCCCCAGAAGCTCGCTCGCCGCGGTCCCTGCTACACTACAAATTACACTCATTTTTCAACAGCCGTGTATCTGAAAACAGATGGGGCTCAGGTGTTTGTACTACAATGTCATGAAAAAAACCTGCAAGTGCACTGATAAAATAGGCCTTGTCTACATGAACGTTGGACTTTGCTAGCCCCGGTGCAGCTGTGCTGCTACTGAAAACGGTACAAAATATCCAAGTGTACATGGGCCTTCGAGGAAAAATGAAGCTGTATGGTTTTATGCATTTATCTGATACACACCAGTGGGGAAGGGCAGTCTAATTGCTACAGCCTGAACAGAGGAAATATTTTTAGTCGCATCCTTATCTGTCTGTCTACCAGCCCACCTATCTAGCTGGTGATGCAGCAGGACCAGAAAGCGCTCTGCCATTTGTTCTTCCCCAAGCTCGGGCTAGGTGCCGCACCAACTTCTCACCAAAGACTCCTGCTGCTCCAAAGCTAAAGCAGCAGCAGCAGCGCTCACCCCCACCCAGGTTGCAGCAGCTTTGGAAGCGGAGCCGAAGGCAGAGTCCTGCTCCTCTGACAGACCCGCCGCCAGCGAGCTATGGCGAGGGCTGGCGCCATGCACTCCGGTCTCACAGCAAGGGTCACTCCCTGCAGTCCCTCTCCAGCAATGCACAGGGTTTGCTGTCACACACCTACTGCTGGACCATCAGCCCCTGGTTGGCAACATGCTTTACTCTCTTTGTAGGAGGAGTATGATGCTTTTAATAGGGAAAATAACAGCTAAAGTGTCTTTGCAGCGATTGGGGAATAACAATAATGAATATATGTATGAAACTTCGAACAGTCGCAATGGATTAGAGACAGTCCTTTGCCAAGAAGGCTGCAACTAGTATGAAATGCAGCCTAGATGCTCTTCTTGGTGTTTATTGCTTGAATGAATGATGTTCATAAGGCTTCCCATAGCCGCACAGAGTACAAATTGATATCAGTGCCATGCTACACAGGTCAATAAATAAGAGAATTTCTCTATTACCACAATGATTCATGAAAGTGATTACTCCCACTTTGACTCGCTTTCCAAAAAAATCTGCATGCAGCAATACACTTGCCAAATGCTCCTTGTGTGCTCTCGGTGAGCATCCTGAAACCGCCGCAGACACAGTTCTACGAAACAGGACTGGAAATACTGGGGAACATCAAGGACATGGAGCTGATACAGTCTCTGACGTAGCTAAGAGCAATTTCCGCACTGCGAGACCGACCAGGAACAGAGGTACAGCGACGTGTAACAGCTTCGCGCTCTCACAGCTCCTGCCACGAGGAATACGGCGAGATGGGATAAAGTCAAGTGCTGCCCGGGAGCTTCAGGCTCCCCCTCCAGCCCTGCTTCAGGTTTCACTGGGGAAGGACCCTCCTGCAGCTGTAACACCCACCTGCCCACCGCACCCTGCCCCTGTCCCTTTCTCTCACACAGACACACTCGCTTTTACTTTCCTTTTTCCTGCTGGCAGGAGACACCTTATCTAGAAGGTTATGCATTACTGTGAAACATTTGCTTTTGAAGTACTGAGTGGCTTTTAGACTCTGGCATTCTGAACTTTCAGGGAGGAAGAATGTTACTCTCACAACAAACTTTGAAGTCTGTTTCCTGAAAGCATTAACTGTTTACTCTCTTCTTCCCTTTCTTGACCACTTAAAGCTCCTCTAGAGTAAACACAGTCCTCACACCCAAAAAACCTTATCGCCCAGGTATCCAATAACCTCTCAAACACCAGAAATCAATGCAACTATTTAAAAAACATGGGAGTCTGAGACAGGCATGAGACCACAGCTGCCACGGAGGCTACAGCTCCCTGGTCACATACTTCTCATTTACACTATGTGAATGTGGTATCTTTCACTATTCAGGTGTGTACTGCACAAGAAGAAAAAGCCATCACCAAATAGTCCTCTGTTTCCAAATCTCCTCAACACATGCAAATCTGGGTTCTTCAGCATTCTTTCAAGGGCAAGCATTTTGGTTTCTAATCCTCACCTTTGCCTCTCAGGTTTTTAGCAAAAGCTTAGCTGTACGTTTAAAAACTACAACGGCAAAAAAGGACCACATCAAAGAAATCTTTGGTTGTATTTGTGTATTCTACCACTTCCAAAAAACTAGGTCACAATTTCATATTCAGTTACACAATCACCAAATCCAGCAATGTCTAGAGAAGAACCTGATCCTGTAATTTATTCTATTCCAAACAGAAGTTTGGGAGAACAAAGATTTGGCCTGATAACTCCCCCCATTTAATGTAACTCTTTGTCAGGAAAACAGAAACAAAAGCAAGTTCTTTGTGTTAGGCTGCGTTGCCGATTTAAATACCTTTGAAAAGACTTCTGTGGTTGAGTGACCTGGGCTGGCTACGTGCTCAAAACAACCAACCTCCGTTTAAGAACAGTGTGCTTTTAATCTGATAAACTTACATCCTGGTCTTAATGGGTAAGACCCATTTGCAAAATCTGTCTTCTTTTTCATTAAAGAAACAAAATTTCTGAGTAGTGTTAGATTGTTTAATTAAAACTGGCAATTTGAATGATATTAATGTCAACAAACTTAAACCCCCAAAACTCCACCCAACAGAGACAGTGGAATTTTGTCAGTGAGTCACTCTTCCCTCCTTAGTAGCAATTAAAATATATATTGATTTTTTGCAGTAAAACACATTCAAAGCAAGTGTTAATAAACATTTCTCGGTTCCTGCTTCAACCCGATCATCTGCTTCTCGTTATCCTTCTAAGAAACAGGAGGAAGAAACTTGCTCAACTCACTGAAAAGAAATGGATTTTGCGTAACTGTAACTTCATGAGAAAAGCAGTGACACAACCACCCTGAGGAAGCCTGGCTGATGATGTAAACCAGGCAGCTTCAAAGCACAACACTCCTTCTAACGCTGCAGCGAAGGTCTGAGCTGAGAAACTCATCGAAAAAGGTGCACCAGGAGAGCACAGCAGAGAAGACGTAAGCACACCTTGCTCATACTCATTCTCCTTTTTTCCACAACTGGACTCAATGAGAATCTATTGGGAAAACGTATCCTGTACCCAAGAGTTCCCTCTCTAATGCCTTGGTCTTAAGAGTACGCTCCTTCCACATGTGTATTTTGACAACGCTACTATACCATTTTCCCTGGGAAAGCTTAGGAGAACATTCTGTGCCTTCTTTTTGCTCCCACCCTTTCCAGGAAAAGAGACCCCCAGTAATCTCACAGCTTTTGAGTCCATGCTTGCCCTCCACATTTGAGTGGAATCCCTACTGATGATTCAGGAGCTTCAGAAGACAGAAACTAGAATTACGTATCTTTTCATATGCTGGACCAAGGGCTTCTTTGCTGTAAGCCAAAGCTAGGGCCACCACAATTATAAGCTAGTCTCTGTTGTTTCAAAATTTTCTTCACTGGGTTTGAAGAGATTTATTGGTAATATAATTGGTTTTACTCCTGACAAATAGAGAACTTACAAAAAGAAACAGTGGGACAGTAATGCTGGACAAATTCAGAAATCCAGTGTAAGATGTTGAGCCACCGCTGCGGATGAAATATGAAGAAAAGGAGAAAGAAAAAGGTGGATTTGCACCATCCTGAAGAAAGGCTGGATACAGCTGTGATACGCCGGGAAAGGAGGCCAAGAGATACCTGTCCAGCTGCTCTCCCAAAGGAGTCACTCGGGGCGCTCCCTGCCCCAGCTGCTGGCCTAGCTGCTGTGGTACATCACTGCTCAAAGTTGTCTGATCCAGACCAGATGATGTGAACTGGTCAAACACAAGCTACTGGGCTCACTACCAGATCAAAAGACTAAAATTACCTGGCTTGGGTAACACCATAATGTATGGCTGAAGGAACTGGTTCCATCTGGCCCTAAAACCTACTTTCTTCTGAAAGAATATTCAGCTTTGCTACGTTGGCTTAAAGCGCCGTAAAGCTTTTAGCCACATGTATTTGATCACCTGCAGCCTGGCCGAGAGGTGGTTGCTCAGCATCGCTCATCCACACGTCCTCCCTGTGCTCAGCCTGCTTGGCACCCACGCACCTCCCGTTTCACACCTCCGTGGCTGCTCTCTGCACCTCAAGGACCACTTTCATCCTGAAATTTAAACATTGTTTTGAGAAACCAGGACATGAAAGAATGGTACAAAAAATTGGTTTGAGGAATCAGAATTTTACATTTGCAAATTCTGCGTTGACTTGCCTTGTTTTTCCTAAAAAGTTGTCCCTTCTGCCCTGCGAACGTGCTTTTCCTAGAATGAGACTTAGAGGGCTCCTTCCTTTTGAAGAACGCCACCGCCACCAATACTGGCTGATGTCTGACACTCCTTTGCAAGGCAACGGGCTCTTTCCCCACAACAACTAATTACTGCATGTCAGGCTCTGCTGCGCTCGGGCTCGGCTGGCCTCTGGCCTAGAAGCTGCACTCTTGCTTCCTGGCTGCCATTTGGCATGTATTCCCTATTTTTGTTTTAACTCTTTTTCCTTTCTTAGAAGATTTTCCAGGCTGGGAAATTCTACAGGAGGCTGCCCCCAGTGCTCGGCTGCCAGCAGGGAGGTTTGCCAGCCTGGCACTGGCAGGATGAGAACTGGAGGTTTCTGCTCCCTCCTGCCCATGCAGGTCTTGCTCCCAGCTCTGCCTGGGCACTGCTCAAAGGCGCTGAGAATCCGTGCTGCCTCTGCTTCCCCCCCTTCCCTCACGGAACAACTGGGACTTCTGCCTTAAAGGAATTTGGCTATTCCTTTCAGTGACAGCAGCACACAGACTGCAAGGCACAAGGGAAAAGCACAGCCAAGAAAGATGGGACACATTCTCACCCCTGCACTAATACAATTAAGTTAACGACGATGGCTCCTGCCCCGAAGAGGCACTTGAAGACGCATCACCACTGAATGAGCCCAGTCTCAAGAAGGTGGAAATAAACCCCAAAGGTCCCCACAGTGTCACATGCCTCTATCATTTGACCTTCAAAGCTGCCACCACTTTGCCATTTTTGCTGAGACAGAAAGCTTGGAAACTTCACACATGAATGGCTTTCTCTTCATGTGAAAGGTCTACGTACAAGAAGGTAAAATCTGGGGTGAAACAGAGGCAGCACCGAAGGACGCAGACAGGAGGGAAGGGAAGGCGGGCTGCAGTGGCGCTGCTGTTGTGTAGCTCACAGAACAGACAGCACATTAGGCATGAAGCATACAGCACTCAGAAAAACCCAAGTAATATAAAATACTGGAGCTTGTCCCTTTGGCAAGAGAACTTACTGTAAGAACATCAAACTCTTGCATATGACACTAAGTTTCCATACAATTTTGAATCGAGTTCAAAGTCTTGGATCTTATTGCTACAGCACTCCCTGCCTTACATCCAAGTTATCTAAGAGATTATTGAGTGTTCTGGGATGACAAAGAGAATGTTGACATATTTACAGTTAGCTTTTCTGTAACATTTAAGATACAGAATTAATGTCTGGTATCCACAGACAATGCGCATGATATAGACACTGGAAAAAGAAGGTATTTGCTCATTTGCTCCTTAGACCTTTTGCTGCAAGCATTCACAATATAAATAGAAGCTACAAATATTATCTCACTCCCAATACAATTATTTATGTTCCCCTACACAGCCTAATAACAAACATATTTCTTTTCTGGGAAGAGAGATCTCAAGTGGTTTAAGGACTATGCTGCTTTTATCAGAATGGCAGAATGAACCGCAGCCCTGTCACAGCACAGACCCAGTCAGAATAACCCTGTGGGTTATTAGAAGAGTTATAAATACGTTTAGACCACAGAAAATCCATGTCTGCACCTATTTTTTTATTTTGGAAGGAGAGAAATCTGACAACCACTTTCCAAGACCCAGATCAGAGCTGGGTTTTCTTTGCTTCCCTGCCACCAAGCCAACACAGGAGAGCTGTGTCCATCATCAGGAGGGTCTCGCGCTGGGGACAGGGTAGTTCACCGCCTCTGCTTCCAGCATGAGACCATGGCACCTCTGCCCTGTGCCTCCCAACACGCTCACGGTTGAAGAATTTCCTTTGGGAAAACCCTGGGGAAGTACTGTTGGCCCTTGTGCCTACTGCTCCCTGGGAAGGGGATCTCCTCCACAGAGGTGAAATTTCCACCTCCTGCACGCACAGTAGGAGAACTGGACCAACCTACAACAGCCAGGTGGGCACCTCATGCCCCTACATGTGGTGGCATTAGAAGGTGGCATTTGCCTGACTATGTGCTGTTTCTACCAGCTCAGCACGGTACTGTAAGTATTGCCACACATGAAGCAAATACTGTGTTTTCTGCCTAAGCCACGATCCGTCTCCAATCTTGTTTTAACTGTACATGTGTGGGATGCAAGAGAATTTAAAAGAAATTTCTTAAAGCTTTTTTTCTTTTCTCAAAAAAATGCCAAAACAAAG
Organism: Falco biarmicus; assembly: GCF_023638135.1. Taxonomy (NCBI): domain Eukaryota; kingdom Metazoa; phylum Chordata; class Aves; order Falconiformes; family Falconidae; genus Falco; species Falco biarmicus. The sequence continues at coordinate 41,210,556 of NC_079288.1, forward strand.
AAATGCAAACACTAACAGTTTGACAGTCCAGAATAACCCTCCAGTTTAGCATCAGACTTAATGGAAGAGAAAACATAAGGAAACATTTTCATTTTGAAGCTCCCAAGGGACTCTTCCAAACAATACAAAGAAAAAACATTTCAGAAGTGCCAAAAATCAGGGGAGTGCTCCATTTAGTTATTTTTATGGTCAGTCACTGATCATGCTGATATTTGACTTTGGCTCTGAAATCTTAGCTGTGTTAAAATAAAGATAATACACAACTCACTCAGGGTAAATCCACAGACAAACTGAGACGTCCACAGGACTTGAACAGAACTACAGACTGTTGCCACCTCCAAATGCTGACAGGAATTTGTAGGGTTTTTTTATGTTTTTACCTTACAGTTTACTAGGACAGCAAATAACTTTCCATATTTCATTCCATGCAGTGGATTGTTTTCTGTTAGATTTCCACAGGACTTGGTATGCAAGTACCTAAACCACTCTTTCAGTACAAGAGGATATCTGCATTTATATATTTAAACTATCATGACTGTTACCACAAATTTTAAGAGTCTCAGTGATATCAAAAGGCTTTCAATCAAAGCACAGGGTGCTAAAAAATACAAGAAATAAAGGCAAGTGCCCAAATAAAAAAAACTTCCAGCCTTTCCATATGTTCCTTCAGACTATGGCAATTATGTATCTTCAGACAGCAGCCAACACTGCAATCACCTTTAGGGTATCAGCAGCCTCACTCACTCAAGCCTCTACAAACACCCAGCCTGTGCAGTGCCTGGGAAAGCTATTGACTCTTGGATGATATCCAAAAGTCCCTCCAAACAAACTCTGCAGAGCCCACGGGCTTAATGGATTACGGAGGCAACATGTGTCACAGCAAATGTGCTCTCTCATAGCACCTGGTCACGTATTATAGAAAAATCACCATTTCTACTGTATTTTTGTTCCTTGGCGCAATGGGGAAAACCTACCAATTCTCGATTAGTGACCACCCACTGAACAGAACACTCACAGTTGCACACTCCTCGTGGACGACTTCAGGAGTTGAGCTCCATTCTGAATTTACAACATTCCCCAGATGAAGTATCTCATGGTATCTCACCGCCTGTATCTGGGTTTATCTGATGCTGCCAAATTTCCTCCTCCAATCCCGTCTATCTCTTTTCTCACTGGCCTCCGTATTAATGAGACTGAGGTAACAGATTGTGGCATGTCAACATGCTGAGCTGACATCCTGCTGCCCCCTCCGTGTCTGTCTGACTTCTAAGCTTTTTCTTTCCATTTCCTTTCTGGATTATGTGTAACATGCACTGTAGTCCAGGAATGCCTCTTGCTTTGGCTGCCTTGTCTCTCTTTTTGGCATGCTCACGGAGCCAGAGGGAATCTTGCTAAGGCTGGCTAAGTCACGTGCTTGCCCTTTAATGAACATTAAAAAGAAAGCAGAATCTATGCTATTTTGATGTTTCTATTAATACAGGCCACAAGAAAGCTCAGGTTCCTGCTACAAAGATCACAGAAAAACAAAGGCATTTGTAGCCGTTGATACATAGAAGGGCTTGATCATATTGCAAAGAAAAAAACAATTATTAGGCAATACAAGGCACGTGCTTTTTATTTAAATTTGTTCAGTACAGCAGTTCGGTAAATTTTACTGCCAGTTTCTGGCATTCCTGAACCTCCTCTTGAATGACCTTTAATTAAGACTATTTTCACTCACTGAACTCAAGGTGATCAGCACAACGGAAACACATCCTTGGAAAGTCACCTTATGGGATACATCTTGAGGTTGGGAGCTGAAACGGTGATGTTCTTCCACAACCCTTCCCTTGCCCTCTCTTGGACCCAACAAAGGTGGAGGATGCTTGTGGATTTAGAACTCGTCTTCTGCAGATGTCCCGCCCAGCAGGGTCTCCTGGAGAACAACAGGGGCAGGTGCAAAGCCCAGGGGCAGACAAAGAGAGGGAAGGCCAGCAGCCAGGGTACTGCAATTTCACGTTCAGCTACAAGCACGCCTGGGAAACTAAAACTCAGGTTCTCGAGCAGTGATATGCTATGTCAAAAAAAAGCAACCACCAAACCAGAAATGACGGTGTTCAGTTGGAGTGACCTTTGCAAGAAATCTAGGGAAAAAGAAAAGAGCAGGATCTTTCCTTCCTAGGGAGGATTGTGAATCGTCTCCCAACTGCACTCCTGAGCGTGAATCAATTTTCTTCCAGTCGATAACTAGCGCAAAGGTTCTAACCTTCATTTGTGCTCCAAATACTCAATCGGGGATGTAGAACACATACCAATTAAGCAATTCAGCTAAAATAAGAAGGCCGTGAACCAACATCGTTGCTGCAGCTGCCCCTGAGGGATCGAGGGTTAGCAGCTTGGGGAAAAGGTAATTTATTGAGCTTAATACTCTGCGAAATGTTCTCATGATAATAAGATTGTAAGATCGTTTTAATATCTGAAGTCATGTTGAAAAGGTCATTTCTCACTTTTTACGCTTACCTAAGTCATGTAAATTAGAGCTACTCAAACAGAGTTGAGGATGTTTGCAGCCTAAGTTTTTCTATATTTTTGGATGACAGAGAAAAATGTCAGTAATCCCAAGTGGGGGACACAACCAGGCAGCGCCCGTGAGGTTTAGAACAGCAGCATGAACGGATGCAACTGCTTGCTGTGCATTAGGCCAGCATTTCATCTTTGCCCTAGTAGATTGTACTCAGACTTTTTTCCTCCTTTTTAATGTTGTGATTTGGAGAATGTTAAAAAAATATTTCAAGCAAACTACATGTAATCTGAAGGGGGGGGGGGGAATACAGCTGATGTATTTGCCAGAAGTTTTATAACCCAGGAAAATGGGGCACTGGCAATTTCACAAAGTACTTGCCTGTTTTCCAACATGCTTTTTTCCATAAGAGAGTATTAACTTGGAGATGTTTTTTCCTTTCTTTCCTTCCCCCCCCCCCCCCCCCCCCCCCCAAAATGCTTTCTAGGCAGAAACTTTGTGGACTTTGCCTCCACATCTCCCAGCCAACATTCCTAAATCACAACGTGCAGCTGCCCTTGCTATTGCAGCCTTGGAACCTCTATTTGGCAGAGCACCAGCCTCATGCCAAGATGTGATGTTTCTGCGATGTGCGCAATTACCCAACAGGGATGGAACTGAGATCCCCAAACGCATTTCATTGAGGCCCCTGAATCATATTTGAAACCAAGTCTTCAAAATTTATAACAGCATTAGGCTATCTAGGCCCTTAGTTTATTTCATGTTTTGAAGCTTCAAATCCATCACACAACTGAGCTAAACGAGGGCATTATTCAGAGCAGCAATGCATTTTATCCCATGTAGTCTAGAAGACAGACGTCCCCTCCTGCTCTCTTTTCTTAACAAGTTCCAGCATCTTCTCCCCTCCTCATCTTTCAGGTACCCCAACAGTGCCAACTCTTCTGTACCACAGCCACTATAAAGAACCACCCTCCCTGGAAGGCCTCTTCTGCTGTCCCCCCCCTCCTAATAATGTTCCCGTCTCCTCCCTCCCGAAGCACTGCCCCGTCCGTGACTCCTCACGGGCCAGACTGTCAGCTTTTCAGAGGAAAAGCCGTCTCTCTTTTTCTGCTTGGCAGTGTGCTCCAAAGGTGCTATGCAAACGATTTATTGTAACAGATTGTGGCCCAGAGTAATTTAATAGACTGTAAACCCCAGCTCAGGAGAGCTGGCGATCCAGCATTTACAAAGCATGCCACGCTTGTATTTTTCAATACATAATACATAAATCTCTCTGTTGCTGTGGCTCTGTTTTCAGATTTGCTGGGTTTTGCCTGTGAAAATGTTCCGTCTATTTATCAGCTTGATCTTCTCTGTCAGCCTTTATCATCCCTTACAGTCTTTCTGAAAACTCCCTGAAACAGAGACACTGAGGCAGCTGCCAAACCGTGTCACAGCCTTCCTTCCGAGGTGGGACTCTCTGCAGAGGCCCGAACTGCCACCACGACAAGACTGTCACCCTGATTACTACACTAGCAATAACAACACTGAGAGCATCAAGCCGAACACCACTCTATCACAGCAGAAGAGCTAGGAGGAAGAAGAAATGTCTGCACGCTTGCCTTTTGGCTTCCTTGGTTTGGTCCAAAGAGTTGAGGGGAGGGTGCTTGAAAAAACAAGAATCCCACCCCATCATTTGTGTGACATCTAGGTGATGCACTGACAACAACTCTTCCACCTAACTCTGCACCCCATTGCAGTCTCTCTGGTTTCATTACTAGATGGCCACATCTAACAAGAAGCCTTCCAGGAACTTCACGGATCCCCATTAGAGCCCTTGGTCGACAAAACGCTAGTGCCAGCTTCCAGGTAACAAAACCCCCAGCTCCGTCAGTGCTCATGTTTTTTCTCAAGCTCCATTTTGGTAAGGAACACATGGCATCCAGCTAGAAAGTTTTTCCACTATGAACTAGGCTTTCAAGGAAGGTGATTCACAAATGAACAAGGGAAAATACAGCCCTGAAAAACAGAGGAAGCGGAGTAGCAACAAAGCTCCTGAGCAAGGATCTGTCACTCAGCCAACGGATTACAGGTTAAACCTGAAACCTGCCTTTCACTTGGTTTGAGATGTGTGTGAGCATGTGCATTTGCATGATCATCAAAGGCAAAAACCACAAGAAACTTCACTTTCGAAGACTGTCTTCACTGGAGGGGTTCCAGTTTGGATGCTGCCTGCTGCTAATAGACTAGCACACCAAGAGAGACAGAAAGCGCCCAACTTGCCGAGCGCTGGCGCTTACCGGGTTGTCTCCCCCTCTCAGCGGCTACTGAGCAAGTGAAGTTTCCAAAACACAAGCAGAACTTACGCAACTGTGAAACAATAAATCAAGTTTGCCTCACTTCGGCAGCAGTCTGCTTTACAAATTTGCACCCCGTTCGGGATGGATGCAGCTGTATGTATTTCATGCACAGAAGCAAACAGCGCTTACCGGGAAACCCGCAGTCCACTCACTACAGCATGTGCCAGACGCTGCAGCCTGCATATTAATAGATGATAAATTGCTATTTGGTAGAAATAAATATTTTACATAGAGCTTAATATATGTTCATAAAAAAAGGCTGAAAGTTGTTAATCCCAGGCATGTATACCTTCAGCCAATGTTAAAAATTCCAGCACACTTTTGGAGGAGCCAGTATTTCATTGTAGACTGGAAAAATCTCTGCAAAATGGAAAAATAACTTTCAAAGTACATGAATAGTACAAATTATAGAATACATTTTCTGCAATTCTCCAAAACTTATCTGGAATGCTACTTAAAAAAATGGCAAGGGTATAAGATTAAATGGAAAAAATTACATACCTTTCACACGTGTTTTTTTAAAGTCAGCATTTTTGTAGGGAGTTTTGCAGCATACATAATAAAAGTGCAGCACAGAGACAAGGTATTTCAAATAGCCTCAATTTTTTCATTAAGATCACTCATTCAGTTTTCCTCTAATTCTTTTCATAACAGCAGCCAGTCTTTTTCCTGAGTTTTTGTAGGTTTTTTTAGGGTCAAATGTCTCAAGAAATAAAAACAGTAAGTGATGGTCTAGTGGACTTACCGCAGTCAACAAAAAAGGAGTATTTATTCCTTAATTATTGACTTCAAGAAATGCCAGGTCTGTAAGTCTTAAGAGACAATCAACACAGAATTCATCCAGCTAGCGCAACTCCATGCGCCCATGTCCTAAATCTGGGCAGTCCTTCCTTTTGCTCCAGCCGTACTCACGATCAATGCAATCACCGTGCCACTGTCAGCCGGTATTTGGGATGCTAGAAACTCCCGGCCAGACCACAGCTAACCACTGCGATGTTTCAGTCTCTTCTACTGCAGCAGTATGCACGTGGCAGACTTCTGGGCGTTGTTGACATATGGGCTTTAAATGAAAGCACCCCCAGCCCAGCCCCCCGTGATACCCTGCTCCCAGGGGGCCACCTGCAGCCGACCTGCGAGGTTGGAAGGACCAGCCTGCTGCTCTCCCACAGGCCAGCAAGCCCATCACTAGCTGATGACAGTAGAGTGCAGCCAAGAAAGCAACCATAGATAGTGCTGAATCTGGAAAACGCGCTGCATAAAAGCGGTTAACTTCATATATTTAACCAGATCAAAGATTTCTAACTTAAGCTTTCTACGCACCAAGCTTCGCAGCTGTTCCCTTTATCAGCTCGCTAGGAAAAAGTCTCTGTGGATTGGTGCCATTCTTCGTAAAACCTCAATTGCTCTGCAATAAAAGAGGTCTAATTTTTACAGTAAAGTTCTGCTTATATTTAGTATCAACATTTGACCACAAGTGCCAAATATAAAAGTTACTGGGACTCACTTTAATTGCGTTTTGTGCTCTCTTTGTAAGCCAAATCCTTCAGCCTTACTCAGTGCATGCTCGGGCAACTATGACATTTGCTTCTACCAGCAAATATTTAACGTCCCTTCAGTGTGGAAATCCAGCATCAACTCCATTGCTTTAGCTTGGAACCAAAATGTCCTCCACATGTACAAATCTATATTTAATATTAAACTACAAGGGTAATATTCTACATCACTTGTCCTTTTAAAATCTTCTCTAAAGCAAAAATAAATCTAAAAAATACACACCAATTCCTTTCTCTCCTGCTCTCCTCCTTTTGAGGAGTTCTCAAAGCCAATTAAGACATCAGTAAACAGTCAGGCCCAGCAATGCAAGAAAGAGCACCGTGGAGCACCTACAGCACTACTACAACTGCTCGTTAGAGCAAAAGGCTGTAATCCCAATTAAGGATGCTCACTATTTAAGCAGTGCAAGCAATTGCAGTCCTTCTGGCATTCAAGGCTCCGTGTGCCCCTGGCAGGGATGAGGGGGCTGTGATCCTGTTTGGGAGTGCAAGTCAAGCCTCCAATAGTTGGGTGCAAACAGACTTTCCACGAACTTTTTCCAGTATTTAGTTGAACTACTTGTGTTAAAGCTGGGAGGAACATTTTCTGCTAAGCACTTCATTTGCAGGCCCATCTCTTGCCCAAATACCTGAAGTAGTACAGCAATAGTTTCAGGTTAATGCACATCTTGGTTAAATAAACCAGTTTTCCAGGCTGCTAGGTTTTCATTTACATTTCTGGTAGATTAGTCTGAGCTATGGAACTGAACACCACGTACGCTGGGAAATGGGAAGAGGTAAATTAGTCCTTTCTTGTGCAACTTCCCACCTAAGAGCCACCTGGCCCCACCAGGTCCCAGCCCTGCCCTGCCCATGAACCCCTCTACTCTGTGGGGGGAGAGAGGCGAGAGCAGTGCTGGGGTCAGCACATCAGCTCCGCTGGCTGGGGCCAGACACAAACCACCCTTTACCATTGAATGTAGGTGCTGGCCTCAGCTTAGTAAGATACACTTGGGGCACTTCACTTGGGGCTTGAACTGGGGTGTTTACTCAGCCTACCTGAGGCTGTCACCAGGAGCAGGGGGGTGGGGGGAAAGGAATGATAATAAAAGGTTGATTAATTATGTGCAATAACTGGGACAGCATATCATGAAAATTCCATTCTTGTTTACTCAGCTAATTCACTTTTTATGAGTGTTTAGGCTTTAAAGCAAAACAAAGCACTAATTACCCAATTAACGAGCAATTAAGTTACTGCAGCCTAATAGCCTGTACAGTGGCTGCCTTTATGAGTCTGATGGTGAGTTAGAGACCCATTAAACAAATTTATACACAGCTGTAGCAAACATTACATTTCCAGAGATGTTACATTACATGCTAATATTTTCACAGCCTTGAAACATCATTCACTGGTTTAGTAAACAGAGTTTTCCCGTTTACTCAGCCAATGCCTTAACAAAGGAATGATCTCTCACACTCACCAGCAGCCATCGCCCATGGGCAGAGGAGAAGTGGGGCTCCGTAGCCCAAAGCCTTCTTGAAAGATCAGGTGATTTTTAACAAGGATAAGTAAGATTTACCTTAAAACTTTTGAACTTTGCCTTAATTTAGGAAGAAAACAGTCTAGTAATTTTCAACCATTAGATGTACTTATTTGCAGGAGTCTAAGACACTCTCTGCAGCAGGTGACACTGTACTGGAAGTTCTAGGTTTGCAATCAGGTTCTGAAGGTGAGAATGTTTTACTGTGTGAAGAGACAAGATGTTTTTGTGAACTCCTCCAGGCAGATGGTATTACCTGTGACGAAGCACAGCATCCCTGAATTATGGTCCAGTATTAGAAGTGGGCTCTCCCCTCCTACACACCAAGCAGTGCCAAGACACAGTGGCATGAAAGCTAAGGGCAGAGTTTTGGTCTCGGCTCCTGTGCTCTCTTCTCTTCAATTATTACATCAAACACACCGTATTACAACTGCATTTCAGAGTGGTTCAATTTTCACATCAATAATGGGTGTACCTTTTCACGCAACTTTATTGCATGGAGAAAAGCTTTATTTTTAAAGCATCAGTTTCATCTTAGTTAAAGAAAATATTTTTTTTCTGTGTAAGACTAACTGAAACTCAAAATAGATCATTTATTTCTGCCTGTACAAGACAGGTTTCCACTTACCTACCAGCACACATAAACTCTTAGATCACCTCTTTCACAGGCATAGTATCACTTCAAAACACAGGCTACACCATGTAAATAAGAAATGTTTCACAGACCAAAATAATGTTAGCAGTGCAGTTCTGCGAGCTACTGTATTTCCTGAGTGACTCCACCGAAACACACCGTAACCAGTAAAGACTACTGGGTATACTGGTGGCCTGACTCTAACCTGGTGTTTAAAATGAGCCATTATTTGGAAGTCCAGGAGCTGGAAGTATGTATTTTTTTCAAGTTGCAAACACACATCAAACCCCTAAGCTGGCATCATCATGGTCCCACTGAATTTGATGCAGTGCACTGATTTATAGCAGTCACTAAAGATCTGGTTCCTGCATATTCGTTAATAAAGATACACCTATGTTAATGAATTCGAAAGCATGAGGCTAGCTCATTTGTCTTATGGATAAAGAGTTCTGCTCACACCCTGTACCTTACGGACACTTTCCCAAGCAGAATTCTAACGAGGACCCATTGCCTTTGGCCTGCGCTTAAGAATTTCTTCTTGTGCAAATTCTATAATATCTAATAAGGCATAAGCTTAAGCTTCAACATTTTTCCCAGTGGGGATACTGAAGATGAGTTATCTTCTTTTTTTCCCCACAAACACTGTGAGAAATTTACTGGGTTTGAGATGTTTATTGTTCCATCAAATCTGACGGACCAACTCGCTGATGGGCTTTGAAAACATGATTAGAATGGGGGAAGCACAGATAGACATGTGACTGCATAAATCCTGTGTTCTTAGGAAACCAGACTAAAGGGGAAAAGTATCAATCTCCTTTTGGGGTAGATGGCTGCATGGATGAGTGTATCGAGTTAAGCTTTGTAAGGTATTTTAAACCAGCATAGTATAGAAAAACATCAGGCGACAATAGCAGAAAGCCAGAGCAATCCTCCTGTGGAGATCGTAAACAGTGTAGGAAGGTAAATGTTCAGCCCGGATGACAAATGTGGAAAACAAACCTGAAGGCAACAAGCACAATTCAAAGCAACTACATCTCACCTAAAAAAGGCCATCTTTTAATCATGTCTATATTAATGGTTTCTTAGAAACTTCATCACCCATCAGCCATTCAAACTTGCAACCCAGCAGTGTCTGTTTTTGATTGAATTATGTCTCCCAACTCTATCTTTAGTCTTTTATTTTTTTTTAATTTTAGATTTTATTAAAGAAAAAGGTCTTACCTGGCCTGTTTTGTATTGTTCTCTCCGCTCTCTTTTTTTTAATCTAAAGTCATTTCAAAGAGTGAGCGTCAGATATCAAACCTAATATCCTTTTTCTCATTAGCACTTTTCCGTGCAGACCTTCAAATGCGGTAATAATTAATGAGTCTGTGTCAGAAAATGAATAAAAGATGGCTCAGATGCTTCACTGTTCAGGGCTGACCTTTAGCTGAGTCTACTGTATTAATATATTCTTGTGTTGTCAGACTCAAAGAGCTAACTGCCTTATGAATTATTTATCAACACAAAAAGTCTTAACCAGAAACAGTGTTAACATTAATTTCTAACCCTCTGTGTCACAGCAAAGCCTGCCTGCACTGCATAATTGAATTTTAGTTTTAGACAAGCAATCAAAGCACAAGTCGCTGTTGTTGTAAGTGTGGCTGCCTATGATAGCAAGAGGAACGGCTGCTCTTTTTGCACATCTGGTGCATTACAGGCAGTTCAGGTTTCTGTGAGCAATAAGCCTGACTGGAGACAAATGTGGAATGGGTTTGCAGCAACGAGAAGTGCTGTGGCTCCCTCCTCCCCAGAACAATTCTAGGTGATGAACTACTTATTATCCTGCCATTGGTATTTCTAATTGGGGCTGGTATGGAAATACATTATGCCTTCTCAACTTTCAACACACTGACGGGGTGCCTGGCACACCTGAATCCCAGGGGATAAGGGTGGGAAGACAGTCCAAAGGCTTGAGCACTTAGTCCTGCTCTTACATCTGCCTCTCTCAGATGAGAGCCCATTGATATCGCTGCGCACCCCTGGACGCTCCCCCGCTGCATGAGCTTCTGCAGCTCTGTCATTTGCAGCCACTGCAGAAGTGGTTATCCCCAGCCAATTTTGAGCAATTGTCAAATTGATTTATAGGTTAGGCTGAGTTCATATCACACTAACCCTATCAAGATCTAAGATACAAAGGCTCAGTTAGGACTTCGGAGTTGTATTCACAATTGTTCCCTCCAGAAAAGTCTTGGGAAATCACGCCTGTACTGAGCAAAGACGCATCAACACACGCATAGGAGGGAAATAGCTCTATACCCTGGTGGAACACACCAGCCTCCGTTCACAGCTCTGCAAAATCAGCACCAGCCTAAGACATTTATTTTTTTTCCAGTTCACACTCAGTGACCAAGGTTTGTTCATCCCTGAAGAAACAGTTCAGAGATTAGCGACAAGGCATGAGGGCCTTACAGAAAGGAGACATTAGGCTCCAAATGCTGGCACAGCTCAGTCCAACAGCAGCTTTGGTAGTTTTCTCCCTCTGTCTCAGAGTCAGCAAGGGCAAGAAGAGAAGAATTAAAGCCCTTTTGTTCTTTCACAACTAAGTGAAGAATGAAGGGGGAACTCTTTAGTCTTACAGAGATAGCTTGTCTTTCTTTCCCTGGCAGCTTAAAGCCACAGGCTGAATGAGAGCCCAGAGAGCCCAGCGCAGGGAAAGGCTGCTGCTGCTAGACCTCCAGAAGGACTCAGGTCTGAACAGAGATGATGAAGAAGCACCAAGAGCACAGACAAGTGACCATGCAGTTGAGGAAAAACAGACACTCTGTGAAGCACAAAAGCTGCAGCTCTTTCAGCTACTTCACAGGAGAGCAACCCTACCCCCCTTCCCACAAAAAAAAAGGACACCCCCCCCATTGTTCAGCTATCCATCATCTCGGTGGCCTGATAAAGTGAATGAGTTTGACGACATTTGCAAAACCTGTTGTGTCCTCATGGTGAACGTCTCCTCCCCAGCTTGGGAGCTACAGCTCCTGCTGGGGATGCTGGGATCCAGATCAAACCCTCTGAACGGTAGGTACGCTAACCGTGAGGCAGGAAAGCTGTGTTTTTACAAAGCTACCAGTGGGATCTGGGTGCTTAATTCAAATTAATGGAAACTGGGTGCCTTAATCCCCAAGAGGGCTTTGAAAAATTTTAATAAAAAAAGATCTCCACCCTCTCTGAAGTGAGGAATGAATATTACCCCTTGCCTAATGACTGACCTGGTAATCAAATGCTCCCTCTTCCCAGGAGCTGCACGTATCACACCTTTGCTGCAAGAAAGCAGACGACTACAAGTGTTTTAATCTGAGCTGAAAAGTGCTGAGCTTTGTGGGTGTTAGACTATGTGATTCTGAGTTTTCGGTCCAAGATTGCCAGCCAAGTTTCAATGGAAAACAAGACACGACATTTTTCAACACTCTGCTAACTCTTCTTAAGACTAATCTTTTATAGGCGCTGGGATCTTCAGAGCAGATTTTTTTTCTGTAGTTGTTTTTATTTTTACTCTGGAGCCTATGATGGAATAAATCAGTCTTTGCCAAACCAGATACTTTTCTTTGGCAGACATTTGCATATTAAATCTAAAATTGTTTGCCATGACACAGTGAAAAGCAATTCTTGAAAGCCACTTCACATCCTTCCTGCAAGATCTCACTAGCACCTCCGTAAGTAACACCAACCTGTTTTTTTGGAGACCTGATAACCTGGCACATTCAGCTGTTCCTCGTACTGTTAGTGCTCAGAGCAAAATCGATGATAAAAGGTCTGGAAGACATGCACTTCTGCAGTAAATCCGTAAGACAGCTCAGGTCTCCCTTCAATTTGGTATTTATTAGTTTTCTCCCCAAACACAGCAGAAGATGGTGACAACTAGTTCCCATCAGTACACGCCTGCTCCCGAGCTATGGAAAATGACTCTACAGGCCAACTGGAAGCTGAATAGTTTATACATGAGCCAAACAAATGAGGTTTAAGGATGACTGATACGCTGGGATTGACTCTTTGCCCCTGCCGAAGGCTCACGGAAGGTACATCCTATGCAACGTGTTGCAACGTTGGCAAACAGATAAAAATAGCTCCTTGCTTTACAGCTATTGCACCGGCACGGTGACCTGCTTCGTATCCCATTGCTTTCTGTGTCCCAAACTCTCTCTGTCTGTTGTATAAAATATGTTACAATTGGGGATATTTTTTTTTTTTCATCTTCCACTTCAATATACCAGACTAAGCTAGTAAAAAAATGAGACGGTCATGCTCTTTTAAAATAACAAAACACCCACCCTGGCAGTTATGACATAACCCGGCAGATTTTTCTTGTTACTTTGCTGTTTTAAGTGCCTCACTCAATGTGAATCCAATTACCAAGGCCTTTGTTTTCTCTAACAAAGGGACTGTGTTTCGGGGCTCCGTCTCATCTGGCTTTAATCATTTCTCATGAGGGGAGCTCACTAACAACCACCTTGGGATACTTTTTATGACAGATTTGGGAAGGTGCATGAAAGAAGGGGTGGTTTGAAGAAAGAGGAGATGAGGTAGACGCCCTCTCCCTCCCCACCCCGCTTTTTTTGGGTTTGGTGTTTTTTTTTTGTTGTGGGTTTTTTTTTTTTTTTTTGACAAGTGCATAGGCTTTCCACAGAGCTCCAGTAAACCCCAGCACGACATACCCCTGGCCATGGATGGAAGTGATTTTTGAGTGGCTATTTTTTTGGACTGAACTACAGCTTATTTTAGAAGTCTCCAAAGTCTTCTGAAAGAAGGAAGGAAAACAGCCCAGCTCTGGATCTTCCCTGGCCCATGTGGCTGAAAATTACCCGTTTTACTACGAGGCAGGCCCGTGCCAGCTGGCCAGCCCAGGCAGACATGTTTTCTTTTCCCTTTTAGGCCTATTCTAGAACAGATTTTTCCTCATAAAACTTACAACTGGTGCAGCTCTTCTCAAGTCTGAAAAGCAAAACTTTTGAAATCAGTGGGACCCAATTAATGCGGCCGAGCACAACAGATCCTTCAAGTGACACAAGGAAAGAGACTTTCCTCTGTTAGAAATGGGAATTTCATTCTCTCTCCCTTCACCGCAGGAGGCAATCATGATTGCTCAAGTCATGCTTTCAAAGCAATCGTTTCAATACCAGACTAGTAAACAAAGCCTTATTCCATCCTGAAATGTTGTATTTAAGAGGGAAAACCCTTCCCCAAAGCAATCTTTCCCTGTTAATTGCAGCGTAAAAGACCATCAAACATACTGTTAGTATTATTTTCTCAATGTTGCATGTAAAATTTACAGTGCAATTTCCATTGTATTCAACAACCAGCACAAGAGCTAGCGCTAAGCCTAGAAAAGCTTGTTTTAATCACATATTAATCTCAGTTGTTTTGGTTTTATTCAGTTTATTAATTTTTTTCACAGGGCCACGAGCATCCTACAACAGTTCCAAAATACTTGATAGGGAAAAGTACTTAAGGTTTCTGGGTCAATCGTTTTTCACCGCATGTGACCAGAAAAAAAAAGGCAATCAGTGAGAAGTAGCAGCCTCCAGGCTACCCAGCTTTGGCTTTTGACTGGTTAAATGGGATTCGTGGTAAGAACTTCAGCAACCTGCAGTGTTCACAGCACCATGGCTCTGGACAGGACTCTCTATCCCCCTTCCCCTCTGCAGGATCGGCTCCCACCTGCTCTGCTGGGAGAGCGGTGATCTACTCCAGCACCTCTCTGCCCTTCCCTTTGAGAAGTTTTTAATTGTGTCCCTGTACAGTTTTGCACTCTGGCTTGTCTCTGGGTTTGAACAGTCGTTTTAGATGAATGCAACTGCTCCCAAAACGCAGGGAAATTTTTTTCTCTAGGTCAGCCTAGTCACGATCTCATTTTGGGTCCAAGAACAACGCAGAGCCCTGTACCAGACGCAGCACTGCACTGACAACCCATACAAATCACAAGAGCTACTGTGTTAGGCTAATGTGGGCAATGACCCAGGCAACATGATTTACCAGTACAGTAACTATCATACATTTCATGTTGATTTACTAAGTCCTTACATGAGTGCTGGAACTAAAACTTACATTGGATGTTGCAGAACTCAAACGATAATGGTTTCAATCTACCCAGAGCGCAGGGGCACCCCCAGGGCAGGGCCAGGTCTCCAGCCACGCTGGCCCACAGGCACGGCCACAGAAGCCACCTCTCTCCAGGCCCTACCTCCCACCAACCCAAACACCCACCCAACAGCATGTAATACAGAGGAACATATGGAGGTAACAGTCAATCACAGACTGAGAAAAATCATGTTCCTCCTGGACCAAAGGAAAACATTTCCCTCATTATGTGCTTTCCCACCTAGCTCCAAGAGCCTGCTGAAACGGGATTGCTCTGCTAGGCTTGCAGAAACATGAGGGGATGTGAAACACTGCGCTCAAAACCTTAAACATCCAAAGCGCGAAATCAGTACTGAAAATTCTGTAGCTGAGAAACATTAACTTACTGTGAGCTGATGGATGCAGCGGAGGGTTAGTCACAATGCTTCAGCCAAGACTTCAGGAGAGACTACTCTGCCTGCCACAGCCTATTGTTATTATTTACTATTAAAAAACTTGACTTGCCAAATCAAGTGGATTTGCTTGAGTTTTAAACATCTCAGCTTCTCTTCTTTACAAATGTTTTTACAGGGTTAAAAAAACCCCCACACCACCACTGCTCCACAGTACAAAGGGTATCAGGCAAAACCACTGGGATCCCAAGAGTTCACCGGTTGCAGCCCCTCCTAAGATTCTGGGAAATGTCCCTGTACATCTCGTCCTCCCCCATCTCACCCCAGGCCCTGTACTTGCAGGCAGCTGACATTAACTGGTCAGCGGTACCCCCAGGCACAAGGAAGTTATGCCTTGGTTTTGTGTGGGGTTTTTTAACATACAGAAAGGACCAACATAGTTTTTCCATAGAGCACTAATCATTCTAACTCTCAATAAGAATAATTAACAGCATTAATCATATTTCAGGCAAATATTTCCATACAGTCTATTAATACAGCCCAATCAAATCAGAAAGACTCAAGACCAGTAATAACTGAGATTCTAAGCTCTGCTAAAAGCAGCCTTCTAAGACATACTGTGGTTCCAGATGTTTTGCACAGCTATTTATTTAGCTTGTAAACAAGCCACCAAAAACATTCCACATAATGATGGGAGAACCGCAATTACATTGTTGTGGGGATTTACAAAGAGCTCAGCATACTTTTGTGATTTAGAGAAATCTCTCATTCTTTCTGAGAGCTGATTTACAGATTTATGTCTGTGCTGTGAAGTGCCCTGGGAATCATTAAAATGGTGACAAAGAAAAGTGATTTTCTTTATTAAGAGAGGAATGAAGGAGGGGAAGGTGAAAGAAGAGAAGCTTCCCTGCTCTCCCCCTGCAACAGATTACTCTCCTCCTTGTCAAGGATTTTATGCGGAGTCAAATAATCATCAGGTAGCATTGATACTGGCTTGGTTCAATTTTTACGTGTATTTATTAACAGCAAATTGCTAGAAGAGCAACGCTTCAGCTGTCCTATGATGAGCACCATCCTCTGCCTTACCAGCCCTGCTTGTGGAAGGGCACCGACAGCACAGCCGCGCCACAACCTATTGCCTTTAAGGTACCTGTAAGGTTGCTAGTGCCAGAACTTGGAAAAGTGGCACAAAATTCTTGACATGCCATGGGAGGCTCTTGCTCCCTTGTGCCATGTGGCCATGTCCGTGCTAGCCAGCTCAGGACTACTGCAGCTGCTCCGTGCCAATGCTCCCTGTGGTGGCCCAGGTGAAGAGGCATGCTTCAGAGGAGAGCAGAGCCCAGCCACAGGTGCAGCCCCTGCTGAGGATGCTGGACAACAGCAGCCACCCAGCTGGGACACAGCGTGCTCTCACCCTGGGCATTTCATTTGGAGTGTTCAGCTGCTATCCGGTAGCTACAGTCTGTAACTGATACTGATTTGAGCAGACCAGTGAAAGTGGCAATCTCTGTATCCCATTAGCAGTTCCCTGAGCTGGGGAGACCCCATGATCACATTATCTCGTTTTGTGATTTGTAATACAAGCTAATGACTCCAAGGCAAACTGGGTTCAGCCTTCATCTCCAGATGCTGTCTTTGGTCCTGCAGAGGGTCACTCCAGTTCAACATTCACGCTTTTCTACTTCTACAGCATAAAAACCATAACCATATACTCCTCTGGAGAAAAAAAGACCGAAGAACCAAACCACCATTTTCAGCACTTCATAGATTTGCTGCTTTCATTCAATTCCAGCCTAATGGCTGCGACTCCAACCGCCAGCTCCAGGAAATTCTCCTCTTTACGCTCCAAGTCTCACACTCGGTGCAGCCGTGGGGGCACAGCTCACCTTCACGCTGTGGCTGCCACCGCCTGCCTGCCTGCCACTGCCACCGAGGAACACCGTGTCCTCAGAGCCTGCCCTGGGGTCTGCATCTGAAAGGCAGCCACCTGTAAAACCAAACGCTGCTTAATTCACCCTACAAAGACACAAATGTCCCTTTTTGAATTTAGTATTTTTGAACTATTTCAGTGAAAAGCCCAGGTTTTATAACTTCTGAGTCGGTGGTTCTAGCTGAAGATCAAGATCTTAATCTTGATGAGGGTGCACAGCCCCAGGGCACTGTTGGTCCCTGAGCTGCAGGTGACCTTCTCCCATGGATGGAGATCACTTGTGCCCAGCGCCCTGGAGAGCCTGCTCCCGTATCCTCCCCCTGCTCCCAAACAAGCACCTCCTGCGCAGGTAAATCCTAAGCCTGCCTGTGGTAAATTGATGAAGAAGTGACATCACCACCGTAATTCCTAGGGACAGAGTGAGGAGAGGCCTTAAACGTGATTGCTTCCCATCTGTATATGTGCTTAAAGACTGTAAAATAAATTAAGGGGCAAATCTAAAACATAATGATAAAGATTCCCCACTGAACAGGTGTTTTTTCCATCCATGAAATTACAAGTTGCCAGGAAAAGACATGGGCCCAGCTCAGTTTCATTTCAGTCTCAGCTCCTTCCGTTAAAATAATAACAGGCTTTATGTTCCTGAAGCTGTAATTAAATGAGTGCTTTGGAAGGAGGACCTACAGCTTGTTGTACTGGAAATAAAAGAGAAGCTACAGCAAACGGCTCACATTGGCCATTCCCACCTCTCCTTCTCCCTGCCTCCTGGTGTGACTTTCTAGCCCAAGCTCTCATTTCATGCTGCTCGGTTTATTGTTTTGGGTTCCCCCAACCTCGATTTTTTTAATGGAGAATATGTAATTATGGAGGTACATTTAAAATCTAGTCAGAAATCCTAAACTAGAAATAAGTAGATCCTCCAAGAGCCACCACAGACAGCCTTTGCCTTCACCCCGCGCAAGCATTTGCCACCATTATCTGTCAGGGACAACCCAAACAACTTGTGCATGGCACTCAGCATCCTTCCAGTCACTCAAGAGTGTAAATGATGAATTCTGCTCTCAAACATGTAACATAATGTATGGTGTGAAAAAAGAGAAAACCCACGAGTGCTGTCGCTGCATATTTATGATATAAAATAAGCATTAGCATATGGGAGAGCTCTAAAGGGTAAACAGAGCACAGCTTCCTCCAAATTTAGAACAATTGAATCAGTTTTAGAATCTAGGACTTCCAAGGGAAATATGCATTTTTACTAAGTCAGAAGTCAGTTAACCTGTCTATAACCCCTTTAAATAAAAGATCCACCTTCGGTATAGGGGATAGGAGAACAGTAATATAAGCTAAAGATGCAGTTTAACTTACAATTTTTAGTTTTAGAATGTAATTTGGGAAAGAATATAAAAGAGGATTTTCTGACTGCACATCTACTTTCCTGAGTGGTGAAACATAATTATGAAGCAAGAACAGAATGCTTAAGAAACAACACAGGATATGGAGTGACGATAATTACTAATAAGCAGCTACAGCAAAATCTTTACTTGCATGTGGAGTGCAGAACTTCACATTACAGAAAAAAAGACACATTTATGACTGGTACTCACCAATACGTGCAGCTTGACCTACAAACATCTAGCTCAACAACAACGTTAATTATGAAGCTTTACATGATTCAGCCATACAACTGAAATACAGCACAATTTAACATTGTAGGAATGAAAAAGCCTCTAGTAGACAGTTCCTGAAATACTGGGATCTCATGGCTGTGGAAGGAAGAAGTCACTCTGCAGGCATGCGCCAGGCTAGATCCCAAGGCAGGACTGATGTCCCATCTCCATTTTACTTGTGTTGTTCAGGAATGTCTTGCTGCCCCTTTCTGCCAGCATCCCAGGAATGGAAGCAGAAACATTTGCAGCCAGCAGCACAGACTGCTGCAGCACGGGCAAAGCCAAGGCACTGTAGGCAGGGACGGAAAGGGAGAGCAGCGCGTCCTTTGCTGGCTCCAGCTAAAGGGCCTGTTTGCACGGCAAGGGTTTGGTAGCCGGGGGGCTACAGGGGTGGCTTCTGTGCGAAGCTGCCAGAAGGTTCCCCCAGGTCCGACAGAGCCCACGCCAGCCGGCCCCGCCGCTGGCCATGGCCCAGCCCGGCAGCCACGGTGGCAGCACCTCGGGGAGAGCGTGTTTGAGAAGGGGGAACACCCGTGGGAGAACAACAGCAGGGAGAGGAGCGGGGATACGCGAGAGGAGCAGCTCTGCAGAGACCCGGGCAGGGCAGGGGGCAGGAGGGGCTCCAGGCGCCGGAGCAGAGATGCCCCCGCAGCCCGCGGGGAAGACCACGGTGAGGCAGGCTGTGCCCCAGCCCACGGAGCCCACGGGGGAGCAGACCCCCACCCGCAGCCCCGGGAGGACCCCACGCCGGGGCACGGGGTGCCCACAGGGGGCTGTGACCCGTGGAAGGGACCCGCGCTGGGGCAGGGTGTGAAGAGCTGCACCCGTGGGAGGGACCCACGCCGGAGGAGTTCATGGAGGACCATCTCCCGTGGGAGGGACCCGCGCTGGAAGAGTTCATGGAGGACCATCTCCCGTGGGAGGGACCCGCGCTGGAAGAGTTCATGGAGGACCATCTCCCGTGGGAGGGACCCGCGCTGGGGCAGGGGCAGAGCGTGCGGAGGGAGGAGCGGCAGAGACAGCGTGTGAGGGGACTGACCCCAGCCCCATTCCCCGTCCCCTGCACCGCTGGCGGGGAGCGGGGAGAGAACCCGGGAGCGAAGCTGAGCCCGGGGAGAAGGGAGGGGTGGGGGACGGTGTTTGAAGATTTGGGTTAATTTCTCATTACCCTACGCTGATTTGATTGGTAGTAAATTAAACTGATTTCCCCGAGTCGAGTCTGTTTTGCCCGTGACAGTGCTTGCTGAGTGATCCCCTGTCCCTGTCCCATCCCACGAGCCCTTCGTTCTATTCTCTCTCCCCAGCCCGGCCGAGGCGGGCGGTGACAGGGCGGCTTTGGGGGGCACCAGCAGCCAGGGTCAGCCCACCACAGCATCGTGGACAATGATCATAGCTCACAGAAACCAAGCAAGGCTGCACCTCACCCCTCTTTAGGTGTACAAATTGGCATTTACAGCAGAATCAGTTGACCCTGGCAGGATGGAAATCCCAGGTAATCACTTTCTTGAGGACAACGTTCAGTAACATTTTCCTCATTGGGCTATTAAGAATCTTATCATAAACACAAACTAGCTATGTCCCCTTGTTTCGACCTTCCTTCTCAAGAGGTCACACATATTGTTACCAGTGTGGACAAAACTTTGTTCAACGTATTAAAACACCTCCACATCCCAGTGTGTCGGTGTAGTTCATTGCCTTACTCAATGCAGTGTTTTACTCCTTTTTTACATTACAGATTTGCACATATTCTCAGCTCTTACAACTTAAGTGATTAGAACTGTCTGTCTTCCCCAAAATTTCACCATTTGTCCAAGTGCACCTTTCATTAAGCTGCCATTATGCACAAACTCTGTCTCTTTAGTAACTAAAAAAGCTCATGTTGATAACAAATAATAATGCCCCGTAGCTAGTTAAGCAAATTAATGCTATGTTCATGTAAAGCCAATTTGATTTAACTTTTAGTTAATTATACTCAAGACTAATCCTAAGAACATTAATAAAACTCAGAAAAAAAGTAGACAAAGAGAACTCTCTTCTACAGCACCTTTCATAGATCAAAATGTCTACAATTTAAAGCTCCAAATAAAATGCAAATTAAAATGCCAGTGACACAGAGTAACAGGTAGAAAACCCACCACCAACCCCGGACCGGCCAAGCCCATTTCCCCCACTGTATGCGCAGGTGTTCCCCGCCAAGGGCACTCACTGGGCAGAAGACAGCGTCCCCAGACAGTGTGCTACACGAGGTGCAGTCCTACGAGGCACGTAACATCTCCAGGATCTCTCCCAGCATTACAAGAGCACACAACGGTCCGCTGGCCATGACTGGTGTAAAGATTTCCAGTACACAGAGGCCTTGGCTACAGCAGCCCTCAGTGACTGGTACTGGTGGCACCACGAACACCACTTTCCAGCCATTTGGTCCACAGAGGCTAATTTCTTTCTAGACACTGCCAAATGGACATTTAAGTCCTTTTTAATCCAAAATATACAATGCTTGGCCAAAGCAGGAAAGCCACAAAAGACAACAGTGGTACAGACTTCAGGAAAACACGGGCGAAATGAGCCCTAGCTGCTTGCCACATCTCTCTGTTGCTTCAATTACAGAGTGCCCAGAAAATTACCATAAGTTTGGAAAAAAAATAATCTTCTGGTGCTTCCTTAAAGACAAACCACATGAGGAATTCCCCCCCTCGTACTCTATCTTAATTGTTGCCCAAAATGTTTCCTAACAGATATCTACATGCAAATGCAATGTTTTGGTTTTATCTTTCAGCTTCAAGATTAGGCTTCAAATTAAAATGGAAGGGTTGTGTTCCAGACTTCAAGAAGTGAGGTATAAATAACGTCGAGTTAATTAGCAGTGTGCTGATAGGTGCCGGCACCACAAAGACAACACTTCTGCTTTTTGTGCCTTAGCATAAGAGCTCATCTACTGCAACACAGAACTGTGCTTCCTACTGGTCCTTCAAAGTGAGGTACTGATATGGGGTGTATTCATGAGAGCAACAACAGAGCAGATGTAAATGAAGGTCCCACATGTTGGTAAATGCTCAAAATCATGGAAAAAACCCCCATAACCTCAGGAGACCAACTCTGAATCCATCAAAGGTCCGTGGAAGCTTCGTCCGCAGCACACAACATAGAAATGCAGGGCAGCCTCTTGCCAGGTGGGAGGAAAGGAGGAGATCTGCTCAGACTCTGTAATTTAATGTTGCCTTTTTCAATAAAAGTTAAAGATACTTGGAAGCTCCGGGTACATAAATGCTGGAATTTATAGCTGTCTCAGAGACAGCTGTGTGATATACAGTTCAATGGGAAGGCCACCACAATTAGCTTCGCTTAAAGGACTATTTTATTGGAGGAAAGGGGTGATGAGCTCTGTTTAGAAAGTGGGAAGTAACAGAACAAAGTCAGCCTTTGGAATCATCTCATGAGCATGTGTAAGTGTAAGGTACATATACAGGCAACTCATCTGTGGAGGGAGGATCCCTTGGAGAGTGCAACTCCAGAATCCAGACAAGGGAGGGACTGCAATAATACAGCACTTGTCTTTCTAAAGACGTATTTTGCTGCTGCTCGTGTCGTCCACGACACTGTAAAAACCTGCACTGCTTAACTCTCTTGGGAGGGTCATACATAAGGCAGAACAGACACACGTTTCTCTTCTGGTGCCTGCGGAGGGAATACAATGTGCTGTAAGGTATTTAGGAGCCTTCATACCATGATAAGAGCGCAGTGTACATATAAAAAACACATAGGTCACATAATTAATTGTTAGAAAGCTGCCCTTGCAAAGCTCCCAACAAGAATCAAACATTTTACAAATACTGTCAACATTTGCATTTGGACATGAGGCAACGAGGCACAGAGGGTAAGTACCCGGTTTGAGGTCACACCACGAAAATTGTACAATGTTTGCAACTGGGGAAACACAGAAGTGAACATGTAGATAAAGACTGCATGCAGGACTGGGCGTTTGGCTGGTTTGCATATCCAATTTCACTTAGTATGGATTTCCTAATTCCATTAAATTGACATTGTTATATATCTAACCACAGCCCGTAAGCGCACTGTAATGCGGTGCCACCTGTCTCAGGTTCAGCACTCCAGTACAGATCCCACAGCACCAATAAGGCACGGAAGAAGCTACTACGGTCAGGGAGGAGTGTGGTCAAAAGGCATTTTGGTGGGACAACAGGTATTTCAGCATGCAAAGCAGGTACTTTCTGTGCCACTAACACTAAGCCACCTCCCTGCCCGTGCTAAGGTTACTCTGTTTGCATGAAGAGCTGATCCCTCCCAGGTTGAGGCTGAGTTGAGAGAGCTTTGAACAACGTGGCACATACTTGGCCTAGTGGTGTTTGCCTGAAATCCCTAATGCCTTCCCAGAACATATAACCACCTAGCAACAGAAAACCATGCCACATCACGAGCCTCCAACAAGATGAATTAAGCTGGATTTGGTTTTGCTTCCCCATACTTTTTTTTTTTTTTAAATAAGACTAGAGGTGCTTGAAGAACACAATAAGCTCGTTCCATTTACCTGTTCCCAAGCTGCACTCAGCGTGAAGTCTGACATTTCTGCTCCAGACCTAAAGGGCTTGTCTGTGTTCTCCAGCTACAGCAGTTTGTCCAATAAAAGATTGTCTATGTATCTCACCTCTTCCATAACCTTTCCCGAGAAAGCTTTTTACCGAGATCTCGATGGTAGGTAAAGTGAGAAAAGGGTAAGGCTACAGCTGCTGACTTTTAGAGGAAATCATTGCACCATCATTTTTAAGAAAAAAAAACCCAAAACAAAGAAGGGTCAGGATTAAGCTAGAAGGGCTTCAAAACCAAGAGCTGGTGTGGTTAAACACTGTCATCAAGGGACGATGACAGGTAGGATGGTCTGTGCTCTGAGTGGAGAAGTATCATATTCCTGACCTCATCCCCAGCTGCGCCAAGGCCGTCCCTGTTGCTCTGAACATCTTCCTTAGGGGAAAGGGGCTGAGCTAAGGGAATTCCAGGTTTCTTATTTTAATGCTATCTTTCATAATAATGGGTGGGATGTATGAACAGCTCCATTTGTCCATAAAACAGGATTAATCTTACCATTCCTCCTTTGAACCTAACTGATGTGATAATATTTGTAACACATTTTGTCTCACTACCTATAAATGTAAGTAAGAAATCAGGATGCTTGAGACCAATTCCCAGCACCAATGATTTTTGTTTTTTCCACAAAAGAAGCACTGGCAGAAATTTCACTCAGCTCATGTGAAACTTAGGGGAGGAGTAAATGAATTACTCTTTTATCATGTCTTATTAAGAATGCTCAGTATATAATCCATTCTTCAAATTATGCTCTGTTGAAACAGTCAGATAATCATATTAAAAAGGTGAATGGAAGAGGAGAGCAGCACAGTTAGTACCTGTCACTTTAGTAAAAGCAGATGTATGCATGCATAATGCGTTTGTTTCTCAACCAGGACTCTAAATTAGTATATTTTAGAACCTTGTATTTTGCTAAGTAATACCATGTACTGCAATAATACACCGTAATGTTACTCAAATTGCTGTCACAAATGAAAACAAGGGTTCTTCAATATTTAGCAAAAATTCAGCTGTATATTGTATTAGCATTTCTTCAGCCCCCTACCTCCCACATCACTACAACAGGAGGCAGGTAGCAGGGCACTGGGGGAGAGAAAGCTCACAGGAGGTCACATGAACACAATGGCATCATGGAGAAAGCACACCCAGCCATTTGCAAATAGAAAATACAGAAGCTGGAATAAAATATCTTCACCTTTCATTGATACACAAGTATCAAACAGTAAAGTAGGTCTACATAATATGTATTATGCAGCTTTATTTTTATCACAGGGTTCTTCTAGCTGAATGCACAAACTACTTTGACTCTGCTGTCATGATTTATTTTATCGCCCTGAAACCCCCAGTAAAAGGGAGCCTTTTATCTGCAGTTTGACAAGCTATGGTTTCTATTTATTCCACACTGCAGCACATTGCAAGGGTGTTGTGTTGCTCTGTGCAGGAGACCTAGACTGAGCTTTGTGACTCTCTAGTCTGTTCCGTCATTCTCATTTCTCTATTTCTCCATCTGAACGCTTGCCATGGTCCTACTAGCTGCTCTTTGATGCTTTGCACAGTGGCAGCATGAGGGTCATCAAGTGACTTAACCCTTCTTGTCTTCTCCCAACAGCTGCTGCTGACCTACTTCATGGTCTATATTACACCGATCTACGTTACACCGAAGTACAGGACCTTTTTAACAAGAAAATGCATGCAAACCTTACATACTGGCTAAAAACTTTACTTCATGTGTAATACCACAGCTCTCACTACGCAAGTGAAGACTTTACAATGTGATTTCACACCTACATCCTCTAAACATCTGGTTTAGGGAGAAGCGTACTTTCCAGTGCTTACAGGAATGCTCTGACACCAAAAGGAAAACAATCGTTCCATTATAAAAGTTAAAGATTGCTCAGATGTTTAAATTTCTCACTTTGCATGTTCAAGGTTTTCCTTACCTCTTTGCAACTTCCAACGGCACAGTTCCCTCTCCCAGCCTGTGATTCTGAACGAGGCATCACTTTTTTATTTTCCTACCTCAAGAACTTTCTTTAAATGATCACTAAATCATGAAATACCCTGGTTTTGCCAGTCCTGGGTACTTCACTGTAGTGTTCCCACCAGATTTGCTTATCAAAGGTCATAAACCTTACACTGCTGCTAATAACAGCAGCAGCCCAGTGCTGCTGTTCTGCCAAATTTCTGTACGCAGCTGCTGGCTGCAGTTAAACTTCTGATCCCATTTACAGTAGAGAGCATGACTCCATTTCACCTGGAAACAGCTGTGCAAATGCTGATGTTTTGGGGTGATTTTTTTTTTTTTAAAGTTTCTTTCTCTTTCCCAAAGGAAAAGCTTCTCCAGTTAAAGCTCTGAAGTGGGACTCGGGAATTTTGGCTCCTGTTCCAGTGCTGCTCAACTCACTATTTTCCATGCTAGCAACTCGTGGTTGTGGTACTAAGGCTATCTGCATACAAAATATATGCATTATCACGTAGATTTGACATGTGCAAGTATACCTATGTGAACGTACATACACACACAAAGCTGGCAGGTTAGAAACTGAGAACTATTTGGAATATGTCTTTTTTGTCTAAATCATTGACAAACCTCCTTAAGAAGTAGCCACTAAGGCAAGTAAGCTAATCAGTCCACCACTAGTATTAAGTCTAAAACAATCTCCAGCTGAAATGTGATTAATCCATGCATGACAGCTTAAAGGTCAAAGCTAGAATGCAGAGCTTCTTGACTGCAAAGAAAGAACTGACTTATTTTTATCTCTTCTTTAAAAATTACAGCAGCCATGAAGTGGCTCAAGGAGCAGAGTAATGAACGTCATAAACCTGCCTCATAAAAATGGCATTCATGCAGTAATACAGCGGGTCAGATGAGCAGGGAACATTTCATTAAAAATTCCCCTTCTTGCCTACCCAAGAGAGACTTAAAACTAATCATATAAAATGGCTGAGTGACACCATTAACGAGCATTAATATTTTAAAGCTTTAATAGTACAACAGAGCTAGGCTGTTATATCAAAATTATACAACCTTATTAGACAGTGCACTTGGCTGCATTGTACTTGAACTGTCAGTACCCCTTGATTGGAAATATTAAGGTGGCCATGAACCACAGCACAAATACCTTAGCTGTTGTTTGTCTGGACTTTGAAGGCTTGGTAATTCCCTGACATGTGCCAAATTCGGGACCATTTTGTGAGGAACAAGCTTATTTACCTTACTCGTACTGAAGGAGGGAGACCTTTACTGTGAGAAATGGGAAAGGCTGCTTTCAGAAAGCTATTAATTTTAAAAGATGCCAATTAGAATTCAGATTCTTGAGATCTGGAGTACAATTTCAAACAAAATTAACACAACCACGTGGGCAGGAACACATCTAGACTGCCTTCAGCAGCCAGAAGCGGTAACACCGGAGAAATCAGAGAGACTAGCATACACGTGTATCCTTAACTCTAAAAGACAAAGGTAAATGTCATCCATATTACTCTTCTGGGGACAACTACGGATCTAGTTGACAAGCTCCACTGAAATCTTCACTGGGGATTACCTGCAGTCACACACAGTAATCCTGTGAGCCAGAACCACTTGCTTAATAAGCAGTGGTTTCCAACTCTGCCTCTTTTCTTGTGGCAAAATCAAATCTCAGTCCTAGTTCCTGGACATGAAAGGGAACTGGAGGAGGAGATACAGGCAAATACAGGGTTTAAAGCAAGAGGTTTATCTTTTTTGTGTGAGGAGTGTAGATCCTATCAAACCTCCCAAGCGTAAGAAATGCTCACTGCCTTCATTTTCGCTCTCTTCCATGATGTTGTACTTCTAAACACACACAAAACTAACAGCAACCAGCAGTGCTCCTCTTCGAAACTTTACTGATTTGTAGGACAGCAATTAACTTACTCTGACAATAACGTAGCCTGTACATTGCAACCTTCGCAGGCATCCTACTTTAGGAACATCTGAAAGCTCAGCAAAGTTATAATTTAAGAGAACCTCTTAATTACTCTGGCATTATAATGAATGTTTCTCATAGGCACCCAGCTGTTTTGTTTCCTTTTGCACAGAGGCAGAGAAATGAATTGCTCAACAACTGCCTGAGTGGTAAGGCACTGGTATTCTTAAGATTGAAGAGATAATGCTGATGACTGTGAGCTATTTCCCTCTCCCTAAATGCTATAATTTTAGTGAGCAATTTAAGAAGGGATTTCTCAGACAAGAGAGGAATGGAAGGAGTTGGCTCAGTATTGGTTACTTAGGCAATGTTTATAGTAAATTGATGCTACGATTTTCAAGGAGAAGAGAGATTTAAGAAAACCGCAGTAATCTCCTACTTTACAGTCTTGTCTTTGTTAAATACTGCACGTAATTCTCATCAGCACCACTTTCTGCGTTTCATAAATGAGGAAGTTGAAAGAAACAGTAAGGTGAAAGAAACACATCTCTAAATGCTGTTGGGCTCAGGGTAACACCTTTTCTTGGCCACATGTAATGACAGATCACCAGCTCCTGAGTTTGTTGAAGTAATCACATCTAACAGCATCCCTTCCAATACCCATGAGCATCTGACAACATGGCAGTTGCTGGGTTCAAGTAATAAAATGGTACAAACCAAACATGCTGCAATAGACCTTCCCCCAACAGAGAGAAGACAATAAAACCATGAAACAGGCAACAGTAAAAGCTGGTTAAAACATCGAAGGGTTTACAGTCGGTCCCACATTCTCAGCATACACCTATAGTAGCCTCACAAAATTCTGCTCCTTTGCTCATCCAGACCTTGTTTGATATATACATGTAACGCTGCCAGACTGCTGTCTTCCGTTTCCAAATCACAAGCATTAATATCAAGCTTAGTTAAGACTAGCTAGTTGGGTCACACGTTTCCAATGCAATATGCTGACTTAAAAAACTTCCAGTAACGATGTATCACTGTGACGCACGACCAGGCATTACATGACAGAGCAGAGGAGAATCCATCCTTCTGTGTCTAACAGCTTTGACACTGCTTGAAGACCACGGTCAGCTACAGACCTTCCTGAATTACAACAATGTCACTCAACTGGAGAGAATAAAACAGCAAAAATAATTAGGGAACTGAAGCAACCTGCTCATGACTTATAACAGAATGGATTGAACAAGAAGGCCTTGACAGCGATAGCCATGCAAGAATGCAGCGCTGGAGTGGAAGGACATTGTTGTTAAAACAAAGCCGAGAAAAACTGCAACTAACAATATATTGAGTCATGTAGACATCAAAAAAAGGGGAAATATTAAGGCTGTTATTTTGGCTTGGGTTTAATGGAAAAATAAGGAGGTTCATTAAATAGAAGACAATTTAGAGTGGCTGCAAGAGTTCAGCAGCCTTCCTAGGGACCTGCAGAAGGGCTGCTGCTCTGGCCATCAGCAGGCTGCACATGTACGGCAGGGCACAGTCCGATCATTTGCAAGGGGACAAACTTAGACAAACTGTCTTTTCCACCTCTATTTTCCACAATCATTTGAAATTCAAATCTGAACTGCCTGCAAATAACCTCTCTCACAGCTAGAAAATAAAGTATCATACAAAACAGAACTTTGCATTTATGACTGGTTTAGGATTCAGACTCCCCTGGGATTCTCGTACTTGGTTACACAAGCTAGCTGCAAAAGCAAAAGAGAAACCACTGCTAAGCAAGCTGACAGTAGCTCTACTCAGACATCAAAAGAAACATAATTGATAGGACTATTTGGAAGCATACAGGCTGAGAAGTATCTTTGACAACTGAAACTGTGCTAGAAATATGTAGTAATTTGCCAGATAGAGTTTACAACCCATAATCATTTCAGAAGTTCCTCTCTTTCAATAGTGTAGCTTGACTGAAAATTAATATGAGACCTGCAGGGAGCAAACAGCCATTATTAGTAGCACGTAAGTGTAGGGTAATTGCCACAAAGCAGGTGCATGGTTGCTTTGAACTGCAAGAAGGGAGGTGGTAGGACACCTGAATTCAGGAACCAGTGCAAAATGCTTGGCTTTAAATGTGACATTCCAGTCCCTGCCAGGCTTGCCCTGTGTTACGGATGGATTTGGTAAGCAGCTGCTCCACACACTTCCCCTCCACATCTCAGGGCTGTCTACCCCCGGCTGGTAAAGAAGAAAATGGCAAGTAAAAAAGAGAGAAAGGGGGCAGCACAGAAAATATAAAAATTCCAGGGGGTTCATCCTGTCTGCAGGCTTGGGGAATCATGGCAACTTACAGACCGCTCTGGGGCAAAGCTACATGGCTCCTATTAGCCTCAGCAGATTGCTCAGCATACAAATGCAGAATAATTTCAAATGTTGCCACGGGAGCACAGTTTCCCTTGCACTTCAAAATATTTACAGAATAATACAGAAAAAGTAATCTCTCCTCCTCTTTTTTTTTTTTTTTCTTAAAGTACCCATAAGGCTAACTGAGGAGAACTGTACCTAAGTCTGATGTACATCAGCAAAAGGAATAAAAAAAACCCACCAGGAGACAACGTCATCGTGCCCCTCCTGCTTGCCAGCCAGGCCCAGGCCGTCTCATTTCCAGCATTTCACACCACATATTTTCAAAAGCATCCAATCCCTCTACTTCCCAATTTCACCTTTTCTTCTGTTGCTTTGTTCTTAAACCAAGTGATGAGAAAACACATGGATGATTTTAGTGATATAATCGTTATGGACAGTATTGTAAAAAAAATAAAATAAATAAATCGGCACTGAACCATTTGCTTGCCCGAATAATTACTAAGGATGCAGAATCCCTTTCGTGGGTTATGTTCTTCCGTGGCCGGGAGGATGGGAGACAGAAGCAGTATATCAATCAAGCCAGACAGAAAGAGCCTGTCCTTTTTATTAAAAAAAGGATTTTGCATTTCCAAGTGTGTTGCTCCACTTTAACGAAACCAGCGATTGCAAGCTGCCATGTAACACCTCAGCTCTGTGCAAGGACATGCAAAGCCTTCCAGCCTTTTGCACAATTTATTTCTTTATCTAATAAATCAAGTCAGGCCTTTTTGAGTAAAGCATCGCTCCTTGTGAAGGAGTGAAGAACCGCCTCATTTGACAGTGCAAGGAAGGGGAAAAAAACCTAATGGGGGAGCCAGCTTCATTTCAAGGTGACACTAAGCAGAGAAAGAGGAGAGGCGGCAGATTGGTATTCTGCGAAGCTCCACGCAGGCGTTGGACATGAGATTCCTCTGAATTGAGGGAGTCTCACTCCATTAATTCAAAAACCGATTGAGGTGGAGGGAAAGTAGAGCAATATGCATTATGTATTTGTTACAAAACTATTGTGTCAAAGCAATATTTAGTGGTAAATTATGGCACTATCAGGAGTAGGATGCCACATACATAAATCAATTTGTCTCCTCTGCTGGCAGGAGTGTGACAAAAAGATAAGAGCTCATCAGTGCCATTATTTCCCTGGGCTGGAGGAGGAGAAGGGACGAGGGGGTGGGGAAGAGCTGCCGGGAGAGGCAAACACACCATTGATTGTAAGTGACAAAAGGAGGAAGGCCTTTAACTTTGAGAACAGTGAAGATGCTATCGTCAAGTTAAAACAAAGAAACCAAACCCCTGCTAAGGAAAGGTTGTTCAGTACAAACAAACTTGTCTCTTCCCTACAGGAGAGGGAAGGGGAGGACAGAGACCGACTACTTACTCACCGTCATTTATTTTTCTAAAGTCAGCTTGAAAAATTGATAAAGATTGGAACAATAATATTTTCTGTGGCAGAAGAGCGGAAAAAAAAAAAGGGGTTTATTAGAATAAAGGAAAGTACAAATAGCGCCCTGCTAAATGGTAATTATGCCTTTACGGAAATATCCTGTTAATTACTAGGTCATTTTTTGTTTTACAATTGAGTTGTCAATTTGCAGTAATTTAGGCCATGCCAGTCTAATAGCTATTTACAGATCGCACAATTGCCTATACGGGAGGAGCATGTGGCCTCCGGGCAACAGATGCCATTTTGGGAGTGCTGGAGGTAAAGTATCACTGAACAAATGCAAGCTATCAACCGAGAGGCATCTCCGGCAGGGGGGTACGTGCACAATAACAATAAACACAGCAAGTGGAATAACAAAGAGGCTTCTTCACTTCGCTTAGTGCTCAGTTTAGGGTAATAGGATAGAGCAGCATGTTAGAGGAGCTATTAAATAAAATCATAATTATCCCTCTCTTTAACACCACCAAGCAGTTATTAGCTCTTCTCTGACTGTAACACATCTGCAGTCACAAACACCAAATAAAAACACTAGAAGCTACTGAAACACCACCACAACCCATGATCTGATCTGCAGTGTGTCCATTGACATGTTCCACCTGGCTCTTCACAGAGGCTTGGCCCCGAGACACTGGGAAGCATCTCTGCTTCTGGCCCCTCCCCAGCGCAGGTGCATCCGTGCCAGGGTAATGGGCACAGTGCAGAACAGGATGAAAGATGGAAGCGAGAGCCAGAGGTGGAGTGTGAGAGGTGAGCAAGTGAAACCGCCTGGAACAGGTGCTGGCCAGGATGCGATGAAATACTGGGCCAAACGAGCGATATGCAGTGGTACCAGGGAGGCATCGCTACCTCCACGGAGAAACACCCAGTTCTTGGCAGTGGGATAAAGGGCACAGAAAGTATCTCCAGAAATTCTTTCCTCTCTGGAAATACAAAGTCCTTTGAGGCATTCCCACAAGGATTATGTCTCCAAACCATTTAGGAATGTAAAATACAAACCCAACACAAAATTCCTTTGGAACATCCCTGCTCGTTTATTCCCAAAAATGGCTTTATGTATTCCAAAAGATAAACCACTACCCTGTGTCCACATAATGACTGGAAGTAAAAAATCACAGGATTATTGTCTAGTCAAGACCTTCAAGGGAGCCCAAGAGCTGCTCCTGAAGTTCCCTTCCTCAGTGCCCTTGAGGACACTGGAACTGTGTTTTCCTGCTCAGTCCCAGCCTTCAGATTTTAGGAATTTACAACAGGTGAGGTCAGAGGACTCCTCACCAACAGCTGTTTGAGCTAACCAAACTAATGATACAATGGATCTTAAGCACCATATTGCACAGGGAGAACTTTTCTTAAAACCTCCTGAGGTGCTGTCATGTATCTTGAAAGTTTGGTAAACTGAAGTATGGGAGTCTATTCTTAGTAGTATGTTGAGGCAACAACACGAAAAGTCCTGACAAGCTATTTTACTTCCAGCTTAGTCCAAAGCATGCTATCAACTTCCCATAACAACTGCAAATGGAAGTAATGAAGGGCAAAGAGGAATAATACAAAATAAAATACAACAAACAACTCAAGCAGATTAGCAGGCACTTTATGAAATTATCAGTTTGCAACAGTATAAACAATTTTAAGTCAATTTATAAAAAATATTCCCAGAAGGCAATCAAGTAAATCAGGTAATTATATCCTGTAAAGGGAGATAACATCAGGAAAATTAGAAACACTTCTGCACATAAATCAGAGGAAGGAAAGCCTTCACACTTCATTTACTCATTATCACATTTTATGTATTTCTTTGCAGAAGACAGTGAGCTGGCATGGTTAATGTTGGCTGCTGGGTGCCCCGATTATCATCTGTGCCTATGGAAATGGCTTGGGGTCAGCTTACATAATGTTGTCAATCAACAACACATGGAAAATGTGACAAACAAATGATGGAGCAAATTGACAGGACCTTCTTCCATCAGAATAGGAATAGGGTTGATACTGAGAATACTGACTCTGGGGGAGAGCCTGAGAGATCAAACCTGAGCTTTGTTCTGCTGAGACTGAAGGCACCCAAGGCTCTGGAGGAGCTTGGAATTTCAGATCTGGGGTCAGGCTTCAACAGGCTTGTGTATTTGTTGCTGCAGTACTCCTAGTGACCTGCAAGCACCCTCCAGTTAAAAAAAAAAGTCACATGGCTAAAATAAGGAGAAACCCTAGGGGTTTCTCCAGTTTCTTGTCTAGAAGCTTGGACTGCTCACTGTCATGGCTAAAGGCTTCCTGAAACCTTGGCTTGGACTAGCCATCAAAGGATGGACCGCTGACTGATCTTTAGATAAATCATTTCTGTCACAGCTGTGTTTGGGGTATGTTTTAATATCATATCCAGCTATCACAATTTTATCTGCCTTAGGATGGGAATGGCAAGCTATCTTCATAAGCAGATTGAAAGGTGGAGTCTTAATTTCACTTCAACTTCTGTCAGCAACACCTGCGGTATGTTATTTTGCTCCCTCTAGCTGCAGTCAATCACGGCACGTCTCAATGTCTTTCAGTAATAGTATCCATGGGGAATTATTGTTCTCTTTTCACCAGAAAAAGAAGAATACCAGTGTCACGTATCTAAAACGCAGCACTCCACTCAGCTGAGCCGTTAAGCATCTATTTAAAGTTAGGCACATGCTTAAATTTCATTAAAATTAACAGGACTTAAAGAAAGTGCCTGGAGCTAAGCATGTTTTAAGTGCTTTGTTGAACAAGAATATACTTAAGCAAATGCTTAAATGCTTCCCTGAATTGGTGTCAAACTTACATTAAATCAGGGTCCTTGCTGTTTTTATTCCAGCATGTCACGAGTCATGCAGAAGAGATGGTGCTTAACCAAATCTTCTGTTTTTTCCTTAGGATATATAAGAGCTGTCCTATTTCCTGCTGCAAGCAAAATATATAAAAAAATGTCAATGGGGAATCACTAGTTGCCGAAGCATCTCTAAGATATTATGGCAGATAAGCCTTTTAGTAGTTAATATTCGTCCCCTGCCACATCCCTACTTTATAGATTATAATTTCTCTTTAATAAAGGAAAACCCTAAATCCCGCAGCTTCAGCTGGAGATGGATTTTCATTTATTTGGTTGCAAGAAACCAAATTAAGAAAATTACTTTCTAACTAATTTTATAGTGCTAAAGAACATCTGATGATATGCTGGGGAAAAGCTTCAAGCTTTCTGGATGAAGCCGTTAAGACATGAGTAATAATTGGAAATTTACTGTGAATAAATCTTGATGAAATTAAACTGCATTTAAGTATGTTCTATAAAAACCAGGTCAAACGGCAAATGACGAATGCCCTGTGTCACTCAGTGTGGGGAAAGGTATTGCATAAAACCAGAATAATTACTTCCTCCCAGTGCTAAGCACAGGTAAAACGACTTTTTTTCCTTGTGTACAAGAAATCAAAGCATAAAATTATCAATTTTTTCTTTGTCATTCCTGACTCAAACTCAGGTCTGGAGGGAAAGGGCTGGAGCTACACATGGCACAGTATGACAGGAGATGCAGCCTCCTTTAACAACACGCTCCCTCCCATTACACAGAGCTTTGTAATAGTCTTCATCAAATCAGCCTAACTGCTTTTGACACAGAGGTAGTATTACGTTACATCAAAATTTTTCCACAACCATTTGCATAGTTTGGTCCAGATTCTGAACTGGTGTGAAATACAGACAATATAGCCCATTTACCCCAGCTGCTGACCTGCTCTACTGCATCAAACCCCCAAATTCACCAGCATTCCCACATCACCGTGCATTCCTTGCGGATAATGCGCAGGCGCAGTACACACCGTAACCCGGCCATTATGGATAGAGGTTTCAAGTGATAACTATAAAGGAGAAGATCCTGTTGGACTCCCATGGAGCTAGGATTTCACCAGCATATGCAAAGCATTGTCACTATGAAACAAACATTCCGAACACAAGAGAGAGATCTCTCTCTCCTTAAGAGAGCAAAAAAAAAGTATTTTTTTCTAAAAGGACAAAAGGATAATTGAATCATGAGCTACCATCCTTCTAAAGACTGTCACAGTACATTAAAACAATAAAAAAATACAAATGTGATAATCAAATGTTTTTATACATTAATCATTTCAGCTAACAGGACAGATTTTTCACTGGTGGAGCTGACATACTCAGTTGAGATCAGTGGAGCTATGACAATTTACTCCAGCTAAAGGTCTGGCCCATTGGTTTTTGAAATTCAAGCCGATTTAGAGGAAGAAAGCATAAATTTACAAGCAAAAAAACCTGAGAGCAGCAATGAACCATCCTGACCTTTCCTTCCCAAGCCACAGCGCAGAGAGCACAGCCCCGGATAAAGCAGCGGGGAGCCATGGTGCTCTTCATTCACCTGCACCTCCCCCGGGGCTGGAGAACAAGTAGCAAACCAGGATCCAACGTGTGTGGCAATGCGGTTTGTGCCACAAATAATAGCTACGTAGGTACAGCATCCTGCATCACTTCATTAACGTCCTGCATCACACAGCATTAACGACACTGGCAACTGATTGGAAGTTCATCACTCAGTCCAATTCAAACGACCTCGTTTTATAAAGCTCAGAATCTCAGTTTTACAAAATCTGGTCATCAAGTCATCTTAGCAAGGTAGCAGCGGAGCTGGAAACACAACACACACCCTGGATTCCCAGGCCCACCCTATTTCCTAGCTTACCTGTATTTAGCCTTTCACAGTTCCCTTCCGCAAAAGTCTTTGACATCTACAAAGAATTTATCCCAATGTCACCTGTTCAAGCAGGGAAGTTGAGCCCATTTTATGAGGGGACAAGTCAGTATAACCAACAGGGATTTATCAGCTCTGTGTCTCGTGGATCTACACTAGAAAAGTTAAAGGACCTACTGACAATTAAACGAAAAATCTCACTGAACAGCCAGAAACAGAACCCATACATCGTCAACCCTAGTTCAGCATTGTAAGTTATAAAAGCATCCTTCTAGAAAGCCTCAGCCGGAAAGATGGAAGCCAGGACATGGGAATGTCAGAAAGCGAACGAGTGGGTACAGGGAAAGAAAATCAACTAGCAGCATGAAGAGCACTGCCATTTTGATGGGAAAGACACTGAGGCTGTGAACGGCACCTTTTTCACTTTCACATGGACTGTGGGCAGAGGAGGGCAGGCAAGCACATGGCTCAGACCACCCCAGGCTTTGCTTCGTGTGCAGCCCTAACACCACCCAAGCTCGGGGCTGAGCCGTGTGGGGAGGGTGGAAGGCTCGGAACATTCCATGGACATAGCTCAGACTTCAGCATGAAACAAAAATATTATAATTTAGCACGAAAGGCAAAAGTACTTCCTAAGGAAAACACTGAG
Organism: Falco biarmicus; assembly: GCF_023638135.1. NCBI lineage: Eukaryota > Metazoa > Chordata > Aves > Falconiformes > Falconidae > Falco > Falco biarmicus. The sequence goes on from NC_079288.1 coordinate 41,246,893, forward strand.
AAGAAGGAACTTTTCTTGAAGCCCTAAACAGACGCACACTGTCCTTTTATGAGACATACAGCAAGGAGCTGCTATGCAGTATGTATTAAACGCTGCTAGTTCTGCCTTCACAATATGCTGCGTTTACTAGCACACGGTAAAAAACAAAAACCCTGCTGATCCACACCCTTTCAAGTAATGTTTGTTGTGTTTCTTGCTGTTACTATTTGTCCAGTAATACTTTGCTTCAGAAGTTAGGCAAACTTGTCACGGAAAGTGTTTAGCAGTCCCCACGGAGGCTGGCCCAGAGCTCTGCCTCTGCTCTCACGCCAGCTCAGGTGCCACCAAACTCCAAGACATTTTTATTTTAATCTAGAGAAAAGGAAGATAGGACTTGATGCTATCGACCAGTCCAACGGACCATCAAGGCCTACCAGATACGCCTGCTACTAATCTACACTTTCTTGTTCTCAGGAAGGTAACTGTACATGACGTGTGTGCAATTCATCTCTGATAATGCACTGAGAATAATTAGCTCATGATGTTTCTTTGTAACTGCTTATCTTTGTATCTCTGTCTATCTCTGTTTCCTTTCCTGAGACACCCTTTTAGACTACCCTATTCTTGATATTTATTTGCCAAGAGTACACCATTGGCAGGCATTGTTAACTTTAAGGCACCGAGAAGAAAAAGCTCTATGCTATCTAAATTATTTGTAGTATTTCTTGGCTGAAAGTGGGTGTTTTAAAAAAATAAATGCATTTCAGAACATCAAACAGGAGAGAGAGAAGGATGAGTTACCTGAAAAGCCTTTACAAAGGTTCGGGGAAGACAGATTTAGTAACATCTGCTCAGGAGGAGACTGCAGCTCTTTTCAGCAGCCAAGCCTGTGAATTGCACATTACACCCTCCTGGATACAGACAGCTTTGCAGAAACAGAGCAGCCTGTCAGCGTGGCTATTTGACAGCCTCAGGTAGCACTCACTAACAAGGATGAGCTTTATTTATTTATTTTAAAAGTAACTTATTTTTATAATTACTCCAAACAGAAGTGTGATTTTGGGATTGACTTTGAGAACTATGTTACCAAGCACCGCACAAGTGCAGGGACTCTTTCTGGAAGGTCACAGCTCAGCAAAACAGGGAAGCAGTTACACACCTGCTCCCACAGCTTGCACTCAGGCTACGCAGAAATAAGATGCCAGCTTCTTCCTGTAAGGATTGGGGATAAATCAGATCTGGGAACAGGAATCACCATCCCTTTAGACAAACAGGGCTGCACTCCCCTGGACTGAACTATTCAACTCTCACTTTCTTTATTGGAAAGGATGAGCCTCAAAGCTTCCCCCAGGGCCAGTGTCACTGCAGCCCCAGTAGAAAAAAAGATGCTTACTGGAATATACAGCTCTTGCTGCACCAACGAGAAAATGGCTCCTGCTTCAGACTGAAATATGTCTTGGTGGCACGGCACAGCAGCACTCACTGCCTTTTGCCCAATTATTCATCAGCACCTACCACCAACTGAGCTGGTCAAAGACCGCCTCTGACTGTTTGTTGTCCTCCAAGAAGTCAGCAGCGGGATGCCGCCTGCACACTCCAGGTTAGGTTTCCTCTCCCATCTGGCCTCTGCTACGTCTTCAGAGAGAAGACTTCATTTACAGTCAGTTTGCCATGAAGGAAGGAAACTGTCTGCTACTTCTGTTCTCTGCAGGGATGATACAGGATGCTTGCTCTGCTAACTATCTGCTACTGCTTTGTAGCATACCAGAAAAATGCCTATTGACTGCCACTGGCTCTTAGTAATACTCATGGCAAAGACATCTATTATTTTTTTCATGAATATGCTGCTCTTGAGTCCTCACTTGGATTAAAATTGGTACTTTCAGAGGCGGCACAATGGGCTGGGCAATGAGAATGGAGAGAGACAAGACCCTCCATTACTTTTAATTCAGCTTTGTATGGAAGAGATGAACTCAGGTTTTTCCTCCTGTTCTCTGTAGACATAAAACCCAAGGGACCCCATCATGTTCAAGATGACAGCAAATGCTGCTGCTCTTTCTTCTTCATGCCTGGTTCTTATTTCCTCGTAAAAATACATTTCATCAGGATGCTGCAACTCCGTATGCTGAGTAGGAGGAAAGCAGATCTCTTGTCAACAGATCTCCTAAGGAATTGATACGATCTCCCTACAGACATCAGACAACTACGATTTTCTCCTGTCCTTTTTGGTTCTAAGCACATGAAAAGCAGAGAGCTACAAGGCAGCCTCCCAAGGTGGCATTCCCATAATGCACAGCTGAGGCTGCGCACTGCCTGTGCTGCACCCGGAGCGGGATGCTGGGCAGGACGGGGCAGACCGGGATAGCAGGGGAAGCAAACCTGGCAAAACAAGGCCCAACATTATCGGGCTGAAGTGGGCACTGAAGTCCCCTGCCCTGTCAGCTGTGCCCAGCTGACCTCAGGAGCGGAGCCAGCCCAGTCCCCGCAGTGTGACAGGCAGGCTGGCAGGGCAGCTGGGGGACCCTCTGATGACACACGGGAGCAAACTCTCCCCTCGGCTACAGCTTCCCACAGCTCTGATCCACCTACGACAAAGGTATTTCAGTAATTAAAGTCTCAAGAATGTAACAAAGAATATTAATCATTTTCCCAACAACCCGAGCCAGAAAATGTCCTAACGTTTATGGTTCAAGCTCAGGTTTGGGCTTGTGGATTTTCTTAGCCCTCCCTCAGGCTTGCAGCCCTCAAACAGTCCTCTTATTCTCAGCTCAGCTGAGGCGCCTGCAGTAAGCCATCAGTACCCACCTCCTTCCACTTTCATCGTCTCCTTTTAATCGCACCAAATTCCTTTGGCACTCATTTCAGGGTAGTACATAACTCTGCAGGAATTCCACTGCCATGTAGCATTAATTTAATGTCCACTTATTACAAAGTGTTATGGAGAAATAATACACTATTCGTGTATGAAAAGATTACATTAGAAACCTGACTGTATAATGAAGATGCCGTTTTGAAAGGTGCTGCCTATTGTTCGGCATCTTATGCTCTGCAGAAGGAAAGCGCTGCTTGTTTTGACAAGCAACTGAAATTTCCGTTTACCGCTTTAACAGCAATGTTTTAACTGTCATTCTGCGAGGACAGAAACATTCCGTAGTTCAAAACACACTTTTCAAGGATTAATTTGGACATACTTACTTGCCTGTTTATATATATATTTAAACGTCAAATTAGCTTGAAAGCCTAATTTTCTTGTCCTGGCTGATAAAGGATTTCAGGGCACCAGACCCAGAGGTACTTCAGACCAGACCTGTTACATGACTAATGGGCAATTTGCAGCTCTCAGTTTTATTTTACTTCAAAAGACAAAACCCGTCTACAGAAGACAGGAGCTCCCACCATCACTTTTTAAAAAAACGTTTTAACTTAGCTGGAGCAGATAACTGTGAGAGCATACAGCTGTACTACAGCGTGATTATCTACTGATGCAGTGCTGGGGTTAAACTGAGATGCTCACGTCTGAAACAGCGCAAGGGTCAGAGGGGCCCCTGTGCGACCAAGGGAGAAGGGCAGCTCGCCTGGGGGACGCGGGACTGTCACCCTTTGCCCTCCCGCTGCCAGCATACGGCTGTATTAGCAGAGAGCCCTGCCACCACCACGGACCTCGCCCAGGGCCACAATCATTACCTTCAGCTCTTCCTTCCCTGGCAGAAACGAAGCTGCCCGCTCGGTGCACATCCACCTGGGAGGGCTGTAAAAACTTCACCTCTGAACTGGGTCTGGGGTGGACCAGAGGTTATTTGGTTCCTGGACGACACTAATTTTAACATCTCATCTGTGCCCCACATGCACTGGCACAAGAAAAGAGGATGCTGGTACTTCTGTAATGATAAGCACCTATATAAACAATTATGAAAAGGTGCCAATGACTTTGGCAGCCAGTTTGAAAAACTGACAGGATGGCCAGTGGCTGAAGTTAAGCAGAACTGACTAGGACAGCACAGTCCTGAACAACAAAGGACTCAGCATGTAACACAAGTGTGATCTTTAGACACTGCCACAATAAGGATAATTACTAAACACAACAGGAACTTAAACCCAACCAAATCTGCAGGCAACATGTAAATAAATCCAACTGAAGGAGCATCGAAGTTGCTGGAACAATGCTCCTTCGTACCATATTTTCCTGTTTTCATTTGCAGTATTGCCAACAATGTGAATTTCACAACAACAGGCGGCCGTTTACGATTCTGCTAGTTAGAAGATGTTAATTTTTGATGCTGTGAAACATAACCAAGACCAGAGCTTTCTGTATTAAGATGCTCAAGTTTGAAAGCTAAGTGTTTTGCTAAAGCAAAGGTCTTTCAGTGACCAGCATTTCAGGATGCCACCGGACAATGAACATCAATAATCACACAACAATCCCACCACACGGCTACCAATGTCCCCTTTTGTGCCTATAAACACTTTGGTTTAGTCTCATAGCCATGGAACAGAAAAGAAAAAATACAAACAGAAGCAGGAACTAAGGAATGTCAATTTGTATTTAATCCTCTGGGTCAGTGCAGAGGAGGGAGGACGGTGGGCATCACCCATCAGGACACAGCAGAGCAATCTACCATCCCTCTGTCTGCAGTGGGGATGCTTGGCTTTGGTGGCACTTTAGCCATTTTGCTTCCAAAAAAGTAGGAATATTTTTTTTTCCTAAAGATCACGGTTTCACACATAATATTATGGTGGTTTAACTTAATGAAGTCAATGGTGTGAATAATTAAAATTACCCAATAAAAGAGAAATCAAAAACCACTTTCCTCCCAAGTTTGAAGCAGTTACAGGATATTAATTAAAAAGTAACCAGAGGAAAAAAAAAAAAAATACATTAAGCTCAGATAAAACTCCCTGAAAATGACGGGCTGAAGTGTAACTAAGCGGATCCAGGCAAGACAATGCAACTGGCAGGTAGCCCTTCCCAGTTTCTCCAAAGCAGTTTTTGGACAATAAAAGAAAGCACTGGAAATGAAGAGTCTGCAACCTTCCTGACACCACGACAGTGACAAAGAGCATATGTCTGTTTAGCTTCAATGAAAGCTCTGTAAATACTGACGGTAAATAGACAGTTGTCTAAACAATTAAATCAGGGGAAATCACTACTGAACCACTACTGCCAAAGCCTGTGCAGGAGGAAGCAGATGCGACGCCCTCTTGCAGCACCCAGATCCCAAGCATTCTGCCAGGCAGATGCAAGTCCTGTGCAGCGCAGCCGCAGCACAGAGCCCGGCAGCTGGTGGGGACAACCCTGCATCCTGGACCTGTCTCTGCACACTGCCAAGACCCCTCCTCTCCCTGGCCCACCAGCTCTCCTCTAAATTAGCCACTTGATGATGGAAATAAATTCTTGCCCAGATCCCTGCCAGCGTCACTGCAAGTGCTGACACTGGCACAGCTGTCCCTGACCCCCAGCTACCCCCCAGCAGCACACTCAGCCTGGGCAAAGCCGCATCCCAGGGGCAAGGCAGGGGCATCAGGGTGGGCTTCCTGGCTCACACAGCAGCAGCACTCGGGAAGGGTGGATCGACTGACTGCTTTGGATGCTCACCGACATCTTACACCAGAGTATGGCAGCAACCCAGCAGCACAACACAGATATTGCAAGTTATCAAGACTAAAGATGAGTGGCAGCGAGGAGAGCTCACAGCAGAAGGGATGAGGTAAGGGAAAGTTCGACAATGAGAGAGCAAACACAAGATGGGGAAACAGAAAAGGAAAACAAGAACCTGTTCCAATCTGTTGTTTCCTCTGTTATGACTGATACCTCTTCCCTGTAAAAATGCAGCAGGCTGTCGGAGGCTTAAGGCTTATAACTTATTTGGTCTGATGAAACTGAGGGAGATGCTGTGTAAGTCGCCAGGGTATGTGTGCGAACTGCTGCGTGTATGGATCCAACACGCTCTGCTTCCTGGCTCAATCCCAGCTACCTGAGATTGTCTCAGCGATGTACAAGGACCTGTATTTTACCTTAAGACAATAATCACTTGAATCCTCCAGGATAACATGAGAATATAAATTATCACTTACAATAAAAAATTTGCAAGGCGCTCCATTGCTGAAGGCAACATTTATTTCCTATTTTAACTAAAGACACTGGGTTTGTTTATTACTTTACTTGAATGTCAGATAATGTTGATGGTATGGGGCAAGATGCCCCTTTGAGAATGAGCACCAAAGCCTTAAATTTTTACTGTGTTCCTTCAAAGCTGGTAATTTCTATATCCAGCAAAAATGTCACTCATGGTAATATTATTTCTCTTGAATATGTCCAGAGCTGCTGCACAAGGGCTGTTATTTACTGAAAGCAGGTCATGAAGGTGCTGTACTTCAGAATACAAGAACATTCTGTGTAAATGAAAACAAAACCCATTAGGTTTTTAACAAAGAAATTTCAAAAAATCTAATGGCCACCTCACCTGGCAGCTGTGATTTCACCCTGCCGTCATGCAGAGGTCTCATTCTTGCATTTAAAGGGAGGTTTGGAGAAGATTTGAATTGGCCTACAACCATTTCCATAACCAATGTCCAGCCATCCTGCACTCCCAATCTAAGTGTCTCACTCGCTGCATAGAATTGCATCACTTTTCAGAGAGGGAGAGGAGAAGTGAATGTTTTGACTATCCCATGAAGGTGAACCTCAGACCTATTTACTTGATGGCAGCATAAAGCCTCAAATCTTCTGTTATGCATATGTGCAACATTTTTTTCCATTAAAGTGAAAATTTACAGTCTCTGAAACAATGTATGAGATACAGTTGTTAGGCATCAATTGATAACATCTACGGCTAATGATCCCTACAGCATTTCAGTATGAGCCAGCAGAAAGATCACAGAAAAGAAAAAGCAAGACTACTGCTTACACCCCCTGCCCAAGCAAACACCACCTTACCAGTAATGGTTTGCTTAAGTTTCTTCATCTTTGTCATATCGAGTGCTGTGTTGAAATTTTATTTAGGGGGGTGGTAGAGGGGGGACAGACAACAGCGGATGAAGAGCTGCAGGGAGATATGTTTTTGGTAAATCCACATGGACAGAGAACTCTTGTCATAGGGAAGGAGATACTGTTCGGGTGGTTGTTGCTCTTAGAAATGGATGAAGCAGTTTTACCCAAATTTAAAGACCCCCCTGTAACGCTTTGAATCCTAATGGATCCTTCTTCATTCGGCTTTTGCCACCACTGAGTAAACCACATAGGAGCAGAACAGAACTGGAGAAGCAGCAAGGCTGATGGCAGCCACTCCGGCCAGCAGCAGGGGGGACAGGGGGCTTCTGCCTCACCTGACCATTTTTCTACTGTTACCACAGGACTCGGCACATCACACATGCCTTTGGCTCTACCAGTTGTACCTTGGCAAGACAGAATTCACACTCCTTTTAAAGGTCAGTCTTTAATTGTGCAGCTGTAAGTGTAATGGTGCACAGAAGGTCCACAGTGTTCTCCAATGTGAGTAAACAGCAGGCAAAATTAAATATTTTAGAGTTCCAGATAAATTATCTTCTTCCGTACCCACTGGGCTCTAGTCCAGTAACGTCTCTTTCAATTTGAATTTAATGCAAGACTCTACAACAGCTTTTTCAGTATGTCTTTAAAGCACATGTGTGCTTGCCAGAGTAGACTGCTTGCATGCATTCCCTATATGATAATTTGCAAAACTTCTAGTATAGATCCTTCATAAATGTATTTTTTCAGTGCTACGAGGCAAGATTCTGATCGCAGCCATGCTGGTGTGTATCTATTATAATTTCATAATCTAGCCTTTAGCATTTTTAATTTCTAAGAATGCCACTGGGGTATATTTACTTGCTATTTTCTACAGCCTGTTAGGTGAGAATTATAGTGATGTTGTCCAAAGCACACTCTAATCTTATATGCACCCATTAGTGGCTTAAGAAAAATAACCAGACTGTCCAATCAGCCTAACAGATAACGCACAAAACGCACAAGCCATCATTTACATGTTATCCCTTTCTGCAATATTGTGATTTCCACTTGGCCCCAGGGTAATACACTATCGGTATTAGCAATTTTCCTTGTAAATTAATCAGAACCACCTAGCAAATAATTACAAACTTCTCTTCCAAATCTATTATCTTCAAGTTTAAACGTGGGCAGATGGTAGGCCTTAGGGCATGTTTTATTCCAGGTACGGAATTAATTGATGATTTCTCACATTATAAACAGAGAACTTCGAATTATTGTTGAACCTCTAATTTTTTTCCCTCTCATTCTATTAATGTTCATGCTAGGTAAATGTCTGGCAGCAATGAAATGTGCATTTTAAATACTTCACCAATTTCAATTCAGGTATGAAAATCACAAGCTTCCTTCTCACTATCATACTGATATTCAAAGCTTCTCTGTAATACTCATCCTCTGATGGGTAAAAATTAATTTATTCCTCAGGCTGCCTGCCCTTGAGTGGAGTTGGACACTTTTCTAAATAGGACTATGACATGCACAGTAGTTTCAGAATATAAATAGTCTAAGACATTTGGATTTGAAAATCAATTTTTCCTTCAAATTGATACCCTCGAGCTGAAAACTGATTACTCATTAATTAATTAAGCTTTCAATGAGCACAGGATCTTTGGAAGCCCAGGCAGGGGGGAGGGGAGCTCCTGGAATACCTGGTCCAACACATACATGGAATATCTAACCTTTATGACTTAGAAGCCCCTTCCTCGTTAAGCCAACGAACTGAGATACTATCAGCTTTACTTAAAACCAGGTCCATGCAAAAGGCTTCCCTTGCTGTTTGATGGGCCGGGTTCTGAATCTTGGGCTTAGGACACCCCAGGACCTGGGAGGACCCCACTCAACCTGAACACCCGCCTATTACGGAGCTATACAGTGCCACGTTTGCCACAAGGGCAACAGTGGTGTACTGTATCATTTAAAGCCATCAGGTCAACTAAAACAGTTTTGTAATTAAGGATGTCTTTCATGCTCAATACCTTTTCCTCAGAACATGTGTGGTACTTGCTATTCTTTATTCCTCAGAAAATGGGGATATACCAAAAATAAACTATTGTCTATTGCCTAGTCTTTCAGCATCAGTGCTGTCATCAGCTTAGAGATACCTACTACACCTTAAATAAAACAAGTGAGCTGATCACAGGTTGCCAAAGTTCAGTACGGACACAGTAATACTTTATTTTTAAACGTTATTATACGTATTACTCTATGCAGAGATGGAATTCCTTCTCTAAGAAATAAATAAATACCTCTTTATAAATCACAGCCATAAAACAAAGCTCTGGGAGCTTAATTCACTGCTTCCTTCCTTTATTATTTTTCTTTACGACTTCCTCATTTGGAACTTCTCCTATTCCATCACTCACATGAGTAAAAACAAGCTTATGTAATCACACATCACGTTTCCCTCTCTTTCCTGGAAGGAGGGGGAGGAAACCAGCTCAAAACAATTGAAACAATCAGAGAGATTTTCCCAGTTGAGACAAGTAACAACCACGGAGCGGGCAGTGTCCCCCTCGTTATCGTCCCCCCATGACAGCCTATCAGCACTGCGCATGGAAATCCTCAATTCATACTGGAATTAAAGAACATTTGTTCTTAGATGTTCTCAAGAGCTATGTAGGTATTAATATAAAGCCTGGGTAACAGAGAAGGTACAAACGGAAAGCTTTGCTCTTGCTTTTCACTTGAGGAATGACTATTCTTTGTCAGCAATTCACGATCAGCAAAATGAAATCAGAACAACTAACTAGGTAAAAGACAAAAAGGCAAACAGCTTTTAATAATGTATAAAGTTGATCACAGTGCATTGCCAAGACTGAGATCCAATGCCAGTATCTAGCAAACAAGCCATTATGATTGCATTAATAGAACATGCCTGATGCACAAAGAACACAATTAATTTTAAACAAGGAACTTCACTAGCCAAGGTGCTCAGGAGCAATGAATCACTTTGAACACCCAACCTTACCCCCACCCCTGTCTACAACTCGAGATACTTTAAGAGAAGCCTTGCCTTCAGAACATGAAGCTTATCTGGAAGTATCTAGAGTTGTAGGTGGGAGGGAGGGGGCGTTTGGCATTCAGAAGCTTTACTAGTAGCCAAAACGGCAAGCTTTCTTTGAAAAAACAGCAGGCACCGAGCCCAACGGGAAGGGTACGAGAGGATCACACACATTATGCTGCACAAAGCAAGAGCCTAAAGCTGCATGGCCAGACAAATCAGCCATTACAGTGAGCGTGGTGATAGATTCTGTGATGGGAAACGTGGTCTCAAATAACTGCTCCCCAAGCTGCCTATGTAGCCTCAGGGGCTGGAGGAAGGATGCATAAAGTGTTGGAAGTTTAAGAAGTCAGCAAGCAAGATCAGGGTTTCCATAGACCAAATTCAACTTCCTCAAGGAGGAAAATTTTTATTTTGTCTAGCTAAGTAAGGAAGTTTCCATTATCTCTCTCAGCCTCTTCACTGATCAGAATTGTTCAGGAAATGCTTGTGAAGGGAAAGACAGATATGGCACAACCAGGAACCACGGACTACATTCTCTCAGCAACACATTAAGCTCTTTGCAGACAAACAGGAATATTTAATAATACCTTTTTTAAATAAAAAAGGAGGATGGATACAACTTAATTCCATAATTAAAGGATTAATTATATGCATGATAGAAGTAAGTTTTATGTTTTACTGTGCACACCCAATCCCTATAATCCGGTCATAAATAAAAGGGCTGGTGATAAGGAAAGCTGCAGGCAGGAGAGCAACTCACCATCTTTAATGGGCAGTTATATGACATGCTGCTAGTACATTGGCAGTAAATCAGCAGAAACATCTTTTATAGAGTTCTAGTTTTTATGATGTCATTAACTTTCCTCCTTATACTTAAGGGATAATGAAATAAAGTCATGAGGAGGGATCAAAGGATGAGCCCGCACTGTGTAGTTTGAAACAGCCACAGGGGAATGAATTTTGCCCACGCTTTCCTGCAGACATTTTGATGGTGGAGAGGAGTGAAGAGTGGAGGAGGCAAGACAGACCACAAAACTTTTGGCAAACCCTGAATAGCACACATATTAATGAGCTGTTTTATGAGAAGAGTTCTTTAAGCACTATTCCTGTGGCTTCAAAACACTGCAATTTAGCAATAATTTAAACACACAAGGTGGTGGGATCAACACCACGTTCAAAGAAATGGCAAGACAGGCTGCAACATTAGCACACCCATACTGGAAGGATGCCAGGTACAACAACATCGTCTCATCCTCTCATATAATTAGAAACGCTGAGCAGGATCACGATCGATAGGGTAATGCACAGCATACAATAACCAGTGGACACCATTAAACTAAGGCAGTAACACTAGAAAGTTATGACAGTTATGAACCATTTAGGTCAAGTCAGGCATCAATCTAACACAAATGGAAGAAAATGTCACCAGCAGATCCGTATCTAATTAAAAAAATTAAAGTAAACCTCCCCCTGCCTAACAGCGGTCACTGCGATTACAATTATTCCCACAGTGTACCTACCAGACAAGCCTTAAAAAGCAGGATGAAGCTTCCTGGTTTTGCTGGCATCTAGAAGCAGCTTTCAGAGGGAGCCCTGAAGGATCTGGACTCCCTTTGGACACTACACCGTATACGAAAAATAAACAGAACTAACAGGGGGCTGGAGCACACTTCTGAGCGACATCTACAACAGGTCTGTGACCAACTGATTAAGTAAACACATACTAGCTGCCGTTTATAACTCACAATGCTGTTCAAAAGTCCAGCCTAGTTTGCACAGAGAACCAAGAAACTGTCTTATGCCTTCTAAGTCCTACAAAAAGCACATTTCTTCCATCCCAAGAATGGCATCCCGTTAAGACACAAGGACAACATGTTTTTTGCCAGTATCACAGAGTATTTGTGCTCCGTACCAGCTCAGCCCCGAACAAAAAACGCCACCATAGGCTCAGCACCTCGTGGCCCTTCACAGCTGCTGCCCCCAGACATGACTCAAAGCCCTAGGAAGTGCAGAGCCTGCACGATCCGCCGTGAGCAACTGGAGGATGCCTTCCGACATAGGGCACAGCAGCTTCCCGAGTTCGGCTCAGCACTTACTCCGTTTGCTCACCTGCGTGAGCCGGTCAACTTCAGAGGAACGACTTCCAAGGTTAACATCTGCTAGGTCTGGCCCAAACAAGACCCTGTGCTAAGTCTAGGTCAAAGCTACCACTATTGACTTACTGAGAGCAACTAAAATTTTAAAAAATGCCATTACTACTAACAAACTGAGAGCCTTAATTCCATAAAATGACATGAAGTAAAAATTGGTAGGGCAAAAAATGTCTTGACTTTCTGATCATTCCTTACTGTTTATTGTACTCTCTTCTACCCATTAAAGAGGAAATTTTGTGTCTTCCCACCAAAGGAAGATACCCAGCATCGGCTGTTTCTTAACACACAAATTATATGCAACCTGGGTCTCCTCCTCCTTGCAGCCCAATGTTTTCTTTCACTTGTTTTGCATAACTCTGTTTAGTGGATTTTGCCATGGAAATGAAGATGGAGGAGTTAATTAGCCCATCTTAGGGATCTGCACGAGCACGTGGGCAGCTCTAGGTCAGCGCATCTGTCTGCAAACATGGTGGTCAATTAGCACAAAGAACATTTATCAACAAGTGCTGTTACATTTTCCACAAGCAACCTTTCAGCAAAATACTAGCCACGCTGTACAGCAAGGATCAGACATGCTAGTTAAGATTCTGGAGGCCGCTCTGCCCAAGTACCTGCTCGCAGCAGAGTACCAACTCCACTCATCTTCCCATTCAAATTGAAACTGTCTTTCGTCTGATATATGCATGCAGTGGTGCGATGGGAGGGTAACCCATCCTGTCTGCCACAGAATAATAATGGCTATGTCAATGTGTCTGTCGATCTCCTGCCTGAGGATCTCTCATGTGCTCCCCATCCTTCTTGCCGCTGCAGCTACATTGGAAGTTCCACCCTGACAAGGCAGTATTAGAGATGCAAGGAAGCTCTACTGGTGTGATTAAAAGAAGGGAGGGGAGGGAATGGAGGAGCTAATTGTATACACTGCAACTCCTTCCTAAAAATAAGAAACCAAGTTATCACAGTGTTTCTTATAGGGCTTTATGCATTCAAACTTCTCTAAATGAGGGACTACACCATGCATTGCACATCGCCATATAGATGATTGTATACCATTACCTAAAATTGAACTGAGTCTGTTCAACCTACCCTGCACTCCAATTTGTCACAGAAACAGTTTCTCTGGCCCATTCACATAATGAATGTGGATATGAAGTTAATGCCAAGGAAGATAAGCACCCTCAGGGTTATTTAAGCCTACCCTTCTCTGTCATTCCCTGCATTATTTCTTAGGCAACATTATATAGGAGTTAAAAAAAAGGCGGAAGGGGAAAACAGGGTAGTAGCACACTGTTCAGATCTGATGCCAGTGTTTGCAGTGACCTTGCCCGCTGAAAAAATATTTTACTGTTGCCCATTTCAAAATCCAACAGGATCAATCTTAAAATTTGTTTTATTTTCAGAAAAGATGCTGAAGAACATATTGCACGAGTATCTTTTGTCAGACTAATGCCTCTCCTGTTTCTACAGAAAATTTCTCAAGTTCTTCATATATATATATATGTATATATATATATATATATCATACTCATCCAGTGAAGTATGAAATACATACCAGGTTCCACAAAGCAATGAGTCATATTTCAGAAGCTCAGTGCTTTATTAGGGCACTCTGGATGAAGTCCTGTCAAGCTGAAAGGAAAGGCTCAGCTCCCATTAACAGCAGACAGGTGAGAATTTAACTCTTTTTAATCATCCCTTTTAGCTTAAGCATAGCCTTACGAGCAATACAAAGGTAAAGTAAACCAGCTTCTGTGTTATGACTGCAGCAGACTCGGAGAGGAATCGCTGTTCAGCCAGCCTTGCCAGCTGTGGTTGAAGTCCATGATCAGATCCAAGCAAGAAATGTGGCCTACGCTGCAAAATTTGGGAAGATTCTTTGTCACCTACAGAGCAGCAGTGCACGTGTGCTGGATCAAGCCTGTACGCCGAAGATACCAGCAGGACTGAGGTGCCTTGAAATGCAAGGCTTGTAAGCTGGGAGGTTAAAAGCAGCATTAGAGAATTAGGTGTCCAATTCCCACTGAGAACTAGTGGTAATTAGTATCTGCAATAATACAAAGGCCCATGCAATTAGTATGCAAAGATGCTTGTGCAGAAGGCAGGCTGACTGAGATTTAATTTTTAGGGTTTCCACAGAGGTTTTATTTGCGACCTAACCCTTGATTTTACCTTCAATATTCCACTATACCCTACCTACTCTATTCTTACAGTACAAGGCGGCCAGGTTGCAAAACAGGGCTTATCTACAGAGCGTGTTTCCCTGCTATCAAGCCTGTGATGTCCCTCAATTTAAATTGCAATGGTTTCTTCTTTGAAGGATGGCTAAGTGGCAAGAACAAAACCTATGACTGTCAGGCTCTAAGCATCACAATTTCTTATGGCTTTACAGCAGAACATTAAGACAGGATGAAGAATTAGCTGTGTCAAGGAGAAAATTTGCTACTGTCAAATTTGTTTAGTTATTCGGAGTTACAAATATGATTTGCTGCTACCAAAAAATCAACTAGGCTGTATTAAAAGTGTAATTTGATAGCCTGCTATAAATCTCTTCAATAAAGGTGTGGTAGAAATGACGTTATCCATATATAAAGATTAATCTCTATTTAAATATATATAAATTCAGGAAGCTGAACCATGCTGAGGCCACGAGAGGAGTCTTCTAAAGTGCAAAGTTTCTTTGTTACTCCTGGTAAATGCTAATTCTTTTTGGCCGCCCGCTTGGTTGTACTTTACATTTAACCACACAGTTTTATTTATTATTCTCACTCTGAACTTTCACGGCATCCCTTTCATCAGTTAAATTCCCCCTTTCGAAACAAACATCTATTTGAACAAAAACAGTCTTTTTTAAAAAAAAAAAAATCAAAGCATTTTTAGTGAAATGAAGTTTTCTGGACTGAATTACCCAGCCTACACCATAGCATGCTCAGCCACTGGAAATTATTTAGAAACAACCGAAGGATAGGGCCAAAGGCCCGGGGCCTTTATCTGGGCCCGATGATTGATGTGCTGTGGGCCCCGCTGTGGTTAACAGTGATTTTTATCTGTTGCTAGCAGCAACAGTCAGGGGCGCAGCGTGAGGCCGGCAGCCGGCTGCAGTGCTGCAGCAGGCCCGCACACAGGGACAGACAAATAGTCTTTTCAGCCGGACAGGTCTCGTGGGGGGCTTTGACATAAAGGGCCCTTTGGAAAGGCTGGAATTGTCAGCCCTTTGATGGCCGCATGCTGGGCCATTAGCTTCTGTTACTAATTTGCGGTGCCTGTGAGAGGGCAGATCGCAGGAACACCTGCGAGCGGCTCGGGTGCATTGTGGGACGGGTTTTGTAGGGAGAGCAGAGGAATAAAGGATGAGGCATAACCCCTCCATCTAAAGGGCAGATGACACAGGCTATTATCGTTTCCAGCCATCAAAAGGATGGCTCTGAAGTAACATCAAGCCGTCTCACTCAAACCTGCAAAAGCAGAGAAGCTGGGGAAATTCAGAGTTAATAAGGGGCCATCTGTAACACAACGTGCCGGGCTTCGGCAGGAACTTCTCAGGGACAGGTAACCTCACGCATCAGGGTACCCGAGAGGAATGGCAGGGATTCAAGGACAAACCATCACCTGGCGCTTGTACCAATTCTGAAATGCCCAGTCTCCTCCAGTCCCCCGTGTGCAAAATGGAAAAATGTAATAGGAGGACAATAATATTGAAGATGAAGACATTCATGGCAGACGCCAGCCCTGGACAGAAAGCAGAAGAAATGCCACGTTTAAACATTGAGGTAACTTCTTAAAGCCGCAGATTCCTGCACTCCCAACAGCATTACGCATTTCCACCAGCAGATCCCACTGACCACCAAAGCCTTCACACAAGCGGGGCTGCCCACACACCCCAAAGGTCGGTCTCCCTGCCCCAGCCGAGTGAACTGGGGCACAGCAAACAGCACGCCTGAGATCCCACAGCCAGATTACAGGAGTGCTGGGAATACAACACAGACCTCCTGTCTCCTCCTCCTGGCTTTGAACAGAAAACCATGCTTCCTTTGTTGGTTAACATTCAGGATGCCGAAATTGTAAGCATTCAAGGCTGCACCTTTAAAGATTAATATAAAAGCAACTTTTGTATTACATTTGTGCAAGCAACCAGAAAAGTACATATTGTGAAATAATCCACAAGTCGTACTACTGTAGGCCACTTCAGTGACTAATCAACATGTTGACTTTCAGGCTGAGTTTCACTGGAAAGCAATTTTTCCGACCAAGTTATAAAGTCTACCTGAGTAACGGAATCATTTACAACTCTCACAGCGCCGTGGTGTATAAAATAACACTCCGACAGAATCAAATACATGTCAGAGACCACCACAGTACCCAGACAAATCTGGCTCCAGCTCCTGTTGGAAGGATGAAAGCTCATGGTGGCAGACAGTCTGCGCTGATGCTGAAGATACAGTTTTATGGAACAGAATTTGTGTAAAACGTGGTTTCTGCAGTCAGTATTCACACCACAGCAGCGCTCAGAGGCAGGAGCCAGAAACAGGGCCCCACTGCATCAAGCTACTGGTTTTGAGCCCTGGGACATCAGACCTCCAGCTTTGCTGAGTACTTCTTAAATGAGCTGTAAAAAGGTAGCTAAGAAAAGCAAGCCTGTGGTCAAGATGGCCTTAAATTCAAAATATAGGGCTCTGCCACTTCAGTGGTGTTTCTCTTAGGGTGTTTGCAAACTGGAAGAGGCTGAAAACCACCAACAAGATTCTAAGCAAGGTATGAGAGAAACCTACCATTATAAAAGAAGGTCTGGGTAAAAGGCCAACAGACTTTTGACCAAATTGAAAACCCCAAAATACTGAATGCATATTACTATGAGTCTGAATTCAGAAAATGCCAACGGCAAGGCTCCACAAAGTTCTCAATCTGGCTCCTCACAATGCAACTTTTTAATTAAGAGTCCTTCCTACCTGGGCTTCAAGCTTCACAGCATGTAAATGTCTGCAAACCTCGATTGATGAGATCTTGATCAAACCATTGTAGGCTTATTTTCAATGACGTTTGCCCTAGGTTTCACAACCACTGATAAGAATTAATTTCTTTTAAAGCAGATTCAGACAAAATCAATCAACTTGAGAAGGTACTGGTGAGTGAAAAACACCACGCTCAGTAAAGCCACAAGCCACAGCCGTGCTGTGGTCCTGCCTAGCTGGCAACGACCCACCTCCCTCCATATATTGGGCTTTCATTCCTGCAACTGCCTACTGCTGCCATTGACAGAGATGAAAAAAATATCCCACTGTTCTCTCAGGCATTGTCCCAGGCCAGTGAGGTAAAGAGCTACTTGAACAGAATACCCACAAGGATGTTTGCCCAAGGCAAAGACAGATCATCAGAGATAAGGTTTTGATCAGATCAGGTGTAAAACATCGATGAGGTGAAGCAGAAACTAGTCCTGTAGAGGATCTTTCACACTCCATTCCTTAAGTAAAACAAAGCAAAAAACTCCAAGGACCCCTTCCTTGCCCCCCCCCCCCCCCGATAAAACCAGGAGGTGCCACATGTGCTGGTCAGACACCAAGCCATGTGTCCAGCTCAGAGATTACGAGCCGCCCCACTGGCCCTGCACCCAGGAGCTGGCAGGCAGCCCCCGCAGCAGCTTTGTTCCTGCACATTTCGACATTACTCAACCCCTTCACGCAATCATCTTCTACTCACTTTCCCTGGCTGACCAGTATAGCAATGAAGAAAATTAATGTGAAACTGCAAACTGCCCTTCTAATTTTTCTTCCTCTTTTGAGAACCTGCCCTCCTCTTTGATCTTCCCAGTGAACCTGTTTTGATTGCTGACCCAACCACCTGAACAGAAACTTTAAAGAGCAAGTTGCTGATGCACAGTGTGTCACAGGGCTTTGGGCCAACAAGATGGGAAGCATGTGGACACTTCAGTTCAAACACACACCAAACTCCTTCCTAAACACCAGATTAATCTAAAGTTCATTTGCATTGCTCTTCATGCATGTTTGAACATGTACACTTCACTTAAACTACATTGCCTAAACCAACTTCCACTACTTTTCTCTTTCAGTGCTACCATAGTACTGGAAGCTCCGAAGGAACTGATTTCCTTTGTACTTGCAAGAGTATTCAAATTTCAGCATTCAGTTCCAAAAGGCAACTGCCACATCACTCCTGCCAGCCCAACAGCTCAGTGGCCATCATTCAGCTGAGGAACCCAACAGAAACGCTTTCCAAAAATCCCTGGGCTGGTTTACCGTTCCTCCCTTCCCCCAAGATGCTTCACAACCTATGTGTAGGGATGCAGTGGGACCCCGCCAGGCTATGCTGCCCACACCACCTGTGCTCGCTGCACCAGCCACAGGGAAGCCCACCAGCAACGTGGAGACTGTCAGCTGGTTCTAACATCCTCCAGATAAAATGATTAGCTTTACATCATCGGCCATTATACAAATAAAGTCACTGAAATAAATCACTGCTGCAGAATCAATTTCTTTTCGTTTTGATAATGAATGCTTTGGTTTTATTTCCCCCATAAACACTTCCTCCCCCCCCATATATGTATCAAGGGCCCGTCATACTGCAGCAATGTAACAGATTTGTGTGTTCACCTTGTTTAGAGTCTATTAAGGATTTCTATATGGTACCCGTCATCCTGCAGACCTAGCCCAGCTCCCCAGGCCTTCTGCCCTTCTGCTTAGCTCCTTGGTCTCTGTACCAGTGTCTGATGAAGGAAATAACACAGAGAATTTAAGAAAAAACATTGATGAAAAAGAAAGAAAGAAAGAAAGAAACAAAGGCCTTTCTTCTAGGGAACTGTTTTGATTTCGTTGAAATATTAACCAGTTCTTACCCTACCTTCTCACATGGCGCCAGATACAGTGTTTGTGAAAACAGCCCCTTTAATTCCCTCCTTTCCAATGCTCTAAATAGGATCCATAAATAGGATTCATATAATGAAGCTGATTGCCTGAAAAAATTCTACTTGTCAAGAAAAATATTTGAAGAATGATGTACTGTGAGAAGTGCCATTGTTTGTTCTGAAATGCAAATATGCAAATAAGGACACAATATGTTTTAAAAAATAATAGAAGTCTTAAATAGCTGCCCAAAAATAGTGCAGCCAAGCTTGCAAAAAAAATGTAGATATGAAAATCATAATTATCTAGCAGTAGGATAATCCAAAGAGATTGGTTGCAAACAGAAAAAGAGAGAAAACAAGGAAAGTGATAAACACATGAGACCGCAGCATTTGGTTTCAAAGTGGGCCAGGTGGCTTCCTTGGCACTTTGGCAGCAGTGAGTATTTCAGACTCAGCACATTCTGAAGGCAGAGAAGCTGCCTGCCCTAGCCACAGCCTGCTGGGTTGTCACAGGTTCAGAGATCACGCTCACTCCCCAGTAAAGCAGCTGGATTTTCCCCACTAATGGCTAGGTTTAGATGCAGTTGCAGAGATCTCCATACTAACCATACACCTCTGCAAAGCTGGGCAATAACTAATGCTGCTGCAGGTTAACCTAACCTGGGTATCTGATGTTCCAGTCCCAGTCATGACACAGCTTCCAGACTGGGGAGACTCTTCCGAGGCAGGATATGCCTCTGGTCAGACTAAGTAGTGGCTACTGCTTTGAGAGCATCACCAGGACACCCGAGACCAGGGCACAAGGGAGATGCCATCAGGCGTCTGGCTCTGCAGCTTCACAGTGGCGTCTTCTGTCGCCACTGGAGCTGATGGCTCCTAGTCCTGCCTAATGCCAGCGCTATGTTGCTTTGCCCCTCGAGTTTCAGCGTAAGCTCCACACGTCGCAGCCCCTGGAGCACGCTCTGGTTGCAGGCCTGCCTAGGCCAACAGCATTGTTTATGGTCAGTCCCTGTTGCTTCCAGGTGATACAAACAGGAGAAGTCACTGACCTGACTTCATCCAAGACAAAGGGCTGTGAAGAAGAAGAATGGGAAAGAGAGGGGGGAAAAAATTATATATATAACATTTTTCAGTTTGTGGGTAGTGTTTTAAGAATTAATTATTTTCTTGTAGTCCCTTCAGGTGCTCTCCCTCCCATACCCTCCAAACAGGCATGTTATGCCACAGGAGTGATCTTCACAAAGTCTGACGTTCTAGGAAGGGCAGCAGTTTAGCCACCTCCTCAGTGTTCTGCACAACAATTAGTAGGAGCTTCATCACTATACATCAAAGATGTGGTCTTGCCTTGGATAAGATTTCATAGGAACTCTTAAAAAGGATGCATTAAATACATTTATCAGTAAGAGCAGTGTAACAACAACAAAACCTGAAAGAAAAAAACCCACAAGAAACCAACCACACATGCACACACACAGGCTTCCAGACATTTAATTACAAAATATATGTGTGTGACAGACACCACAAGCCTACAGGAAGATTCCTGCTTCAGTATTCAATGCAGCCTCAATAAATATTTCAAGGTTTCAAATGGATGCTTTGCAATAGCACAGTTTCCATTTGCACAAGTGCCAGAAGGAAGAATTCAACACAGGCTTAAAGCAAAACCAGAATATTTTCCTGTAAAACTTTAATTGGGAAACTGACACTATATAATCTGTACATCACTGCCTCCAAGCTGTTGTTAAAAAATTAAAGCTGTATCAAAAGAACTGCTTTGTTAAATTAACACGTTATGCATACCAGACATAATCCGCACCAGGAAAGGAAATAGCTTTGAGTCAAAAATGCACTGATTGTTATGGCTGTCATTGACAGAGGCTGAGCCAAGCAACGCAAGCAGACAAAGCATCTTACATGCCTCCTGTACAGACACATGCCCTTACAAACACATAGGCTTTATTTCAAAAGCTGAACAAAACCAACAGACAAGCAGGATCTCATTACGGTGATCGTTACAGCTACAAATCACCCATCAGATTGTGCAAATTCAGTATGAAGCCGTGACCATGTGCAGGTACAGGGCGAGGCTGTGCTGCTGGAGCCCTGCTGCCCAGCCCACCTTTGCTTTTTTTCCAAGGCTGGCAGTGAGGAAGGAGCTGGAGCCCCCAGCGCTAGCGTGATGGCCCCCATGGGTGCAAGGGCTCTGGACCGGCCATGGCACCCAGCCCTCAGGGGTGTAAGACACCCCAGCCCCTTGCTCCAGCGTGGGGCACTGCCCTCCCCGTGCTTGCTCAGCAGCACCCGCAGGATGCCAGCCACTACCAGGATGGGCACGGGCGGCACAGGGAGCTGGGCTGGGGGACAGAAGCTGAGCCGCCTGGTTTGAGGAGAGGGATGGTCAGACAGGGACACGGGACAAGCAGCACAGAGCTCCTGGTACTCTAGGCACAAGACACAAAAATTAGGTGGACCGTCTGCTCAGAACTACCTTACCTGCTTTACAAAATACTCAGTAGAACACTCTCCATCTGTACACCTCAAGGTACAAAGGAGATGAGTACCACCACCCATTTTAAGGGTAGAGAAACGCCGGCACTGAGGCTCAGAGCAGCCTGCCTGAGGCCTCTTTGAAAGTACTAACTTAAAACCTCATTTGCTCAAGGTCTCTCTCTGAAGCTTGTCCATGCTAATCCCAAGGTTTGCTCAGCAAATACATGTCAAAAAACCAACCAAGTGCCCTAAGTGCTCCCAAGGATAGGACCACCTTCTCTGTTTTAACCTTTGTAAGCCCATGTCACTGCCACCATCATTCTGGCTTCAGATTAGTCCGGGCTCAGCAAACAGGCTACACTTTGAAAAGTGACTCATCCCTTTTCACGCCCAGACTCCTGACAATGTGAGGGCCTCAAAGAGGCCGAGTTTTCTAAAAGTATGGAGCATGCTCCCTCGGAAAAGACTGGTTCCTCTCATATGTTTCAAGTTGCTCACCTCCAAATTTGAAGTGCCAAAGTAATTTTGGAAGATCTGAACTATAACATTTTCTCAATAAGATTTTACAGCTTTGCACGCGATGGTCTGTTAGCTTCATTCCATGCACCAAGAGTCTAAGGCACTGCTGTGGTCTGCAGCGGTGAAGACGGGTTAACAGTTCTGAGGCTTTTAAGATAAGCAAAATTTCCCTTGACGTTGTAAACTCTTCAGGTGGTTAGAAACAACAGTTTCTGCTTTTTTGATGTCTTCTCAGAAAAGAGCTCACATAATTTTATCAGTCTCTGGGGTGACTATCAGATAACCAAGCTATTCCTGTCTGAACCACTCAATGCATCTCCACCTTCCTGTCACTGGCAATCCACAAGACAACCAGGGGGTTCAAGCTAACCACACAGCTCACAACCGAACTGATTAAGTAGGTGGGAACTGATGCCAGCTCAGCTCAAAGTGTCTCTCTCTGCTAACCAGAAGCTCACCGCAAGCTGTAGGGGGGGATGACCACAGATAACACACTGATAGTGAAACTGTTTGGTGGAGTTGCAGCTTCCTGCTTGAGTGCTCTCACAACCTCCTCAAAGTGAATCTTCAGCAGGAAACGGGCTGCAGCAGATCAGACTGCATCTCACGTGGCCTCCGTTACTGACTCTTTTTTCAAGGGACCATTCACTACTCTCTCCCACCCTCTTCCCTGGCTCTCTAGAAATGAACTGAATTAGGGCTCTTCAGTGAACAGCAAGTCCTTAGGGAGAGGGAAAGACTCTTAGTAGAAGTCTGGCGACCGCCTCCACCTGTGACAAGTCGATGCCTGCCAGTTACACACTGTTTAGTGGCCCTGGGCATCTTCACTGTGATATCCTAATCTTCATGCTTCAAGCTCTTTTTCTCTAAACCAGTGTGCTACTTGGCCTGGATGCTATTACGCAGCTTTGGAAGAGCAACACAAATACAGTGGGGAAAATGTGCTCTGTGAACTGGAAAAGAAGGTTTGATCTAGCTTTGATGATGAGCCTTACAATCCTGCTTGTGTCAACACCTTGCTTGTATTTTGCTATGAAGAATGCTTACAGATAAAACCCTTTTAAACGAGTGATTTTGAGAACAAATTTTGAATCTTTGGTTCATTACAAGTATCCTGTTAAGTTTAGCTTCTCAGCTGTTCATGCTGCCCAGAGCCTGAAAGTCCCAGTCCTCACCTAGGGAAGTCAGTAAGAAATTTCTCCACTGATGCCATTTGGTGGCAGGAAGAAGGGCGCACTGCTTCAGTCACACAATGGGACATCACTTCTAGAGTTCTAGCAGTTGTCACAATGATCTAATGATGTCCGGAGATCAGTTCACCAACAATAATTTTGAAGAAAAGTATTATTAAACTATATTTTGCAACTGAAGGTAGAGTGAAACCCCCCAGTCAACAGCTACAGTTTTACATGCTCAGCTCTAGCTATTTGTACAATGTATGTGATAGGAGAAAAATAAAGCAGTTAACCACTGCAGCTGACAAAAGTGTTTCATCAATCTATTAAAGCTGGTATATGTCCTACCCACCTCGATGTAACCATTTTTTTCCTTTTGTAATTACCAGCTGGTATGAGTATGATGCTGCACGAATTAAAAACACACATCAAGCACTCTACGCCATCCTTCACCTACAGCACTCTTACGTGCTACAATAGGTCCAAACACTGTCCTGCTTTGATTAGCTGATTTCAAGGGTAGCATAAACCATTCCAATATCTAGCAAGACCACGTCTAGAAAACCTGAGAACCACACCCAACAGCTTCTGAATGAAACCCCAAACTTCTTTCTGCTTACAGACAGCACAGTACCAATCTACAAAATTGAACCGAACTTTGCAAGCACCTAGCATCCACACAGTCCTAACACGTTCCTCAAAGACGGCCAATGATGTGAGGCTTTCTGCAGATCACATGTGGTGAATTAATCAGACAAGAAAACTCTTCAGGATACTGCAGATCTAGACCATAAGAGTTCAGGCACACAAAGTCTTCTCCGTCACATATAGCACAGAGATAACATGCAGACGGTAAAGGCATGAATCAGGCTACATTCCTGTAGAAACCACTGCAGATGTGTCCACAGTGATGTAACCGTATGCCAATTTTCCATCATTCTGGTTGCAAAACTGAATATTCACAACCAGTAGCACAGTAATGCATCCTGAAAGAATCTATAAATAAGCAGTTAATTCCATTAAAATCTAGATGCGATACCATTTGAGTGTGTAACTCAGCAGCACCGTGTAAGGACCACTAGTGCTTGCTGGATTTTTTATTGGTTTTTTTTGAGACACATTCTAACGCCATAATCAAAAGCAATTTTGAGCTCAAAACTGACCTCAGGGTTACAAGACTCTATGGCAGACTGTTCCCTTTTATTGCAAGTACATTGTACAGCCGAGATGTACAAGCACATACACACCGGATGGACCACAGGGCTAATTAAAAAGCAGCTTTGGTGGTTGTATCTATTCCAAGAGCAGGTTAGTAAACCAAACTTTAAAAAAAGTAATGAAACCATAGGTGCTACAGAAGCAGACAATTCCCACAAAAAACAAAGCAGAGCTCGGAGCGACAAACAGTTGTTTTATTCAGCCTGAATGCCTTTGAATTCCTGACCTGTGATGAGCTGAAAAATGACAGAACAGCTACAATCCCTTGAAAACTAAGCTGAAACACCGGGTATTCTGAACTGCAAGTTAAAAATTTCTCCATGAAATTAGTCTCATTGATAACTGGTTTTAAAACAACTTTTGGGTATGGCAATGCCTGAATTTCAGAATTACACCACTTCCTCCCTAAAGCCATTCAATACAAAAGAGCCAAAGAAAAAGCAGAAAGTACTTCACCCTACCAGTTGCCAAATGGTATCGCAAAGGTCTCCCACCCCTGCATGATTTGTATCTCATATACAAGTTAAGCATAGTGGATTAGCTTACATTTCTGACCTTGCCCTGCATTCTCTAGCTTTCTAGAATTGCAGTTGGTCCTTCTGCATCATGTAAGGAGTCTCTTACAGTTTCACGTACTTATTTGCTATAAAAAGGAGAAAGCGCCCTTTCTAAAACATTACCAGCAAGTCATGGTGACGGGCTGCAGTCAACCACCAGGAGCTGCAATGCTGAATGCCAAGGTATAAGGAAGCAAAACCACTGGCCCTGTGTAGGAAACATTTCACACGGCTGACCAGTGTTTCCATCTAAACGCACCTCCGCCAGCAAAGCAAGCACCACAGATGAGAAATCCAGTCTCTCCAGAAACAATTTTACTCTTGCAGCAGCAGCTTAACCTTAACTTCCTAGAAAGGCAGCCCAGAAACCCTGAGCTTCCTCCCTGCACCACCTTCTTAGAGAAGCAAGCACAGTGCCACTTCTCTGTTCTCTCACCCCCCAGGAACGGAGGAGTGCTGCCTCTTCACTGCAGATGCAACTACGTGCCCCAGTATATTTACATTTCAGCAGCCAGCTACATTGCAGCCAGGCTGAAACATGAAGTGAGAACAAGAGAAACCTCAGCCTACAGCAGATTTCCTAACCATTTACAGTTTTCGCAGCAAAGCCACCACGCCTTCAGCATGTTACCAAAAGCTTTCTTTGGTGTGAGATCTGATTTAGGATTGCATCTGTGGTTTTTTTAAATTGACGTTACATCTTTGTCTTCAGCTAGAACAGGGAAGGAATTGAAGATACCTCTTTAGCCTTTAATAACATATCCCAGTTTTAAAAAAATAATAATAAAGGAGAACAGGAAGAAATGCAAGTGATGAAATTGAGTAAAGACTACCAACCTACAGGAAATCTTATTTACGCTCTGAATGTGCAGTGTCCAAGTTTATCACCAACCCAAATAACTTACCCTCTCTAGACCACTTTATTTCATCACAGTTTAACACTGGGAAAACCATTCTGGGACTGGTAAGCAATGAGTCCATGAGTGTAAGTACAACAGGGTATTCCACTGAGCTGCACAATTAAATATTTTAAATTTTATAATGCTTTAAGATGATGGATGGTGTTCGCTAATGCCATTAACACCCACAAAGTTGATGCATTTGATCCCTTGTCATTGTTGTCTGTTTTTCACCTACTATTAAGGCCAACAAAAAATGTTGTCTTCTATTTCCAAGTAGCAGCATTCTGAGTTCGTGGCGCTGTTATTTCCTCTGCTGCTTCCCTTACACTCGGTGATTTTGGGTGCAGGTTTCTGCAAGGACATCGAGATACGTGATAAAACAAGAGTGTGAACCCTTGTTTCTCCCCACCCCTGCCGTGAATGTCCTCTGAGGAACCTACTGCAGCACCCAGCACCACAAACATCAGCACATTCCCGCAGCCTCAGAAATGGGCTCTCTTAACCCCTTCTCTAGTTACAAAACCCAAGCACTACTAATTCTCATGGCACAAGGCTATTAGAGAATTAAAGAAAAATCAAAAGCAAACCCCTCAGGAGGACCCATACTTAACCCCTGTTCAATGTGCTCATCAGGTAAGTAGCCCTGATGCTAATCAACTGCCTATTTTAATAATCTTTTTGTTGGTTTCGGTAAAGAGAAAGGAAAGAAAGTTAAAACAAAGCAATGGACTGTAAGAAGAGACAGCTATGAGAGCAAATAACGATGTGAAGAGCTGAGACAGACAAGCAAATACCTTGCCCCATTACACAAAGAAAGCTATAGCATATATATGACACAACTGCCTCAGGACAGTCTTAATCAAAAAGGTCCAGAAATAAAGACCAGATATTCTCAAAATCCTTTGCCTTTCCTCTTTAGCAGGATGTAATCCTTTCCAGGCTGGTGAATTCAAGATGGATTTAGGACAACTCTTCATTTTAGCGTGCAAGGCCAGTGACAGTGAGGTTATCCTACCCCAAAAGCCAAGGAACACTGGGAAGTTCATGGGATGCGGCTGTATAACAATATCATCTTTCTAGTCAGATTAGAGATCTGTTCCCCACACCACCCCGAGCCAAGGGCAATAGCAGGGAAGATTAAAAACGTGGGCAAGAAAATCACACAAAAGTCATATGCCCCATGCCTCAAGGGCTTGCGGTGTCAGCTGGCTGTGCGTCCCCGGCGGCTGGGGGGTTTACGGAAATCGGTGTCATCCCCTCCTGCTCCCAGCCCCCAGCCCCGCTGCCAGGGCCACTGGTTCAGGCAGCCTGAAATTCAGCCAGAGGGGGCCCTTTGTGCCTGCTTTATGGCTGTGGAGATGAGCGAAAATTTATGAGACTTTTCATCCTAATTAAAAGCAGAGGCCATCTAAGAAGAAACAGACTCAGAAAAGGGAACTTCTAAAGGAAAACGTGTTGCAAGAAGTTCATGGACTTCGGTATTTTTAAAGCTGAAGTATGTAGCTTATTTACGTTTGTACTCTTCCTTATGCTTTTCATGGGACATTTCAAAAACCCTCAAGAGATCCCACAGATCTAGAATAATAAATGCACTAATTACTCAACAACATTTGAGCTCACGAGTTACGGGACAGCCTCTGGAGCCAAGAGGCCAGCTCCTCGGCTAGCCTACAGCAGCCTGGCTCCCTCCCTCGTGGCCGGCAGAGCAAACGAACTCTTCATTTATTCAGTGAACTCAGCTCGTCCAGGTGAATTCAAGCATGGGGAGAGTTCTTGTAAAGTGAAGCTATTCATGAACACGTGAAAAGAAACCCAGAAGAAATTAAATGCTTTGGATTGACATCCAGCATTATAATCATGGCTTTAAAATTCCTGCTATCTTAAGAGGGAGAAACCCTTTCAAAATTCATTATGTTTCTATTACATATTATTATTTTTCTCCTTTTTTTAAAAAAAAAAAAATCCTTTGTGCTGTCATAGCTCTTACAGGCCACATCACTCTATTATAGTCCCTTTTTCTTTTCTCTTTATAACTGAGTATCTGTCTTCAAAGAAGACATAATCTGTCTTCAAAGAAGACAGAGTATTGCTCCACCTGAAGGGGATGTATCTGCAATTCTTTTTCTTGTCCAGAAGAAAAAGACAATTATAGTCCCTCTTTTATACTTGGCATCAAGGCAAAATGAGATTGATACTTATTTTGGAATTATTACTCCCCTATTCATAAATCTTGTCCAGAAAGTCTTGCTCATGTTGCCAGCCCACAGGCACACTATCACAGGAAATACATATTAAATTCACTTTTATCATTTAACTTTGGCTCCAGCTCAATGATTTTTAGATTCATAACAAGAGCCCTGTTTCCAATATTGATTTTTGGCAAGGAAAAATGCTAATTTATCAGAGGTCCTAACATACAATGAATTTTCCAGCCCACCTAAGAAATGCTACCTACCTACAGATTTTTCATTAGCGTATGACAGATCGGCAGGTGGAGAAACCCCATTAGTTACAATTCAAGTTTGCCCCTGGTCACTGAGCATGCTTCCACACCTGTGACCTGAAGCACACTCCAGAATTCCCTAGCAGAAGTATTATATGCTTCATAGCAAAAATTTTGTTGAACTTTACCTAGAAATTTATCCTTCTCACGACACCAGCTTCTCCAAGGCAATCTCAAAGATGGCAAGGTATGCAACCATCACCTGGGCTCTTGGACCATGCTCTACGTAGGAAGTGGTACCGACTTAAGCTCTGTACAGAAAAGATGCTGTTGAAGGTGCTTTTTCAAGGCTAACAATTTGGTCCCCGAGCCTAAGAGCACAAGAACATCCTTGAAGCGCAGAGCAGATCAGGTGAGTGCTGCTGGCATGATCTTCAGGCAAGCTTCTGTAACCATTACACTGAAACAGTGAACCTGCCTGTGCACGCACAGAGGATTTCTGGCATGGGAACAGCCTCCTTAGCAGGGACCATCTGTTTCAGGGTTTCATAGAAGTGCATCGAGCTGGCACAAAACCAAAACAGGCCATGAAAAGAGCTTTACAGGGTATATGAGGGTATATAAACGTGCAAAGAGTCAACAGTTCCTAGGCTGACAATTACCTAGCACTGTGCAATCATCCCTAGCTGTCCTCCTTCCCACTGAGCTCACTGCACTGGACACTACCTCCCTGCTGTAAATCAGGTGAATTACAGCTCAGTACCTGCTGTCCCAGCAAGTGTGCTCACAGGTGCGAGCTATGAAGATCTCAGCAGGGTAATAGGGTAAGGTGGCCATGGGCAGTTGTGTTGCGTGACAGCCTGCTGTACAGCAACATCAAGCACAGCACAGGAGAGGAGTCCTGGAAGGCTGTAAAGATCATCACCAGCAACTGGAAAGCCCATTCCAGAAATCAGCATCATAATTTGAGAGAAACCATCAGGAAGGCGCAGACTGGGGCAGAGGCAGAGGGTGCAGCAGGGCTCAGGGTGCTCTACGCCTAGCCAGTGCTTGCCTCTGCCACCTCAGGTTCCAGCTCCATCTGGGGAACAAGACAGTCATTCTCAGGCTACGTCACCAAGCAGAAGGAAAGGCGGCTGGCAGATAACGCTGAGTTGACGCTGGATGACCCAAGTGTCTCTGCAAGCCTTATGGTGTTTTGCATGTTTCTTTCTATCCATGAGCTGCAGCCCAAGTTATCTGAGACGCTGGTTTCCGGCGCTCAACAAGGAAGATGTAAAATCAACAGAATTTGATGAGCTGCCAGGGATTTGACTAGGCTGCAAAGACTTTGATATTTTACAGAAGCTCAGAATAAAAATCAGCTGCTGGTGTTGCCAAGTGTATGTTACTGTTTCTGTTAAAAAAAATAATCTTCCAAGAACAAATAAAACCAAACAAAGACATCTCACCCTCCTGTCCTTTTGTTCCAAGGTACACTCAGACAGGTTGGCTCACTAGCTATCCATTTGCCATATGCTTTCAAGTTTATTCTTTTATTCACTCCCACATTTTAGCCCCTTCCATTCCAGAAGAGGAACAGCTGCACAGATGCTCCATAAATAAACTACATAATTAATTGGAAGAGGTTTTTTGTTTATTTTTTTAAGCTACCACATATTCCCAATTCTATCCTTTTAAGTGTTCTCCACAAAACTGAGTCAAGGTCAACTGCAGCTGGGGTTTGTCTGTACAATGTGCTCAACCTTATAAACAACTGCAACTTTTTAGCCATTAACAACAAACTGTATGTACTGATCTTATGTTCATTTTAACTACTTTCTAACTATGGTAGGCCTTAAGTTGACTTAACTGTCAGGAATAGATTTGAAAAATGGTCCGCAGGGTGAGTATGTATCAGTGATACACAGAAACCTCAACATACAGCTAGTTTCTAATTCTCTGCGTATTTTTTAACAAATCAGTGCATTTTCAGGTAGTCAGGTCTCTCATCCTGTTACCAAAAAGAAAATCTGTTTTGTCTGCTCAGAGGACAGACAGACCTTTCTGACTAAAATCACTAATCTCATTTGTGTGTGCAGGAAGTGTGACAAATGGCTGAAGTAGTTTATCACACATACGTAATCATCAAGTCATAAAGGGAATAAGATATTAACCTCCATAAACAAACTAGCATTCTATTTCTCAGCACAGCGGAAGTATACATTTAACAAGATAAGGATATGAAACACATGCTACTGATGAGATAAGGAGCTTGCAGATAGAGTACAGACATAGATATGTCTTGTTATCCAATTAGACACCATTCAAAACTTTACTTTGGGAAGTAAGATTTTAAGATTTAGAAGACATTTTGTCCACAATATCTACAGATAAGACTGTGAAACTATGTGCCCAGTCACTGTTAACGCTACTTTTGAGTAGCATTTACAATTTAAATCTAGGTGCAGCCGAAGTTAACCAGAGGTTATGTGGTCCTTATTGAGGACTTAATGTTCCATGGGAAGCCTGAAGCCAATGAAGTTTTTGGAATATTCAGCACTCAGGAGTTATTATTTGCATTTAGTTTTCTTCCTAACTTTAGCTCCAGAGTCTGTACCTTACATAGGAGCAGTTTGCTGAGGTTTTCAACATCAGCCTGCTCCGACTGCCCAGACAGGCCTTGCCTGCCTTCTCTGTGCAGCCCAGCTGGATGAGCTGAACCTTGGATTAAGTTTTTTCCAAGTTTACTACCACAGGTTTTAAGTCTTCCTCCTGCAAATGCACATTTCCTTAAAATGTGCATTTTCTACAAATGTTTCTGAAAGCAAACAGCTCTGCAAGGGCAGCTGAAGCAAGTGAATGGTGAAGCATGCAGATTCGAAACGAGCCAATTAAAAATGAACACACACAAAATAGTTTGTGGTATTTGAACAGCTGCTTATGAAACCCAGTACAAGAACTTCACCAAGTAACGATATATATCATCATCCTGCAAGTGACAGTTTTCCACAAGACAAGTTGTGCACAGATACCAGGAGGAACATTCAAGACAAGAATCATGCCTCCTGCTAGCGCCACTTTTTATCACACTTTCACCATGTCTGGCAAACCACCTATTTGATGTAAACAGGGGCAGAGCCAAAATACTGACTTAATGTTTCATATACATCTGCTTTCATGAGAAAATGAAAACTGTTACAAGATACTATGGACAACCCCTGGTTTGGGGCCAGTTGTCTTGAACTGGTGGTTTGAACATCTCTCTGCCACCTGGGAGAACAGGCTTCCAGTGCAGGCTTGGGCCAGCAAGGTCTGGCAGTGCTGGAAGTGATAGTCTCTGCCTTACGCTAAATCAATTTAGAGCAGCATTGGAGTCTTAAGGGAAACGGTCAGCCTCAACAGCTGGTACATGGTGAGGCAGAAGGCAATTTAATAGGGAAAATGACAACCCATAAGGAAAAGCAACCCTGGCTCACGCTACTCACGATCTCAAAATACTGCCTCAGCACGCAGAAAGCTCTTACCTCCCTTGAGAAGTTATGGGTTGGCTAAATAACAGAACCTTGTCCCCACACATGCACAGAGAAGGAGCTAGAAATTTCCTGAAAATCATTTCTGAGAGACAAAAGTAAATTTCTTAACAGACAGCAATGGAGGAAAACAGTCCTATGATTTATTTGTCTTGAGACTCTAAAAAGAATTCTTTGGCCTTTTTCCATTAAGATTTTGCAACCTATGTTATAGCCAGTGGGAAATTGTTTAATTCCCAAACCATGCCCTCAGTCATAAAGTCTGTGAAGATGACTCATTATTATTTATGTGGTGCCATGGGCATGCATGGCATTTTACAGAGAAATAGAAGATACAGCATCTGCCTTCAGAAGCTTAGGTGAATCCAACTGTTCGTGTGTTTGGGAAGCAGAGCTCAACTGGTCCTACAGCAAACATTCCTCATCACTCGGTGAATTAAGTAATGATACTCACCTGGGATACTGGGAAGATTTAGACAGAAGGATACTTAGGAGACATGCCATTACTGTCTAAAAATTTGTGACATTATTTCACTAAAACCGTAAGACTTTAAGTCATATGTTATTTTGTAATGGTTTTATGATTAAAATGCACTTCATCTTGTATTATGAATTTCTGATAATATACATGATAGCATGTGACAGTGTCGTTATGAAATCAGACCATAAATTCTGCCCTGCCTAGCCATTTTTTATCTGTGCATACAGCACCAGGTAGGAGCTCACAGGTCCCATCTTCCAACTCTAAACATATAACATGAATTATTGAAAGAAAATAATTTATGCAATCATTGCAAAAAAAAAAAGTCTACAAGGTGTCCACATAAATGTCCTGAAGTATATAAAATCCACCTTTGTTCTTGTCTATGAGAAGTGAGCAGTTACAGCTCTTGGTAAGAAACAGGCGTTCAAGACCATCCACCTAGAAGGCAAAACTTTATCATGGCAGAGGTCGTGAAACCAGCAGTTACTGTCAGTAAGGGTAGGCAGGAACGTTAGCTGGATGTTCTCATTCAGACTTGCATACGAGATCAGCATACGCCTTCCTCTACAAGCTCTGCACCAGCAATGAGGATATACCTGACTTATTGGCTGAACAACCAGGGTGTCATAACGTGTATCTACACACTATACATTTGTTACGAGAGTCAGATATAACGCCATTTGAGGAATTTTCATGTTGACATTGCTAAGCCACTCACAGCCTCTCCTATTTCCTTATTAATACATACGGTAAAGTGTATGTGCCTGCCTTTTGGGACAGCTGAACAGCAAAGGAACCCCAAATCAATAAACAATTGTACCACCTCTACATGAAGGAATGTCATTATTGCACAAACAAATAAGGTACATGTAAACAGAAATGGTTAATTAAACATCACTGTTACATCGCATCCACAAGCAGGCGTGTCCTGGCCCTGTAACACCAGCTGCAGAACGCTGGCACCTATGGCACTCCTGCAAAGAAAACACCAGCAACAACCTCCTCTGAAAACTAGAGAGCTTGTTGTATAACTCAGAGCTTATAAATAAGAGAATATTGACTTATTTTGTTCACACTGGTGAGGGTCATCATTCTTCTTAAAATGGAGTAATTTTGTCTCCGATTCTTGTATTTAATGCACAAATGAAAAACTCTATGGGGGAGGGAGGAGGGCAGGGAAGCATCTCCCACCGGTGTTGAAAACTCTCCCCACTCAAGACTTTTAATTCTCAGGAGGCGACTATGTAGCGGAAATCCACTATAAAACAACAGAAAAAACCCTCCCTGTAAGTATAAAATTAAATTGAAGAAGGCCCCAGACTCTTAATGTGCTCTCACACGTCAGGGCTGTCCCTGGCCAGGTGCACAACAGACCTTTACTCTAACCCTATTTTTTATGCTCTGCATTTCTTTCCTGTCAGTGGAAATGCAATAGGTAGTGTAAACCTCTGCAATCAACATCAACAGAAGTGAAAGAATTAGCTGTAAAATGACTTACGGAGTAGCCTCTTCCTGAAAGCGATTGAGCAGAACTCTGTGGGAGGAAACAATATGCCACAGTAAGTAATGCAAGAGATTCTGTGTAATGTAAGATAAGAATAATTTGCGATTCCCTCCCCCAGCCCAGCATTCCTTAGGGGAAAACTTCAAAACCAGAGTGCCTCAAATGATCTTCTGACATTCTGTGTGCTGCCACAGGAGTAACAGCAAAAGCGCATTTCCAGGTGAGGGCTCCAGGGCTATTTCAGACAAGGGTTTCATAAGCTAGAGCAGGGCTTCGACAGCACCTCCCAGCTAAGGTAGAAGCTCTCAGCATGGGGTATGTCTTCACAGCAGCAGAGCACGCATTCTGAACCATCTCTCTTCAGCAGGTAACGGCAGCTTCCGAGAAACAGCACACGTGTAAGGACGCTCTCCTGAATCAGGGCTGCACATTTTGCCTCATCAACTCCAACTTTCAATCATGTAACCATATATCCCACTTTCCATTCCCCTCTGAATTCATGAGCCTCCAGCCTTCACTGCCGCAGCATTACCATATGACAACTCTATCTGAAACAACAATAGCAGCAAAGCACTAATTTATCATCTCTCAGAGCTTTAATAAGCATTCTGTCCCTTTTGAATAAGTTAAACTACATTGTTTACTCCTGCTCTTCATTTCAGCTCCTCCTGCTCCTTTCTCTACCACATCCTTACCTCTTTCACACGCTGCCAAATCACTTGGTTCTTTTCCTTTGCATCACACCATCTCCAGTCACTCGGATTCCTTTCCCCTCTCTACAACTCAAGACTGTTGAGCTGCTGGTTTTTGCTGGCAGTTACTTTCTCAAAGCAGCTAAATGAATTCCACCTCTATCTTCAGCTGCTGCTATATGCCTTCTTTTCGGAAATTAAAAAGAAGCCGGGAACAGTGGTGGCATATGATACCACGTGACCCAGCAAGTACTCTGCAGGCCAATTTCCAAGTGTGATTTATTATCATGATGCTCTTGCTATGTGATTTTATTAAACAAGATTCAGGGAGTCTTAACAGTCCCGTTTCCCAGACTGATGTTCTAGTGGGTACCAGAGCCTGAACGAAAATACTGAATCATTGCAGGCTGATCTTGAGGATTGTTTGTGTTTTTGCAGCAGCACCAGAAGTTATCGTTTTACTAAATCAGTCCAACAGCACAATACTCCCAGAGATGGATGCAAACTGATTGCAGGCTACTGCAAATACCTGTAATTTTCCACCGATAGGATAACAGTTCCTTTGTATTACCAGTTTGCAAGCCTTTTGATCAGAAGATACCTAGATACACGCAGAAGCCTTTCCACACTCCTGCACTCAATGGAAGACTCGATTGTCTTGGTCTGCCCATGCACACTGCGCCACTGCCCTGCAACTTCCCTAGACACCAGAGACGCAATTTCCCCGCCAAGTGCCCACAAAGGAAAGTTTCCAAAGTGAAGAGACAATAGCAAAGCCCTACAATTAGGTGAGTGTGCTGCTGGAGGAAGGGCTCCCCATTAACCCTCTCACCAGCTGGCACAGGAACCAGGGTGCCCGATGGAAGGAAAGCTGTGGCACAGCTCTTCACAGATCTTACACACAGGTCTGCAGCCACTGTGTGTGTGACTGGGTGCCAGTCCCCATCCCTGGCATGCAACGCATGCACCTCTGTCCTGCTGCAGCTCAGGAGACCTCTGCTCTGCAGGAACAGGACAGCTTTCACTGTCCGAGTCAGCAATAACAGACCTCTGACAGCATTTAACTTTCCACCTTTTGCACACTGCACATCGATTTGGCCCCTGCCTTCAAACACTACAAAAAAAGTAGAGGATTGTTAATAAACCTCTTTAATGTAAACTGCCCAGAAATAAAGCTACAGACTGGTGAAAGTGAAGGTTGGTAGCATTTATCTCTAGTTTTGAGAAACTAAGACAAACCTATCCCTCCCCCTCTTCATACTTCTAAAAAAAACCCAAACAACTCATGGAATTCAGCCTTGTATAGAAAAAAAAATTAATAATCCTGCTATCTACATAAGTATGCTGAAGAGCTGAACACAATTATCTGTTCTGACACTTTGGATAGCTTGATCAGGCAGTTCACCTAAAGAAAACAGAAACAAGGAGAGGGCAAATTACCTGCTTGGAGAGGTGGGAGGAAGAGAGTAATAAAAGGGTAGCAGTTCTCACGCCCCACCCCCTCCTCAGCTTAGATTTAACAAAGATTGACAAGGTCTAACAAATTGGAAATAATAATCAAAAAGAGAAACAAGAGGTTTCATTAGAAGCTTCTCTCTAGGGAAACAGCCTCTCAGAGCATTTTC
Source organism: Falco biarmicus (assembly GCF_023638135.1). Taxonomy (NCBI): domain Eukaryota; kingdom Metazoa; phylum Chordata; class Aves; order Falconiformes; family Falconidae; genus Falco; species Falco biarmicus. The sequence continues at coordinate 41,283,024 of NC_079288.1, forward strand.
ACTTTAACAGTTATTTTCAATCTTTGAGTCTTGTGCACACCCAAAATATTTTCCTGGGATGTAGCAGACCCTTGGACAACAAACTCAAACATGCTAACAACAGACCTGCTTTTCTCAGGTAACTTTCAGCCATCCCAAGCTGTCCAAGAACCCCAGGAATCTGTAGACCACCGATTTAAAGCCACTGAGTAGAAAACAATAAAAGCAGTTGCTGAATGAAGTGTTACATCAGAAATAATTAAAACTGAATGGCAATTTACTCTGGCATTTTTCACATCTAAGAACTTCTTCCTTCCTTACAAGTTTTAACATCAAATTTCCTGGAAATCAGGGGGGGAAAAGTGTGGGTTTCCTGCCCCCTCAGAATTTTTATTGCATGTATAAAGTTAGTAACTGGTGAATACTTTGGATTCAACTCATAAAATCCTTTCCAACAATTAGGTTTATGCACAGCCACATCCCACACTCTCCAGAGCCGTTCGCACGCATTTTTCTGCACATCTAACAAACCGCTAGTGCTTTCTTGGTTAACTGGGAACACTGCGGGCTCTTTACGAGGACCCATACCAACTGCCACACGTAAAAACGTTGAAAGCCCCAGCTAATATCAGCTACAAGTGCCAGAGCAGAACAGTTTGTGTGCAACTGTGATGGATGTTCCTAAAGAAAAAAAATCTTTGGGGGTTGATATAAACATAGCTTAATCCATATGTCTCTATATCAAGATCAAATTATGAGAAAAGTAATCAATTGTGGCTGCAAATGTAAGAAATCTTGGAAGTTTAACTTGGCATCTACCCAAAGCTGAAGAAACCTCCTTTGACTATGAATGAGTGCTTGTCTGGCAAGCGCAGTTACTGGGGCAAACCTTCAGCTGGAATGACTGACAGAGGCTCTTACCTATAGAATAGGAGCACTTACATGACAGCCCTCTACAAAGTTCTTGTTCTCAAAACAGTCTGATGTGCTATTTTGGTCAGTTTTCTCCTTGTCTGAAGGTAGCTCATGCAGCAGGGTGTGATGGTCACCGCAGTACCCAACTAGCCACACTCATGTTAGTCCTGCACCAACCCGTCCAGCACCGGCCTCGTAGCTTTGGCTCACGCGAGACCAAAACCCAAACCAGCTCTTACTGCTACAACCCAGAGCCCGAGCAGGCTCAGCTCTGGCCTTCAAACGCTGCCTGAAGGAAGCATCACAGGCAGGAAAGATGCAGTCAGAGACAAAATTCAAAGACAGAGGATCATGACCCCAGCTGGCCAACTCTCTGCAGCCAGGCGCAGGAACAGCTGCCACGCCATGCCTTTCCAAAAGCCTTCCCATCTGCAAAACCCAACCTGCAGAAGCAGGACGTGGGGAAAGCGACGTGCCCATCCAACCCAAATGCTGCCCGCCCAGAGCAGAGCAGGCAGGGGCCAGCAAGCATGGTACCCAGCCCACCAGCGAAGCTGCTGCGGCAGGCGCACCCATGCTGCGCTTGCAGATGCTGCTCCTGCAGATGCTGCTCCTGTTGGCTGCAGCTGCCAGGCGAAGCAAACCTGAGCAGACCCTCAGAGGGAGGGCAGAAGCCCTCTGCTTGGCTTGAGCACCGGCTTCTGTGCCCCTGGTGCCCCTTTCAGCACTCTCTGGAATACCCTGGGTTTCTAAGGGAGGCTGTTACTAGTTAGGGGCAAAAAGAATGTGATCTGCACATTTAATGATGCATAAGTGGAACTACAGTGCTGGATGGCATTTGTGCATAAAGATAAATGGCTTATAATATTTTGCAGATGATATGCTCTTTTACAACTAAAGATTTTTGGTTCCTTTTAAACCCAAGGTTAAAACCAAAACCAGACAGCACAGACAAGACACTTCAGTTATGTCACAGAGTGAATTATTTCTACCCTGGGACAGCTCTCACGTTAATTATTCTGGATATAAAAAAATACACCTTTCTGGCAGCAAAGACAAAATCTTACTGTTGAAAGACTCCACTATCGCCCCACCAACGTCCTTGAGAGTTTAAGTTACACTGCAATCTGTGATTGTATTTAAAAGATTTCATCCTTTATTCCTGATAAACAACATGATTACAATTTAGAAAAGAACCCGATGACAAAAATCTCACCAATAACCTTCAGCAGGTTTTCCAAGAGTATCTGTTAAATTGACAGGAAAAGTTATTTCCCTGGTATAAATAAAAGCATGGCCTTCCGCTGTTCTTACAATACAATACAAAACAAATCAAGATACCCTCTGTTTGGTTTCTTAAAGCTATTGGGTTATTTATTGAACTAGAAAGACAGTAAGAAGGGCTTTAAAATGCAGTAATAATCAAGGTAATAGGGCATTTCAAGACAACTCCCCATTCTCACTGGGTCAGGCAGGTTTCAGCTTGGATCTTAGCAAGCATTCTTGATATATGAACTAACTATAAGGGAATTAGATAAAAGCAGGTGATGACAGCACCACCATAAAATTAACTCTTGTTATTAGCATTCACTTCCCTCCTCTGACTAAAAGATGTAAATTAACACTTTCCAGAAACATCAAGAGTTCATTCCAGCTCTTCTGAAATATGCCGCTTTTACTGGCTGAAACCAAAAGTGTATCAAATACCTCCAAGTCAGCTGCTGAAACCGCCATTTTGGGCAAAGAGCTATTCCTATGTGGGCACAGGACAGTCACCAAAAAGAGCCTCCTAGCACTATTATTAATGCCACCCCCACGTTAGTGTGGAAACTGAGGCACAGAAAGACTTAGATGTGCCCAGTGACACCGGTGGAGTCCGCAGAAGAGAAGGGAACCGCGACAGACTTCCCAGCTCCTGCTGAGTGCCCAACCTTGCTTTGCCAAACCACAGGCCCAAACTCCTCATACAGCCCAACGACGCAAGCCTGATTTGTTGATTAGCACTCAGAAGAGTCAATAATATGGACAGAATGAATTTTTAATTATGTTTTGTATCATTTGTTCAGGATAAAAACTCACCTCAGCTGCACCTGTCTTCCACTATTTCTTGGCTACCTCAATTCTGCAGCCAGACAGGGCTGAGGCACAAGGAAGCGTGCACGTTTACCCATCCACTTGGTCATTTAGAGAACATTCAACAACAGAATATCAGTTCAGCTTTGAATACTAGTATTTTCTTTGCAAGCAAGTCCCTTACAAAACTCAAGTGTCTTGGAATGAGAGGAGCAAGTGAGGAGGAGGGCAAAAAGGGCCAATGGCAGAAGATATGCCAGACCTTAACACGGAGTCTCTCTTAATACAATTAATTTCCACAGTCCCACTCCTGTCTGTTAATACAATGAGTTCAATTGACTTGGCAAAGGTCACAGAGTGCATCTGATGTTCACTTAGATTAGAAACCAGGACCTGACAAGATAACCACAATGCATGATGAATGATATGGATGTCATGCAAAACGTGAATGTGTTCCTTCTTTTAATTCACTTATTTTATTATGCTGGATAAACAAAGGGGCTTATGCTTGGAAATACTGCAAAATCAGTTCAGTAAGACATCAAACTACACAAGGTCTAAACATCTGTAACTGACTTGATATGCTGCAGAACACCTTCCAACCAAGACATTAGATTCCTGCAGCTGATGGCCACAGAGAGCAGAAGGAAAGATGGCTGCTGGCCAGCAACCAGCGAACAAACTGCATATAGTTAACCAGGAACAACAATAAAAGCCCTCACATTTCCAAAATACACAGAACATGCATGGGTGCTGCTCCCATTCAAACCACCATCCCTCAGCCAACTTCACAAAACCTTCTCCAGACTTTCTTTCTCTAGTACCTGAAGCTCCATGCAAGTCATTACAACTTTGCTCATAATTTCTCCTGCAGCAGTTTTCATGCAAGCGTGCAGTATTTCAAGACACACAAAGTAGTATAAAAAGTAGACAGCATGCTGAAGAGATGTGAATTTCTGCCTCCAGAAGAACGTGACTTGATGGGTTTCATAATCTTTGCATGTATATGCAAACCAGTTTCCAAGATTCATGGTTTGAGGAGGGGTCTTAAAACTATCCTGTTGCTATCTTTATTCCGCTAAGCTCTACAATGCTTTTATTGCACTCTTCAAGCTGCAGACCAGATTCCAGTGTGTGATACAGGGGGAACAACAGACAGCATGTGCCACAAAGAGTTTGCAGTCTACATGTTGCCATGCCAGGCCTTCCAAAAAAATCCTTCATCGTGCTCAGTAACATCCCGACCGCACCGAGGTGTTCCTGGCCTGAGAGCTGTTCCAGGCAATGCTGTCCCACCACTGGCCTGCTCAGAGCCAAGACCAGGCACCCCAAACATGCCAGACTTTGCAAAGTGGATAAATATGGACCTGTGGTGTGACTGTGGTCCAATTCTCACTTCAGAGGCTCATTTGATCATGCTTCTGGCAAGGAACTTCAGCCTGAGGCACACGTAACAGACCTGCAGCTTTGTACCCTGCTGCTGCTTTAATCCCTTTGCCCCAGGAGGGGAAGCGTGGTACAGAAAGCAGGAGGGAAGGGGGTGATAGTGCCTGTGATGGCACACAAAGAAAAGCAGATCACAGTGAACTGTTTGAATTAGAAATCACAGAAGTTATTTTGTATTCATCTAACAGAAAGAGAATTTTATATCCAGTCTATACAATATGCTAAACACTTATCGAGGACCATTTAGAGAGAGGAAAATCTCTGCATTTCCTAAAAGACTTTCCTAAAAGACTTTATTATGTTTAAAGAAAAACAAACAAACATATGAGGATAGGATGATGGAAAATTAGAAAAGATAGCCTGGGGGATGGGGGATGGGAGGAAAAAGCTCTGAACAACTTAGTAGCAGCGCTTGCTGGCTCTATGCACAGCTGAAGCCAACCCCTTGAAAAGGAGAGTTTTGACTCTTAAGTGGCCAGCACCTCTTGCAACATATTTCCTAATCAGTGAGTATTTATGGTCGATATTTTATATTTCCAATTTCCCCCTAAGGGCTCGTGAGAAAGCAGCACACCTGCCAACCTTTTCAGCTGGGCCAATAATTGCCAATTTGCTCTTTGCCTTAGTATATCACTCAATTTAGCCCTGGCTGTGCCCTGCATACATCCTCATTCATCTCTGTGCCCCCATGACAATTAGAGTGTTAGCTTCAGCTAACTAGGGCAACTATTCTACTAGGGTTGGAAGACAATTATTAGTCTATTTTCCCATCTTGTGGCAACAAAATTGAGAATCCATGACAATTACATTCAGCAATTCTGCACTCTGCCGCCTGCTCCCCCTCCTTGCCCCCACCTTCCGAATATTTCAAATTATCACAGCTCTACTACCACATTCAAATTTTCCATGTTCACAGGGAGTGAGGCTTCTATTTAAATGATAATGAGGGACGATCCATTCAATTTAGTGAGGGAGAAAATCCATTAAAAAGCAGGCAGTTCTTAAGCTGATGGGTCAAGAAAAAGATAAAAACCTTTTTTTCAAGCCATTATACAAGGCTCTGTGTGGATTTTTGGACTGTTCAGGACATCAGAAGAGATTAGGACAATTACGGAACATGGGGAAAAAACAAAACAAAATGCCCAAGCCTTCCACTTTTCCTTGGGTCAACACAACAAAATAGCAATATGGCTTATCTGCCTCTTACTTCTCTGGCAACTTCCAATTACCTCCCTGTGAAAGACAGCAGAGGAAAATCCCATTTGGAAAAAGGCTGTTGACTCTGTGTTGGTCGTAGAAGACCTGAGAGTACATGTGTAAAAGGGATGTCAGCTTTGAAGTAGATTTTAAGGGAATTTTACATCAACACTGGGAACATAAACAAGAGGCAAATTCCCATCCCCTCCCCCACACCACACCATCCGCTGTGCAAGCCTGGGCTAAAACTCTGCTTTTCTGCTCCGGAGTTTCATCATCCCAAAGAAGAGACCAGCCTCAACAAATCAAACCTCTGCAGTCAGAGATGATTTCACTGGATCACAATAAGCACTTTTTTCCCCCCAATGACCCATAATAAATGGCACTCAGTGTAATGTCTGGAAAGATGTACTATAAAAGACAACTGATGTCTTACTGTGAAGCTGTAGCACTCGCTCCCCACTGAAGTTTCACTGTGGCAAAGCAGCAGCAAAATGCTCTGGGTTTTGTTGTGGACAGACCGATGGCTCTGTGTGTGTGCGTGCAAGACATAATCAATCATTTGTTTCAGTTTTCTTTAGAGTGCAATTATTCCACGACAGACCAGGCCACCTCTTGACTTCATGGTCCATTAGAGACTAATGACATGCATTAATGTAAATAAAGAACAACTTGCTGGCGTCCCATTGAATAAGTAACCTCAAGGAACAAGCCTCCCAGAGGAGCTAAGCTGCTCATAATAGTGCCTTCTAAATGGAGACCGACAAGGAAGCTGGGGGGAGGACTCCAGTGCTCCTAAGGTGGCAATGCTGACTACTATAGCCCACATTTCATACACGTATTTCCTACCATACCTGCTGTGTGCTGCCGTACAGCAGCCAAACCTGCCACCTCCCGCCTCATTTACTCCATTGTTCGCCCAAGTTAATGGGGAAGGAGACGGGAGGGAAAGGCAGCACGAAAACCACTCCTGAAGGCCAAATGCATGAAGAAACAGCAGGAGAGCAAGAAACAGCCCAGGTGCCTCCTGCCACAGCGATTCCATCTGCAAGGACAGGCAGCCACCCCAGCACAGCCACGTGCTAGAGCCTCGATTTGTAACTGCTAACCACAAGGAAAAAGCATCCCTGCCTTCCCTTTACGTCCCTACTGCCCTGTGGCTTTTTAATCCTCAGTGCCACATGTAAGGGGTTGCATCAGTTCAGCTACACACCATCTATTTAAACAGCACACTGGGAAGTACAGCTTCAGAGCTGTGCAGGGACCGGGCAGGGCTGGAGAGAGAATCCTGCAGGAATCGACACTCTGTAGCATGTTGTCTTCTTCTCCCCCCTTCCCCGCGCCCTCGCTACAAAAAGAAAAACTCTGCTGCCTTATTCCTTCACACGCAAATGGGGAAAACCATCCAGTTGTACCCGTGGGACTTTCTAAGACTTTCTGACAGTCACTAAATAGACTACAGAACATTTACTAGCACACAAGGAAGCGTTATACGTGATTAAAGCTAAATTGCACTTGTCAAATAATGAACGAAGAGCATTCTGTGATTCATGAAGCTTACTTTTCAAACTGTTTAATTACTAATTTGAAAAATTCTCATTTGCAACGGGTTGCCAGGTCACAAGAGCAGCTTCAGCAAAGCTCTGAAGTGTGCCCTGGCCTTCAGGCACTGCCCAAATGTCCCCATTGACGGAAAAAGAATGGAGTGCCTGTTTCCCACTGAATTTCGCTGGCTGCTGAACTAGCTTTGAAGATTTTGCAGGAATTAGGCGCTCAGACTCAATTCCTACAGGCTCAGCCTGCAACGTAGGAGGCAAAGGAAACGGAGGAGAAAAAAACTGGAAGTGCATTGGCTTAACAAGAAAAGTCTCCAAGACCACTTAACGCTTTGACCTACGCTAATCACCAAGTCTGAACATGTTATTCCTCTCCTGCGGCCCCACATTATGGTACAGCAATGCTACCCGGTGCCCCTGCTCACATACCTGTCACCAGTGGCCAAGGGGAGGGGAGGGAGAGAATCGCATAAATATAAGTATACATAAAATTACAATAATTATTGACTAATAACACAGTCAAAGATGCCCCACAGCAAGGTGATTTGTCCAGAGGTCCCCCCCCTTCACTGACTTTCCCCACCACGGCGTGTGGGTTCACAATCCTGGAAGCACATCACAGAACACGTTATTTTTCTCTTCCTCCCACTGCGTCGGCTGTTTACAGCGCCCCATTCACACTCCAAACATGTAGAGAGAATTTTCCCCCGTCACATTTCCCTGTCAGAGCTGTCAAGCTGAATCCCGCTTTAATCTGCCAAAAGCACTTTTCTGCTGACATTTTTAATAAATACTTTCAGCTTTTAAACACATTTGTGGGAGCCATTTTTTCCCTTCTCCTCCTGTAGAATGGGCTCTGAAAGCCTTAATAGCAAATACATTACACTTATCAAAGGCTCTCCCCCCCGCTTCCTTTTGCATCCTGAAGCGGAGGTAGTGTTTTCAATTTTAAAGCTAAATTAACTGTCCAATTGAATTTAGCTGGTGTGAGCCGTTTTCTGTGACAGGTTTTAGTTATGAAGCATATTTTACATTAATAGAACTCAACATGAAAACCACTCGCTCTGGGATTTCTGTGGCTTGCCATTGAAATGGCAAATTTAATATTTCAGACATGCTCGTGCCAGCGTTTGATTATTGTTCTTCATTTAAATCTCTCCTAACGGGAAAGGTCCTAATTAGTAAAAAATCATGTTTTAATGAAGGCGAAATGCTAATTGCTAACACAAAAAGCCTTCATATAAAATTATCCCAGCACTGCCATTGATTTCTTGGTGACTCAAAAGCCCATTTGTGTGTTTACACACTAAGGCACCGTTTGCTTTTGTTTTATCATAACATTTCACTCAATGTACCATCAAATTTCCTGAGAGAAAGACAGCTTTCCCCAAAAAACCTTTCATATCTTGGAGGCAGGAAGCATAAAATTAGATGAACTGACTTTGCACCCAAACTACGTGATTATGTGCAGTAGCTAAACCGAAAGATACTGTAAAAAGCTTTTTAACACAACTTCGAGAAAACAAAACAAAACATCAAGCCATTTTTCCCTGAGGAATAACAATTCCATTTTGTTTTCCCATCTCTGATCTTTTGCTTATCATATTATTTGCACCACGATTATAGTGTTTGCAAGGCAGCACAACCACTTATGCCATAACACTCAATCATGACATAAAAAAAAGTTATTACACAGTGACCTCTGGATGCCAACATTTGTTCAGCAAGATTTATGAAAAGCCATGTCAGCAGCGGGAATTGCTGCAATGAAGCGATGCTTTCTCCTGAATGGTACTTACATCACTGAGACGGTCCCTTGAGCTGCTCCGCTGAGAGCTTGTGGCCTCCCTGATGCTGTCTTCCTCGCTATTTCTGCCACTTCTGCTTGTAGGGACCTTCATCTAGAGGGAGAAGAAGGAGGGGGAAAAAGGAGATTTTTCAAGCACTGCTCTGCCACCTGTTCCCGAGGTTGCCGACAGCAGTTTAGTCAATGTTTCGCTCCTACGCCCACAGCACCATGGAGAGGATGCTTTGGAATGCATGGGGCTTCTCTGAACCTGTGCTTGACCGCATGTGCCTGCATTCCCTTTCACTAACATGTGAGGGAGGAGGTGCTTTTAGCACTCCTGGAAGCAGGCAAGGCTGTGCCGAAGTCCTAGGGCCCAATGCAAGAAGGAGGTGGACTGACAAACTGCTTCCACCCTTTGCTACCAGCAAAGCCCAGCTGTGACACCGGCTTTTCTGTACTGCTGCTTGCTGCTGGGCACCGCTAACCCAACGGCCAGGTCTCCAGTTCCTAGTCCAGAGACGTGTCTCGGGGCCACCCCCAGTGAGTGCACGGAGAGCTCGGTACAGGCATGACGGCCAGGTGCCTAAATACCATGAATGACACTGGCCTGAAACAACTTGCTTGAGATAACACGCACAATTTGAAGCAGAGCACGATCAACTCTTACAGTCAAGGCTGGTTCTCTAACCACTACATCAACCTTCTTCCTTCTCTTGAAGTTGTGCTCCTGTTTGTACGTAAGTGAGAGGCATCAATGTCTGAAACCACAGCAACTCTCTGCTTACATCTGCAAAGAGTGTTACAGGGGGAGGAGAAGGATGGGATAGATATGTCATTCACAGCCTCGTTCCTGGGCTCATTTACTAACAAATTATTCTGCTAATTCCCTTGTGAAATATTGGGTGGAAAGAAGTGTTTAATTTATTAATAGGTTCTATTCATATCAGTTTGGTTCCATTTAAATTACGCTATTTAAAATGTCGGCTTGTACAAATTGGTACTTTTAATGGCAATAAAATCCCCTTGTTTCTTTCTGTCCTATATCCTTGCAGTCTCAGTATCTAGCAGGGTTTCCTCACGGTGCTCCAGCACAACCCTAGCACGCTCAAAAAGCCCTGCCACAGCAGCACCAGGAACCCTGCTCGGTGGGCACGCTGCCCCAGGGCAGGCACTGCAACCTGAGCCCCGGGAGCTCACTGATCACTACACACCCACAGACATTTGGTATCGCTGCCAGGTAAGTGTCCCACGGTCTGTTAATATTCTAACACAATATTCAGGATACTACATAAGAGAATGAGCTCCAGTACTCACCCCGTCTGGAGCACACTGCCCTGTATAGCCTTGTGCAGTAAAAAAACAGGGAAAGGATCATGCTCACATTCAAGCAACAGTGCATTTCTGATTGAAGTCCTTACTCTGCATGCCTTTCTGCCACCTTGCACCTCATCAATACACTTTCTTCCTCAGGATAAGACTTTTAGACACAGCCACATCGAAGTGTTAGAAATACAAATTTGTTCATGGCCACCTCATCACACAACCACCACTCTCAGCATCAGTGTCTTATCTCATTCATTGTAAACCACCTTTCCAATATGTTGCGCACCTGCAGACTTTTATCAAGACTGATTTTTCATCTTTGCTCCTACATCAAAATGTTCAAACAACAGCAACGAGAGGTAATCCCTGCTGGGATTTGCTAGAAACATTTCCAACCAACAGTGAGCCTGCATTCGCAACTACCAGCATCAGGTATAAAGGCAGGAAACAATCCACTTAGAATTCACTGTGTTGAATCCACATTGTCATCTGGTTCCTTAATAAAACAGGCCAACAGCATCAAGCACAGAAATATAACTAACTACATCAATACCGTGGCCATTATCCATCAGATTTGTAATCCCACAAATAATTAAGTATATTTGATAAAATATTTTTTCTAAATACATAAAATGATTGTTCTTCATTTTATTTTATTCTTTTTTAGGTCTTTATTAACCAACTATGATTTCAGCTATTCCATTATCTTTCCTAGGATTGATGCCAAGCCAATACGACAAATGATAATACCCCATATTAATTACAGCCTTTCAAAAATACTGGAGCACCAGCTTTCTTCCGTCATCTGGATCTTCCTACACTTACTCAAAACCCAGCTCTACTGATCCCCAGTCATCATCCAGCTCTTCTGAAACTCATGGATGTAAAGTATCATGGATGCAAAGCCAATTTCAAAGCTTCCAGACATGCAGCAGGAGCTTTGTTTCTCCCTTAAATAGGAACCACTTAATTATTACAGGACAGAATTACAATCTCCCTAAATACAGTACGGAAATACCGACTGAATTCTACAGACTTCTGATTTCTGATCCATACCCCTACCATTCCCACCTAGGAACACAAAGCCTGTCAAAATTATTATGCTTTTGACCTAAATAACTCCTAGATGGCTGCAAATTAAAGGAAATATAAATTACACCATTCCAAATCCTTTCACCTTCCCAAGCACAAATGTTCCCCAGAATTTATTCAAAAGGACTAAACTGCCAGCTGTTTAAAGTTAGCACAGACTCACTCAACCTGTTACCATACTCGAACCTTTTGCTGTTTTTCTTGAGTTACAGTCAGCTCCCAACACCACCTGTTTCTTTTCTCCAAACTTCATTAAATGAAAGCTACACCTACACCCACAGTAACAAATTGAGACAATTTGACCTGACAAGGTCTTGCATGGGCAAGCGAATTAGAAGCATCACTGCTGCCATTAACCTTTCCAAGTAAATATCAATTATTAAACTTGCTGCACTACCTCTGTCCCCAGTTTACTGCTGTGAATTAAGAGGGTCATCAGCCTTTTTGACAGATCTTGTTCATTTACACCTGCTGCCTGCCAGCAGGGGAGCCCGCACACCCGCAGCCTGAGTGCTGAGCCAAGCTGCCTTAATTCATCAGTAATTACCCTAATGAGCCACATGCAGGACCCAACTAGGAGGACAAGTTGTTCTGCTAAATGGATGCATTGGTTTCATGGGCACTCTCTGCAGACCTGGGTATTAGCAAACTGGTCAAAAGCTTCTTTCCCAAAGTTGCTTGCGGCTTAGCTGCTTGATTTCTAGTGATTTTCTCTGGGTGCTTTTCCTTGAGTTGCTGAAATTCCTCCCGACCATGTTCCCTGATTGAGCTTTACTGTAAAAACTACTGTTGCTCTCCCTTTGAAAAGTTACTGCTTTTTTAGAGTCTGCAAAGGCTCCCTGGGCCAGAGGCGAGGTGCGCTGCCAGCCCCAGCCCAGGGGTGTCACAGCTGCCTGGGCACAGACCCAGACAAGCAACACCCCAAATTCATACGTAAAACACGCTATGTATGTTGTTCTCTTGTACAACCTACTGCTGGAGACCTACACACACATTAGAGCAAACCAGCCATCATTATTAAATACCTCAGGTGGAGGAGCCAAATAACCTGTCTAAACGTAGGCTTGAAAGGGGAGGACCAGCTGAGAGAGGCTGCCTTCCCATTTGGAAAACGCTGCCCTTCTACAGTTACAGAAAAGCATTAAAATCACTAACCAGCAGTGTTCAGGAAGGAACGCCCTCCCCAGCTTCATGACTTTGCCTGTTTGTAGCCACTCAGCCCACTGCTGTCTTCTGCTCCGCCGGCAGCGTCAGCCCCTCTCCAGGCCCTGCCAGACGGTGTTTTCCAGCCACAGTAACAGAGCTGAAACAGAAACTGGGGAAACAGCAGGTAGAAGCATTTGTGGGCCAAATCCAAGTATGTTTGCACGTTGCCTTTAGGTCTGGCTCAAAATATTGTTGTCGTCATCTGAGAAGCAGAAAGTCTCAAAATAACCCCAATGCCCAAAGCTCGGCAAGAGTGCGCCTTGGAAAGGTGCTCCTCAGCCCCACCTCCCGGGGCTCATGGCAGGTGGGAGGGAATCTCTAAGTCTTAAACGTAGGTTGACTGCTGTCGCTTCAGAACAGCTAGGCTGGAACATACTAAAGAGGCACAAGGGGACAACTGAAGTTACTTGGTAATTTACCTCTTCCAAAGGCCAGAACCTGTCCTCATTCAAATCCTAAGTCAGCAAGACATTCACATCAGTAAGTATTCACTAAAACATTAATTAGGTGCTCAGCTTTTACTCAGGTAAAGCCTACTTCTCCACTGAAGTTAACAGAATTCCCCAAAAGCATTAATTAAACCCAAGGCTGCTTAAAAACCAGACCAGTGTAGCCTCCCGCAAGCTAAATAACACAGCTGGCAGCACCACACACTGCGGAGAACGGCTGGTGATGGGCAGTCCTGGCTATCTGCAATAGCTACGGTTCAGCTTTTGCCAGAAACCACAGATCCGTGTTTGAGAACATGAAAGACGCCATTTCCAGGTCCGTGGGAGCGGGCCAGTGCTGCAGACTGGGCTGGCTCAGCAGGGAATGACTGGGGGCAAGGTACAGAGGATTTGTAAGGCCGTGATCAATTTGCATGCTGCAGGTGCTCGCGGACAGTCCCAAGCCACGTTCGGAGCCAAGAATTATGAACCTTGCGCTGTTGGACATCATGTAGCATGATTAACTATCATAACTCATTCCGGTAATAACTCCAGCTCTCATTAAAGTCCAGTTCTGCTATCCTGGACTGCTGCTGCCTTTTCATCTCTCCCATCCAACTTCCCCCTCCCTATTTCTCCTTGTGGGGCAGGGGTGGAGGAATACATGAATGGGCAGAATGGGTCTTGCTTCCCTAAAAGGGCTTTTTCATCACCACTACGCTGACTCTCAGGCCCTGCTTTTTAATCATAATAGATCAGCTTGCTCTCCATTTACTTAAGCTTTTCCGATGTCAGAGGAAAGCACATTTTTATTTGGTGCACCTATTTTCAAATCACGAGCACGCTGCCCCTGCTCATTATTAATAAATACACTTCGATTTATCAGAAGCTCCATTTGAGTGCCACGGGGAGCCTGGGGCAAAAGGAGACAAATTCTTTTCTTAAGTTGTTCTGAAAGGTGCTGGGCTTCCCGACCCTCACCCCCATTAACCCAGCACAGCTAGTGCGCTCCTACTGGGAGCTCCACGGCTTGTGCAGCGGCAAACTCGGACTGATCTTGTGCCATCTCAATATATTTGTTCATTATCTTGCGCACACACAGAAGCATTTGGAAATGTACTCGGGGCACAGGCCAAATTGAATCATCTGCCTTCATTTTCCACACGATCTGAAGCTACAGCTGCTACAACAGGCTGTGGGATTTTTATTTTCCTTCCTTAACAGTTTTTTTCTCACTCTTAAAGTCACAGCAGTCTGATTTTAAACCTCTTGCCGTTGCTTGGGTTTATGCCTGCTTTTTACAAAACAGGTCTTGTGTGCATACACAATGGGAAAAGAAATTCCCAACAACCTCCCTCCGCACTGTTCTGAAGGCAAGACAGAAAACAGTGCCCTCAGGGAGAGACGTAATTAAAATATTCATCTCAGAGATGCCCGTTCTGGTGGCTCAGATGGGTCTATTAATCCACTAATCCTCTCACCTCCACCAGTGGACAGGCACTGGCAGGAATGGCAGTCACAATGCTCACCTAATCTGTGCTGCACCTGGGAGCAGGGAATGGTCCCATAAAAACAAAGCAGCCCCTCCAGATCAGAGAGGGCAAAGAGCTCCACACAGCACTGAGCCTAGCCGCCTCCTTTCAGGAACATGTTAACTTCTTGAGAAAAAAAGTTTAATTCCTTTTTAGAGCTGTGAAGATCAACCTTCATTTGTCTCGAGAGAACGGACAGACCAAACACAACCTTCAGGTTTAGGATTTACTGACTTCATGGCAAATCTATTTTGGCAGAAGCTACTTGGAGATAAGTAGGTGCAGTTGCGAGGCATCCAAGTCCCAGAGTTTAGGTCCAAGCTTTCAGATCACCAGAGATAGGGATGAATCCACTTTATTGTGCTCATCTATCTAAACTAATGCTGCTGAACGCCACTTTACATCTCATCAGTGTGTAACGACTTTATCATCTGCTCTGCCAAAGCACCCTTTTTCAACTGTTTCTATAGGGTCAGTCTAAGGAAGAAAAATTTTCTGCTGAGACATTGCATACTAACAAAGACTATGAATCCCCACAGCTACAAGAATCGTTAACAGCAACTGTTTCAAAATCTTATCAAAACTAATTGCATGCCCTGTCCCCTTCCCAACAAACATGAAAATGATGGTTAAACAGTATTTTGGGAAGACTTTCTTGCTAACATATGCTCGCATTTTATTATCAGCTCCCAGATAAGCTCATGTTTCTCTTGGTAGACTATCAGCAGTAGCAGCTTTCAGCAGCAGGAGACAGTAAACTGCCTTAATAAATACAAATGGACAATTTAATTAAAATATATTGGAGACTCGGAAAAAGTACTACTTGTGGACGAAACAGTCTGTTAAGGGATTGCACTCAAGGCTAGTTCAGTGTATTTTAAGCAACCAACAATAAGTGGCAGTGAAACATACTGCACAGAGCTCTACCTCAATGATTAAAGAGCACGCTGAAATTACAAACGTCTGTTTTACGGGGGGGGGGGGGGGGGGGGGGGAGTCACCCAGTTGCCTCTGGTTTTAATGCTTGAAACAAAACAAACCATTTAGCTTTAAAAATGTACTACTTTAAACCTGAAAAGGCCCATGTATCAAAACAAGGTGGAATCAGCTAAACGCATTACTTCTGACTTGTTTCCTTGAAAATCCAGCCTTAATGCATTCTAACAAAATTTATCTATCCCAAGCATACCTCATAATGAGATCAACTGGGAAAAATATCAGGCTTGTTTGTATATTTTATACTTGCTCTAACTTGGCAGTTCGGAGATTATGTATTCCCCAGGTCCCTCCTTAAATCGTTTCACACGCTGCAATTTGATTTTCTTTGCTTGCCCTTTTCCACAATTTTTTTGATACATTTTATTGAGTTCTGGCTCAGAGGGAAACGTTCCCTTTGAATTAAGGGTGCAATCATTTTTTTCCCTCTAAATAAGGACATATGGCGTAGAAAGCAATGTTATGGTCTAAGGATTTTATGATTGAAGTAGGACTCATTTT
This sequence comes from Falco biarmicus, assembly GCF_023638135.1. Lineage (NCBI taxonomy): Eukaryota > Metazoa > Chordata > Aves > Falconiformes > Falconidae > Falco > Falco biarmicus. Next base: position 41,299,057 of record NC_079288.1, read on the forward strand.
AAAAAATGACAGTAGCATCAGGTTAGATTAGAGTAGTTTTTCTAATTGGGTGGTGCTGCTGTGGATGCTGTGATCAGTGATCAGCTATAACTCATTTTAAATATGACATGTCCATTTTTACTTACGGTGATGAAGAAGAAAACAGCAGCAGTGTCACAACACTGGAGGAAATTTGTCTTTTTTTTTAACATTCATTCAGGAAGTCACATGATGTTTAGAAGGTTAGCGTTTATACATTTAGCTAGTATGCAGACTTCTGGTTTCTAATCCTGGCTTACCTGTTTCCTCTGGATAAGTTACTTCAATGACCTGTATTGCAGTTGAGCAGTCTGTAACACGGTGCTTAATTTTTACCTCTCTCTGGTATACAGAGAGGTTGAATTAATGTTAGCAAAGGAGTTCTGTGCTTAGAGGCTGTCAGAGTCAGCTGCTCCAGGAAGGCAAGTACAACAACTTACTGTAATAAAAAGTATTATTACTGGAAAATCGAGATACTCGAAAGCTATTGTTAGTTTCTCAGGTACTGGAGCAACATTAATTACTCATTAACAAGCTACTTTGCATCTTAATGCTTGCAACTAGGCATGAGGGTCACCCTCCATTTTTGGAAACAAATGAAAACCAAGCTCATTTGCTGTGGTCAACTGCCTTTACACTTTTTGAAAGAATTGCTATATGGTGCTCTGATTAGCCAGGGTAACACCCTGTAAGGAGTTCAGCTTTAGCTCTCCAAGAGACCCTTCTCCATGTCTGGTGCCATATCAAACCAGAGAGAAACTACATCTGATCTCACGATTTTCGGGCAGCGTGCCCTCAGGGACTGGAGAAGCCTTTTTCACTAGTGCCCAGCACGGAGAGGCCATAAGGAGTAGCAGGGTTGGCTTTTCTGCAGCTCAACTGATGCAATGGAACTGCCGCAAAGATTTTTCACAGCTTCTCGGCTGGCAGGTGGCCTCGGCTGCAGAGCAGAGCCAGCACTGCTTCCCCACGATGGCCTGCACTCTCAGGATCAGGAGGCTCACTGCGATGTGAGAGCTAATGCTTATTTTGGAAAAGAGCTGGTGCTTAAGCAGGCAAAACTGCTCGATTTTACAGCTGCCATCAGGCCTGCATAGCAAACTGCACTCTGTGTGCCCCCAGCCGCACTTGGCAGATGGTAGGAGACAGCTGGGAAAATCTGGGTTTGACATACATCGATGATAAACTGTGTCAGCATAGACCCGCTTAGGTTTCAGCTAGCTAGCCTGCGTGCAGGAGCGAGACTTCGGCTGGTGAAGGGTAAACAGCATTCCTGACCCATTCAGCTAAAAGCTGCCTGCCTCAACAGGCTGAAGGGACAGCACCCATGTGCCCTCAGGGCTGTCTGGAGGGGCAGGCAAGGGACAAAGGGGTAATGTCTTGGGTGTGCACGGCAAGGTTTTGGTAGCTGGGGGGCTGCAGGGGTGGCTTCTGTGAGAAGCTGCCAGAAGCTTCCCCTATGTCTGACTTGGAACCAGCTGGTGTGGGCTCTGACAGACCCACCGCTGGCCAAGGCCAAGACTATCAGCAACAGTGGTAGCACCTCTGGGATAACATATTTAAGAAGAGGGGGGAAACCACCTGTGGAAGAGCAACAGCAGGGAAAGGAGTGAGAGTATGTGAGAGGAACAGCTCTGCAGAGACCCAGATTTTCCCCGAGTTGAGTCCGTTTTGCCCATGACAGTGCTTGGTGAGTGATCTCTTCCTGTCTTTATGCCAACCCACGAGCCCTTTGTTCTGTTTTCTCTCCCCAGCCCAGCTGAGGCGGGCAGTGACAGGGCGGCTTTGGGGGGCACCAGCAGTCAGGGTCAGCCCACCACAGGGCACATACAGTTTTGAGATGCATGGGCTATGGCCTAAAACCAGCATGATATGCCACAAACCCATCCCTACCACCAGCAATGATTTATCAGGTCCCGTTGTGAATGCAAACTATAAGCAATTGCTGGAGAAAAAAAGTCAGGACTCCCCGCACTTCCGCAGTGAGGGAAACCCTGAGAAATCAAATAAACTTAATGGGGCACCTTAGTCTGTGTTTATAAATGACTGACAGCATCTGTAGGCAAACAACAACCAACCAACCAACAAGACACACACTACTTGGTAACTGAGCAGAAGCAGCCTGTAAAGCTGGGAGATGACAGTGAAACCAGAGCAGGACAAGGGACAGGCATAATCACCATCAGCAAAAAAGACAGCACCTAATAATTGCTGCACCAGCTGTAATGCTCCACCAGAATAGGATTCCCTAACTACCCTTTAATTTAGTGACAGGTCTAAAGGGATAGAGTCCAATAAATACTCTATGAAGAGAGCTGAAAGCCTCTGAGCGAGTTACAAAATAAGATTTGTAGCTTCAAGTTTCAAATTAAGGTGATTTGGCCCTGTGATTCTCAGTTATAAAATGCCATCCAATAGGCATCAAATGAGAAGTTGTTTTTGCACATTTTTTTTTGGTGATGGGAAAGAAATGGATACACTAAAGATCAGCTCAGGACTCTTACAACAAGTGCATCAAGTGCTGCCAACACCAGTGCAGCTGACCATATCCAAAGGGTCACTGTAAGGGAAGCAACTCCAAGCAGGACAGAGGTATGATTGACTAAGCACCCATTCAGCAAGGAGAGAGCTGTGTTCAGCTGGAGCCAACTGAGTAAATTAGGCAGAATTTACACTATGCTTTTTTAAACACCATGTAGGAAGCAATCAGAATTGACAGCTTTAACATTGCTGCCATCGATGCATACAGATACCATCTATTAAAGGCTAATATCAACAGCTGTGATGTTCAAAGCAAAAGTAGATTTAATATACATATCAAATTGTCCAAAGCTGCAGGAGATGTTTCAAAATACACTAGGAAATTCAACAACAACAAAAAAAAGCCTCTGTATACTACAGTATTTCTCTTCTAGTAATATTGCCCACCAAAAGCAAGGGTTTTGAATAAAATATAAAAGGTGATGATAACCTTCAAAAGTTATTCTAGTCAGAGAAGACCCCCAAAAGCAAAGTAAACACATTACTAACAATATCAGACAAGCAAAACATTGGATGCAGTTCTGCTTTGTCCCTGGGAAGAAAACAGACTCATTCCTCTGTTTCTGATAACAGAAGGAAGGTATTAGACAACATTTGCTGAGAACGAAGTCCAGACCTGTTGCACAAGCCCCAGAATGGGAGATCATGTGCAGCCAGATGGTTTAATAGATGTTGGAATAGCCACTCAGAAAACAGAAAGATGCCAGGTATTGGAGAAATATTTTAAAGGAGCAACCAGGACTGGCTGGGCAGCTAGAGGCACACTAGATACCAGACTTGAACAGAAGAAAAAACCCCAGTACTGGATTCAATTGACTGAATTAAACTATTTCAGTCAATAAGGTTTTCCTGAATAAGCCTGGTTTCATTTCTTTGTAAAGTTTGGTTGAAAAGGGAACTGGATAAATATGATACATTTCGGATCCATGATGCACTCATACTGCAAGACGTTCTGATAAAAATTAGCACTATATAAATAAGGCATATTTTAAGCTGGGAACATCAGCTAAGTTATCAAAAAGTAGTGTCAATAAATAATCACTAATATTTGCTACAGAAGGTAAAAGGATTTAAACAAGGTTTGCAGTTATTCAATAGTTCCATCAATATCAGAGAAAAATATTATCAAAGCCACTGCAGATAAAATTCATAGATGCCAAAAATACCTATTCAAAAATAAATAAAGAGGAGGAGGGGAAGGCAGTCTTAGGCAGCAGCTCGCATTCATTGAAAAACACACCTCATTAGAAAAAACATATCCCAAAGCAGAGCTGCACTACGAGGATGAGGAACGAAGGTGGCTGCTTGCAGCTACTACAGAAAAGAGACTATGCTGCCCAACACAGCTGCTCGGGGAAAGCGGTGACAGTGGACAAGCACCTCTGTATGATGTTCCAGCATAATGCTACAACCAAAGGGAACTAATCCAAACCCCGAGCAAGGAAAGAGAAACCACTTTCTCTTGGATACAGCATTGACAGTAATGATTTTTGGAAGGCTGGCTTGGTCTACAGCCTCCCCAGTAAGACAGCAAGGCAAAGCTCTTCTGAATGGACAATCCGTGGCATCTACAGTCTAATCTGTGGTACAGACTGAGTAGTTGTTCGGCATTGCTCCAAGCCGTTCTTAGGCAGAACACGGAGATCAATCAAACTGTCACTAGAAACAGCAAAAATCGCCAGCAACTTTCCAGGTGTGATGCACTGCTTTCTCCTTACTTAGAGCTGGGCACACCAGTTACCATCCTGGTGCTGATCAACAGTAAAGGAGGATTTTGTAATGGCAGCCTGCAAACCCTGTGGGTTCTTGTGTGTAGATCAAGGCAGTGACAAACCATCCACATTCTCACTCAACAATTCACTCAAACCCTCCAAGTGTCTCATGTGAAAAACCCATGCTTAGTAAAGTAGGGTTTCAAATTCATTACTAGGACTCTGAGGCACCACAATAATACAATTAAAACACCACCAGATGCATGTCATATAATATATGTTAAAAAAAGAGAAGACATACTGTGTGCAGATACAACAACAATTTGCTGTTCAAATTAATTCAGGAATCAGTACCAACCCTATAAACCCAATATATAAAACACACGCTACTGCAGGCATGCATAAATTGCATGCAATTTTTTCCAGATAAAGCTACACATGCAATTAATAATCTAAAGTGAAAAAAAAGAAACAAAGTGAATAAATAAATAAAAAGGCTGCCCAGGCAATGATGAATTTTGCAGAAACTGCTGTCAAGGATCAGAGGGCTGAGCAGAGCCACAGCTGTGAGCTCACACCCTGGCCTAGGTTCATCTGAGCAGGGAACCCACTCGCAGCAGAAACAGGCTGCCAAACAGAGACCCAAGCAGATTTTTTGCCCAGCACTGGTCTAAGGTGAAGTTACAGTGGCACAGTTTAAATCACAGGAGATAGCAACCAGTCTTTCACACACACAGGGTCAGGGATAACATTGCACATTTTCAACTGTTCCACAAAGCAGCCCACAATCCCATCCCTGTTATAGCTGAATACCCCACAGAACCTAGAAGCAAGGAAGGCTCCAGCGTGGCAGCAGCTGGGGGAGAAGCTGGCACTGAAGCCAAGAGAACCACCACTTCAACGCAGCGCGAACTGATGGATGGTTGGCACGAGCCAATGTATGATATGAATTTAGCAAAGGAGAGACAGCCCCCACACACACCTCCATGAATATTTTTATTCCAGCTTCTACCTTGTTCTAGTGAGGCCTATGATTTGCTTTTACTGCTAATTCAAATCCTCCCAAGCCCTGACTTGCACTCTGTCTAGGCTTCCTGCGACGTGTCCTTTCCCCAGCAGAAGTCCTCCTCCCCCAGCCAGCCAGCCGTCCCTTGTCACCCACAGGCAACGGAAAGCAAACCACAGCTGCTTCAGTGAAGTCCCAACAAGAACCAGAGCCGTTTTCTTCAGGCTCCCTGCACTAGCAGATGAACCAAGCCACTCTGGCAAAAATCAGAGCAAACCTTACACCTCTACAGGTCTGAAAAGCAGGTCCCTGGCTCTGCGCTTGAGGCAGAGGCGACCTGATGAAACATCATTGCTGTCTGGTTGTGATCAGTCAAGGCATTAGTGTTGTCAAGGAAACTTTCAGTAACGCTGCAAGATCCTACACCACCACCATAAGTTTTCTGATTTGAGAGAAGAGTGTTATAACTACCAGAGCAAGCAAACCAGCTCCACAAAGAAACACAGAAGCAATTTCCTCCCAATGCCCAGTGGACATCCTGTTTGCTGTTTGACAACCTGAAGAAAACAAAAATCTAAGACTAATTACAGCTGAAGCAACTAAGGTGAAGCCCTTTGGTAATTTTCAGCCCTGAATAACTAAAAAGGGGTGACAATTATTTTAGCTAATGATCGCTGAACTTTGAGATTAACATTCGCAGCTGAGGAAGGGGAAACAGCTTTTAGAAGGCAGCACTGCTGTTCGGGTAAGCCCAGAGCTCTGTGAAATAGCTGGTTGACGCTTGCTATCCTCAAGGGACACAGTGCACTACCCAAAGATGTGAGGAAGTCAAGAAAACACAGAAAGCTCAGTAAAGATGGACTGCCAGCCTGCTCTACCTTCTTCCTAGGTGTAACACACTACATCAGTTTACGGTGGAGGAAAATGCTTCTTTTTGGCCTGTGCTGTACTCTCATGGTGTGCAGCACAGAAGTGGCCTGGCACTGACTATATATTCCCCACAAGCATAGTTTTAAAAGTTTCTCAGACACAAAGCTACAGTGTTTCAGCCAGTCATTTTAAGTGAAAAACAGAATCCAGATTCCAAACTGTGTTTTCCATCATGGCAGAAAAGCTAACTCAGGTGTCCTTATTCTGAGTGTTCTTCCTGACTTGTATGCCTTCAAAATCCAAGCCCAAACTGTTTCGCTCAGATTACTCTTCTTGTGATGGTTACAGACAAAAAAGAACGCCCTCCACTGGCATGCCCTGCTGAAGAGTAAACCTCTCCCTGAAGCTGGAAGGCCACAATCCTCCAAATACGTAAATTGCATCCTGCTACAGCTGAAAGGACAAACTGCAGAAGTAGCCATGAGGCAGATACACCACCTACGGAAGGTTATCCAGCTGGTCGGAATTGCTGCCCATGAGGCGAGACATCCTCTCCCCACTGATTCTGGAGAGCAAAGCTGTGCTGATGCCTTTCAGAAAGGAGTCAGGCTGTGCTTGGGGATGAGCTGGGTTCCGAGGAGGGGAAACCTGCCTAAGGCAACCCCAAAGAAATGCAAGCTGTTGCACCTGTGTCCTTTCACAGAGAGCACAAACACTCATCAACCACCAAAAGAAACAAGTCCACTTGTTTAAATAAAACCCTGATTTGAAGCTCATTAAAATGGCTGTAAATGATGCATTGCATGTTTATCCAGCTTTAAGTCAAACCTTAGTTTTGTACAGGTTATATAAGTTATGATTCAGTCTAAATTGAACTGGAACATGCAGTTTTTAAAGCAAAATTAAAGTAGCAGCCCACTTAAGTTAAGACTGCTGCAGCCCTCCCCACAAGAATGGTCTTAGCTGCAGGAAATTCTTATTCTCCTTGTCACATTTGGTGCAGAAAGGTATTTTAAACACTAATAAGCGTCTGTTTTCTCCGTTTAGTGGGAAAGTCTAGAGTTAAACAAACAGCACCTTAGAGTATAACGCAGTAATAGCAAGATACATTTATTAGTGATCCTACTAATATTTCCTGAGAGCATCTCCAACACTCTGCAAATACCCATCGTTTAAACAGCAAGGATGCGCAGCAGGTGCTATTATCATCCCTTCTCAGAAGGAAGGAAAACATCAGATGACTTTGGGAATGTCACGCAATGGGCCTGGGATAAGGTTTGGATTACAACTACAGAGAAAACCGGATGACTAAAAGCACTGCAGCTTATAACAGCAACCATCTTGCATCTTAACAACAAGATCATTCTCCCTGGATGATGTGTAAGTAAATAGTTCTTAGAAAGAAAGTACAATGTTAATGGAGTAGAGCTTGCTGAGAAAGCAAAAAAAAGTAATTGCTGCTTTTTTGGATATTGAATGGGAACCCTGCCCCTGCAAAGGAGGTATTTTAGTAAAAGGAGGCAGAGAGATACAGCATGAAAAACTGAATCCATCAGATAGAAAGGTTTTGTGAAGAGGAGTAAGGGAGCATGCGTTTGCTACTGGAAAGATACAATGGGATTCAGGACTGCTCTCGATACATGAGACACTGAGGTTTTACTTTGGGCAGAAAGACCTGTGTTTGAGTGCTGCCTAAAGGCAGGAGGCTTCAAAGTACCTTGGATGCAGATTTGGGAAATGACCAAGGTCTGTCACGCCATATTTACAAGCAGCAGTGGGGGCCAGAACTTCTATAACCAGGGGAAGCAAAACTGAAAGCTCAACGCAGAGGCCAAAAGTCAGCAAAAGGACTTCTCTGAACTGTAGCTCTTTCTGTAAGAGCAAGCATGGGAGAAGGAACAAAGCCCAGAATAACAAAATTCACCAAGGCAGAACTACGGGTGGAGCTAGATAAGCAGGCAATTATTCAGATCTTTAACGTTCCCTTGTTGCTGCCTGTAGATATGCAGCGAGGGGACACTAGAAGTAGCAAGTGGGAATGGCAAAAGCCTCTAAAATTACGATGCAAAAATTGAACATGTCTCCTAGAGATGTAAAACTGGTCTCACATGGAGCTTTTGTGCTAATAGCTGTCTCAGTCGATATGCAAATTCAATATAACAGCACATGTCTAGATACCACTACACTACAAATATCCTTGCTCAAAAGACCTTACCTTACTGCTGTTCACGAGGTACCTGACAGTTTCCTATTTAAAACAATGTTATTGCTAAAGGAAACCATTAACAGAGGGCTAAAGGAAATAATCTTATTCACTGAACCAACACTGTTGTCTTGGCAAAACAAAGCAATTAACATCTGAGTTCACAGGAAAATATATTAGCACAACAGATGCATATGCATGTATTTTGGCCCTTTGGTAAAATGCACTGTTTTGGGGCCAGATGTTTCTGCTCATGCCAAAGAAGAATCCAGCTGCATCAAGCTGTGAATATTTCTTCTGATCTGTCAAAATCTGCTATGAACTAGAACAGAAAAAAACAGAACTGAAGTTTGAAATAGAAGTCTGTTTTCCATTGGGGATTTTACCACCATCTGTATTTTAAAAGCTTTAGTACGACTTGACAGACTCTGAAAAAGTTTGCAACACAATAGGTAAAGCACATTGAAATACCATTCAAGTAAGGTTTCTGGTAGAGTTGAAACGTATGGTAAAAGACTAGTTTTGTGCACATTTTTCCCCCTTAAAAATCAATTTATACTTATTAGTTGGATTTACAACATGTTTAAATCGTACAGCCCTTTTTGTAATGTGCTGCCATTACGAGCTGAACTCTCATTATTGAGATGATAGAGCAATATTGAATTACTGGGCAAATGAGGTCCTTTTTCAAAAACACCAGAGGTGATTCTTTTTCCCACGGTTTCTAAAACCATGTGGGTATTTTTTCCTTTCATTAACAGAATTACTATGGATTTGCACTGATGCAAGAGTAAAATTATATCCTTTTCCTGAAACCGTAAAAAAAGGAGCCAAAATGGAAACAGAATAGCTAAGCATAAAACATGAAAGCATCTCCTAACAAGGTAAGTTCACAAACTACGCCACGTTTGTCAACGCTTGGTATTGTCCTTCCTAAAAAGCTACCCACCTAGCAGAACCAGCATGCTCCCACCTCACCGCCCACCTGTGGAAAAGCCCATAACTCATCTCAGAAACCTCTGTTGTTTTATCCCAAAAAAAGAAGTAACAGCTCCTTCTGCCCACAGGGAGAATGCATCTGCAGGAGCAGGATCAGTGACTTGTTTGAATAAGTGGCTGCACCATTATCTTCCAGTGAGTCCTAAAGCTGAGATTTTCTCAAGTGCCTCGGGTACCCTGACTCCTAAAGGCACTGAGATTCCAGTCATGTCTGTTCTACCCTCAAAATTTCAGCCTTAAATAAAACCCCAAAAAACCTCCCGAAAGAGACAAATACATACGGTACAGCACAAAGGAAGTGGAACATAGCTGGATATATCTGAACTGAGCTCAGTTTAAATTCTGATCTTCTCCAGTTATCGCCTGCTCTCCACATTTGTACGCCTGCACTCAGGCAGCTGTGCTGCCTTCCAGGTGTGCGGCACAGCTTTGCCACTGACAGGGTTATCTATTTTACAAAGAATTATGCTAGCAGTGAAAATCACAGTAGAATTGTTTTGAAAGAAGCAAGCCTCAGATGGACAATTTAGATTTCACAGAAGTTGAAAGAGGATTTGCAGGTTCAAATTATTAATCAACACCCTGCCAGGCAGGGGCCAAGAGCAATCTGCCAGTGCTGAATTTTCTTGGACTTAAAAACTGTAAAATCTGGATTTTCAACTGACTTGGTGGGGAGGGGTTTTTTTGTGCCTACAGCCCTTTCCTTCTGAAACATCCAGGCAAAACCGATCCCTGGCTTTTAGGGGCAAACACGAACATACGGGTGGCGGGAGAAGTAGTTCCTCCAGGAAATTGGGGATTCAGTGGACACACTGCACATGACAAGGTTACTTCTCTGTTGTTAAAAATCATGTTCCAGCTATGACAAGACAACATAAACTGCACATGGGGCCACACAGAGCCTTTCTTTTGTTAGCAAGAAACATGGAAAAAAAGGCCAGAAAAGGGCAGGTGACCTTGGAGTACCCAGCCTATTTCTGCAACTGCATCAGTTCCCCCACAGATTATCGTGATGACGCAGGCTGCTCTAGCAAGGAAGAATTTAATTGCAATAAGGACCTAGCACATCATAACAACGGTTAATCACAGGAAATCACTCCGTAGGTGCCTCTGGTCACATCAGACTAGCTTTACCATCCTTTGGCTTCGCCTACCAAACTGATACATGTTTTCAACATTCTGCAGGGCCAAACTTAAAGGAAAAGGTGGAGGGTGCGGGCAAGGAAAAAAAAAAAGTGGGGGAGTGGAAGGGAAACTTAATAAACAGTTTTAAAGAAAATGCTAACTAATGTTGTTCTACCAAAAAAAAAATGTAAAAAAGGCAGAGGGACATTCCACCATTTGTTGCATATTTCTATAAACCCCATCAGTGGATCACTGGCATCTGCAGCCAGGACAAGCAGTGGCACGGATGTGAGCAGTAGCATAGATACGACATGCCTCCCAGTCATGGCTTGAAGGTGTACTTCAGAAGAGCATCCCATCTGTGCAGATACTTAAAACACAGCTCTGGTATGCCAGAACCTGCCCCATCTCCTACTCTTCTGCACTCAGAGTGCAGGACGCTGAGACGGGGGGATCCCACAACCCAGCTGTGCCAGCATTTGGTGCAATACGGGCTCCTGAACAGCTGCTCATGCTCTCACATCTGAAGCCCTAGAGCGTGCGTGGTTGCATGTTTCAGAATCTGAGTACAGAGTACAGCAGCCAGCATGCCCCAAACAGGGGAATAGGTCTAAGTGGCAGAAGGGTAGGGGAAAGGTGCAAGACCACGTGAGAGAAGACGTGCATATGCCCACGTGCATGAACAAGATGGGACCACCCAACGTATGAGCCAGACAACATCCATTCCAGGTCTCCTTTCTCCTCTCTACTGTACATCTTCATTACAAAGCGTTGCAAGATGAAAATTGGGAGCTTGAGGCCAAACCAAAAATAGAAAGAATGGGTACACTCTCACAGCCCCTGATTGAAAATGGTGATTTATTTTTTCTTTATTTTTACCTTAACTGCCTCTCAGTGAGGCTACCCACAGGAGTGTCACACTGCTGCTCCTGTTGCACTATATTATAATACTAGTTTCCTCTTGCCAGTTACTCATCAAGGATTACCCCCAGCACAGCCCTCTGTTCTTTCAGATCTAGTCAAAAGGCAAATTAGTCGCAGCCTGATGGGGCAGCGCTAAATTTTTCATTACAATCTTTCTCCGGAGGTTTGGTGTTTAATAATTTGTACCGTATAAAATTTCACATATGGGAAAACATGGCACCACACAGCCTCTCCAGATGCTTTTTTTTTTTTTTTCTTGTTGCTAATCATGTGAGCCCCCCAGCTAAAGCAGTGGATTTAGGGCATAATTAAAGCTTTATACTTTAATAGTAATATGGGTAAAGCTCAATTTTGGTTTTGAGAAGAACATGCCACATTTGTAAATTCCCATTTCACTGAGGATCAATTTTCAAACAGGCTTTGTACCCAGGCTTCTTTGTTCCTGATAGACCATGGAAGTATAAACCATGTAAGCAGCTCGTGGTCTATGAAAGACGCATAACCCTGCTTAGCTGCCGCGAAGGCTTTTTAATTCCGTACGATCAATCCAAGAGCAGCGGTGGTTGTGCAGGGGACATCTGTAAGAGAGCCTTGACATCATCTGCTCTGGTTTTCATCACAGAATTTGGCAGGGGAGTCTCTCAGATTGGTCACATGAACTTCAAATCTCTGAAAGTTTTAGCTACAGCCCTAAGCAGAGCTGAAGTGATTTAACTTTGCTGCTGCTCTTCTAAACCTCCCCCCTAGCCACCACCCTTCTTCCTTCCCTACACAGCCCAAAACCCACAGGGCTGCTGTCATGCGTGGGAATGCAGAGCCTTCTCCGATCTTCCCACAAAATTGCTTTCTCCCCACATTTCTGATGAGAACAACCACCTGGAACCCACTTTGGGGATTAACTACAGCTGCACGCAGAGGACCAGCACAAGGTTTACACACCAAGACCTCTGACAACCTCGTTGTAAAGACTTAAGTGGGACCTAAGTAGGGGACAGACTCCGCAGCAGGTACTTCACAGCAAATGACCCTTCACATAATCTACTTACTGCTGTAACCTACCAAGTACCATACTGTTTCTCATCCCCAGGCATTTTTCCTTGGTTCTTCCAGAATCCTTGTATCTTCTCAGCAACATACTGAGATCTCAGTAATGACACACTGCTGCAGAGCATGACAGATAGGAAGGGTAAGTGAAAGGAAAGAAGGGGTGCTGGCAGAAAGGCCAGAGACAGATTCCTTGCACGGCTGAGACAGGAATACTTATGCCACAGTCAGCATTTTGAGGACTAATTTTAATTATTTGATGAACTCTGGTACACAGATCCCTTAAAGAAAGAAGGATCCTAGTGATTATATTCCCAGGATGACATCTTACAATACCAAGTCCTTTCCCTCTCCTCCTAAACATCCTCCTAAGTAAATTCAGGAAACACACACAGAGTAGGACAATGACCACCTTTCACAATATGGTTTTAATTCAACCCAAGCTTCTCCCATCTGCTTGGGAGACCTAGAGACTGCCTTAAAATGAACTGCTTTGGTGCAATGATAGATTTCTGATTTCGTATAAAGAAACCAGGTGATAAAGAGCCAGTCTGAACTAGCGTGGTAAAAATTTACAGTATTCTTTGACAAATCTCATGCTTCAACAGAAAGAGATTCCAGTTTTGCCATTAAGTGTCTCTATGCCCATACGTTGTGGTTGAAAGCCAGGTTTTACTCTACTAATCAGCAGCAATACTGGGTGGGGTAAAATAAAACTGTTACCACAGCCAAGCAGCTACTCAGCTCTCAGAGCCTGCAGTATGCTGACAAACATATCAAATGACCTAGAACTGAAAAATAATGACCTTGAAAGTAAAAGCTTATTTCTGGGTTTATCCATCTTTAATATCACAGCTTAAACTAAATCAGCCATGCATTTTAAGATCTATATTATATCCTTCCAAATCTATTTGAGAATGCTGAAGTCTTGAAATGTTATTTGTTGAAGTGCAGAGCTTATTACAGATCAAAATTTTACTTGCCTTCTAACTGATTATGTGTTACTTAAGTCAGTACAACTGATACAGGACAGACAGTTCCCCAAACTTAGCAAACCTTCTTAGTGTCCATGAAACCACTGAAACAAAACTTGTGATAGGTGGTAGCCAAATTTAAATACAGCAAAGGAACATATGTACTTACAAGTGTTTCCTAAATATCTTTTAAGCTGAGTAGTTCAGGTTTCACTGGCATGTATAGGTCCTGCTGGGTGAAGAGTCTCTGCTCTGTAATCCTGATGGTTTTCACCATATAACTTTATAAACACTCAGTTAGTGACCAGTTGCAAGAGTGACAGTGCAATGCTACCTGCTCACAGAAGAACATGACCCTGAAGAGGTTCACTCATCTCAATGTCTACCCGTCATTTCCATCAAATCCCTGGGCAGGAAAATACACATTTGGAGACATAACAGAGGCAAAGCCTCCATGTCAAAGAGCAAATTGGACTCTTGCCAACAGGCCAACGACAGTGATCCCCAATTCTCCAGGACATCTGCTTATCCAGCAAAACACAAGAGGGTTGTCCAGCAGACAGGACAGCCCAGGGGTTACCATATGTGACACAGCCAAGTTCTACCCAGTAGCTCTGACCTGAGGCACATTTATCTCTACTATTACCCTCCCACCCCCATTTTTTTCTTAAATAAAAGCCAGTTATACATAATGCCATTAAAGTCAGCCTCACAAACTGAGCATATCTGTAACTGCCAAAAGCATGATAATCTTCAGAAGTATGATTACTCTGTCATCATGCATCTCTACAGATAGCAATGCTCACATTATCCTTTGAACGGGAAAAGGTCAAACCACTGATGTTAAACCCATGAGGCCTGAGAGCTAGAGGACAAGCTGCAGTATCAGTTTTTGCCAGAGGAAGCTCATCCATGTTCTGACTTGGCAGGAGAAGGATTTATATCAACTTACAGCAGATAAGGAACATGGGAAATAAATACCTAAGTCAGAACTTACTAATGGGTATTATTTCTCAGATAGTAGCAAGTTAATGCCATATAGCTAGGCAACAAAGCCATGCCATCCTTGATAAAGGCATAAACACATTAAAGGAGTAATCCCTGTGTGACATGAGGTTACTTGTGCATTCATAAAATTTTCACTGCTTCTGCCAGCACTGCCTTTTAAAAATCACTGTTCTGTCCCAGCTTGATCAAACCCTGCAGCCCGCGATTTGCTTCTCCTTCAATATGCACAAACATGCAGAGAAACCCATTATAAATCCTTTTTAAAGGATAAATACAAGTCTCCTGCATCACAGATAAACCAGCAGCTTGACCTGTTTTTAGTGGTTCAGTATTATTTTCAGTATCAACTTGTCTATCAATCACACCCTGCCAGGAAAACCCCAGGGTCATGCTTTGCACCCAGGCCCTGTTTCAGAGGAGGAACTACGTGAAACACGTTGGGTCAGTCAACAACCCTGCCTCTGCCCACTGCATCTGCAGGGTGCTTTACTTTATACGTATTTCCCGAGCGTTCAGTCTGATTTCCGCAAGTTATATAAATCATATGAAGTTATATTACAGTTATATATAGATAATTTTCCTATTCAGTAGAAGCAGTAATTAAACACTACGGGTTAAGAATGTATTTGTTTTCCATTACTGTAACAGGCCCCTTCTTTTTATCAGTTGTCTTTGAAGAAAGTACAAAGTACATACAAGTAGCAGACGCTGGTAAAAATAAGCACTGTTACAAGTTGCCATGCTATGGACTAGAAAATGGGTAGCTCTTCTTCAACTTTTAAAAACAAGAAGCTAATGAAGAAAGAAATAATGATCCTATTCTACATCAAGGAATCCAGCTTGAACCAACTCCATGTTTTGTGATCTTTGTCTTCCCCTTGAGAAAATTCACACAGCAAACACAAAGCTCTTAAGATAAGGTAACTTATTCAAAACATTTACTGGGGGATAAATTTACATTCTTAGCTCGACACCCAATTTACCATTTCACCATTCTGGGTGTGAAATCTGTAGGTATTATCATAAATGGATTAATCCATCATGATTTTGTAAGCATCACTTTCCTTCTGCAGAAGGACAGTTTGGAAACCCTTCACTAGTCGTCTTAGATTTCCCTGCAGACAGGAAAAGTAGCAGAATGTCAACTACTGGAAAAGGCTGCTCACGAGAAACCTTTTTTCACTCTCTTAAGGACACTAAGAAAACTTGCAGTAAGATCCAAATTAAAAGTGAAAACTCTCATGATAAAATAGCTTAACTTATCCTTTTCCAGACTAGAATTAAAGCTATATTTATCTTTCATTATAGAAATACATAACCTAGCACAACAAGACCTCTTGAAAGGACAAGGTAATTCCTAAACTTCAGTGTAACAAGACAGTTTAAAAAATGACAGTTTCCAAGGTTTGGGCTCTGTCTGGATGTACTCATTAGTTATTGCAAAATACAGGATTGCTTCATCGCTGGCATGCACATTTGAAAATAAACACCCTGCTTCCTTAGAAGTTCAAGAAAGCCACACTCAAGTAATAAGCCAAGATTCACACATCAGGATGTGAGTTGTCAGAGCTCTGCTTAAATCACTGAAGTTCTGACCGGTTCAATTATATAGAGCGACACTGACGAAAGAAGCCAAAACAAGCACCCATCCTGGAATACCGAGTACAAAATCACGATACAGAGAATCACACAGAACATCATTTTTAAGGACCTTTTTCTTCTGGGAAACAACAGCTAAGTATGTTTTTTAAAAAATATATAAATAGGCAAACAAACATTGCATTTGTCTGTTCGTAAAATGGAGAGAGGGGAAAAGAGACTACTGTTAAAAGCAGGAAACCTCTACTGGTGCCATCTCCACCTGCAACCCTTCCACTACCCTGAAATCAAGGATATCGTGAGGCAAAAGAGATAGCTCTTTCCTTGCTGGAATTTCACAGCAAATAGTTTTACAAGCTCTGTGTTGCTTTATCAGCCATTAGTGAATCACTTTAATGGGAAAATTTACCCCAGCTCATCGGAATTGCCACATTCTAAGCAGGCTCCAAATGAAAGTGTTTTACCAAACAGAAAATGTAAGTGATATAATGCTGAACATGCCTCCCTCTTTCAACAAATAAGTTGCTAAAAACAAAACTCTGATGCCAATTTGTAAGATTTAATGAATATGCAGACTGTTAAATGAATAGACTATGCCCCAGAGCTGCTCATTTAGGATGCTGCTGCTACAATAAAATTAGATAAGTGTCCAATGAAAGCTCAGGACCCTGGGCTGGTGCTGCCTAATTGAAGTTTACAACTTTATTGGAGATTCCTTGCATCTTATACATTTGCTTTGTAGCATTTAATGGCTGGTGGCCTTGGCTCTAACTTAATTACAAATCAGAAAGGAAGGTTGTGTCAGCATGATAACATTTGGCTAAACTGAAATGTCGGTTTCAGGCACATTTCACCTGTTCTTTTCTTAATTTAACAGGACTAATAGGTCCTAATCACACAGAAGAAGCAGGTCTTAAAGATACAAAATTAAGGGGCAGGTTCTGCATGTCCTTCTTCACCAGTGAAAGCACTGGGAGTTGCTGGCACCAAGCAGCCACCAAGCAGCCCTGAACTGCAGCTGAAGGTCAGGAGAGGCCACGTGGTCAGTCCCGATCAAACGGACCCCAGGAAGGCCCAAAGCGAGGAGGGCAACAAGCTCCAGTGTAAGCCTTGTGAGCAACCAAGAGGTCACAGCTCAGAGCCGTCCTGAAGGGGAAAACACGGCAGGTGCAAATGGAGTGGAGGGTGACACCAGTCACCTGCCCAGGGCTAAGCAGCCTCCGGGCAGGGTCACTGACCCCAAGCACGTTTCACCTGCTGCCTACTGCCAGGGCAAGGAGAGAGAGGCGGGGGGCAGCAGACGCGGAGGTGGTACATACCCACCACTCTCACACACAGTTTCCAACACTAACAATAACCTGATGGAAAGAGCCGATTGGCAGATACCAAGTAAAACTCTTCAAGAAGATAAAAAAAAGCCACAGGAAAGCAAAGACTATATAACTTTCTAGAAGATAAGATGGAACGTGTTCACTATAAACAAAACCACCTCCACATCCTCCATACACAGACACGACTGTGCGGCAGTCCATTAACACTCAGTGTGTTCCACTGACTAAAAAGAAAATTTAATACATCTGTAGGAACATAGAGACAGAATAAATATCCTTATCGTTCCATTTACTGTAAATAATACTTAAGTGCAAGTCAAATATTAGCTATATTCAGCACAGCATCATAACAAAACAGGCACTGCTAACATTATGGTCCCAAACTGTGTTATTCTTAATTAACATCTGACATATATCTGCTTTTGCAATCACCCATTACTGATTAAATGACAAGGCACAATGTCAGAAGCATAATCTGATTGGCTAGTACTCAGTTACCAAGGTGTTACATTTTGAAATTGCCTGCGAATTGATTTCTTTTATTGAATTAATAAGTGTTATCATACTGTACAGAAGGTAAAATTGCTACTGAATGTGAGCGATAACATATAATTACAGAAAATCAAATCCTAATCTGCAGAGCCAAGCCAGGTGTCAACATTTTAATTGTAGTTAAGGAAGCACAGTAACACCATGGAGTGGGGGGAGGAAGGCAAGACATATCTCAAGTGTAGGAAGAACTGCATAAAAACCCAACTTCACTTAGGCATGATGGCAACCTTGAGGGATGTCAGCCACTCGTGTGTAGAAAAATTATACTTAATTTTTCATTTTAGTCTATAATCCCACATGCTGGGACACCTGATTGTCATCCAGACCCAAATCTATCTCTCAAAGTCTTAAGATCTGCATTTTTGGGAGAATTTTTCTGTAAGATTTTAGGGCATACAAGCATAAAATACAGGAATCATGCACTTCCTCCAATCTTCCCTTAAAAAAACAGAAGTCCCTTCTTTGCCCTGAAAGATCAAGTCCCTGTGAGACGGGACAGCAAAATTTTCTGCTGTAAAAAAAACACAAAGATTTTATTAACTTTAGTACCTTTACACACTGTTTCAGTGAAAAATGCCTCTTCAAGCCTTTCCCTAGTTGCTCTCCCTGTTGGTCTGCATTCAAACACTGCACTAATACAACTCCTGGCATCTAAATTGATGATGTTAAATTGGCGTAACCCCCTTGCACGGACATTCTCGAATTAGCTAGTTCCAATACATTTGATCTATATCAGCCACTCTTAAACCAATTTGAGCGCTCACGCTAACAGACTAGACCAGTTTAACTATGTGTACTCAGAAAATGATGTCGCTGAATTGCTGCAATTTCTATGGATTAAGGAGGCCTAGGAGAGCACCAGCTTCCTGCTCACGCCGCACAAAGAAGGAGCCACTGAAGCCACTGTAACCGACCTAGCACCGATTCTCACTTGGCGGTGCATAACCAACCCCCTTCCCATCGCCCCTCTGTCCAGCCTACACCGCCCAATTCCAGGTCCCCATACCGCTGCTCCTTCCTCCTCTCTGTCGCTGTCTTCCCACCATCAGCACCCAGGCCATCTTCTCCCAGCGCCATGCCCAAGAGCTTGGCTCATGATGCTGTTTCTCCCATCCTCCTGCGGGCTCGACAGGACTGTTCACAACCAGGCACCATCTGCCAGCTTTTCCCGTTGTGAACTTCTCTCATTTTGGATACTCTCTGTGACCTCTGTCCTTTGGAAGAGGGACCCATGTAGGCACAAGATGAGGTAGCATGCAGACAGGAACCACCAAGGGCAATTGACAAAGCTTTGTTCAAAGACCAAGCTGCTTCCCTACTGCACCACGAGCCAGCTACCAATTTGCAAAACATCTGTTCGAATCATCAGCTTTTTTCTTTTGTTCAGGGATAAAGAGGAAGAGGTTAAGTCATCCTGTTTGTATACAGAGAGAGAAGTTAAAAACCATGCTACTACCACCCAATTGGCAAGATATCTTGGCAGCAGGATGGCACATAAAAATTTTACATGAAACTCTTTCCAAATTAATTCCTTCTATGGCTTCTGTTTTCAGGGCAATAGTGAAAGCGTCATTCTTGAATAGCAAACCCCCAGGCTTAGCTGTGAGATTACCAGGCCAGCAAGCATCTTATCAACATAGCTACACAGCGGAGTAATGCAAGAGGTAGCCGGTTGTGGCTTTGTGTCTCAAGAACTATCAGCACACCTTACGTGGACAGACCTCCAGGGCAGCGAGGAAAAAAAGCAATCTAGGCAGGGGTACACAGCATGACAAAGTGAAGCACCCAGGCAACCAAAATTTTGGCTGGATACAGTCAAACCGTCATTGCATGGAGATAGGAGAGAACAGCACCTCTCCAGTACGAGTACACCTCAGTACTGTACACTGGCCTGTCTTTTAGACACTAATGAAGTTGTTGGAATAATAATAATAATAATAAATTAACTTACTACCGGAGTTTAAATAACATATTTTTAAAAGAAAACTTCTAAAACATGGTACGTTTAACTTGGCTCTGCAGTGATCACAGTGGGGAAAATAACTGGTAGCAGTTATATGCCTGAAAAATGTGAATTCTGAAGAGCAGAAGGAATTAGACTAGCAGAAGGTGGCTAAACTATTACAACGGGGGAAAAGATAGCTATATAGAAGAGAGACCTTTTCTCAAGTATCTTTAACTGTAGGAAGAAGTGCGTGCCAGGGAACATCACTGCAGGAGAGTAAAGCCTGTACCAATTGAGATGAACTGCACCAACTTGGAGGCCTTCTGCTAGGATGAACATCTGCAGGACCTCCACGCAGGAACTCCACAAAACAAGCAGCAGCTAGTTGTGTTTCCTTTCCAATCCATTTACAGCTACTTCCTGACCTCAACTTTACAATGTTTGGAGGCTTGGTCGTTTAATGAGCTAAAATTCATGCTTTTTCACCAACTGAAGCTATCCAGGTACATTCCTGTATCTCTTCTAGGTTGCAACCACTGCAATGCAGCAGCAATTGCTTGTTGCTCCTCAGCTGACCCCGTTATTGGAAGAACACGGGAAGGATGCTGCCTCCAACACTCCTTCACTGGACCACGCCATGCAAAAAGCATGCTGATAGCACTTGACACCTGGGGGAAGATTAGACAGAGCGGCACCACAGAGCAGCAGCGGTCTGTGTGCTGCCACACGCAAAAGAACTCCTGACCTCGGTTTGATGCATTTCTTCCATTTCAGGGAGACAGAGCTGTAACAACCAGACGTGACAGTCCCACGGCAGCTTTAGCTGATGGAAGTTATAAGCTAACCAATTCCCGCTCTTCCCTTTGCCCCCAGCCATATGTTCCCACCTTCTCTCTTGCACCAGTACCTTTATGACTAAGTGGTGAGACAATTCAGGAAATTAGCCCAAAAGAAACCAATTTATTATTTTTTTAAAATCATGTCAGCTTTTGGCTGGTTGAGCTCTCTGCAGCAGTTAGGAGCACATATGCTGCTGGCTGGGAGGAAAGGGAACATGTGGCTAGAAGCATGACGGAGGGAGCTGGATACCCTCTCCCTGTAAGCTGGGATCATGCTGGAAGCACGGCCTTGTTCTCGTGAGACCCTGTGGGCTGGCACAGCACAGGCAAGCTCCTCCTGCCCTGTTTTACAGGGACCTTTAAGAGTTCAACAGAGGAGGACCCTGGAACCCACCCCAGCTGTTTTAAAGGCATGATGTCAAATCCAGTTAGTTTTCTGCTGCAATAATCCCTTTGAATTCTGCCATGCAAACCCAGTTACAGCTACCCCAGATCTTGCTGTTCTGTGGGAGAGATTCCTGGGATGCATCTTCCTTCAATAATCTCCTGTATATTGCTGCAACCAAATTGGGTACCTACTTAATCTGTGACCTTACAGCTCCTGTCAAGCAGACTGTGACCCCCTCTAGACTCATATTATCCATTACTAAATTTTCATTTTTATTAAGCTCAGAAAAGACTTCTTTCCTTCTCCTCTAGGAAGCATGAATTCTCTTGTGTCATTTATTCCACAAATGATTTATACCAAGAGCCTGTCAACTACAGGAGATACTTGCTTGTGCCTACTACACCTGCAAGTAGCTCTGTCCTTTCCGGGTCATTACTAATAAAGCACTTATCCCTCATACAAGCACAAATGTCTCCCTGTGCTCTCACAGGTATTTATCTGAGCACTTCAGAGTCCTCAACGGATTTATCCTCACAGTGCTCTGGCAAGCTGGGCATTCGTGTGATTTCTGTTACACAGATAAAGAACAAGGCTTGGAGACTGAACTCAAGCTCTTTGCTGCTTCAAGGAGGCTTAATCTCCTGAATCAGGATGCTGTAACCACCAACCATTCTTCCTCCTACCCCTACACACCTGATTCCCCTTGAGACAGCAGGAAACTACTGGTGGTTCATCCCAAATTCTCTGCTTTATCAGCCAGTCCCACACCAGCAGAATATCACTGCCCCAAATCTGCAGAGGAGAAGGCTTCATCCTGTGGCCATTTCTTACTGTTGAAGCGCTTATGAAATGAAGCATCGAAAACCCCATGTCCCAGCCTACATGACCCGAACCATCACCCTCCCGTCCTGCTCCCCATTCACAGATGACTCATGAGATGAAGTCTCCCTACTGCTTAGCACCATTCGCTACGCAGCCAGCCAGATTTCATGAACAACAGTAAAACAAATATATTTGTCTTGCAACTAGAGTGCCAAGACAAGCAAAGGAGCAAAGCTGGGGGCCAACTGTAACACCACAGATTTTGGCAGCCAGCCCTCTTTCCAGCTCCTTATATATTTTTGTCCCAACTTTCCACCTAGTTCTCCCTCTTTTCAGTATTTCTGGGCAGATCTAACACCCACTGAAGAGCGACAAATGGCTGCATGGCTAAGTGCTTGCCCTTGAGAAATTAAGGCATCTCCATGCTCTCTCCTCTCCCACTCTTCCCTGCGTCACTTTATCAAAGGCGAGGCTGAGAAACCTGTTGCTGCTGTTTCTCTTTCAAACCCTAAAGCCAACTCGCAATCCAGAATTTAACCTCACAGCTGCTGAATACAGTTAGATTAATACAAGCTGGCCAAACAAAATATTGCTTTTAAAATGCAATTTGTGCTTGGCACTGAACATGATGGGAGAATACAGAGCAATTTGCACTACAGACCAGCTCATAACCCTATGCAGAAAGTGCTTTCATGCCCCCATTTTACAACTGACAGCCTTCATGCATTTTGGAAAGAAGCAGTAGAGTAGAAAGCCCCTGCACTAATAACTGATGTAGGAAAACTGGAAAAGTTAATTGCTTTTAATTTGTCGTAAAGTTCTCCATGTGCACACCCTCTCTTTCCAAAGTCTACAAAATCAGAGCAAGATGGTGGAAAAAATGGGGAAATTCTGGCAAGTTATGACCCTTTTAGCCTGAAAATCCTCCTTATTGATCCAAAATATACCTAGCAGTTTGTTTCTGGTGGTGTGGGGGAAAGAAAGGCATAACAAAAGGCTTTCACCCGTTACTATCTTGCCTGACCCTCATGCAGGTTCATACTGCTGCACCAATTGGCAGATGTATTCATCTGCACAGGTATTTATGGTCAATCTCTTGCAGACAAAATGCATATTTCCCCACTACAATAAAAGTCAGTTCAAAGCAGGCTGCTCTCATTGAAGTCCAAGGGAGATTTTCCCCCCCTCCCATCAATTTTAGCAGGAGTCGCGTTGGGCCTGTTGAGATAGTTTGCTTCAGGAAAATCTTCACCTGTTGATTAGGGCTTAGTAGGAAAAAAACACAAAGAATAGCTTATTTTTATTGATTACTCCAATTCCCCAAATAATTTGAAATTAATCCTCCAATTTCATTTCAAGCTGCTTTTCTGCTGCGCTTGGTTGCTGAAGGAGAAAAGATTCTGGAGAAAGCGACACAGGTGAATTACATTTGCTTAACATTTTCAGCGTTAAATAATCTGCACATAACTCAGCCTCACTCGAAAGGTACGCCGCAATGATCTGACATAAAATATAGCTCTGCTAGGCCAAAAAAGATAAAACAGGGATACCTTCATATTTAAAGGAGAAACAGTGAAGGATTTCATATTTTAATGAGATACAGATGCCGACCACTGAATGAATCACTCTGCCCATAATTAAAGTCTTCTGATGTCTGAAGACTCTTCCTGTCATGAAAACTCTTGGATGCTATTTCATCTCCATCTTAAGCCTGATTTCAGACTGAAAGAGGGGATCCAAATGTTGATGTCACCCCAGACACCACTTATATTCTCCATTTCCTTTTTGAAGAACTTGGTATTAATTTCTGTCTATTTGGATTTTTATGGGTCTTCAAGCACCCTTAGAGCTAGATGGGAGATATGAAAAATCAACAACGGACCGAGGCATTTCCAGGCACCATACTTAAGCATTTCATGCAAACCAGCAGTATTTAAATTAGGGAACTGTCACACTAACATTCAAACCACAGAATAAAATTAGAAAATTTAACTTTCAAGTACACAAAGAACACAAGACTATTTTACAGTTTTGCTGATGTTTCAAATTTAGCAATCTTAAAGACCCTAGGCAACTGGAAGTTACAAGGAGAACCTGAACCTTTATTCTTATTATCCAGCTGGACTACCTGGGGCACAGGGGGAAGAAAGAAAAAGCAGCTTCCAGGTACACAGTCCTCTCATGAGATGCCTAAAATCTCATGTCTTACTGGTTACTGTCATGTCCAAAAAATGCTTATCTTTTTTTCCAATTAAATTGGAATTCTGTATTTTCATTTACTTACCACTACTACTCCCTGGGCATGAATAAATCTCTTAGCTTTTCTGCTATGAAGTAAAAGGATGGTTAAAAAAAAAATAAAAATATCTTGGGCTGAAAAATCACCTGAGGGTACTCTTGCTTCATTTCAAGTGCAGTCTCCCCAAGGAAACCGGTCCCCATACTTAACTAGCCTTCTTGTTGCAAATTTTTCCTAACTTCTCTTCTGATAGCCAGTATCCTCCTTGAAACAGTGACATTCAGAATGGAACATATCGTACCCACCACCAGAAACAAATTAAATGAACAGAATGCCTTGCATATTTTATAATAAGCCATATTTTTATGTCCTGATGATATTTTTTTTTCCCCTATAACAAAATGGCATTGCAGATCCAGGGATATTTAGTGATCTCCTGTAACCCTGAAACACTCCACACACACTTTATTTTATAACTTTTAGCTGAACAGGTACCTGACCAGTTCTGGTGTTTTACAGTTGTTCATTCCTTCTTTGTTTAGCACTGCTAAGCCGTAACCTATTTTTTTCAGACCGTTTCTATTATTTCAGATCTCCCTGAATCCTAGCCCTGAACTCGGCCGTGCTTGTACCTGTCTCAGCTTAGCATGACCTGCAAAAGTGAATAACTGTGCTCTCTAGTATGCCATCCAAGTATTAATGGAAGTGGTGACTACTGCAGGAGCCACAGGTCTCCAGCTGTTCCAGGGCCTGCTGCCTTTTATGTGCTTAGACAAAACGTGATCATCTTTATCATGCTTTTCTGAGAAAAAAAATAAAATAAAAATTTCTTGGCATTACAGGCTTCCCAGCCTACAGCTCCTCCCTTTCTCCCTTTTTTAAAGATAACCCTTTAAGTTTTCTTTTCTCCAGTCTTCTCAAGCCTCATTTGTCCATAGGTTTTCAAAGATTATCACTAATGGCACTGAAATCACTTCAGCCAGTTTTCTAACTACCCAGAGCTGAACTGCTCCAGGCCCTGCTAACTTAGGTATTCAGACCTATTCTTTTCCTCTTGCCTGATGGTGTGTTGGCTGCGAGGCTGCAGCTGACCCTCTCAGGAAGAACAGAAAGGATAAAAAAGTCATTCGGCACTTCTGCTTTCTCACTTCCATCTTTTGAGAGCTTTTCCTTTTCACTGAGCAGTGGACCCACTCATTCCCTGGCCGAGCTCTTGCTAAAATACATTTATAGAAACCCCTCTGGCTGCCCTTTATGTCTTTTGCCAATTGTAGCTCATTTGGACTTTGGCCCTCCCATTTTTCCTTGCACGCTCACATTAAATTTGCTCTCAATAGTTTGACCCACTCTCCAATTTTTTTATGTTGCTTTTGAGTTTCAGGTCATTAAAGAGCCCATGATTTCGCTAAAGTAATCTCTTACTACGTTTCCCATCTGTCCTCTCCATTAAGGGAGTTCATACTTGCGCCATTAAATTTGCTTCTCTAAGAAACTCTCAGCTCTGACTGAAATTCCTTTTCACTCCCCCAGCAGCTTGCCAAGGCCATAGCGCTGAGCCGACTGCAACCAGCTTCCTTGAAACCCATTCTCTTCTCCATGCCGCTCTCCCTACTTTTGTTCTTAATCAGCACTCTGGCAGCCTAGAAATATTTTCATTTTAGAAAACCTATTCTGCCCAGGTAGACCAATTCTCTAAATTTCCCAACCAAGGACTGAATTCCAATTTACAGACCAGTTTTGCTTTGGGTTCTGGAGATGAACAAGTGTGTACTTCAAGTACTCTGAAGAAATTTCCCTGCCAAAGTCTCACAGCGAAATCTGTCCTGTTATATAGCATCACCCCAAGACAGACGAATTTGCAAAGAATGAAGAGTGGGGCGGGGGGTGGGGAAATCTCAGACTTTTCTGGAAGGACAGACATGTTCTCCAAAGCATCTGAGTCTCTAGAAAAGGCTGCAGAATCCGCCTTGCTGCTGGCACAAGACAGAATGAAGGATTTAAGTACAGGGTCTAAAATTCTGTGCGCTGTTCTAGATAATTTATACCTGTCCAAATGATGCCTCTCCATTCCTTAAAGGCTCGAGGAGGCAGCCCTGACCCCAGTCCTTTCAACATCCTCTCTCTGCACAGGAGATACTTATATCCTACTGCCATGCTTAGCTGCACAGTAGCAGTCAATAGGAAAGAGTGATTTAGACCGAGGAGCTAAGAAAGCAAATGTTTTTATAGCGGCCCCTAATACTTAGAGTAGGGAAGGAAGATGACAGTGTGTACAAGGGAGCCATTGAAAACAGCAGCACTGCTCCTAACATGTGCTTAGAAAGATATCTGTTATCTGGGGTTTGCCAGCTGGCTCCTGTATGCACAAGATCCCCCTGCCTTTAACTCTGCTTCACCATTCCCAGAAATGCAGCCTTTGCCCTGAAGAAAAATCCCATCCCGCTGTCAGCTGTGATTAGCTGGCCCCAAACAGCCCCTGCTAGCCAGGCTTCGGCAGGGCATGTCCTGCAGGGAGCCAGGCTGTCCCATGGCTCCTCCCTGCCCGAAGGGAGCTGCCAGCACCCTGGCTAAATCCTGGCAGCTCTCCTGAAGGTGCCTGTAAAAGAAATGCCTTTTAGCTCCTCCAAATCCCCATCATCCCTACTACTACTATCACCCATTATCTCCTGCAACAGCAGAACCCCATGTTTTAGGTAAAATCCCCAAACAATCCTAGGGAACAGACTGTGCCCTCCACTCAGAAGGAAAGCAAACCCTCTCCCCATGGTCCCTGTTAATCCCACCTGCAGGAATCCACCTTCCTTCCCAACACCAAATCTGTCAATGGTTCATCTTAGCCACTAGGCACCAGACCCGGCTGGGAGGACCAGCACACCCACCTCTAGCTCCACCTCCAGCCCTTCAGCAAAGGTGATTCTCCTGCACCTACTCCTGAAGCCCAGTTATCACCAAGCCCAGAGGAAGAAACCTCTCTTGGCCCTTGCAGAGAAGCAGGACTTGTTGCCACAGGACTGATAAAGCATAAACACGGTGCAGTGAGTTATCTACAGCCTGATCCATATTACCAGCTTAATATCTAGCTATTCCCTATAGGGGCCATACAGCTCCATCTGTAAATCTTTCAAGCTGCACCTTAAAATAACTTGGGTCCTTGCTCCCGTGACTGTCTTTGGCCAAAACCTGCTCCTAAGAACATCTGGACACTGTCAGTACGCCCTCTCACAGAAATTAAGACTATAGTGATCCCCTACAGAAGCAGTATTTCTCCTACTAATTTGCTTTTACCCAACTATTTGCACCTCCATGAAGCATCCTAAGCTGTCTATATTAACATTTGGGTTGCCAGTTTGTTTTTCTTTATAGTTTGTTTCCATTTATGGTGTGCTTCTCCATTTAATATTAAAATTGACAGTGACAGATCACCACCCTTTCTCCAAATTCACTAAACTGTTTAATAATACAGTTTTTCGAAACAGATCTGTGGCTCATACACACACCCAGGCAAAATAAAGATGACAGCACATTTGAACAAGGCAGCAATAAAACAGTGATAGTAATAAAGAATAAAAATGCTACATCAGGTTGCCATGGGAACCAGCATTCAAGGACTCCAGGTAATGTTGTAAAACATGGCACCAAGCATAAAGCAGCTAAGCAGGTTAAGAGGTTATTTATTAGGCTGCAACATGTTGTGCAGTGCCCTCTGGTGAGAGCGCAAGACAGACACAAACGGGTTCAAAACAGGAGGTAGAAGACGCAAGAATTTGTGCCCTGCTCGTATCACCTGGGAGCTGTCAGCTTGGCAGCTGCATAAATTGGAAGGAACCGGTGTGTGCCACAGGCAGCGTGCAGAAGGTAAAGCTGCACGCAGAGCTACGGAGAGGTGATGCCAGGACACGCACCCACGCTGGCTTTAATCTCCCTCCCGTAGGAGCCAAGAGAACTGCAGTGCACCAGGGCCTCCAGGAAACGTTCCAGTAGGTGGGACCTGCCGACCTTGGTGAAGCGCTGCTTTTCCTGCTGAGGGTAATGGGACTAGCTAAGATGAAAGCTACACTAGGTATGACTAAGGCCAGTAAGCACGATCCTTCGTCAGGGTATGTTTTCTTAAGGACTGAAAGTGTAACTGTTCCATGCCCAGAAATTTCACCAAAATTAGCAGCAGTTCCCCATGTGAAAGAGTGGCAAAGCCAGGTTCAAGACTCACATGAGCCCTGGGACGCTGCACGCCTGGCAGAGGACACACAAAGAAACAATTCAACAAAGGAGCCCATGTGCAAAAAGTCGAAAAAAGCAATTCAACAATTCAACTCAAGGTAAAAGCCACCCTAAAGCATCCTTTCCTAAATGAGACAAAAATACACAGGTTATCAAACACAAGATCTTGACAACACAGAACCTTTTCCACGACTGCACCCCCCACATACAGAACAGAGGGTGCTGCACGGCACTTTGAGGGCAACGTGCTCCACTACAACCTCGCAACAAAACTGCAGGCTCACACAGACGTTGTGGCTGATGGTCATTTCTGTCACTGCAAACAGCAGACATCCAGGCCTCTTTCCAGGTACCATTAGTTAACCATAAGCTTTTATCTGGGGGAGCGCAATAGGTTGCTTAAAAATATCACAGCACATGATTGTGGTTTTTCCCCACAGGCCTTTCTGTGGGAAAAACAAATAGAAAATCCAGTTAAATGATTCTGAGTAAACACTGTTAACATTTTGTATAGATCAGCTCCTCCAAAACTGGAATCTGAGCTAACACCATCCTATCCCATCATCCTTCCTGTTACACCTAAAGTAGTGGAAACCATAACACAGAGAAAATAATTTTTAAACCTGCCAAAACCTTGCATAACACAAGGCATGGCTGGATTAACTTTTTCTATCAGCAAAGCCAGACTATTTAGCCTAATATTCAGCAGCGCTTTCAGTGCAGCTTTCCTCTGTCGGGACTAGGGTCAGCCCACGTCCAGCCTGCCAGCACTGCTCTGCCAACAGCCAGCTCCAGTACCCACAGCAGCTCTGTGGCTAGCAGAAGACTCTAATTTGTCTTTGAACTGCAGAAATACTGCTGGGGGGGTGGAGGTGGGGCTGGAATATGAAACCCAGCTCTCCTAGTTTTCCCCTGCACTGTTAGAGCTGTCAATTCAATTCTCCCCCCACTAAGTGGCACCAATGCACCACAAACCACAATGAAAACATCTGTACAGACAGCTTATAAATAAATATTCCCCCGGCTTCCTGAACCTGGCCAGCAGCAGGGGAAATCAAACAAGCGGGGGACTGTGTGTGGGAAAGGGCTGCGGGCAGTGCTGCAGGCCAGCTCTCCCCCAGTGAGATGGCCTCCATGCCACTGTGGCAGCCCTTCAGGCTGGCTCTCCCCCCTCATAAATGTTTTAATTACATTTCCAAGAAGGAAAAGCAGCATACAGGGACGTGAGAAAAGAGAAAAAGCAAACAAGCAATCTTGTGTTAACTGTACACCCCAATACCTGCTCTTGCTTTGAAAAGAACAGGGGTGCAGGGACAGCAGCAACACCAAAACCCATGCAGCACTCAGTGAAGCCCAAGCCAGACTCCATGCTGTTCAGCTGCATGTAATGCACACCACACATCAAACCATGAACGCCAAAGCATTGCCATTTTTCTTTCAGACAGCCCTTGCAAGGCGCTTTTGTTGAGAAGAGCTGTAAAGACTGCCCTCATCTCCTGGCTGAATCACCCTCAGCTTTGCCCAGCTTTACCTGCCAGATACTTGCGGTACCATGGAGTGGATACATGGGGCAGGGATAACTGCTGTAAATCAAGTCTACTGTGAAAAAACAAATATATAGCTCAGACTTACTGTAGCTGGGAAAAGGTTGTGCAAATCACAAAACCTATTTATGTTAACAATCGTGCAAAAGCAGGAGCTAACAAGGAAAAAGGTCTAGGAAGTATCTTCTCACTGGCACTCTTTGAGAAAAGTGACAATTAACCGAAAACATATCAATGAACAAATAAATTACTAAGCAAAAATGTACTTCACTCACACCAATACAAAGGGAACAACTGTGCAGTTTGGGACATTACAGTTTCCCTTGTCATGGCTTACTATTTGGAAGAGTGATGGCAATGGGCACTGCTAACTTGTGAAACCTGGCCGTGTGCTGACCAAAGTTCAAAGGACATCTTGTTCAAACTGGCATGTCACAACAATTTATTAGTGATTGCTTATTGTAGGTATTTCAGCTGAAGTGCAACATCAAGAGGTGTGACAATCACACTGAGGCAGACAAGAGACTGAAGGACTATGTTTCAAAAAGGATCAAGAGATGACAGTAGTCTGCACTGAGTACTAGAGGAGAACAAACAACTCTCTATATGAACATGGCACTGCCTTTACAGCTGTTTTCATCATTGAACCATGGTAACCTATGGTATTCATATACCATAGGATGCACAGCAGCTGATGAATGCACAGGTGATCCCTGTAATCTGGGTAACGCCCAGACAGGAAAAGCAGAAGCTGGCAGTGATGGAAGATGGGTCTCAGTGGTTGCACCAGCATCTGTCTCACATTTGCTTCAGCAGAAAGCTGCTAGGAGAGAGCAGCTCCCTAACACATTCCCATGCAGGCCAGCCTGGCCAGACACCCAGATCCTGCTGCTGGAAGCTGACAGACACTGAAACCCCCCAGACAAGGAGAACTGCCTGTGGCTTGTGGTCACCATACTCCAGACCAGACATACCAATCCACCCTCTTAAATTAGCAATATGCAATGGCCACAGAGGAATAACTTCTGTTCACCTACAATAAGGTTAAAGAGTCACAATCACCACCTTTTTATTCCAGAAAATCTGAGCAGCTATCCCTAAAAGGAGGGGGGGGGGGGGGGAAGAGTTCATAGGTGCCTCAAGTGTATTTGGTTTTAGAACACTCACAGATGTAGTACTGACATTAAAGCTCCAGTGCACTGAATCCAAAACAGGGAATAAAACAATCCCATTGGTCTCAAAACATTACACATACCCTACAATGAGCACCGGAACATCGTGTCACTGGCTATGGATGTTGACTTGCTTCTTTATGCTCCCTCCACCTTCCCAATGCAATATCCAACAGCCGATTATTCTGTTGTTTGTAGTAGACTGAAGTAATTAAGCTTAACCCTAGTCCTGTGGGAGTCCCAGAGAAGGTTAGTGATCCACAGGCATGACATGCTGTTATTTATAGCTGATTAAGTTCTATTTATCTACATTTAAATGTTGCAGGAGATGGGAGAGATCCCAAAACACATCTGTGTCTTATTAGAAACACCAGCTGTGTGCGGTTGCTTAAAGTTTGCCTTTCTTGAGAGGTTATAAGGAAAAAAAACCCAACCCAGAATAATTCAAATTCTTCACTGCAGCTAAATAAATTGGTGTGGTTTAGCCATAATCTTCAAGATGCAAGCCTGACATCCCACGCAACTGAACCACTTCTGGGGTCAGACTCAACCCCAAAATTAGCCAGACCACTTTGAAGCTCCTCTGAGCGCTGTAATTGCATTTAATTTTTACTGTAAGATTGTTCACATCTTAAGAGACATGAGAAAGGTGACCAGCAGGTCACAAATCAGGTCTTTGGAGTCTTAACTTCTGAGCCTCTATGCATTTAGGAACAGTACTGTGGTTTCAGTAGTAAGACCATCATTGTATATATGCTCTATTTTCACACACACATACAAAGGAAGATGAGCAAACTGAGGGGATGCAATTCTGTCACCACCCTTTCCTTCAGACAGATGTGGTCCTATGGTCTACATTAACAACACAGATTGGCATTAGAACCTTTATGTTTGCTCCTCTGTGTAATTCAAGTTACTGAATTTTTGGTGGTAGAGAACAGTAACAGAAATACTTGCACGTAAGAGATATAAATGTTCTGTATAATAGTAACTCAAAGTCAGGCTCTAGAGGAAGGGACATGAGTGTCGTGTCACCATTAGCACCAAATCACAAGAGGTGATGCAGTCACCTTGTAATTGCCGAAGAAGAATGTAATGAAGGAAACAGTAAGCTGATGTCTCCTATAAGACCCCTCAAACATCGAGATTAGCAACAAAGAAATTTAGCAAGGACATCTAGGTCTTGTGGCTGCAGAACTTTAACTCTCCACAAGATGCTTCTGAAGAAGCTATCATGTCTTCCCTATCCTACTGCTTTGCATACAAACGATACGTGATTTGTGAGATTTTCTTATGTAACTGTTCCAGTACAGAAAAGGTAGCTGAGTTTCACTTTCAGCATCACCTGAAATGAAGCTGAGATTCAAAATGAAACTTTAGGGTAAAAAGTGAAACCTCTGAGTTTTGCAAATAATTCTTTGAAATGCCCCACCAGAGCTTTGTTAACTTACTGCACAGGAATCAGTGAGACTGTATCCACAGGAGCTCTGTGCACCCTGAAGGAAGGACACCCACAAGGACTACCTTCACCCAAGCCACTGACTGTAATCTTCTGATGGAAGATGAACGAGCTGTCAGTCACTCCACACAGACAGAATTGCTGTGGCAGCTCACATCGGGCTTCATTTGCAATCCTCATGCATAGTTTGACCTGGGTGGTAAAAGCCATCCAGCTCTCCCCTTGCAAGCCCTCTTGAAAGCTTCAGGCTCTGACCATCCCCACACAATGCTGTAGCCAGCTACTCCTTGCTCTTACCAGTCCCAGCACACATCTACTCAAGTGATGCAAGTGTGGGCTGATATTAACAGAGCGTTAAACCTCAAATTAAGAGTATGGCTGGAGAAAGCCTAGGGTATTTCCAGTTTCCCCAAGAAAGGCAATGCTGCCAGCTCTTTGTTTTGTTGTGAGACACGTTCTGAAATTTGCTGGAACAAAAGAAATGTTGAGCTTTCATTAAGAGAAAAAAAAAAAGTGTACAGTCTCAAGTCAGATACAGACTTGAAAAAATAGCCCACGAGTGCCTCAGTGCAATCAGAGGAATCTAACCCAGTACTGATTAAGCACCTCAGTTGTTGGGTAGCTTATTTGTTCATTCTTATTATTTGATTAGGTTTGATAACTCAAATAGTTTGGTGTCATATTTCTGCTGTGGTTCATCTTTTGCTTAATCACTCTTTTACAGGCCTCCTGTACAATCCTAAGAAAATCACGTAGTCACCGTACACTTTAGTCCAGTATTTCTAAAAACAGTCTGATCATTCTTTTTCTTCCAATTTTGACTGACTTATTTACCTAGTGTCATCTCTTCTAGAGCTAGAGATGGTTTACACCATGCCTCTCAGGATGTCTCCAGTGTGACTACCTAAGTAATACAAAAATCAACAAACTATCATCACATCAGAAACCTAATCTTCACAATCTCAAAAAATAATCTGTTCCAGAGCTTCCACACTAATGCTGCCCCACTAGAAACTTGCTATGTATATGCTCTTATCCACATACAAACAAAGAAGTTTTAGCTCACAGCGATCTCGTAAAACTGATGTTTTTAGATATAACCAATATACAGAATGGTCAGCCTCTTAACTGCTGTTTTCTCTTACTGGTGCTTTTCGGTGACGTGTTTCAGCGGTTGCAAACATATATGGGCATACATTTAGTCAGTCAACTACCAAAAAGATTCCTCTCATATTACAGGGGGAAAAAAGGCATTTCAGGTTAAAAACAAGGGGGAAAAAAACCCCAAACCAACAACAAAGCAAAGTCTGGTTACTCCAGAGTACAGTTTCCCCTGGTACTTTGTGTTGCAATTATTTACATATCCCCAGATAGTCAAACTGATGTGGTCCAAAGTTTTGTTGTGGACTTTGTAGAACATGTTGTTCCTGTGCCAACTAGAACACACTTAAGTGTGTTATCAGGCTGAACGATGGAACAGAGGATACACTACATTTGCTACTAAAGAAAAAAAAAAAAATCAGTAAGCTACAGAAACACAGTTCATCACAAACACCAAGTCAAAAAAACCACAACAAAATGCTAAAACAAACCCAAGTACACTACAGGAAGTAGGTACGAGTTGCAACCACCTTGACATCTCAAGGCTCCTTGGTCTGATGAAACAGCACTAGTAACCATGCAGCTCCTCAACAACTTCAATGCAGGGGCTCAACAGTCAATACATTAGCATACATTTCAGCCCAGAAGGTAAAGAAATGTACTTGAAAGCTGCAGCTGAAGGCTTCCTCACATACTGTCCCAAATAATATTTTCTCCATCCTTACAGATGCAAGATAAAAAACACATAACTTGTAAACACTCACCAGTTAGATAGCTGCCAGGTTCAGCAGCTGCAAACCTGATGCCCTGCCTGACACAGCTCCAAGAAGAGCTGCACTCTTATAATCACGGGACAAAAATAGGTTGTCTGGTAAACACAGCAGCACAGCATTGCAAAAGGCAAGGTGGAGATCCAGTCTTACCAACGGGACACTCCTCTTAATACTCGTATAATAACAGTAGCATTTGTTACAGATCAGTATGTTACAATGCTCCTCAGTATGAGAATTAAAACTGTCCTTTTCTGCCAGCAATACCATGTAGTCATTAAAAAGGTAATGCTTTTAGATAGAATGGAAGTAGTGTAATGCAAAGTGCTCTGCTGCCCACCAAACCAAGAGAAGTTTAGCTGTGACCAGACAGAGATTATTTCAGAATTTTGTAAAAACAATTAATACACAAGATGGGTAATTATCTCAACAGACACCTCTTCCCCATGCTTATTTCATAATATTTAAGTTTATCCTTTGGCTGGGCAGGCTAAAACCCCATTTGTAGACAAGGAATGCCTGGATGCACTGCTTTACTATTAAGCCTAATGAGCATGAGCAGAAAGCAAAGACCACTAAAAAGAACATCATGAAAATTCATCCTGAATTTCCATTTTCTAACTATAGTCCTACAGCTTCAGTGTTTTTCCTATTGTTCATCTGCATTCTATAGTTTCCCTGCTTCCTCATTTCAAATTATATTTACATAAAAAACAAATCAATTTAAATTATTTTGAAAATCTAAGCAGCACACACTTTCAGAAGTGCAAGAGCTGCTAAATGCATGATTTATTAGAAGAAAGCCAGAACCAAAATAAGGCCATACCACATAAATCATCTTCAATAAGAATTAGACAAAAATACCACACTGGTTTATGCAATCCTTCTTCTGTCCCTGTACAAACAGCACACACGTATGGGATGAGGTCAGGGGGAGGTTTGTTACTAGCCTGTATCTGAAAAAACCACAACATCACAAAACCCAAAATATAACAGTCAAAACTAGTGTAAGTGACATAAATGTACTGCCACAAACATCAGGTAGATTTGTAAGGACTGCTATTTTACATCCCCATTAAATTAATTGTCATAAACGAACAGATTTTTACAGGAACTTTGTATTTTGGGAAGTAGCAGGAGAACACTACCAAGCACAATGAGTAACCCAGCCTCTTATATCCTCATAGCTTCTGAAACTCTATGCTCAGCTCAGTGCGCGTAAATTGGATCAGATGGCAAGCAGCACAGAAGTACCTTGTTTTTCTTCTTCCCCTCAGCATTCACTTCCACTCCTCAGCACGGGTCACCTCCTCTACACACACGCACCGTTTCCAGAAAGTGCTCAGAAGTGGCTGCGTGTCTCAAAATAATGACGATCCAAAGCAAGAGCTTAAGCACTTAAACAGAAATACGAAACAAAAGAAGAGGGGCGGAGGGGAAAAAAAATGCAGTGGAATAAATCCAACCAGAGCTTCTCAGCAGCTCTGTGAGCCCCTAGCAAGTGCCAGCAGTTTCAAAAGCGCTGTCATCTCTAAACTGTTATCAAGGTTTTATCGCACTCGAGTTCTTATCTAAACCAAACAATCACTAGAACAGCAGCCGATAAGGCATCCTGACAAGGTAATTTCAGCAATTTAAATCCACAGCTACAGCCATCATACACCCAGAATATTTTAACACTCTTTCCAGTTTAACCTCTAATCTCTCTTCCTCTATTCTTTCCAAACACAGGGCCAATTTCTCTCTCTTACAGCTGGGCGCGCTTCCTGCCATCGCTTGTGTTACGGGCAGGTGCCCTTTGAGCTCTCCCCCCTCTGGCTTGTGCAGCCCATCCACCAACGCCAGCTTGCTTGATCAAAAGGATCATTATTTTCTCTCTGAATTCAAGTGGCCATTTTCCCTGGCCTGACAAAGGTCCATCATTAAAAGCGGTGGCTACATCTGTCACAAGCTGTGTGTGGGAAAGGAGAGGGAAATCGAAGCAAACATGAGGCAGGATCAGCTTCGGCCCTGGCGTAACTGGGTGTAACACAACAGAAATATTTTATTTGTAGCCTTGTGGGACTTTCACCTACAACATCTCACCCACATGTCACAAGGCAGGATTAGCTCAGAAGCCTTTTAGCTCAGTGTCTCCTCTTCCAAAATCTTTCATTGGCCAGAAAATCCAGTGTATCCTTTCCTCCATTTTTGCTCATAACAGACTTTTTACATCAGGCCAGACTTTGATTTATGGGACATCTGAAAACACTTATTCATGCTAAATGTAGCTGGCAAGTGACATGCAAAACCAAAACAAAACCAGCTACCTCAAATGGACAGAAGCATCAGCTGATCTGATGCAATTTCTTCTGGACACACCAGACACAGCCTTGACACAATTCCTGATTATTTCTCTCCTTATGCTGGAGCAGAAAAGAGATAGTAAGCTACTAACACATTCCTGTGTCTCTAAAACTAAGGAGCAACTTGACTGTATCACATAATGTTTATGTACATAAGACAGGGCAAAGCAGTTTTAGAACCACGAGTTTACTCCTGGCTTTCCATAGCTCCAGTGAGGCGGGGGTGCAGAGCACGGCTCTTGTGCAATCAGTCACCCTGGGCACACCCAGCATCTGCAAGGGCATCAGAAACAACAGCCAGAGCTACTACAGTTACTTGAGTAACGAAAGGAGAGTTCCTGGAGTAAACTGCAACCGGGCCCCTTCTGTGGTGCCATATCTGACTGTGTGTCAGAGCTGTTGGCTTCGTATCAACAGAAAGTGATCGGTGTAAACTAGAGAAATTGCTCAATTCCCTCAGGTTGAACTTTCAAAATCAGGAAAGGGAATTAAAGATTTCTTGGCATATGCACACAGGGAAAAAAAAAAAACCCACACCAAAAAACCCAATCCAACCAGATGCTGCAAAAACCAAGAAATCCCTTCACTAGGGATGAAGAATTCCTTTACACCCTATTTCAAAAAATTTCTTCAATCAAAACTTAATGAATCAAGAGACAAAACAGATGCAGAAACCCATTTTCCTCTATAAATCATTGTGTATGACATGTGAAATGCAAACTAATTTCTTTAAATTGCAAGACTTAAATGTGGTTATAGAAATAATAGACTGTCTTCAGATTTTAATCAGATAAAATATATCTTGAGTTTCAGAAAAATTACCCAGCTCAAGTAGGAACAGGACATATAAATATAACATGCCATCCTTCACTAGCCCAGAGATTGATGAGTTATTTGCTTTCTCTCCCAGTGTGAAGACTAGTAATTTTAAAATTCCTGAATACCTCCAATTGGGACAGTAGTGGGTCTCTAGCATCAGGGAAACCCAACAGAAGTTAACTAATTTACTGGGTTTGAAAGTTTTGATGTGCTCAAATATTGCTCTAAACGAGGCTACATTAAGATCCAGATAGCATGAGTATCTAACACAAGGGGACAAAACAGATCATCTAGTTCTAAAAGGATGTGCAGATTGTACCAAAATACACATCATCTTTGTGTTCCTCCTCCATGGCTCAGTGGGGGTGGGGAGGTGGAATTGGGGCTGGATATTGTATTCAAGTGAGTCTAAATAGTAAAATATTTGCAAGGACTGTGCGTTACGCCGGGGTCCAACTGGTCTGCTTCAAGAACAAATAAACATTACAGTTTAACCTGTTCCTTCAACCAACCCAAACGCACAGCAAACCCGCCTGTGAAAGCACAGTTATGATACATCCACTCAGCATTTAAAACATCCAATCTAACTTGCCATAAACTGTCACTTCAGGCATTTATGGCAGACAGTAAACACATGCTTATCAGAGAACAACTGCACCCTGTGAGCTCAGCCAATGGAGCAACATTTCTTATCAAATCAAAGGATTATCAGGGAAGCTAACAAAAATAAAGGTTACACCATATGGTCTCCTCCTTTTTACCTCTGCTCCATCAAGACGTATGACTTCAATTAAAACTACATTGCTCAGACTTTGCAGACTTACTTCCTCCTTGTCTGCCCTTGAAAGAAAAAGCCTACCTTTAGAGCACGACACATGGAAACAATCCCCTACAAAACCCTGCTGAACTTGACAAATATCCCATCGACCCAGCTTTTGCCATCAGAGGCCCTCACTCGTGCCCACCTGCAGGAATCGATAGCCTGACATGGCAGTGTTTACCTTATGTGAGCCCCCTCCTGCATCCCGCATCTGCTCACACGTGGCTTCCTGCACTTCAGCAACAAAATAAAGGTCAAGAGGCATCACAAGCAAGCGTGGCGTGCTTCTGTGCGGGGGATATTTGCACAGTCACTGCTATCACATTTAAATTCCATCAATGGAGACAATTTCTGCTGTTAGTGCCAAATAATGATTTGGTTAACCAAATTAACAAATGGAAGGAAAAAAGGTAATAAATTAGGGAAGAACTCAGTTTCCCTTATGCCTGCCTTTTATCAGCTGTCTAAAAATACTAGCTCACGTTGCTTGTACAAAAGGTTGCGTGAACAAGGGCATTTATGAAGCACACAGAAGCAGATATTTTTGTTTGACCAATACAATTATTAAAGCTCCCTTCAAAAAGCACATTTATCCATAAAACCAGTAATTCCTCCTCCTGTGGTTGTTACGTACCACACCACAGCCTTGCTCTCTCACTGGTAAGGTAACAAAAGCTCCTTCAAACACAGTAGATTGATCCAACTTACTGCTTGTAACTTAAATGGGCTTAATTAACAATCATTTCATTAATTGTTGCTTAACAGTTGATGCCATTAGATCACCTTCCATCCATAAGTTTACAGCAGCAGCACTGGAAAACAGCCACATAAACGGCAGCCAGAGAGATACCGAGAAGCAGGTTTCCTGTGTGGTTATATTCACACTGTTTTCTAAATAATTGCTATTAAATTCAATGCAAGTGTTTATACTTACATTCACACAAGTAAATCCCTAGATTCAACAGGATCAGAAGAATTTCAAGGTGCTGAGCCACTGACAGTCAGCAAACTGTACCTGAGGTCTCCTCTGCTTCCAAGGAACGGGCCAGCAAAGACTCAACATGAGCAAGAGATCCTCTTGATTTTTTTATTATTTTTTTTTTATTCAGATCGGGTTTTTCAGATTACAAAGTAGCCATCAATACTATCACAGGACTAGATAAATGATTACTTTTAAAAAAATTCAGTAGAAGCAGCCAAACTCCTCACCACTTTAAACAACACTACTACTACAATCCATGCTCCTAATCTTGACATGTGAAAGTTCCTTCTAACACATCTATCTCATCAGATATTATAAATTAACCTGAAAAACAGAATTACCCTGTAAAGTGGTCTGTTATTTCTCTCTACTTTTGATATGATCTAAGAATAAAACATGTAGGGTTTATAACCTGTTGTTGACAACACTTTATTTTGCTGAGCTGTATGATCTGAAACAAGAAACATTCGTTTGTACTTACAAACAGAGATTGATTTTAATCACTATTATCCATATTGCTGCAGTGATATTGCCCGGTTTTGACAGCATATAACTCACTTCTCTCTGTGCCATCACAAAAGGTAATCAACATAATACTCTTACAAGCTGGAAAGACATCTTCCTACTATTCTGCTGTCACATAGCCAAGCACACACTACTCTTCTCTGCTCAGCCCAAGTGCAACTTGGCCACTGCTGCTCACAATTCTTACAGCTTAGATACAAACAGAAATTACTACAAATTGAAGCAGGGTATGAATTTATATGTGTGATACTCCTTCAGATAAGGAGTCACTTTATCGGACTGAATTAAGGTAAACTGCTAAGAGAGCCATGTGGTGAGCCCTTTCAGGTCATTTCTCCTTGTAAACAAGCCCTAAAATACCTGGAGGCTGCTGAACGTGCTGCATGGGATATCTGCTCTGCCCTGAGGAGCATCCTGCTACCTCAGCTCCTGGTACCACACCTCCTTCTGAGGTCCTCCTCGGATGACTAGGAATGGTCTCAATCGAGAAGATCTTTCCTATTGATTAGATGGGTTGTTTTTTTTCATTTCATCAAGTCTTTAAAAATAGCTACTCAATGTATTCTTTCAATAATAATGAAAACTTCTTTGCCAACAAAAAACATGAAAGCACTTCCAATTTTCATTATTTTTTAAAAAAAATCATTGCCATATAGATCTGTACTGTCTTCATGGATTACCTATGTATGCTGTCGTTACCAAGCCAGGTTAAGTTTAGTTCTAGCATAATGCACTTACAACTCAGTGAACTCAAACACAAACCCTCCCTGATAAGCAAGTAATAAAAATCTGTCCTCTATTGCCACCAAGGTAATTCATACTTTAATATACCTATTATTTCAGTACTAAGATTATTTTACTGCAGCAAATTTACTTCCTTCATGAGGAATTCAAAGAGAAGAAAATGCATGAGAAACACTAAAGCAAAACTCAGATTCTGTGAAAGATCAGAGAACAAAAAAATTCAGATAAACTGAAATTAATACTGATACTACAAGAAAGGACAACTTAGAATAACATTATTTCTTATAGTGTTGCTAGGATAATTTGAAGAATGTCAAGACTAAGCATTTCTATACTGCACTTCATCGAAGACTATCAGACAATAAGCATTAAACAGCTCACTTCACAGCCGCCTCAAGGCCAGGATTCCCAGCTTCTAGCAAACAAACGTGCAGTAGGCAAAACACCGCAAGTCAAAATCTGAGGTCTTATTTCTGATTCAGGCTTTTTCACCACTGCAAAATGCTTCCCCTTCCACAGCCTGGAACTGATTTGCAAATTATTATTTTACGAGTGCTCAAAAAATTGGGAACAGGTTGAAAAATCACGGGTAGTCCTGAGAATTTACCCAATTTATGCAAAGATTTAGAAGGCAAGTTAACCATCTGCTGTATGTTGGAACAGCTGAGAATCAGAACTCTTGTTCCCATTTGTGTTCTTAACTCCGCAGGCTCCAGAAATGTTTTTATTACACACGTTTTGTATTCGGAGAATCGTACACCACAATTGTCATCCTAAACCCCCTAAACTAAAAGCTCAATGCTCTGTCTACTGTATGTTCCTTTATCAATACGAGTATGATTCACAAATTGATAGAGGATTTGCAATAGGTTTTCTATTCTATTCCTTTGGAAGTCTCTAAGACCATAATTATAGAGAAGCTAACGTTTTGGGTTTGTGGGCTTTTTTTCCAAAGAGAAAAACATGAACTAGTTCATATCTATTCACTAGTCAACATAGTTTAACTGGTATTTCAGTAACACAGGTTTACTACACTTTAATAGGAGACTGGAATACAGATGAAGCAGCTTAACATGAGCTATAGCCAGCACAACCTAAAACCTTTCCACTCCAGGCAGGTACTGCACAGCTGGGAAGCTGTTCACGTGAGATGAGTTGCTCTCCAGTTCATAGCAGACAGATGTCCTGTGTCAAAAGCTCCACACACACCACACACCCCACCCCCCATCAGTACTGCCTGATGGCTGCATCAGGAGGTCGAGCAGAGAACAGCCCATCAAGAGCCTGCAAGCACAGGGAGAGGGAGGAACAGCCTCATTTGTTACCGGTATTAATGTGTGCAGCACAGCAGCAGATGAAGGCCAGTACCAGGACAGAGGCTCACCAGATGGTGTACACATCTCAGCAGAGAGCATCCTTCCCTAAAAGGGCTACGTCTGCAGTCCAGAGATGCAACATAACACTGGCAAAGCTGCACAGTGAAGAATTGTGTTGTTTTGTAAACTTCATTGGACATGGCTTTTCTTGGTTTTTAAGCTGAAGGTACAGAAGGAGGGGAAAAGGGGAGGCAGAATAATCCCAGCTGAGCTGGTGGCATGGCCACCACAGGCAGAGAGGGAATTCTGAAAGACTGCGAAGGAAACTAAAGCAGCATCTCTTCTGATTTGAAGAGGAAGGCTTCCCTATGCATTAAAAAGCAGTCAGATAAAACATGTTTGGTGCTCAGTGGTGGCTAGGACACTTGTGAAGGAAAACCAGGGCTGATGTTTGCACTCAGTAGATGCCAGA
This sequence comes from Falco biarmicus, assembly GCF_023638135.1. NCBI lineage: Eukaryota > Metazoa > Chordata > Aves > Falconiformes > Falconidae > Falco > Falco biarmicus. The sequence goes on from NC_079288.1 coordinate 41,341,483, forward strand.
TGAGAACGACAGACTTAACCCACGCTGTTAAAAATGCAGGACGTTACATTGCAGAATCTCCCGTAGGAGGATGAGTCTATTGTCATCGAGCACTTCAAGATTCTCCTTCAGATGGAGATCTGTCACATGCAAGAATCAGTCTCTAAGCAATTAAAGGAGCTTAGAGCATATTTCCTTTTTCCAGGAAGGTAACTAAAGAGTGGTTTCTTGTTAACACAAAGACTGAGAACAGAATTGGGATCTCCGAGTACAGCACAGTGCTGTAAACAACAACTACCACCCCTACCAAAAACAAAGTTGGAAAATCAGGAAAAGGATAAGAAGTAATAAAATCAAAATGCTTCTACCTTCCATTGCCCCACCAAACCAAAATCAAGCAGTAAAAACACTCTGGCTGCACCCACACAACAGAGAAACTAAAGAGGAAGGCAGGACCAGAACCATTTCCCTTATGTCTCCCGGCTTCAGCTACAGCCAGCCACAATTAAGCAGGTTTGTTTTCACTGCCACAGAAAGCCCAGACACACTTCAGCTGAAGTTCCCACAACACCAGAGTCCATGATTACTTGGGATAACATGACCCTGCACTGTCCGCTAGACAGTGAAAGTATGTTCTTCACTGCCATAAGAATAAGCAATAACGAAAGTCATAAAGAGTAACAACAAAAGAAAAACTTGAAAGTCAGAGAAATGACAGCTACTCTACAGGACAGTTATAGAGACAGGTTAATTATTAACACTGAGGACTTACCATCCCCTAAATGTTTAAAAATGTTTAACTAGCAGTTAGAGCCACAGTAAGGAAGGTATGTGGTTGAGTCTTCTTTCCATTTTGCAGAGGAGGAAACTGAGGCGAGGAATGAGCTCTTGGAGCCACAGAGAAAGGAACAACCACCTGAATAAAACATGTCTGGCTTCTAATCCCACCCGTTAGATTTACAGTTCTCTCCTCTGGTTTATTCTCTTATAAACCTTGATCAGGAAAGTGGAATCCAGTATCATTTAAGTAGCAATATTCTTATTTGTGAACTGAAAAGCACTTGCCATAAGGCACCAAAAAAAAAAGACTGACCGACCTTTGACATTTTTAAAAGCTCAATAAATGACAATAGGAAGCAAAATTGTATTATGCACCAATAAAATGTAAATTATTATGATATGAGAGGTTATTTAATCTAAAACTACAACTATTAAAGAGAGTGATAAGAGATAAGGAAGGTAAAGACTCAGGGACTTTTCAGTCTCCTATCTTATCGCTTCTAGTGTAATATTAACCAGCTTGATTCACAATATCTCAGTCACTTTGTGATCTTTCCACAGTTGAAAACAATTAGCAAATGTGAAGTATTCAGAACTTTGTTCAGTTGTGCCACTAAAACAATACAGCATTGTTTTTGATCACGCATTCAAGCTACAGTAGCACCAACACAGGGAAGATATTAATCCTGTAGATATTTTTTTTGTTAAACCTGTGTAAACTTTATTTTGATTTTACTATAAAAAGGACAGTACGAACTTTTACTACTCCTCTACACTCAACACACTTTTTAATGCACTTGGCAAAGACTAGTAAACTGCTTTCTAATATATTGCTTTAACAGCTCTCTAACCAATTATACAATGTTTTCCAGAAGGCATTGATTTATGTTAGAAGACTACAAGAATAGTCACATTAATAAAGTTGATTGTGTGTCTCATCACAGAGATTATTTAATGATGGAGGTACTGCCATGCACATTCACCTATACCCAAAGAAAATCAATTTACCAGTTAGACCACCCACCTGCTGTTAAATCCTTTATTTAGCTTGCATGATTATTGATTTTAATTGAAGAAGGCTAATTTGTCATAGCTTGTACTGCCTGAAAACTAAAACCTCTTTAATGTACTGTTAAAATTGCAGGTGGTTTTGTCTACAAATAGTGGAAGAGTATTGCTCAACTAAATCCTCACATCACAAACCTGCAATCACACACTGCAGCCCATGATTGGTTTAGCTGTTGCAAACTGTTGCAGTTGGATAAGACGGCTCCAAGAAGAATATGGGGCCTTGGTGGTTGGAGACAGATATATACATTATTTTATTACATATAACTTATCCTCCTCTCCTCTAAATTCTCTATCCTGTCAACATTTATTCATATCAATAATCTCTCAGTTTCAAAAGTTTAATGAGTATAAAATATTGGTGTGTGCTGCAACCTTAGGGATGTATTTTCACATATACTTCACTGCGACATAAGCCAACACAGCAGTCAGAAGCGTGGAACCTTCCCCCCCAGGCCACTGCTGCTCAGCAGAAGTGATGGTGCACATCAGGAAACCAGGTCAGATCAAACATGTCAAAACTTTGAGGGTTTTGGCTAAAAACAAACTGCCCCAAAAATGGAAAACAAAAAACCCCCAACCAAAACAAAAAATTTCCCAGTTTACTAGGATCCCAACCTAGAGCTGTCCTGCCTGCCGCAAGGGAGCAGCAAGCCTTAGAAAGCAAGCCAGCCGGAGGGAAGGCAGGAGTGCTTTGCAGCAGGGCCAGCTCAGGGCCTAGATACGACCTTGCTCCAAAAATATATACAATAAGTGTACTCCATACAGTGTTCAGCAGCAAGCTCCTTCTGGAGGTGGCTGTTAGGTGGCTATTTTGGGCCAGCAAAGCAAGAATGTTATTCTGACTGATGATAAGAGTGCTACATTAAAGAAAAAGGACAGGTAAATAAAATACAATCCACATTGCATGTTCTCTTCCCTTCCAACACAGATCTGTCTTCAACCGTTTTACATACTAATGGCTGATACACACTGATTCTGTCCAAAATGAGGTGTTTCAACACATGCTTATGTTGCAAACAACATTCAAGAACTTTTCCTCTTGTTGCAACATTGAGCCAAAACGAACTTTGAAACTCGGAAGCTGCAACAAAACAGATTTGTCATTCTCCAAGCCAGCTTTAATCCTCACACCACAGAAGCCTGAAAGCAGAGCTACAGATACTTGCCGCTCAGGACTGCATGAGCTGTATTTCAAGCATGTTCTTGCAAATTCATCATCCAGTTCCTCCACAGACCAGGCCACCATGAGCCTCTAACACCAGCAAATGACTGAGCCCTCAAACACTTGATATTTCTCAAGGGAAAATAATATCCTGTTTTTCCACACTGGAGGGTGGATGGGGAAAAACAACCCGTGGAGGTGGTTTGCAGCCATGACTGCAAAAAAAGGCACAGCAAAGAGCACAAACATTTCCCACCCACGGAGCTCACCCTTAACCCCTGCGTCCTGAGCAATTTTCCCATTTATCTTATTACATCTGCTTTGTGAAGTTAACACTACCTATTGTCACTGCAGCTATTGATAAATGGTGCAATGGAGACAGTATCTCATTAGATTGAGAATAGATATTTTATATAAAAAAAAACATTTTTAATAGATCTGCAGAGCAGGTAGAGAGGAATGAGAATCGACTTGCTCAAATATTGCTGCTCCCCCAGCTGACTCACTGCTACCTTTAGCTCTGCCTGGTAATAGCAACTGGATCCATTTCCCTCTCTCTCCCTCCTGGTATAAATGTTAACTTAAACCTAAAAGCCTGGTCAAATTTGAATTGCTATCACATAACTTCTCATATGACAGACACACCTCATCAAAGATGGGGTTTTCCTCTTGAAAATAGACCTATGTGATCTCTGTGGTGGGGAAACACAATCATCCCCCCACTCTGATCAGCTACATAACATCTGAACCCATTTCAGGAAAACAATTCTCTGCCAGATACTTCAATGAGCTACCACCAGGATACTCTCCTCCGAATTGCCAGGAGACTGGGGAGGCAGTAACCCTGAAAAGCTATGTCAGTTCTTAACACTTAATGCTGACAACACATGCCTAGAGCAAGTGGCTGTAAATAAAAGGGCAAGTGACATTCTCTGGCTCAGAAAGAAACAAGGAGAAAACAGACCTAGAAGGTTCCCTAGGCCTTCTAAAACATAAAAAACCCAAACCAAAACAAAAAAACCCCAAAACACAAAACCCACCAAACAAACAAAAAAACCCACACCACAAAAAACTCCAGCTCTAAAGGTTTGCAAGGTGGCAATCTCCCAGCACCCTGCAGCAGCAGCCAGATGGTGTTTCTTCACTTATCGAGGCCTAGACGAGCCATCTGAGGTAGAGGGCAAAGACAAACAAGCAGTCGTAATTACACAACTTACTAGCACCTGGCAGATAATAAATGCTACCACTTAAGAAACCTACAGAACAAGCTACATTTGGCTCAAGAGCCTCAGCTAAAGGCAGCTTAACAGCTGCGAGTACCAGTCTGTAACAGCAACTCAGGGCAGCGCTTTTCTACACTCTTTCCTACCATCTTTGATGAGGAAACAATTGGAAGCCAAAAGTCCCCTGAAAGCAGCAAGACTTAAGGATTTGGTAAGGAACCTTCTGCTTAAGAAATGTGACCAATTCAAGACAGGAAATAAATTTTTGCCAAATGCCTTTAAAGCCTCTAGCTCTTTTTTGAGCCCACATGGCATGAATACTATCCAGTAGCAAGGCATGTATGATGCCCTGCTTTTTCATCACTCAGTACAACCTACGGTAATCAGGAAAAGAAACAAAAATGGGAGTGGAGAAGGGAAAAGCTGGGAATTAAGAGTTGCATAGGAGCAAAACGGACTAGCAGGAGACAGCAACAGGCACATAATCCAACACAAACAACAGCAGGATATAGGAGATTTGCTCCTCCTCTTCCCTCCATTCCATATCATGTACCTCCTCTTACCACATCCCTGGCTGCTGCTTCAAATTCCTCCCCAAGCTGCACATGACTTCTTCCAATCTGGTTTCCTTGTGCTCTAACTTTAGTTATGGAAACTCCTCCCTCTTTTTCTGTTTTTTTCAGCCAAAGAATTACAAAGCCTGTAACAGAGGCGACCAACCCTGTGGGCCATTCCACTGTGATGCAGGGCACCACTGCTTCCAGAAATTTCAGAGGAACTGACCCTGCTCTTGCATAGATCTTCCAAGATGCTGAAGTCATATTTACACACAAGATGACACAGTATGAGACCTGAAGGTATGAACTTTCCTAATACACCAGTGTGCCTCTTCACTAATCCAGCGGCAGCTCTTTAAGGGTCAGACTTCAGCTTCATTCTCTCTGCTGAATTAATCACTGGTTTCTCAGTTAGGACTGCCAAAAGAAAAAAGGCGCCAATGAGTGCAGATGCTGGCACTTTGGGAGCTGGACTAGATCCACCATCTCATTTTGTATAGTCACTGCACAGCTGTCAGACAGAACAGTTACGGTCATTACCAAGCAGGGAAAAGAATGGAGCCAGATACCTACACAGAAGTGTCTGTATTTTATAATCAACTTTGAGCCATATGTTGGGCTTTACTCCACAAAAGTATTCAGAGATACTCTAGTGTGGAAATATAAATTAGCAAACTTAAGATACTTCTTTGTGAGACTCATTTTTCACAAAAGTTACTTACATACCTATACCCAGAAAAATGATGCTGGGACTTCCCCTAACTTTGCTCACAATAATAAATTAAGTAACTGGGAAATATGGATGAACCAATCTGCAGCTGACTTAGCTACTAATTCATCTGCCTCTAGTTCATCCTCTCCAAAGCTATGATTAAGAACAGTTCTGTCCCTTAGTCTGGAGAGGAGGGCTCTGGGCCAGCCATGCACTGGGATGCTGGGAGCAGAGACAGGGACACAGCCCACATGTTTGATTAAAATGTGGGTTTCTTGCATTGAAACATCAGCTCATAAGCATTTCACGCTGCCAGTTTATCTCCACTCATCAGTTATGCGGAATCCAGAGACTATGCAATACAGCCAGAAGGCTTTTCACTTTTTGATTAATACTGATATAAAGAAATCCATAGCATCCCCTCAGTGTCTCTCACCTGTGCAGCACATTTGCTTTTTATAGTAGAAATAGTTTCCCTTGTTAGATACTGCTTGAAATTGTCCTGTATTTTATGCTCCTGATTCAGAGCTACATTTCCTCTGGGTTTCTGTATGCTCGCAACTGGCAACAACTATTGATTACTGCAAACATTCTTCTTTTCTATACTACTACTTAAACAAATGTAGAAAAATCCTAGACAGTATTTCTCAAAAAACAGTCTTGTAAAACCAGTAACCATCTTATCTCAGTGCTGTATGGAGTATGTATAACAATCTACTCCCAGGGAACAACTCCATCTAAAGATGATAACTGCAAGAAAATCATTAATGCAGGAAGCATTTCAAATCAAATAGAGAGATTTCTATACAAGTGCTAATCTTTTAAATAACCTCTGTCCCATTGTACAGCTTGCCAAAAGGTGATTTTCTGATGGCAAAGAATGAAGTGTCAGCATTGTGGAGCTAACTGGGTTGATACCAGGCCAATACAAGATAAACATACACTGAGTTCCAAGAACATTTAAGTAGATAATTTAAAATTCACGTAGGCATATGTACCTATATACACACAAACAACATTTATGTTATTTCAACAATTTGAAAGCAAAAACAAAGGAAATAGGTAATTTTTTCTACATCCTGTATTTGCTATTTGTAGGACATTAGTATAAAATATTGTTACAAAATGTATTTAAGCATTACTAGAAGAAAATAAGGCATAAATTTAAATTCTCTGAATCTATAGTATTAGCCTACTAAAGACTAGTTTAGGCTTCCATTAAGTATACTGGATAAATAACTAGTAAGGGAATGACTGACATTTACTCAATTTAGCGGACCAGCACATTTGTCAACAAATGTAAAGAAAAGCAAAACAGCACTATGAAAATTTTTCAGAAAAATATCTCGAAGTACTGATTTCTCACTCATTTTACACACATCTCCCACAAAAGCAAAACCATCAAAGACCAGCGGCGATACACTGAGGCAAATGATTTGTTCTCAGCAAGGCTGCTGTGTCCAGGAGCTTGGTGGCATCACACATACCTTTATTCTGATCTAAGAAGTCCCACTGCTTTGTGCATAGGCCTGAGCTAAACCACATTCAGCTGCAGTTTCAGTGCCTGCAGTGACTGGTTTCAGGTTAGGAAGTAACTACATAGTCAACCAAGCTGGAAGTTGCAACATACCTGGGAATAAGAGAACACAAAAAGAACTGCTCCTTCACCCATATTCAGGTCCCTTAGTGCTCACACTGAGCCCCTGGATCCAAGGAAGCCTGCTTTCATAGGGACCAGCATCCTGCTCCTCAATCATGTGTTGCAGAGCAACTTTGCAAGGTGGCACGAGCTGCAGCTGAAGCTGCTTTTCATTAGGAAAAGTGTCCCTCAGACACTTGCTTACATTTCATTTTTAAGAGGTCTGTTGGACTTTCCCCATCTGATTTAAGTCAGCCAACTTAGAAGTTACTGGACAGAAGAAGGAATGAAGAAAAAAATAAATCACACACACCTGATTGCACCAGACAAATTCCCATAGAAAAACCAAGCTAGAAATAAGCAGGGTGTCATCTACTCTCAGAATACCACTGCCTCATTAGGACATTGTCTAAAAGATATGCAGCTTGCCCCCTCGGCCCCCCGACTCTACATTCCCCCTGATTTTTAAAGGCCCACACCTGACTGCAGAGCTCAGCCTCACCTGGGCTTGGGTACAGCTATGATAGAGGGTCACTTAAAAACACCCACCCACCCCCACCGTGGAAGGACAGCAGATTCTAGGTAACCACTAACTGAACAGCAATGTACTTCTTTATTTATGTTCAACACAAATATGGCAGAAGCTTAGGGACAAGACAGTTGAAATAAAATGACTCTGCACACATTTAAAAAACCTTATGAACTCTCTTTCTTTCTATGCAATCAGCCTAATTACACTTATGTAGAAGTCTAATTACACCTCTGCATTAGCTACCAGTGAAGTGTTTCTTGGGTTATTTCTGAGCAGCCTACAATTAAATGAGCCTCATCCATTAAGTGACACTCTGTGTGTGTAGCCTTACTGCTCCAATTATGTACCTCAAATCAGGCCCTGAAAATCCTCCTTGCTGCCAAAGATATCCCTGTGAAAAATGAAGGATATTGGAGGTGGCTTGAAAAACACTGCTGACATTAAAAACAAATGCTGTTATGCAAAGCCCTGCATTTTATTTAAATTTGTGCTGCTTGAGATGCAAACAAGACTCATTTCACTACATGGCTGTGCTATTCATTTATTAACTATTCCGCATGAAATCCATTTCTAAATGATTTCACTAAAGTTCATAATCCATTTCAAAACTCAAACTGATGAAAAAGGAAATGATCCAGCAGTTACAAACCCTGAACTAAAAGCCTGATGGAAATAATTTTATTTCTCAATTTAAACACCATATGAAATTGGATTCGATCCCAAAATCATTACATGCTTTTTTAAATTAAAACTTAGGAAGGCTGTAGAAAGTGGTTATACTTTCAGAAAGAAGAAAGTCTTCTGAGTTTTCTGCTGTAGTAGCCTATGACTATCATCTGGCAACAGCCAACAAACAAGGCAAACAGAACAAGGTTGCCACAGTTTTACTTTGGTGATACATGCTTTAATATCCAAAACCTGGTATTAACGAGCACTATGACTTCAGCTGGTGAGAGCTAAGCTTCCTCCTCTATTTTCTAGGCATCAGCAGTTCAATGTAAACAAGAATAAGCTGCAATTTTCTTAATGTCATCAGCTCCCATCTCTTACAAGGGGTTCTGATATGCTACCTATAAATAGCACTGATAGCAAAGGGTTTTGCAAGGTAGGTGAATTTTTTTATATACAGATTTTTATTTTTTTTTGGTTACATAACCGTTTCCACTCTATTTAAGCAGGTTCCTGGACAAAACAGAGTACAAACTTCCTTACACGCCCAGCTGCCCAGACCTAAGGACAGGCTTACAGGAATAAGTGGTCCATGCAACTAGCTGCTCTCCAAGCTCTCCCCAGAGCGGGTGAAGAGGGCAGCGCAACATTCCTCACAGAGCCCAATAGGGCACTTGAACCACCACTTGTGGTAGAAGAGACACATTCGTGCCTTGGCTAGTTAAGCAAGGGAGCGGAATTGTGCCTCTGCAGACCTGTGCGTCCTGTAAACCCAACAGGATGACTCCAAAGCTAGCTTAGAGTACCACGCGCTGCTAACACGGAGCTAACATTCCACAGCTATTCTCTAACCACTTCATTATTCTTCACTTCAGTTTCTGGGTAACTCCATCTGCAAGCAAACTTCAGCTGAAGTTTCAACAGAGACCATGCACAGGCAGATGCCTCAGTCTCTGTGCCTTGCAACTGCCTTGAGTTCACCATGGCTAAAATAATGTTTTTTCTTCTTCTGCATCTCTTCTTGCCACTGAACTCCAGCACCAGCCTGTCACAAGCAAAGTACTGTTTTCAACTTAAAGCCCACATTGTGTTCCCATAACCAAGGTGTTTCTAGAACATTTTCTGCCTCACTGTACTAACATCTCTCTTTTCTTTCCACACAGGTGAAGCACTTGCCCAGGACTGCATTGCACATCCCTTGCTATAGCCATGTTGGTGCCCTTTACCTGGCCATCACTGCAGGTCTGCCGCAAGGCTCCCTGCTCCGAGCCGAGCACCCTGCCCTCCGATCGCTCCAACAGTCAACTGTTTCTAATCACACCAAACATGAACAGCATCTTTTCACTTTCAAGACCTCCACAGCCTCCCTGTACCCCACTCAGCTCTCACACCCAGGCATGCCAACTGCATGGTCTTGTCTCCTAGTGTGGACCCCATGTTTCAAAAAAATTACACCATCATCCAGCACATTTCTTGGGCAAGACCCAGTCACAGCATGATCTGTTTACTACACATGTATTTGCACTTACAGAACAGGAGGTTGCCACAATGCAAATCCTCCCCTCTGAAAGAAGTTACTGGCAAGTGAAACAGTGCAATATTGAATTTCTCTGCTATTCACCCAGCTGCAGTTGAAGGTAGCATTGTTCTGTGCAACTCAGGAGGAAAGACCCATCACCCAAAAAGCAACAAAAGACTCAGCCACACACACCCTTTTTAAGCAAGTATGCTGTATGCAAATTAAATCCAACTGAAAATATAACTACAATGTTAATGAAACCCTAAGCACTTAAAAAATATGCGTCAAGGGAGTGTAAAAGCGTATTTTGAAACCGTGGTATGCTATTAAAGAAACATCTTATGACTACCATGGTCACCTTCACCCAACAGACTTTGCAGAGTACAGAAACATTTGCTGTCTGCAGTATTACTGAATAGGCGTGTTCTCATCAGTCTATTAAAAAAAAGACAGAAGTTTTGCTCCCTTGGGTCAATAAGACAGCTGCTTAAATCATATCATGCTTTCAGAAATAAAGAGCAATTCTTTCAAGACATACTTTCTTCAAGTAACTTCTGATTCATCTATGAATGAGCAGTTGCCTGTAGACCAGAACCAGCACTGCTGGTTCCCTTTTGCAGGATACTGTTTGTATCTGGGCCCACAGGGATCAGATTTAAAGATGATCTTGATCCTATATTAGCACTTAACTTTATACGCTATCAGTAGTCCCACTGAAATTACCGCCTGGAAGTTAAACAGTAGAGTAACTTCTGCAAAAATTCAGCATTACATGAAAAGCTTAAATTGACAGGAGTGCTGGTGTGCTGCCAGAAACAGAGGGACTTTCCTTAAACTCTTGGTTTGACTTAACATCCACTGAAGGCTCCACTCCTGTCAACTCTGAAGAGTGTAGGGTCATGCACCCGTATCGAGATGCAAAAAGAGGGCCTCTCAAGAGATACTCATAGCTACCTTCCTTCTTAGATATGCTGAATGACTGTATTTGAAACTTTCAGAGTGAATGTACTGGATATATCAAATCCCAGAAATGATATAAAATTCCTTGTGTAACCTGGGACCTCTATGATACAATTCTAATATGAAGATTATCATAAGATCAAAGTCAGGGAGCTGGTTAGAGTAAAATATAGAAGACAATTGTTTGCAAACTGCTCCAACTATTGTGTTTTTGAGGCTTGCCAGCTACAGAATACATGACAATGTTGCTTCTGCATCTAGTTTTGCACCCTCCTATGCTTCATTAATCTGCTTTCTTTATAAAACATTCTAAGCAGTGCCATTCCACAATGCTATTTCACCTTACTAATGTCACGACTTACCTTGTAAAAACCCTGAAAGAAGAAGGATCAGCATTTGAGTAGTTTCTTCATTCCAATGCAGCACAAAATGATCCAAAACTAACACCAGCGAATTTGCATTTCAGCATGACAGCAGTGATCTCAACAGCAGTACTGCACTGAGCATGAACAACTAGGTCTGTTTTCAGGTTTGGACAAGTATTACAAATCACCTCTGCAAAACGACGTCTTTACATGAACTTTGCTTTTAGAACAGAATCTTCATAAAACATGCAACCTGGGTACAAATGCCAAGTGGGAACCTACAGGACTCTTCCCTCTCTTCCCTGCTTGACCTCATTATCTGCTCAGAGCCCAGTTAGCAGCTCAGTCTAACCACTGAAACCTCACAAATTAACAGCGCTTACAAGAGTGCATGAACCGTGAGTCACCTGGGGCAACCTTCCAATGAAGGGGAGCTGCCACATGAAGTCTCATGGCAGAGCCTGGAATGAAGTTATTCTAACAGCAAGGAAAAACCTCTCTCAGAAAGCTTTTCCCAATTCTTACCAGCATCAATTTTAAATAAAGTTATTCGCATTAAAATTAACTGAGAGAACAAGTTCAGTTTAGCATATTAATAGCTTTCTTGAGCTCAGGTTTCTGTTCAATGATCAGCAGCTTTAGAAGGGTTTAAGTGTCTTGTTTTAACCGTGCCCTGATGGCACCGATCCTGCTCACGAAGGTGTGCTGAAGCACTTCACTGATGTGCTATAGGTCCGAGGCAGCAGCCTTCCCCTCTGGAGGGAAATACTCCGCAAATCGCAACGCTGCTAATCTTTGAATATTTGCCACTACCAGTTCAACCAGCAGGAGACCAAATCACCAGCTGGACTGCTTCTCACCAGCCCTTCATGTTCAATAGCACACAAGGATGTAGGCATCCAGGCAAGGTCAATAAGCCCCTGCTCACCCATACAGATATCAATAGGTAAAATGGTACTCCAGGAACACTTTTGGCTCAGGTTATGCTTAGAAGCCAATCTGAGGTAAGTTTCTTAATTGCTTTCACACTCAAACATGCTTAAACTTAGCATTATATTTGCTGCTTTCTTCGTTGCACTTTCCAGGATTCTTCTGGTAAATGACCACCATTCCTCCAAAACATGAGGCTTTCTATGCACATGACAACTCCAGGTACTCCCGCAAACTCCTGTTCCACTGACACTGTTTGGATGATGTGGCTTCATTCAGATTAATTGATGGAACACCTCTGATGTTCATTGGACACTTCATTTCTCACAGGGCAGTATGCTTAAGAAAGGAGAAGCCAGGGAGCAGAGCTAGGACCAGCAGGGATGAACTTAGGGCAATGGGACAACACAAGGGAGAGAGAGGGTCAGGAGTGCAGACAGAAGCAGTGCAGCTTAGTAGGAGACCTACAGTGTGTTTTGCAAGACCTATGTTCTGCTAATTTTGAACATCCAAACCAAGATGAACTTCAGCATAGACTTCAGGATGCTATCTCAACCATTTTAATGTCCAACAAAGCAACGAAGCCTTTCAGACTCCCTCCTCCCTGCCTGCCCGCCTGCATGTTTTGCTGCAGAGCAAGGTACGTGTCCAAGGAGGTGTGGGAAAGCATTGGTATTTGCAATGCTCTATCACAAGCAAAACCTGTTGTTTCACTGTAAGAGGAAGTTCCTAAAATTTAACTTGAAGTTTATTTTTTAATGATGAAACACTATTAAACTTCATATACACAGCAGGACCTCTTATTAGAAAAAAAATCTTTGAAAAGAATAATGATCAAAATATTGAAGACCATTGTATGAATTTTTATTTTCTTTTTTAAACTGCTAGTGAAATACGAAAAAAGTTCAGTATTTTTTTTTAAAAACAAACCAACAAGACACACCAAGAGTACATGGCCTTCCTTTCTATTCAGGATAGCCTCATTTACTTAGAAACTGGAAAGAAGAAAACTATTGGAAGGAAGAGCCAAGAAAGTTTGACCCCAGCAAGCACACACCCCGAAGCTGCAGGCTGCCCTCGCTTCCCTGGCAAGGGGCAGAGACAGAAGCACATTCTGCTTTAGCTTTTAGGGGGTTTAAAACATTAAACCTACTCTGTGGAGGAATCCCATGCTGAAAGGCTGAAAAGAGCAACAACATGTTGTTTTGTGATCTGCTACTTTCTACACAGAGACAAGCAGTTGTTTTTTCAAGCAGAAATAAGGGAATAAGGTGCAAAAATGAGAAATACAAGTGGAACAACTTCCTTCAGGGACTGTTTATGCAGAGGCTATTTTGAAATCGTCAACATAGGAAACAACAGAAAGGGAACACTGCATCATGTACAGCCCCCCCACCTGCTAATGTGACAAATTAACAGGAGGAGTCATTTTACAGACCTCACTTCACACGTCAGACCCATGCTGAGATTGCAAGGCAGTTCTCTCAGCTGGGTTTCCTTTGATTTGTCAACTAAACACATACTCTGAACGAATGGATCAATCCCTTGAAATGTATCCCCTTTCACTAAGGTGTTAAGAAAGCAATGTGCTGCTTTTCCAGATGAGAAGGTCACAGGAAACAAATCCACTAAAAAAAAACCCAAACAACACAACTTTCAATTGTGCATGTTCCCATCACTGGGTGCAGATCTCCACTTTGATGCCTGTGCTGCGATTAAAAGCACTCCCTGTACCTGTTCCAGGAAACTCCAGTGTGCATTAAGAAACAAAATTCTATTACAGACACACCAGCAGCCTCTGACACTGCTTGTTGAAGCCATTCCTCTCCATCACCTCTGCTTTGCTTGCTCTGGATATGAGACCACCCACCCAAGCCCACACTCAATTAACCTACAATTGAGGGCACTAAGCTGTTAAAGCTCTTTTTTGCTGGGAGGGACAAGAACTGGGACATGAGGCTGGTATTGCCCCTTGGGCACTGCCAGCTGCTGGTTTTTTCCCTTCTGGAGGTAGACATGACTCCTCTATCTTGCATGCACAAACACAGACTCTCCAAAGTTTCCACAAGGGAAGAGGAAGAGCACGTGTGGGCTAAGGACACCATGCCAGAGAAGCTTACACCAGCAGGTGCCTTTTTCAGCAGCCCAGCATAAGCCTCTCCATTAGAAGATTACCATATCCTGGCTCTAAACTGGGTACCAAATCCCTCTGGAAATATTACCAACCTCCCAAATGCACCAAATATTACTTAGAAATAAGCATTATAGTATTACGATACAGGGGCTTCCCCCCCTCCCCCCTTTTTTTTTAATCTCACTTTTCTGATTCACATTCACTACCTGGAAGGGTTGACTTGAATCTCTAAGTTCTACGTTAGAAGTAAAAAACCCTCTGGGAAGCGTGCATGGAGAGACAGGAAGAAACTGGAGTAGATTAAAAAGAAGCTATTAAAAACTCACTTAAATTCCCCACTTCTGAAGGAAACCAATTACAGAAAGTGTGCATTCATGGCATTTGAACTCATGTTTTGTCTGCAGTACGTTTCTCTATTCCTTCAACTCCTAAAAGGGCACTTCAGGAATTTCTGGATCCAGAAGTTGTCGACACTGTTAATTGCCAACACAGGCAGTGATCACAGCCAACAAACATCCATTAACTAAGCAACCAAATACCATTAAAAGCATATGTATAATGTAAATACTTCCTGCACAATCCTTATCTGACTCAAGTCCACCATCTTACCATGCACTCCTTAACAGTTAATATGACATTTAACTGTCAGTAGGTTTCACAGATAACAGCTCTCTACACCAAACAGAGGCATTTCACATAGTTCAAAATTTCTATTTCTAGCTGTAAATAGAAAGAGACAGAAATCACCCTGTCAATTCAATATATTATTTTAACTGGGCACCAAAAATCCTTGTGTCTGAATTCACAGATATTACGGATGACAAGACTTAGCTCTGCAATTCTCCTGAAATCAAATCTGAAAACAGGTCAAATGATTGCTGCACACCTGAAATGTCAGCCAGATTTACTAAGAAATCCACTCAGAGTGAAGGCAGGAGCCTAGGTGGTAAATTAATGGTACTGGGAGAAAGGAATGAATAATTCACCGGGTTTAGACAGTCAAAACTTACCACTTTTGGTGAACTTTACCTCTGAGATTTTAGAGGCATTCAAACCCAAACCGCAGCTCAGCAGGTGCAAATTCATAAAAGCACAGAGTTTGCATGACTCGCTTCTAACTGAAACCACCACCTTTTTGCAAAGCAGCAGCTGCGGCAAGCGCTCTGAGAGAATAAATATTTATTCCTCCTTAAATAAAGCTGCCTTCCCACCCACAAGCACAGGCAGAACAATCAAAGGCTTCTCAAGGACAATTATAGGAAAAACTCCTGCCTGCCAAAGTCAACCATTGCCAGCACAGTGAAACCTGGGACACTAGCTCTACAGCTCCTTTGAGGAAAAAGGCTTCCGTTACAAATCCCTGAGGATTTCAAGCTTGTTTCATAGCCACAAGGATTATTTCCCTCCTTCCCTGGCCAGCTCTTCCTTCAGAATTCATCAATATCACTCCTTGATGCTATATAACATCAACATGATGCATCATACAGCAGCTTCTCTTCCCAAGGGGCACAAATAGCATATTAGTACTAACCGTATTTTTAAGTTCAGTTTATCTATTCGCTCTGATTTCTGCTATTTTTATATCTCTCACTATTCATCTACTAAAAGTCTTTTGTGATGACAAATAACATGATTTTGCTCCAGATGTGAAGATAAATTATTTCAGATAAGAAACAGCTCTTGTCACTGAAATTGCTAAAGATGCTCAGAACAGAGTACTGAGCAGCTGAAACCTTATATGCTTACGTTGATGTTTTTAGTTGAATTTTTGTTGTTCTTTGTTGATTTTTCTTGCTTTTGCTTCTATGCGTTCCTCAGAGGTAGTGGATTGAGGGATCAGAACAGCAACATCTAGCTGGAGAAGGCCAGCAGCTGAGCTTATAGCAAGGATCTAACTGGTAAAAGCCATATTTTTGCATGCAAATAGTTAATTTTGCAGAGTAATGGGTTTGTGCCTCAGGACCTGCATGCAGACAGCACCTAGACTCTTCCAACATTTGAAGAAGGTCCGGATTGCAAACAACTTTGCAAAAGCCATGCTGGCCGGTAGGCTGGACACCCACAGAACCCCATGACACCTACAGGAAACATCTAAGCACTCACCTTCTGACATACTTTATGATCACTCATACCGATCTATTCCCCATAGCCCTTCATTCTCCACCACTGAAGCCTGCTCTGTACAGACCCGTGTAAGAGATGAAGGAAGATGTAGAAGCAGGAACCACCGGAGTCACCGGCAGAGATCACATGAATATTCTTACCGTGGCAACCACATTGCCTGCAGGTTCAGAATTAGGTAATGCCTGTGCTTGAGGTCTGGAGCCTTGGAAGAACAAGGGCTCGCTGGAGGAGTGTGTAACTTGGCACTGACACTGCATGTTGCTCACGTAAAACAAACAAGAGTTAAATCAGGGCTACTGAAGGCTCCTTCCTAGCTCCATCCCCTTTTTACCGCTTGTTTCTTTGCCAAGATTGATGTTATCTGCACAGCATTCTCACCCAGATTCTTATCTTTCATGTGGCAACATTGCAAATGCAAATATGTGTTTTCTGTTCATAATGAACAGACCAGTGACTGAGCAACCACGCACACACACACGTGATGTCAAACCCTAATGAAATCACAGACTCCACCAATACCCAGTGACATGTTCAGACTGCAATCCCTACTGGGCATGTAACAGCAAAGGCAACTGCCGAGAGCATCCTGGATTATATCCAGTCTCTTCCCCAGCAAAAGAGGGTAATTAAGCTTTTGGGCATCAGCTCGAAACACTGCCTGGGAACACTCCTTCATGCAGTATTTTCCCAGCAGAGGGCACTTGTGATTCACAGACCACTTCGGATATTGCTTTTTGTTATTCTCCACCACCATCTCAAAAAGCTGAAGCAGAGGTGGTGCTGTCTGCTTAAAAATAAAGACATCGTTGCTTTCGCTCCACTTTCCTTCCTCCCTCTCCCCTCCAACAAGTTTTATTAAGTTCTCATCTTTAATTCATGCCTGCAGCAGAGCTGATGTCACTTTTTTTGCTATTAAAAAAAGATCCACAAAGCACAAGCCAAGCTTACAGTGGTATCTCACCTACTTTCCTTCTCTATTTTTATTTTCACTTGCAGTGATTTGTTAACATTCATTATCCTCAAAAACTGAAAACACATTCCAACAGAAACATGACTGTATCACTTTGAGAGGAAAGCAACAAACCACCTATTAGATTACATGATCCATCCCCTGCAAAGGCAGGACACAGGCCACCGGAGACATATCACAAATTAAATCCTCCAGTTGTCTGCAGGGGAATCACAGGGTGTTAGGGACCCAGCAAAATAAACAACTTAGTAACTGTTAAGGTGAATTTCCCTTTGGGAAACTGTCGTTTCATGGTGGATGCAAAGTGAGAATGAGGGAGGACGTGTGATAAGACAGTGTGTGTGGGAGAACTTTCCAGCAAAACCCTGGGAGTTGAGATGTTCTTAACTGCTAAATAAAAAGCAGAAATGAAAAAAAGGATGTATTAATCAACTAACTCACACATCTGTCCTAAGTTAAAACACTGGGAAGACCAAACACTGCAGTTTTGCTGTAATTCTGCTTCTTTTGCATACAGCTGGGATGTGGTTTTCAGACTGGCAGCACCATGTAGCTAACTGAAGGCCAGTCAGCCTATTTTAGGGCAGTGAAGATAGGAGGCCTGTCCCCATTTTTCCTGCTATGAAATCCTATGCCTATGCCTACCAGGACACTCTCCTAGAGACTAACAACTCAGCAGGGTCCCACCAGCATGCACTTGGACCCACCAGCATCCACATCTGGCATTTCACCTTCTACCAACAGCCCTGGGGACACCTGTGGGTAATAGAAATTTTGTAGAGATTGATCAATGTTACACTGCAGACAAAAAGAAGCTCATTCAGTTGTAAGTAGCCGAACCGAACAAGTAATTTCCTCTACAAGTTATGTAATTTAGAATCACTCTGGTTCCTCTTGGCTCATGGATGAACAGTTTTGTTTTTTCAAAAGTCAGAGCAGCGGGTGGTGTGGTCATGTTGTGTAAGATAATGCAAAGAGCAGAACAATTACTGTCAAGGGAAAAGACACTGTATCATAGGCTTTGTATTTTTTACCGTGTTTTTTGGAGCAGGACTTCTTGCAGAATCGCTTGTTTGTTTGTGTCAAGTTTTACTGGAATGTACGTTATTACCAACCATCTTTCCAAAACAGGAGAAGCTGTCATAAACACGCTTAAATAAAATGCAACGAAGTCACTGAAGATTGCTAGGATTGCGCAATATTTTTGTAATAGTATATTGGGGAGGAGGGTTCTGGGAAAAATCAAACCCCAAATCCCAGAGACTGTTGCTTTTGAAACAACAAAGAGTGAGCCCCAAATACATCAATAGTTATACTGAAGTCAACAGAGCTAAACTGATCTACACGATAAATTACTCAAGTATTTTATTCGTCTGTTGCAGGGAAGGGGCACATTATTCAGCCCACGCAAAGCAGCAAGAGGAACCATATGAGGCACCACGAACACAGTGTTAAAAGTTGAAGTCTAGACGCAAAAGCAAAAAAATGTGGAATTAGGCCCTTTCTATGTTCCATACTTTGCCTTTAGGTCTTGTAGTAGGATATTTTATTACACAATTTTGTAATATCTTTGCTGTTATTTTACAAAAGCTGTAACTGTCGATACCAGATACTTGAAGTCAGCACCACACACCGATCCTATTCTGTGTAAACCCAGCACCGAAATGCCTCCCCACATCAGCACCAGCTTGTAAATCATTAACAATATTGGGAAAAGAGTGTATTTCCCTGTTGGTTGTTAATCACTAGCAGGCTTGAACATATATTCAGTAGCAATGATTTTAAGGAAAATACATTAAATCTGCAATGAAATGATGTTTGGCTGGATTCCAAATCCTCCATAGTCCACAGGCACCTTTCTATTGCCTTCAGCACGCTCTGAACCACACAGTACTACAGGCTGTATTATGGTCCTTATAAAAACAAAAACCACCCAGACAATCTTCACAGCCACCGATTCTGGCTCACACATGAACACACAACACATGACTGTGAATATCTAAGCTATGGCCTTCACCAAAGCTATGAGAAAGCTCAGTGGTCATACCTGAATTCTGTAATTCAAGGGAGGTAACAAGGAGCAAACTGGTTCCAAAACTCATGGCAAAAAGGTATTTTAATGCAGACATAGCTCTCAACTGCACAGTCCCATAAATTACTCTGTTGTCACCACTGAGGGCGCAGCAGAAGCTATCAATATTGGCACTATGGCCAGAAGGAATTTTTATCAGATTACAGGTTTCTGGAATAATAATAACAGAAAAAGCTAGCCAACAATTTTTTTGCAAGAATAGTGAGTTTGGGCAAACTTTTTAACACAACAACCTGCTCCAAGCCCAATCCTGCTGCTTCATTCACCTGTTCCCTTAAAACATTCCTTATCCCACCAGCCAGCCAGTGCGTCAGTGCCAACTTATCACAAGCAAAAACACATCTGACTCCCAGCTCCTGAAGGATTGCAGCAGCCCAAAGACTTCAGCTGCTTCCACCTACCAGGCTTCCCCAGTGCAGGGAGAATGAAGGGATTGTTTGCGTCTCTCAACAGCCCTGAAAAACTTCATGCCACCACTGAGCTTTTGCTGAATAGACACGGTGCCAGGAAGTCAGTGGCTGTGAGCTCCTGCTTGTTTTCAGGCCTGGCAGTGATGGATTACATACAACCACAAGTTGGGCACAAACCAGCTGTCTATCTGTCTTTTCCAAACATCTTGCTTCAGTTTCTGTATTACAGAGGTGCCAATGCCTTGTTTCAGGATGCCTGCTGCATAAAGACCACATATTTCTCTGAATATTTTACTGTCACACAGAGGGACTGGATGCTTCTTGGTGGTTTGGGTTTTAGGTTTTTTTTAAAATGCTGCTGCTCCTTCCCCAGCACACTCCCCATAATAAAAGTCTGTTCCCAGAGGCCTAAAGCTGAAATGACAAACTGCACTGCAGCTTTTCTCTGCACAGAAACCCACGCACACAGATCCCTCTGTGTTCTGCTGACACACACACTCCCCCCAAGCCTCCATCCACTCCTGCCAGGGCACTGTGTCTGTAACAGCAGCACCTCCAAACTTCATGGTTCTGCTGTGATTCCATCATGGACTAGAGGGGAACAAAAAGGGAGAAAATGCAGCTAGCATTCTCCCCCCAGCCCTTCACACACACACTAAAGGGCAAAGCAGCATAGCAGCTTTGCAAAGAGTCTAAACCTGCTGTGTCCAAGACTGTATATTATCCTTTGTATTAATGTATGCAGATACTACATGTACAGGCACATATACAAGTTTGCGTGGATTCAGTTACTCCAAAGGATGTCTAGGGGAAAGGACTATAAACAACATTATCCAAGACAAGTAACTTGGTGCAGGGGGAGATAAAAAAATACTGTTTATTGAATTTGGGTCTGATTTGGGCCTGTAAACCACCAGGACTAAGTGTTGAACACACTCTGAAAAGCCTTACAGTTCTGCAGGCAAAGCCGCAGTAACACTGCCATGCTGTCCAGCAAAGGCAAAGCAATTCCCAGGGAACACCATGGCTCTGACTGCAGCACTGCCTATATAGCAAAAGCAAAACCAAAACACAGATGGAAGATGTTTCCCTTTTCTATCCCTGAAGGAAAGAAGGAAAAAAAAAAACAACCAACCCCACACCACCCTCCTTAGGTTGAAGAGGAGATCACAGGCAGGAAAAACATGTAGGAGTCCAGACGAAAGGCTAGAGCTGCAGATCAGGCATTGCTGCATCTGCTCCAGCTACACAAAGTTGTTTAAAAAAAAGCATTATGAATTTTTCTCTCTCTTTAGATGTCTTGCCTGGATGCTTTAAAGCAGCCTCAGAGGAATGTGCTCTTGGGTCTGAATCCCGTAGGAAATTATCCTTTGTGGTGGATGGTCTCCCCTTGGGGCCTGTCTGTGTGTTTTGCTTTCATGTAATCCTCCCACCTTGGTTTTCTAATGTAATGCTATCCACATTATTATAGCTCTTTGATACTCTCAAACGGTACTTACTCATGCTGTCATATTTTCAGCTCTTCCAGACTGGGTCTGGCTGGCTTGGGTGGCTTGTGGTTCATGCCATAAATATTTAGCTAAGTCACCAAAAGATATCATAGAGCAGTTACGTGCCAGTGGCAGGCCTTGCATACAGGAGTGCCTGGGCCATTTGCTCTTTCCAAGCGGGATGTGCTGGTGATGTGCACAGGCATGTGCTCTATAGGAACAACAGAAGCCTAAAATATAAGCACCACTCTGTCAAGGTTTGCTGACAACTGCTAACTAGTTTTTTGTCCTAGCTCCCTTTTCTTTCTACAGCTTCTGTTCCAAGAAAGTTCGGCTGACTACATGCAAGTTTTTTGAGGCCGTTCACTACTGTGGTTTTGATCAGTTTTCCAACAGCCTGCCAGGTCCAGCATCCTGACCTGTAGGCATGACTCCTACACTACCTATGACTGAAGTTTTCTCAAAAGACATGAATCTTCACTGCCACTACTGCTCTCATTTGCACTGACAGTAGGGTTTTGTGGTTTCCTTTCTAGTTCCTCTGCATCACACAACCTCGTATTAGGTTTGCATCACTGTCGTCATATCACTGATGCACCACGGGAATTTAACCATAATGCGAGTGTTCTCTTTTCTTCATTCAGACATGAATTTACACCCTGACAAGTTGGATCTTTAATATCCCTCCTACACACATGCACAGAGACAACTTCAGTACCTCCCCCGCTCACAAAGCGGATACCCTTAAAAACATGAATCAACGTTTACCCGCAGTTTTCCTACAGTGCTATCTAACTACCAGCAGTTATCGCCCATGTGTAGGAACAAACTCAAATACCACTGTATGGCTGACTGCTCTCCTGTGGTTTCCCTCTTGAAAAGTTATCTCCACTTGTAATGCAGGCTTCATAACAGTGAGGAAATGCAGTCCATCAGAGTAACAGAATATAGGGGACCTGGACTCTGTCTCTAACCCTCCTGTTTGCTTGCTGGGTGCCCAAAGCTAATCCAGCACTCATCATGAGCCTCCTTTCGGTTTTCCCACCTGCAAAACTACAATAGTAACTCTCAGCTTTTCAGCAGAAGACTAAGAAAAGAATGACAAAAGGTAAATTTTGTAGCTAGTCAATTATTACCAACAACTGTGCGCTGCACTCAAGCTTCAAGCTTTTAATCTAACACAAGGAAGTATTTCATTAACACAAGGCAGAAAAACTTGCACAGCACGTGTGAAGAGCAAGTACGGTCAGTAATGACACTTCCCCTTAAATTCTGAAGGCTTCTCTGGAAACTCAAACTTGGCAAAGAAAACTGATCGCATCCTGATTAAGTTGGCCCGTTGTTATATAAGCTTTACTGCTACAGCTACATGAATTTCTGGCCTGGGTTTAGCATTAAAAGATGTGGCCAAAAAACGCCAGGTCACAGCATCGCTGTCCCCCATTTATTATATTACTATAAAATATAATATATTCGCATTATATTATTTATTTATTATTATTCTAATTATATATTAGTCCATAGCAACAGGGGTTAAGTAAATTTCCCCCCCTTCCCTAAAGAGGACTCATACAAAGGAGAAATGTTCAATTCCATCCGTCCTGAGCTGGTGCTCAAACCATGCTGTGTGGTAGCAGTCCTCAGGCCATTCCACCAGAGTAATGCTCTAGCAACAGCAGCACAGCAATTTTGCTTTGTCTTACTGTCAACTGTGTTGAAAAGCAGCAAAGTAGGGAGAGGTTTTGCTTCATTCTCGACTGCACAGCAATAAATCGACACAGCACAGCTTCGGTCTGCTAAAGCTTAAGGAAGGAAGAAAACAATTTGGGGCTCACATCTGTGCAACAGCTATGAAGAGAACCTACCCATCTCTATTCCACCAAAGAACTGACCTAGCTATGCAGTTCACTATTGTTGATGACATTAGCTTTAGGAAACTCACAGCGTGTTTATTTTGCAAACAGCATTTTGCTTGGAAATTACAAAAGGATCAGAAGTGCCACTTGCTGTTAGACAACATTATAATGCAAAATGAAGCACAACCATTGTGATAGGAGAACACATTCATTAACTCAAGAGAGTTGGCAGTCTTCAGATATTTAGTAGTTTTTTCTCAAATTCAATCCCCTGGAGTCACACAATCCAAAAATCTAAATTTTCTTCCTTTAATAAAGCATTTTTAGCAGCCCTCATAGCTGCAGGAGTTGCAAGTTACTTACCTAAAAGGCAAGTATAAAGATTAAAAATTTTAAGTTGAAGTATGATCTATTTTCAGGGCAATATCATGACCTTGAACATCAGGTTGGGTAACTCAGAACAACCAGCATGCAAGACTCCTGTTCCTTATTATCAAAACCCAACTCATTCATCAGTTTATCTTTTTAAGGCAGTTTATGACTGCTTACAAAACAAAGACACTGGAATTCTCAAAAGCCATGGGCCTAATTCCTATTAGGCTACACAATTGTGCTTTGATTGATGTTACAATAATGCTGCAGTCATAATTAATTGATTCTTAAATTATATAATGGTCTTTTTCACTTTTCTAAGCAGTCTTTGACCTGTAAAGACGTCCGCACTTTGAGGATATTCACAGGGTGTGCGCTACTGTAAGAGTATCCAGCAGTATTCTTGCAAAATTTCCTTTCTGGAAGATGTGTTTTCCAAACAGGGCCCCTTAAAAGAGCACAAACAGATCTATGCAAAGTCTATTACTTCTGTAGGAAACCAAACTGGACATGTCAAGTTGCAGAGGATCAAAAGGAGATGGTCACATCCTTTGAAGATGCATTAGCAAAAAAAAAAAAAAAAAAACCACCCAACCGCAACTGAAGACAAAGCAAGCTTGGCTACCACTTATTTTCTACATGTATCACTTACCCAAAGAACCAATAGCTCAGAAGTAGTCATAAAGAAAAAGAAAAAGGAAAAAACCCAAAGAAAAATTCAAGTTTTACTATCTTGCTGTATATTTGGAGAGCCCACCCTTGACACTGATGTCCTGGGTTTATGCAGCATACAGAATCGCCTCCCTGGCCAGGCCACCAATGGAAAACATCATCAAGTTGACAGGACTTAGATGAATGAAGCTTAATGACAAATGGGGGAAAAGACCAGAACAACGTCGAATCTGGTTTCCTTCTGCCTTCCATGCTTTGCCCACACAACTGACAGAGCCACAGTCCTTTCAGTGCTGCTAGCACTAATTAGATCTGCACAGCTAGAATGGAATACATCAGGGTTAAAAAAACAAACTACCCTCTGAATCCACTAGCACATATCCACAAGAACTATTCATTTAAACTTCAACTTAAATATGTATTTATCTTTGTGCTCTGAAGTCTGATATACCTCATTTTCAATTTAACCTCTCCTCTTTCATGTGTTGTAGAAGTTGTACAAGATCATTTATGCAGAGATATAGTACTTACAAAAAAATCAAGCAATTGGAAGAGCCAAACATTACAAAAGGTCAGCATCCAATGTGCGGAACCCCTGCACCCTGTCCAACTGGAGAGATACAGGCAGAAACCATCAAGTGCACATTAGGAAACATCCTGTTTCACGCACCTGACAGAGCACAGGAAGGCATAGCTGCAAGGAGGGGAACACAGGCCAGATCATCCAGTAATGTAAACTATAAAAGTAACTCCTCTGACTGCAAGCTGGCTCACAGAGTCAGACTCACATAGCCACTGAAGTCACTGGGGCAGCTTGTAACGCAAAGCAATTCTGAAGGAGAAGGTGGCAGATACGGAGCCAAGGTGGGGAAATACGTCATTCAAAGCCCAGAACCTGAACGGAGACCTGGCCATGTGCTGCTTCGCTGGAGCTTCTTCTCAATGTGCTTATCTTTGCCCCACTGCACTTCCCAACAAGTACCGCTCACCGCAGAGGGCACAGTTGAGTGCACATTAGGCTGAGGGTCCTAATCCCCTTGCATCTCTTTTTCTTTTTTTAAAGAGTAAAGCAGGGGATCCATCACCCAGAGATATCTTTCAAGTACAGACAAAAATCCCTACAGTTTTTGCAGGCCACGTACACAGCTGTAAAGTCACAACCTCTCCTTTACTAACCAGCACTGAGCAATTCAAAGCAGAAGCCCAGCATGAAAACCTCACACAAACAGATCTAGCAAGGTGCTCTCAAAACTTTCATTTTTTCAAGCTTTATTTTACAACGTTTTGACAGGGTCCAGAGTGCCATTTGCACCCTTGACCCACTACACCAAGACTGTTTACTTTTTTTTTTTTAATGTGAGATGTAGATTTAATAGCTTTACATTAGGCCTATTCCAACAGTAATCTTTGAAAATCAAATTCCAGCTACTAGCACATGCAAGGTTAGAATGGTTTCCATTATATACCGTCCAAGCCTCTCATCAATACCAAGGTACCTAACAGTCAGAAAAGGTCAACTTGCAACTCCTATGTGTAATAGGAACACATTTTTAGACATGACATAGTTAAGGAGTAAAGTACCTCAAAATAATCTGCCAGAGGTCATATGTGAATCTATAGATGACCGATGCACCTTTTTTAACCCACTTGAGCAGTGTAATCAATAAACTGCCCTTCTTCCTTGTATGATTGTGTTAGCACACAAAGGGGATTTTTATGTAGGGTAAATTAGGGTGAAACATTTCTTTCCAGTGGAAAGACCCGAAAACCATAGCTAGACACAAACATAAACTTTTTAGTCATTAAAAAAATACATGTTTAGAGGTATTATTTTAGCCGTTTACTTACCAGAGTAAGACAGAGTAAATACATGCGGTAGAACAAATGACTTGAAATTGATAAAGGAAAAAATCAGCACATGGCATTCGGAGCACCTGCCTCAAAATCGGAGACAAAGCCATCTCAACCTGGCAAACTAAATGATAGAATTTAAGTTTCATAGAAGCTTTCTTATTTTATTTGCATCAGCCAAAATTTTCTCCCCCCTCCTTCATGCCTTCTCCTTCATACGCTATCTCTGGTAACGTTTCTGTGCTAATATTCCCAGAGCACTGTTTATTCTCAATAAAGGGCCAACAAAAAATTGGAACAAATATAACATGAGATTTCAAATGCAAGTTGCAAATAGCAATATGTAATGCCTCCCCCCACCCCCCATTTGGATTTACATTAGGTTTCCATCCATTCTCTTTTCTGAAAGTTTTACTGCACCAAGGGGGCTCATAATGTAATATGTGACAGCAAGCATAAGTTAATGAAAGACAGTAACTTTTCAAAGCATACATGCAAATACAAATATTCTGCAAGTATAACTAACGTAGGTTTCTCTCCTTGAGGAGAGTGCTCTTTCAAAACAGGCTCTGAAAGCATGCCCCTGCTTGGCTCTCAAGAATCCACCATGTACCATCTTTAGTGGCTTGAACCCACTTTAATACTCAAGTATAGTTCATCAGAATCAATATGCAAGGGTAAGCAAACAAAACTCACCACCAAACGCCCTACAAACATTGATCAGCTTCTCGCTAATACAAAATACAACTTAGGTGTCTGGCATGTATGGACAGCTACTATCACCTTCATTTTGAAATGGTGTCAGCTACTTCAAAAATCTGCATGAGCAGAAAGACTGCAATTGATTATTTAAACAAGCAAATCTGATTAAATCTCTTGTACTACCTACGGCAAGAAATAGATCCCCTATGGGCCATAATAGGCTAGAAGTAAAAATAAAGGAAGGTAAGTAAAGAAAAAGTAAAGGAACATACCCACGTTGTCTTAAAAAACTGCCCGCCCCAAAACCTGCTTCTCTCAGGGCAGTGGTGTGGCAGTTCCGAGCATCTGGCAGAGCTGCGTTACAGCTGTCGAGTAGCGCACACATAGCCCAGAGCTTACTGAAGCTTTACAGATAAGAGATAAGCAATTCTTTATATTTCACTCAGACGTAGATTATGAGCCAGGGAAAAGCAAGCTTAAAAGGTGAATGGCTTCTTTTGCCATTAGTCAAAATATCTGTATAGTCTCCAAAGAAAGCTGACAGCGAGGTCAAGCTACAGTATGGGAATTCTGTAGTCAATAAAACCCCCTGTATTTTAAGCTCTGAGTCAGAAAAATCCGATGTGGATGACCACTTATTGAAAGGGTCATCATCCAACCAAGAGAAAACTGCCAGAGCAACAAAGAGCCCAGAAATATTCCTCAGTTTATAGAAACCACAGAGAAGGGCAAATTCTAAATCCATCTCTTTCTAGTATTAACCTACTTTGCCTTCAAGGATCAATTTATCCACTAGAAACCGCATTGTGCTGGTGCAGTCAAGTTTCTTCTTCTCTGAAATCTGAGGTTAAATCATAAAACAGAACTATTGTTTTATGGCTGCACACTGACATTTAAATATTCCTCTAGCTTTAAAAGCATAGCTCAAGTACTGCACTGACAAGCAAGAAGCGCTGATACAGACCCTCGCCCCAAGCTGGTTTGTTCAGTTTTCCTCAGTGGAGCAGCTTTACTTTTTACTACACTCTAGGTGACTGCACTGTGTGTTGGCATTCTCAGGATATTTGTAGAGTCAGAGCTTAGGAAGAATATTTATACGTTTCCCCACCAGCTCCCAAGGCCCTGAGTATTTCCCCATTGGAGAGGAGTTGGCAATGTACCCAGCCTAACGACTGTGCCCATTCAGGCTCGTCTGCACCTGCGTGGACACTGAAAGAGCCATCCTAACGTAGCACTAACCTTGCCCAGGCACCTTGTACCGAGAACACTGAAGCAAAGCTTGAACGGGGGCCTCCATGGATCCTGCAGCACGACTTCCCATGCAGTAAATGACACACTGCGAAACAAAGCCAGCTCACCGAGTCTTACAGCAGAACATCCCACTGCAGCGCAAAGAAAAACCTTTTATATCTAAAGGCAGATATCTCTCCCCCACAAGTCCAACTTTCTGCAGCTGTTTCCCTTTCTGATATTCATTCTTAAAGCATCCAGTTATATTCTTCTTCTCCTCACTTGCTCACATTGGTGCTCCCAAAGCAATGAATTTAGTTTGCTAATTACCGCAATCAGGGGAGATGGGGAACATGAGGCACAGATTAAAAAATTGCTCAGGGTAGGCTCTTTCTTAGCAGTTCACCCTTGTGATATATCTGTGTGGTAAGCTCAACACTGAACAGCACTTGACTCAGCCTCAGTTTGGAGTAGGGAGAAATTAATTGCAATCTAATAGGATTCAAATTGGTACAAGGGATCCCATCATTACGGGACAAGAAAGAGTAAAACTGCAGTACATTAGCCAGCTAGCAAAGGGCTTCGGTCAATGCAGTGGAACAGGCAACACCATCGCTGAGACATGATGAATTGATACCTCAATAATTGTAATTTATTAGTCGGTGGTGCTGATCTAGCATATGAACCAGGTAGGAACAGACTAAACCTGTGCAGTGTTTGTAGAAGGAATGATAGTCCCTTTGCAAGGTCTAACTTGAAATAATTTTACACTGATGTGAAGATGTGTCACAGCTTAATTCAAGCAGCAGTTATGTGTACTGGAGGATGAAAGTGTAAATCAGCAGCAGACTGGGAAACAGAAGGCTCCCGGTATCAAATGTCAGTGGAGTTGCTCCCTCACTGTGCAACCTTTAACAAGTCACTTGACCTCCTGGTGCTTCAATCAAGGCAGCTACAGCACCGGGTTAGAAGCAAGATTCCCATCATAATCCACATTCGCCCTCTGTGCTTCGGCCTTCCGTAAACTGCAACCCATGCCTAGCCATATTTGAAATGGACCGGAATTATTACATGAGACTGGCCTGTGGATATTTAAAGTCATGTGTGACAAACAGGCTTTATGTAATGAATTACGGTTAAGCTGCAAGAGTAAACTTGACAGACGTGCACATGCATTTGCATTCACACAAAACCCAACTGTCCCACTTCCACATGAGCAACTCCAAGGGAACACCTATAAAGCAAAATGAAGGTTCAGTTGTGGCATGGATGAATGCACCTGCAATGATTTCCTTCCAGGTAGCACACAGACAGGGTAGTAGAGCCCAAGGCAGCAGCGGTTAACAAGCTTGGATCCCCGTGGGCTTACGTTCCTGTTCCTCCTCTCTGCTGAAGCCTATGCTACTGAGTATTAATAACTTGTTGCTAAATTAAGCAATCATTCACATGGCTAGCAATGCCACAGTCCCCCTTGATTTTGCTGGACAGGCAGAATTTTAGGAATTTGGAATATTCTCCAGCTAGATTCAGAAAACAGAATGTAACCCACCAACACTGAAGGTGCCAACACAACTTGCTGGCAGCTGCTATTCCCCTCCTGTCTTCTGTTAAGGAAAATCTTTTGGATGCCAAACCCACTGAAGCATATCTACCACCCTCACACCTAGCTGGACCTTAACAACTCCTTTTGCCTCTTCCCACCTGAGGTCAGTGAGAGAAAAGCAAGGGTCTCTTTGGCAGTCATTCCAGGGAGGATCAGAAGACCACACTGAATGTGAAGGTCTGGGTCTCTGAGCTAAATATGTAAAAAAATCCCACTGCTGAAAAAACTAAAAAGGATGAATTCGTACTGAACTGCAGAAAACGTTTTTCTTGGCAAGCCATGGCTTTGACAGCCCTTTTTAGCCCACTGCAATCAGCTTTATGTACGTCTCATACTCTAAGCTGCATAATCAAGTGGGGCTATTTCAGAGTAATAGATACCTGAGCCCTTTCTCAAGCACACGTGAGTGGATCTATTCCTTCCTAAAGCTGCCCAAGAAGCCAGTTACTAAAGACAGAAAACCACAAAATTATACACTCAGTATTCCTAACCAGCTCTTCACCCTAGAAGACCTTTGGAGGGTTTATAATTAAGAAAAAGAAAATGCTTAGGCTAGAAAACTGGCCCAGCGAGTTTGCTATCAAGATCCTTCCCTGGGTTTGTACTTTGGAAACACCCTCAGTATTCACACCTAGTACTCAATCATGAGATGATGATTAATACCAGCCTTAGATCATCCCCAGCAATTGCTGGAGCTTTCTGCAAGGTTCTTGGTGGACTGAGTTATTGAACAGTGCTCAGCACCTCTAAGCAAGCTCTTGGAAACTGAAGCTGGCATCCATCCTCGGCACCTCATGTGGCACATTCACATGGCATGATGCAGAAATACTAGCTTGGATGGAGTGACTTCTCTGATGTCCTCCATCTGAACCAGTTCATCATGCTTTGGGTCAGCTCTGAGCAGATGTGGCAGTGCTGTTTCCAAATCTAGTCAAGTCTCTGCACGATGCTTCAAAACTTAAGGCCAGTTCCTTAAATCTTGTTACCAAGACTCCTACTGCAATGACCTCCTCCCTTCCACCTTTAGGTTGAAAAAACAGCCTCGTATTTTCCTGTATGTCAATAAAATAATCATGTCCTCTACTAGTTTTCTCCTGTACATTGCAAGTATTTTAAAAAGTAAAAATTATCATCTCCATGCTACAGATAAGCAGACAAAGGTTGGCTAAGTAATTCACCCTGCTGCCCACCAATCCAGTGGCAGAACTTGGTAGCACAAATCCTTGAACCTCAACAACTCCGCCAGTTAGCACTATTGGAAAGAATACAGAAAGAATATAGCCTCTCCTCCTCTCCCAGAGTTATTTTTTGAGGAGGAGAAGGAGGAGGAAGAAAAGGGTTTGAAAATTATGTGTCTGCAGTGTCTGGAAACAGGAAAAAAAACCAAGTCAGATATAAACTACCATCATGCTAAAGATCAAAGATTTCTATTCAATTCAGAAATAAGAATACCACATAGAAGCTAATTCCTCATGGAGTGACTACCAGCTGAAAGTCAGTATCTGATCGTGAAAAAGATCATATCACGTGTTTAATTTTTATTTTCACATACATAGTTTAGCATTGGAAACAGCTAATTTTGGGGATAGGCAGAAGGAAGAGATTGACTTTTACTGATTAAATCATAATTCTGTCAGAACAACCTTCAAGTCAACAAGTATGTCAATACTTAAATAGGAATTAACTAAAGGCTCTCATTTTGTACTTGTATAAAAAGCCTTTGTTGCATAAAACAACTGAAAAAGCCTTTAGCAGATACACCTTAAGCAATTACAGCACATCTTAACTGGTCTTTGAACGGCAGGATATACCTAATCAATGTAAGTCACATGGTGCTGAATACTGCAAAAGTCTCCATTTTCTACATTCTGCAAATGAATACAGCTGAAGCAGTAGAAAATCCCGTCATTACCACTGTAAATTAAAGACATTCTGCCAAAATGAATATATAATAATCATTATGAAAATAAGCACATGATGCCACAGAAGGAAGCCTCTGAAACGATCAAAAATCTTATTTTGAGTCCCATTGACGGAGCAGAACATACACCTTGCAACAGTTTGCACGTTTTATTTGCCTGGATCCATCAAAATAGAAGAAACACATTTATTCTACTAAGAGGTACTGGTAAGTGAAATTTATGTAAATGCTTAAGTGAGTGACGAGTACACTGTATCAACAAGTCACTTGGATTCAGGCTCCCAGCTAATGGAATCCTTGTGGTGGTAATTTCTTGTTAAGAGCATCTTTTTTTATGTGTGTTTACAAGACTTGAGTAGCAGAGAGTCTACTCTTGGTTTGTTTTCTGTTGTTGTTTTTTTAAAAAACTATGCTGGCTCTCACTGAAAGACTTTACAAGTCTGTAAGAGCTCCCACTTCTGCACCCTCCTAACCCAGCCCTCATCAGCAGGATGGTCCAAGCTCTTCAGGACCAAAAGCCTAGTATACATGAATGCTCCTCTTCCAGCTATAGGCAGACCTATCGAAGTGCAAGCCTCCAGGGTCTACATCACTGCTAATTTACAGACACAACTCACACTTTCTTTTTCATTTTGCAATTGAAATAATTTTTCATAAACCCAATTCTTCTCTGTCCTATCAGTTTCAATAAACTGGAACAACCAGGTATTTATCAAGTTTCCACACAACTTATTCCGTAACTCACCTGCCTCTGGCTTTGCCTTAGGGGTTATGCCTATTTGAGGTGACCGAAGGCTGCCAGACAACAGTTCAGTTCCTAGTACATAACACGCACATGCGCGTGCACACACACACACCAAACATAGTATTACTTTTTTTTCTCTAGGACAATGTAGAGTTTATTACATCTGCTATTACAATGTACCTGTAACAATGTTCTCTAACAAGCAGCCCTAAGGTCAAATGTGTCCCTTGATCAATTTACTAGCGGTCCCTGGTGCTGCTGCTGTGGGTAGACTGTCTTGGGGGGGTGGGGGAATAATCCCTTTATTCTGTTGCTTCTCTGTAAATGGGAAAAAAAAGGCTGTCACAAAGACATTTTTCTTCTCCCTCTGCTCTTGACAAGTCAGGTAAACAGGGAGGGAATATCTTGCTGCAAGGGACTGTAAGAGACCAGCATTTGTACAGGCATATAAAAACATACTGTTTATTTACCAAGCTACTCAGTGCATCAAGGTGATTCAGAATAAGGCTAAGGGGATTGGGAAGATGCCTTAGCAAAACACCTGCAAAACTATTTTGCATGACAACAAAGAAAAGGCACTCTGGATGCAAGTGTCACGTGGTTGTCTTTATACAAGAATTTAACAATTCGGTATATTGCTATGGTCAAAGCACTCTTGACAAGCAATAACACTCATTCAGAGATGCTCCTAGCAGTATAGCTATCACATCAACCTACTCCTAATTTGTCAGTAAAGCTGTGACTGTTTATCTATTTTTTTTGCTCAACAGATCAGTATCGACCACTAAGTAATGACTATACCCAGAAAAGCAGGCTTGATACTAGTAACTTGCTACAGAAATCACTTGCTGCTTGCACTCAAGCAGCAGGGAAGGAGTTAATCTCAGTGGCCAAAATGGCTGAGTACCACTGTTACTCATGCCCAAGTGCTTGACTTTTGTTTCATGTGTTGTGATTTATTTTCACCTCTAGTGCAGCTTTTACTCACAGACTGGCAGTGACGTTAATGGGAACTGCCCTATTCAGCCCCACAACCTGGAGTCAGGCTGGAGCTCCGGGAGCCTCCAGCTATTAGCAGAGGATTCTTGGGATTGTCTTTGCTTGCTTGCTATGCCATGATTCCCATCACTTCTGATTAAAAATGGTAATTCCTTCGAACAGGGAATGAGCAGCCCCTTTAAAAGACACACCACCACCACCACCCACCCAAAAAAAAAAGAGAGCAACCTTTGCAAATGACCTATAATAAATAGGTCTAAATAAAGCCTGAGCTGTTCCTTACTCATGCATAACTTCATTGCTTCTGTTCCCTCCACACCCTGCCCAGTTGGCATAATTTGCAGAAGGGTTTTGGCATGGACAATTGAAACACCCACAAGCCGCCTGAACTAAAAAGCTTGATCCTAGAGTCCTTTTCTTTCTGAGCAAAAGCTAAATGAGACTTTTATTTTTATAACACAGGTCCCATCTACACTGTAGGTTTTCACCCATGAAGGCTGAACTCCAAACATGTTCCCAGATTACAACAGCTACTGTCCACAGCATCTCACTCCACACAACGGCTAGAGAAGGCTTAAACCCTGGCAAAACTCCAATCTTTACATTTCATATGACCTGCATAAAATTCCCCCTAAATTAGCAGACTCCACCTTCTAAAACCCAGAAGTCACCACACATGGGAATTAGCACACACCTTGGTGTGGTCCAAAACCAAGACATGAACAAAAAACAAGCAAGGGCCACAAGGAACAGTCACAAGCTTCTTCAAAGACCATGCATTCCCACTCTGTTGCCATACCCTGAAACAATTTTAATCCATCTTTCTCTTTAAGCAGAGACAGCACCACCACCGACGACGATACAACACTGACAAAGGAAGGCTGAAATTCAGACCCAAATTGTTATTCCCCTCAGCTAGGCAGTTACGCACAAGAAACACTGCTTGTAAACACTTCTTTGTCGAACACTCAATTACAAGCTGTTTTATGAACAAAATGAGCCAGTCGCAAGGAAAGCAAGAGACAAAAATGGGGAAGCAATCTAAAATGGCATGCAGCCATTATGCCACCACGTCCCCGGTATCACTCGGCCGCACTGCCAGCCCCTCTTACAGGAGAGCACCGATGTGTGCTGGGAAAACACTGAACTCAGGTTTTCAGAAGGGGGTTCAGGTTTTGTGGACCTAGAATTTTTTCTCTGCTGTTAAGATTATTTCCTATGTGGGAAGCAAATAATAACTTTTTTATTTTCATGTTACTGGCTTTGGCAGCATGCACCTGGAAGAAATAGCACATGTATGAACGAGGCACCAGTTAAAAAACCTCAATTCAGGCAACACTTGTAATATGACTCTGTTCCTTTGTGTCATCCCCGTTTATACCCCTATACACTGATATTGCTACATGCAAGCTGAAAAATAACTGGAAAGCACATTCATTTTCCTCACAGTAAAGCTGCAGTTATACTCCACAACAGATCTACCTTTCCAGGTGAACTTTCTCGATCTTATAACCTAAAGCACTGAGGCACTAACTCCAAAAAGATACCTACAACTGACAATACAGCCAATAAACATCATGTTAAATTACAAAATACTGCCCTATGGCAAGTCAAAAAGTTCTGAGACAGAAAGAGAACTTTATGAGATCCAGCAGCACCTTCCAGGAGGCTGCAATATTACAGCATCAGAGGGCTATTCATCACGGCACTGTTATTCTAGCTGCCCTGCACAGCATCCACTACTTGAGCCACTACCTCATCCTTGGATTTTTTTAGCATTATTAATCCAGCGGATAAGGTTTCCCCTGGAAAAGGTTTTTTCCTTGTTTTTACTATTCACTGTCAATGAGCCAAGGAGGGCTGTATGAGGAAATATTACAGAGTGCAAAATGAAACCTATTACTAGTCTTCAACTTTAACTTGCATTGGATCTGCAGCTGAAGGAAGAATCGAGCCTGTGCTTTCCCTAGTGCCCATATTAAAGCCTCTAACCAGAAGAAAGTGGAATGTCAAAGGAAGGGTGAAGACCAAAGATTGTTTTTAAATTAAAAAAACTGAATATAATTATGTAATTGACTTTAGACAGTAACATTCTGAATCCAACAGCTACCCAATTAATATTTTGTAATCTCAACAACCCCACTTGTAAAGGAATTAAATTGAGAGGAAGGTACCAGAAAGGAGAAGGGGGGAAAAAACCACCAGCAAAAAAACCCCAAGTTTCATATAATGATAATAAGATTTTATACCTATCATTTTTAAACTTAACATATTAAATATCCTCCTTGCTAGGATTTTTAAACAATAAAAGTAATTCATTTCAAGGCTCAACTTCAGAAAAACTTTAGAATCTATTTACAGTGCTAACAGCTGGAGAAATTGTCCATAGACAGGGCATATTTCAACTCTTGTGTTAAAAGATACGTACATATCCAGCTATGCCTTAGGATTCCCTCACCCAGTAAGCTTGGAAGAGTTTTAAATCTATCACAGATCCCTGCTGGCTTTACTTAATTCTTCAGGGTTTTTTAGACAAATCATTACAAAAATTGCACAGGTTTCACAGACTGATTTTGCCAAACAAATAGTGCAATGACATTCACCAGAATAGCTACTAGTAACCTTACTTGAAGGACTAAAGGGAAAAAAATAAGTGCATATTCTAGCTAAAAGATGTCTTCAAACCAAAAATGTGCTTACTCAAGCTGCGTATATTCTCAACAGCTCATGTAAACCACCCATCAGGCAGAAGTATGAAAACTAGCTCCCTTAAGAATCCACACAGCAAAGAGGCCAAGGGATGTGGCCAGCACTGCCCAAGGGTGCAGTTTATGAAGTGAGAGCAACTGAGAGGTGGAAAACAGCATCGTCTCTGATACACTGCCATGAAGAAAACCAAGTGAACTGGACCAGGCAAAGACTGGCAACTGCCAAAGGGATTCTGCTACAGCTCCCAGTGCACCGGTCCCAGCAGTCTTTTGCACAAATGGAGGTCTGTGGCCCACAGTAAGCAAGGAAAAATTCTGCGTGTTGAAAGTAACAGAATCTCATGAAAAGGTATTTATTCTGCTTCAACCAGAAGTGACATTGGGATGTAATTTTTATGTTTGTTTTAAATCAGCTCAGATTTAGACTGGAACTGCACAGATGGTTTAATTATTATACTGATAAGCATGTGAGAGGAAGAATACTGTCCGTCTGCATTTACTACGCTTGTTTCACAGACACACAAAAAAATACCTGTGATCACCCCCAAAATTACAGGGATAGTGACAAGGAATCATACCCTACCTGCTGCCATTCAGAGGCCTTGTATTTTATTGCAGACATTTGGTGCAAGCCCGAGAACAGGGGCTACAATTAGGTAACAGACCCCAGACCCTTGTGCAAAGCTAGCTAAAATATTAGGCAGCTAGTGCTTAAATCAAGATGGAATAACCCTTTAGACGCTTCTTGTCCAAGCCAGAAAAAAACCATGCAAAAAGGCCACAGCTGCTTCAGCCGCTTCTAGATCCTAGCCTTTTCTGCAGCATCTGCATTATACCCAGGAAAAAGGGCTCTACACAGACATAGGTGTCTCATAAGACACCTGGAATGTGTGCTGTCTCAATGTCATGAAAAGATGTCATGAAAAACTTCCAGCCATGGCTCTGACTCTCTTCAAACAGCACACATAACCGGGAGTAGCCAGAGCACCATTCAAACAGTATTGTGTTTCTCCATTCTTCAATTTGCTAAAACCACGAGATACAACAGAAGTGCTCTATCTTGGTGCCTTCTCTTCTCCAAAAGCAAATACACAAATAAAACAAAACAAAAACAAAACAAACAAACAAAAAAAAAAAGGGGGGGGGAGGGAAGAAGGAAAAGAAAGAGTGCTTTGTGCTTTATGTCAACCAATTAAATTCAACAGAGAAAAAGATACAAGTGGTTATAGCTTCCTGTAAATTACTTCATGTAATTAAATCCCCTTCTCTAAATTACAAACCATTTAGCTCTTCCTTATAACAATGTAACCAATGACCACCAGCAACCTTTTTACAGCATCTGATGCCACATAAGTTGTATGCAATGAAATTTCCTTTTTATTTCTCCCTTTCAAAAGAAGCCATTGTAATGAGATTCATTCACAGCTACTTACAGAACATCAGGGAGAAGAGAGGATTGCTTTGTTCCCCTTTATTCTGCACTTGTCTGAGGCTATATTTAAGCAAATGTGACCTAAGGTCCTTAGCAGTCATCTAACTGCAGGCAGAGAAGTTAAAGGTGACCTGCAAGAGTTTTAAAACACAGAGCGTACAACATAACTTCTGCTTTACACTGCAGCAGTATGGCTTAACTATCTTCCTATCACTTGAATTTTCTGACCTTTTTTAACTTTCAAAACACCAGGAATGTCAGATCAAGTCTTGTTTGCAAGCCCATGTTTGCCAGGGACTGCTCTGGTGAGATGAGAGCTGCTCTGCATGGCTTCCTCCAGATTGCTCCATTTATGAAATGTCTGTGTGCGCCTCGAGTCACCCACGTCTGCTGGGCCACCCTTCACTGGGTCTGCAGCTATCGCATCTTCTCAGATGGGGAACTGAGATGGAGAAATAAGGTCTCTGAAGATGCTGCGGTTCAGCTTCACTGGAGGTAGTGCAAGAAGTCCCAATGCAGAGAAAGCACTAGTAGCACCCAGTGCTTTCATCACTGTGCTCTCTAAACCTGCTCTAACACGTGTTACAAGTGCCAGCAGCCATCTGGAGGCCTGAACACATTGCTGTTGCCCAAATGCTGTTAAGTGGGAGAGGTGAATGGGGACAGATGGGAATTCTGGAGAAGAGGAAAAGCAGGGACAAAGAAGGCTGAAGCCAGTGCCGCAAGCAAAGCCTCAGGGTCCAGTTCTGAACACAGCAGGGTCAATACTATTATAACAGCGTTATGATCCTTAAATAAAAAGCAAGGAGCAGAGTGCATGTGGCAAGGCACCGCATCCCCATCCTCATGTCCACCTAAGCTCCGCTTGCTCTGCCGCCCCCGAGCAGGTCCCCACCCAACTGAAGCCCATGGCAGTAAAGGTGCTGGTCCAGATGAGCTAAACATTGCTTGACCCAGCAGGGAACCAGCATCCCCCAGCTGCACTGCTGGGCCAGGGCACACCAAGGAGCTGCACTGAGTCATCTGAGCCTCTCTGGAAGGATCAGACAAGTCCTACAAGAGCAGAGATGAGTGGGGCTCATGGAGCAGAAATATGGGCAAGTGAGGGTCAGCTACAAAAGGGGAACCCACTGGTCCAAACAAGTGAATGACTATTTCACTGCATCAGTGAAAAAGACAAAAGCTATGTTCTCCTATACGTAATGCTTTCAGCAGCCAAAACACGCTTTACGTCACTCCGTTCAGAAAATAGTATTTGCAGTCTAGCAAAATTCAGTATATGCTTCTGTTTCATGCTTCAGTGTTATTTTTAAAACAGTTGGATGCTCCCCCCCAAGTTCTAATAAACATGATCTCCTCAGTTTATGTTTCCCTACCAGAACTGCAGCGGGTTTTGAAATACATTTTTCCAGTTTAAGCAAAGGCCTTCTCCTGCCATAGCTCCCAGTGGTTTTATGGCACTATTTTGCACCACTGTTCCTGAAGCACAGTATGTTACAAAGATCTGTTACAGAAGCTGTGTCATAGCTCTCAAAAGGTGGCTGCAATGCTGTGATGAATTTACCTGTGTCACAGTTACAATGCAAATCTTGTGTAAGGTTCATACAGCACTTGAAAGAAACATTGAAATAACGAAACATACCACAAAGTTCTCCCTCTGTTGCAGACTGGGCTCTGCAGCCACTTCAGGAATCTCGATGAATTCTTGGATAAATTTAGCAAAAACAGCAGCACTTTGTGATAGCAGGGTTTCATTTGGGAAATAAACATCCACTATTTATTTACAAAGGATTTTTCTCCTCCTGCCACTGCTGTGCTATGCCCACTGCTTCCCCTCTACTTTGATGCAGAAAACAGAATACCAAGTGCCTAACCAGGACTTGAAGCAGATTTTTAAATTAGTTCCTGACAGTGCAAACAGATTGCTATTGATTGAAATGAGGCTGATTTTAGGCCTTGGATTAGCAAACCTAATGACTAAATACTGTATTGCCCATTTCAGTACTTTGCACCGTTAGTCCCCAGTGGTTTCCCAGGCAGCTGTGAAGTCTCTGCACTCGCAGATTAGTGTGAGAGAGCAAGGCAAGGCCATCTGTGCCTGTGCGGTGCAGCCCCACTCAGCCGGAAATAAGGACCTCCTCCAAAATCCCCCGGGGCCCGCCCCGGGCACTACAACCTCATTAAGAGCTTTGAAGCCAGGGAGGCTGTCCACATGTTCCCAAGGAGCACGTGCTGGTGAAGGCTTTGCTGGGCCAGAGCACCACGCCTGGCCAGAGCAGGCTGCCACAGCTGGCCTTGCCTCAAGCTGGAGGGAATCCAAGCACCCAGCGAAGCCACCTCCCTGGGCTTCCAGACAGCCTGGCTGGAGACAGTGGCAGAGAGGCTTCACGCTATGCTAACAGACCAACTCTCCCAGCAATCATAAATGCATACTTAAAACTAATTGGCACAGAGCTTTCATGTCCAAATTGTAAATTCTTGTACTTACAAAGGTAGAAATGGATCCTGGTTTTAAGCAACACATGAAGCAACACTTTCCTGATTAAAAGAAAATGGGACTTTTTTTTCCTTTTGCTTTGTTGTTTAGTTTCAAAGAACATTTAAATAACAATATCTGCTAATGAAAAGGCTAACATCAATTAGAAACAAAAAGAAACCAGTTTGTATAATTTCAGCGTTCAAAAGCAGTGAAATGCAAACACCAAAGCAGCACACACCAAACCAAGCCAATCCCCAAAACCCACACTAAAGGCCCCCTTTTTTTTTTTTCTTTTTTTTCCTTTTTTTTTTTTTTTTTTTTTTTTTTTGGTAAGTTGGCTGCCTAGAATTCATTTGCTTTTAATAGCCTGAGATACTGGAGGTAATAGAATAAATTGCTATTATAGTTAGACCCTCATAGACACAATTCAGCTTCCAAATGCTACATTATTAAGACACGGAAGGACAGGCGTATCTATACCTGTCCTCTGGCCTACTGACAAAGACTCCAAAGGTTATTTTTTGGACTCACTCTCCTACGTGGCTGATGAACCTCAGCTAAGAAAGGTCTGTTTCAGTCTCTGAACTCTGCATCAGTTAAGACAATGCTCTGCCTCCAGCCCACCAGTGGCTTCAAAAGCACATCCAAGTTTTTGATTTACCATTTATCATTATCTAGAAAAAATACAAATAAGAATCAAACAGCTATGTGTTCCTATTGCCCAACTGTCAGCACAAGCAGGATGATACTAAAGGGAATTTTCCATACAAGGTTATTGCATTAGCCAGATGACTTCCTAGACTGCTTCTCTCTACCTTGGGAAAAGCCCCGTGGTCTTTCAGTACCACCACCACACACACAATGGGGCCAAGAGTATGTAACTCGTTTGAAGACAAGCTATCAATTTTCACCAAGACATCAAAAGAAACAATGTGCATCCAGGATGGAAAATTACTTAGTGTATCATCTTTACTCAGATCAGCAGTAACCCAGAGCAGTGTTCTACTGGGGCAGGGGGGTGCGGTGGTGTTATATTTATCAATGAACATTGGATAACGTGCTGATGAGCATCACAGAAGAAAAAAAAACCACCAAGATGAATAGGTAATCAAACATGTTAATATAATTTAGCAGTTCCAGTCCAGCAAGAGCCACAGCAACAATATACATTAATCATCAATAATCCTCAGCAGTTTGACAAAGACTGGGGAGCAAATGAAACACAGGAATTAACTCTGCTTTCCCTCCCTCCAGGAAGCTCTGCTGAAGTCACAGAGATGTCAACACCTCTGGAGCAACCTGACAGCATTAGCTTTCTTGCCCTTGCCTCCCAAGCTCCAAACCCAGCACGCTATTTATGAGCACTAAATACGTGCTACACCACCCCGTTCTCCTCAGCTTCTTTGAGACTCTTCCTCATCTTGGGTGATTTAAACAGTGAGTGAGAAAAGGAAGGAGGAGGTGTAAGACACTCATCTCCATCACAAATGACTATTTGCTGAAGAGTGTTATTACAGCCGTATTTAACATCTAAACATATTCAATATACCATGATGCTCCTGAGCTGACTAACCACAAAGCATGAGGTTAAACCAACTCAAAATAGGGGCAACTTTCTCCTATTAGCCCCAACTCTCTTCAGAAAGAGGTCAGCCCATTTTTATTCTACGTACAGAAAGGGCAATGGGTCCTGAAAAATCAGAAAAACCCCACTGTTCTAAATCCAGGGTGACCCCAGACTGCTCAGATGTTCAGAAGAATAAACAACTCCAAAAAGAAACCCAGACAAGAGAAAACCAACTCAGCTAAGGCTGGCGAAAGACTCAAAGTTCAAAGGGTAACTCCAAAAACTAGAAGAATTACTTAGGACAAGACAAGGAAGTGTAACTGGAACTAAGAGGCTTCATCATGTATCTACCTCTTACTTCATCTAAGCGAATTATACACTCAAGCATAGAGGAATCCTGTCTCCCACAGGCACTGTCTGCAGCTGTAGTGGGGATTCCCTTCCACAAACCACTGGGTTAGTCTTGGCTTTTAAAAA
This sequence comes from Falco biarmicus, assembly GCF_023638135.1. Taxonomy (NCBI): domain Eukaryota; kingdom Metazoa; phylum Chordata; class Aves; order Falconiformes; family Falconidae; genus Falco; species Falco biarmicus. The sequence goes on from NC_079288.1 coordinate 41,383,415, forward strand.
AGACAATGACTCAATTTCCAGCAAATGCTATCGTGTTGAAAGCAACTACACACTTTCCAAGGGGCAAGCTTCACTGCAAGGCCACTGGTGACACTGAAAGACATCACAGTTCTAAACAGTTTCTCATTCCTTGATGTACCCCTGATGACTGTGAGAGGGTTTGTGGATTCCCATTGTAGAGCACCAGTTTCAAGTCAGCACCCTTCTCTGCGCACATACATTGAAAACAGTCCCAAATCCCAACAAATCTTTGGGCAAAGGACCTATGGCTATTTGAAATGCCCTTTTTTTCCCTCTGCTTGGTTACAACAGGAGATAAATGTGTTTGAATGATTTTTATACACAGTTGGAGTAATAGGCTGGAAAGGACTGACTGGCTTTTGCAACCCTCTCCCCATACTCTGAGGTACCAAAGAACCATTCAGGAGCAAACAGTGATTTGGATGCTTTGTCAAAAAGAGTGAAGTATTAATCTAATTTTCTAAACAAAGCAGACAACCTGGCACTCAAATCAGCTTACCACTTTGCACCTCTCTACAAGGATTAGCAGAATGCCATAATTATAATGCCCAATTTGATTTATTAGAGGAGGCTGCATAAAGAAGATGACAATTCAGTAGCATTGTGAAGAGAAGGGATGAGAGTATAAGGAAAGCTTCAAATTGAACAGTAATTTCTAAGCAACATCTCAATATAATCAGCATTAATTACAGTAAGCTTTCCAAATTAGGTATAAACCTATGTTTAATAACCCTGAGATGCAAAAATCACCCCCAAATTCCAGGAAAGTCAATATTACAGCCGATTTGTCTAGACAGCTTGGCAGGATATGCCAGAATTCTAGGTGTGAACTTTGTGGTTATTAAAAAAAATAAAAAATTATTGAACTTGTCTGTATCATTTGCATAATTAGTTTGAACTAAGAATAGCCTGGTTTATCTGGCTTAGATTTTACTGCTACTTTGATCCGCCTTACAGACCTGCAGATGTGTCTGGTTTTCACAACTATATCAGCCAGGATAATACGAGGTATTTCAAAAAATTCCCGTTTCAATATAAGATGAATTCTAAGCGTGACTTGTTTAAAGAGGCAGAGTTTATTAATGAGTCACTCATTACAGGATTTATTTTATATTTTTTGTGCAAGCTCCTTGCTCTTTTTGGAGTTTGTTACTTATGGGGTGGGTGGGTGGGTGCCTGCGTGTGTGTGTGAAGATTAAACAATGAAAGTTGCATTCAAGTTTTCATGAATGTGGAGGCAAACATCCTGTTTAATCACTGATGTCAACCAAATCCTAGCCAGAAGAAACAGATATCAATGTCCTTATTTTTCAGAGCTGAAATACAAATAATCTAACTATTTGGTAAACTAAGGCAGCAACATACGATTACAGAAACTGGAGTTTGGCCAGTGTAACAAAATCTCCTATCCCAAAGGTTTCTAAGGAAGTATCACAAAATCCCTAGTGGCCACAACTACTTGAAACTTAGTCTTAAATTTCCTGCAGAAGATGTCATTACCAGCAACCCTTTCCTCCTCTGCAGCAGGTGAGGAACCAGCTCACCCCAGCTCCAGGAAGAGGGGACCACCCCACCGCCCAGCAGAGCACAGCCTCACATATCCACAACGGTGTAAATACCTGAAATGTACCGAACCCCCTGCAGCGTAATTTCAGACCTGAAGAAACAACTCTAACACCTGTAGAAAGGCAGTATTTACTGAAGCCAGACTTTCATGTTAGAGAGACTGGTGGCAATCGAGATCTAATGACCTCCTGCAGTGCTCCTTGTTTCCATACTCCAACTGCACCACTCTCAGCTGCACCAACATAAGCATTTGTAAGGTTACTCCAGGGGCTAGAGTGGAAAGTGAGCCAGCTTTACATATACTTTGCAAGGGTCACTGGACTCATGTTTGGGCCTTTTTCATGTAAATAAAAAAAACTGACACAACAGCATCTTTACAAAGACAGAGGAGCTGAAGTAGTACAATACCATAATCCTGGTATAAGCAGCAGGCAGGAATAACCATCCAGCACTACCGCTTCTAAACATCTTATACCAAAGCCAGGGACCTCTTTTGAAATACATGCTTAGCATTTTGTGGGTTTGGATTACAAGAAAAGGATCCTAGTTGCTCAAACTTTCATCAAAACTAAAATGTGCATCTATTCACCCATAATAAAAGGTCATTTTTATTTGTACAGAGTGAATATTTGTGCACAAACTCATTGCATCCGTAACCAAAGGGGGAACTGAAACCCCATCACTCAACTACTATCAAAAGCAAACAAGAAACTTGATATATTTTAACTACATACATACTGATGAGTCTAAAACCAAAACATCTGGTATCACTTTGGGGAGTTAAAAGAAAACAAACCTGGCAAATACTTTAGTAGGAGTGCATGGTTACATGATTTGCTACCTAAATGTTTACAAGCAGAAAAGTACTAACATCTTTATGTAAGTCATTTGTATTGAATTCATAGAATCATAAAATGGTTTGGGTTGGAAGGGACCTTAAAAATCATCCCATTCCAAGCTCCCTTGCCATGGGCAGGGAAGAAATCCAACTGTTTACTTTTTTTAAATAAAAAGGAAGAAAACAGAAGTCTGCTAATTAGCCAACAGAAGAATGCGGCCATGAGCAGACCATTAGAATTTCTAAGATACAACCTGATGAGCCCTTCTGAATGAATATGCTACAACACAATCACAAAAGATAGTGTGTGGTGGTGAAGTTATGCTGGGGGTTACATTAGATAACTTTAACCATCCTTTCAAATCCTGAAATTTTTAAAGCCTGAAAAAACCCATGTCTAATAACTGGACAATTCAATCTTTCGTTGTCTGGCATGCATACGGAACTAGTGTCACAGAACAGAAGATGTGGTGGTTGTTTTTTTTTTTTCATCAGTGTACTTCTTAGCACAGAACAAATGCTGGAGGGTCAAGTACACTGGTCTTCCCACGGGCTGCCATTTGGTACCATGTTGACAGACAACTAGGAAAGAGCTTGTTCACAGATACAGGCTGCTGTGCCACATAGATTTCAAAACCATGAATGCACACTGGGACACCAAAAATCCCCCTGCAGAGCAGCAGTTAAGTGATAAATAGCCTGCTAGCCATACTGCCTCTTCTTTGTCATCTCCCTGGCTCTGTACACACTGTGGTTCAGGTGGGAGTCTCCACAATCATCCCCTCCAGCATGACAACTCTTAATTCATTAATGCTCTACAACATTTTAGAAGAGTGCAGAGAAAAGACTCCCCAGAGCACAACTTCCTCCAAACTCACTTTTCACTTCTAAAATACTTGAATAGTCTCTCCTTCGCAACATACTGTTTTGGGGGCACATGAATTTGATTCATGAGACAGACATATTCATGTTTGCAACTTCCCAGGTGCACATAACAAGCATGCCTTTCCCCAAAGAAAACTATGATCCGACTGATGATTTCTATTTGTGTAAGAGCCATAAACCTATGGTGTGGATTACCACATTGTCTCAAAGTTGCAGGATACAAGGGAGGTTTGCTCCTTCCTTCCTAGATTAGCTAGTATACCTCATCTTCCATTTTAGCTTATGAAACCTGCCCACAACACAGGACCTGTGCACTTGGCCAGAAGTCTCTTAAGAGACATTGTTTTCACCAGCACAGTTAGCAGAGAAGGCAGTTACATTAACAACAGCAGCAGGACAACACTTCACAGTGGCCAATGTCATAATGCAGTCACTTCAGAGGAGAAATAATTTCCCTACCTGTTTGGATAGCTTCAAGGGGAGTTTCTTCTTCATCCGTTCTTTGCCTCTTTCTGCCTCTCTCTCAGAGCTCCCAGCATCGTTGTTGTGGCCATTTTCACTCGGCTCAGCAGACACACAGTTTTCAGACTCTCTAGGTTTCTTTCCTGGATGCCTCTCCCATTTTTCCTTCCGCTCCTGAGGCTTTAGCGACATGTCCTTCTGTAAAGGAAGGAGAAAAAAAAATAAGTTCTTTAGGTTCTTTGAGACTTCTTTTAAGCATTAAGCAGTACAAATATTGAATAAAAGCACAAACAAGACAGCATGTTCTTTCCAGACATGACTTAAGATGAATAATTAGGCACGCACAATGCAAACAGTAATTTTAGATTAGATTAGGATGAACACTCTCCAGGCTATGTGTTTCATTAATTTCAGAGATGCTGGTACTGGTTATGAAAATGAGTTTTCTTCAGATTAATTCAGGAACCATACATCAACAGCACATGAACAAATCAGCATCCTGAAGAAAAGCTTTTAACTGTTCAACTGAAACAGAGGTGGTTTTTATTTTGGTTTGTTTCTGATCTCAGAAAGCAACATATCAGACCCCCCTTGGGCCTGAGAGTCTGATTCACAGTAGCATTCATATGGAGAAATGCACTTCTAAAGCCTACCGCGCATTCAATAAGCACGCCAAGATCAATGGGATCTAAGCACATAACAGAGGTTGAACACTTCTAAGTGTTAAGTGTCTGCCCTGAATCAGGACTATAACGTACATCCTAAGCACAGTTTAAAAGCGAGTATGTCATGTCATGATGATTAACATAGGAAGTGAGATCACAGAAAGGAATTACTACTGCTATCTCTGGCATCTTTGAGGGCTGAAAGCTGAACTCTTGGTGACAATGTATCAACCTCTCCCTCTACACACACCACACAGAAAGCATTTAAGAAATAATATGCCAAGTCACAATGATGTTAGTTCATTACAGCTAGATAAATTTTTTCCTCAGTGCCTTTTATTAAATGCTCAAGGGTAAAAACTAAACTCTTTTTGGAATGTGTTATAGAATCTCTATCCCAATTATTTTTTATGCAAGGTAAATACATCACATGAGGAGATACCTTAAAAACACCATTTACCATGTCAAAATTTGTCAGCTCCAGCCACAGAAATTTTTTTAAATGCCTCACTTCTGACTCGAAGTATTACATCATGGATATTTGTATCCTACATGAATGGAGTTTGCAATACAACTCACTCATGACAACACACACACTTTCAGCACTGCAAAAAAGCTCATGAAAATCATTAGCTCTCTAGTCTCTCAAAAACTAAAGCCCAACAAAAAAGAAAATTAGGAATTGGGATGAAACGCCCTGCTGATTGCTCTAGATTACTTCCTCCCCCTCTAGTTTAATTAGTGAATTGACTGCCTCAGTGTGCAACATGCTGATTCCACTCCAAATTACTCACTGCTTAAAGTTACCCTTCCTTGTGAAGTGAGATGATGCACTGACACTTCAGGGTCACAAAGACGTTGAAATTTGAATCATGATGATAAAATACGTACAGCTGTTTCCTATTCCAACCCAGGCTGAAAGACAATTAGCCAGCACCAGCACCCAATCTCTATACACCTTACACAGGGGTCCTGCATGCTCAGCAGCTCCTCTTAAAGCACACATATATACAGCAAGTTGCAAAACTCCCAAAGATACAACCCCCGCCCCAAAACTAAAAGTAGCACTGTCTCCAGAACACAGCTCAGCTTGCCAAGGCCATAAGTAGTGAAAGAGCAAGGAAAATTATTTTCTGGCATTATACTCCGTGAGGTGATAAAACAAGGAATACCAATTAGTGTTTAGTTGCTCACTTTGGTTTTTAGCTTTAAGATAACACTCTAAAAGAAGCAGTTCGAGACGCCACTTAAAGGTCACACTGTCCTATTTACTGGGAAGTTGCTAAGATAGAAATCAAAACGCTGAGCTTTAGTAACTAATCAGAAACTAGTGCAATAGAAATGACATCTGTTAACTGACACTCAGCAAAACATTAGGAACAGAAGTCACCAAAAATGTGCACTTCTTCATAAAGCCAGATGCAGCTGCAATGTGACAGCAGAGGCACCGAAGATGCTGCATGAAGAAACATGAGCCCCTGGTAGGGAGAAAGCGGGCTGTGGCAGGGGAAGCCACCACCTGAAAGCACCAGCAAATAACGCGCTGCTGGCTCAGCTCAGTGTCATGTTCACTTTTAAGGATGCTTTCAAAGTCAGTAAATGGTCATTTTAGTTCAAATTCTAACTGGCTTCACACGGTGACTGGGCCTCTGTTAATGCCTTAGGGAAAGTCTTCCCTCAGTACCCACAACACATTCACTGCAGGTTTTAGACAATTCACCACGTGACTAGTCTGCAAATCTGTGTTTTTCCCCTTGCTGAATCCTACAAAATTCCCTACTTAGAAATTTAGCTTTTTATCCCCGTTTTGTTTGGAGATTTAAGGTTTGTCTCATCACTGAGCTACTAGCAAAATTAATTCAGGGAATACAGTCATAACTGGATCAAAGCCAAGGAAATAATGCATTCGCTTGTAGTGCCACTTGCGTCCAAGAATCTCAAGCACTTTCCAAACAGCCGTGAATTAAGACCCAAGCCCTGATAGCTGAGGCTGCTGCTTGCCTCTGGCAGGAGGAAAGCGGAGGGAAGCATCCTCAGCTCTGCAGCACATCTGGGGCAGCTGCAGGGAAGAAGCCAAGTTTCTCAGCCCCATGACAAGAGAGCCTATTGCACTGTCCCATTCGTCACCACTTCAGCAGAGGAAGCAGCTCACAGGACTTTGCTTTTTGTGGGAGCGCAGGACACCGAACTCAGCTTCTCCCTTCTGACAGAGGGTGACAGTGGGGCTATTTTCTATGCTGCTAAATGCAGACCTCTTTGCAGCCTCTGTCAGAGAGCAGGAGGGGGCTAATGGGGATTCTGTCCTTGCCTCCTTTGTTTCCTTTCTATTTACTCTTTTAAAAGAGCCTTCCAGCAATTGGTCTTTTACTAAAGTTTATGACCTCCAAGTTGGGGACCTCACTTAGCACAAGAGCTTACTATTTTTGGACGTGCATCTGTGCTTGTGCACAGGCAATAGCTGGAAAATTTAAACACATACAGAATATAAAGCACATCACTACAGTGAACCAACGTTTATTGATGCACCTTGACTTCAATCCAGAAATCCCAGCTGGCAGGTGAGACCGGCCTCTGACAAACAGCTCCACTGAAGCCCTCCCCGCAGACAAGCCCAGACCAGCAGGTTTTTTTGCCCTTTGCGCATCATGTAAAAGCCTAGGGCTTCACGCAGCCACAGTGTATGAAGTCAAGCCCTGAAGTCAAAAGGTCTCCATATCCAGCCTTGTGGTTTCTGCCCAACCCAGGCATCAGCAGACCTGGCTACCTTTGCTGTCAGGGCCAGTAAATCTCCTCCTCCAGGGAAGGCTGGTGGATCCAGGCCCATTCTCTCTTCTCGGTTCCAGGAAGGAGATTGCCAAATCTTGTTCCAGAACATACAAAACTATTTTGTTCCTTACTACTCTCTGCTTCCAGGGCTGTCTCCTACCTGTCCTCACTTAGGAATCTCTCTCACACCTTCCCAGGGCAGGCTACAGTCTCTCCATCTGCAGCCCCTTGTCTGTCTGGGCTGCAGATGGAGAGCAGATGGTTCTAACTGGCTGCATGGTTACAAATAAGCAAGAATTAGGCCTTTCTTTAGAGCCTCTCTCCTGGTAGTTACTCCATGAAACATACAGATTCTATCTCCCCATTTGCTTATTTCGATGTACCAAGATACCAAGGGACACTTCAGTGGAAAATGTAATTGTGGTACTTCCTCCAGCTGCTCTACCTGAAATACTTTGCACACCAGTAGCTGTGAGGATGCACGGGCAAAGACCTCAGCCTAGACTCTGCAACAGATTTTGAAAGTCCATAATAAAAATGTCTGTGATTTTTTTTTCCCCCCCATCACTATTTGGCCCAACCCAAAGTTAAGTAATTACACCTCTGCTTGTGGTGGAGCTGGCAACATCCTTAATCACTTGGAAGACTCCTCCCTGAAAAGCCATTTCTCTTCTGTCACCAAGGCACACTGCTCAGTTTAGAAATAAAGCTACGAATAATGAAGGTGCACAGCCCTCGGATCTGGAATGAGACTATTCTTACCCCTAAAATGCTACAGCAATACATTTCTGCACAGTGGACTCCACATTGTCTGTCTGATCAGGAAGCAACCATCAGCTCTAGAGGACCCTGGTGCAAGCTCACATCCAGAGTCATCCACTGGCTGCAGTTACCACTGCCTGTTTGCTCAGGCCAGCTCAAAATCTACCATAATCCTCTGAGTTTACACAGCACTTTGAGATCTCAGAAAGCATGTAGGGGGAAGCTGGGGTCGTAAATACCTTTCATACATGGGAAACACTTAAAGAACATGAAAAAAGTGTAAAACCCACACAGCTAAATGAAAAAGATCAAGTGTGCTGCTGGCGTGCGCAGGACAAAAAAATCACCTATGGTTAATAAAATAACAACCCTCAGCCCTCAAGTTTCAGTTTGAAATGCACCTGGTGCAAAATCAAGTCCATTTACAATCCCCTGTCCCCAGGGCCCACTGGACACTGCAAGGCTCAGACAGACCTGCAGCCAAGGACTGGTTGCATTCCGCTCCTGCCAGCCTGTCTCTGCCGACTTCAGATTATATGGGCTGATTTCCCAGAAGGGAAACTGCCTCCAGCTTCTCTCTCCACAACTCTTCAATGCAGCACTTATTCCTGAAGTAAGGGAATGTGAAATATCCCACTGAACATCAAACAGGAGAAGGATCCATGCAAAGGAAATAATTAAAAAAAACCCAAACCACCAACCAAGCCACTGCTGCCTCTAAAACTGACCCTGCTTGTCACTGTTTCTGTCTTCAGCTTCTCTCAGCAAAATTGCAATGGAAAAGCCCCCGAGGATCTAAGCAGCATCTATCCTTATATCAACTTTATCATGCAATTAGCAGTAGGGTTGTCAAACATGTTTGTTTAATAGTTCTGGGAGAGATCCTGGCTCAGAGAGGAACTTAAACAGATTTATTTTTAGTTAGGTTACTTTTAAAATATTCCTATTGACCTGATATCCAGTTTATAGAACAGCAACGTAGAAACAAATGCTGACTGAATATTCTCGTGCTTTCTAAGTAGGCAAAGCATGTTACAAATACAGACCAGACCGCTACGAAGGAAAATCTACTGTCCATTTAGTTGCATAAAGGTGACACAGAAGACAGTAATTCAAATGGAAAGATAATATTGGAAATATACATGACAAACATACACAAAAGGAATTAACTTTAAAGGCACAGATTTGAAGACGGGTCCATAGAGAGAGAGACCACTGCAAGAACAGGAGCCAGCACATGAAAAGATCAGTAGCCAACAGGCAAATGAAATGAGGTAAATAGTGAGAGAAAAAGGGGAGAAAAAAGGAATGTGATAAGAAGTAACTCTACCGGAGGGTATCAGGTAGGACCACACCAAGATGATCACATTTGAATTCAACGTGGTGAGCAGGCAGCAAATGCAAGTGAAGATCTTAAAAAAGGAGCAGGAGCGTACCTGAACAGTGGGAGAGGAGAAGTTGTTTGACAGCTCTGCTCTAGAGAGTTATGGGGTAGAAAAAGTACACAGTGAGGGCAGCAAAGGGAAAGGAGGCGCAGAGGTAAGGCTGGCCCGCAGCTCGGCACAGAGCTCCTCGCTGGAAGCCCCACCTGGCAGCAGGCCAGCCCAGCTTCACCTCCCCAGAGCTCAGAGTGCCTTGGGAGGCACTCTGCTGGCATCTCCAGCCGGCTGGCTGCAATTTTCATGGATGGGGAAGTTGTCACTTCTCCTGTAATATAACACACACTTGTTTGTTTTACTTTCCTGCCCTCTCTTCTCTCCCACTGAGAACTTCACTAAAAATGTAACTCAAGCTCCTAGCCTTTCCACCAAAGCCACTACAACTTTTTTAGAGGGAAAAAAACCCCCGAAGAGTCTAGATGTGAAGTGACTTTCTTGCTCTGACCCCACATCCAAGCAACGCCATCAATATCAATTAAAATGATTGCAAATGAAATCCTTGCTTGTTTAACCTTAGACTGCTATTCTCCTTTTGTAGCTGACATATTCCAGATGAGTTTGGGTCTTGCTTTTTAAAATGCATCACATTTGCTATGACCCTGTCACGTGTTTAGCTCAAGAATAAGATGACTTTTTGACAAGACAGCTTTGGAAATGTTAAGACATTTGAAGCTGCCACTGGTTTGCAGGTTTATGATACATGATTTAACTTTAAAGTAGATGAACCAAGAAACTCATTGTAATTGAAACAGCCAAATTTATTACCAGAGGTTGCATTCCTGTCACCTGTCAGAGCTGAAGAGCAAGCTGCCTGTACTCTGCTAAATGCCCACTTGTTACATCTCCCATGAATTAAGACCTTTGCTGCTAGGACCTTCCAGACACTGTACCAAGCAGAGACACCTTGGACAAATGTTACCTCAACACAATGTAGCCAAAAAAAAAGGGAAGGTCAGTATCACTCTACTTTTAAATGCATTTCAATCCACAACGATTTGATGGCTTTGAATGCTCTTTCCTTGCACAAGGCCTGAATAAATACTGATAAAGTGCTGAGCAATAACTGTTTTAAAAAGTTGGGGAGAAAGTGGTTCCTGCTGTTTGCTTCCTCCTCAATTACTTGAAGAAAAAAACAGTCCTCTGCCTCCACAGTAGTACCAAGTATCTGGAAACAGAGAGCTTAACAGTTATTTAGGTGACAGCAAAAGTAAGAATGTGTACAGCAAATACTTTCTCTTTTGTAAGAGGTCAAGGGAATCTGCATGAATGTGAGCACATGGTCGTCCATGTCCTTGGTATAAACTCTTCTCCATCATCACCCATCGGGGGAGGTGGATACACAAAATCTGCTGTTTTAAGCTGCACTCTGCAAGCTCGACTGGAAGCCAGCCGTGGCTTTCTCCCTCTCCTCCAATTTCCTCTTCAGAGCCTGCGGGTGCCTCACTGCAGAGAACTGCACCCGTCTTCCTCACTACTTACTTACAGACATACTGTACAGCTATTAAAACTCCCACAGGTGCTTGCTGTCCATCAGAAAGGAAATGATCCCATTTTCAGCCATCAGTATTTCCTCTAGTGATGGCAGTAAATGCCCAATGAGTGCTCACAGAATTACTGTCAGTGGAAAGTGTGTCAGAGAGCAAGGGAGCTTAAATGATTGAAGGGAAGCGGGGGCACCATTTTCAGGTAGATGAAATGAGGCACATTGCAAGCCCAGCCTGCCCAGGTTTTACAGGCTGTAGGAGGGCTGAAAGGTGCTGCTTGTTCGTGCACCACAAAGCCAACTTGCCCAGCTTTCACAGCCGGTAGAAGTACATTTTGGCTGAAGCCGAACGGTATCCAGCAAGTAAGCAGCACAGTCATGCACGCACTCCAGGTCCAGTGATTTGGGAAGACATTCCTCAAGTGTGCTGATAATTCAGTGACACTGCTGGGCTCATGCTGCTGATAGGCAACAATCACAAGCTTGTTTACAGAGCAGCCTTTAAACACTTAATCTGAACTAATTCCCCTTCTCTCCAGATTATTTAAACAGGCACTCCTATTGAATACAAACAGCTCCCATTGAGTGACAGAATTAGGACCTGAAGAAGCAGCTCCTTGCCTGAAGCCAGATGTGGCCGTTTCATCACTCATTTCTAATCTTGCCAGGAAGGTAACACAAGCCCCAGTCTCCAGCTGCACCAGCTGGCCCCAAGCTGCCAAAGAAAAAGGCATGAGGGTCCTACCAGCACAAAAACTGGTACAGCAGCTGGATGCTTTCACCATCAGCAATTTTCAGCTAAACTAGTCAGGAAAAAACAGGAAGTCACTGTGGAGTAAAAGAAGCTTCCAGTCTATTTATTACTATGGACAGTAATGCCCAGAAATACCGGCTCTCTCTCAAATTAATAACAAAAGGGGAAGAGGCGAATGTCATGCTTCCATGCGCTGGACTCTGGAAATGGTGTTGAGCCAACCTGGCTGGGCAGATGGGCTGGGCATATGGCTCATTTACCAAAGGCAGGGATTCAGTTGGTCTCTTACATCTCTACTTCTGTATCAAAAGTTTTGATCTTCACAGCGCAAAGTATACAGCAACCACACATGCCTGTTCTGACCACCATGCGAATAGCTTCCTCCGTGAGACTTAAAAGACACACCTTAGGTAGCCTGGTCATGAATTCAAGAACCTGAGGCCTGATTTCTTAAGTAATTCAAAGCTTCCACCCACTAAATACAAATGCAAAGTTCTAATTTGTTTTCTAGGATTCCTGATCCAACGACATGTGTCATCTCCACTAATTTTATGGTATATACTTTTAAAACATAGACATGAAAATGTTCTGCTCTTAAGGCTGTATCACTTACAGTATGAAAGCTCCAGACAAATCTCCCACACAGTGACATCCTCAAACACATTCACTCTACAAGTAGCTGCGGACATTTAGAGACTCTGCTTCCAGCCTACACTCTCTATTACCACCCTCCTAGGAAGGGTGCCATTCCCCAAGACACTCCAGAACAGAGGTATGAATGTTCTTCAGCAACAGCAGAGCAGTCTGGGAGCTCAGCTTCAACTGCAGTTTGACACAGCTTGCACAGAGCCAACGAACACTGCACTAAAGAAGATGAACATTCGCAAATTCACTTCTGCCAACTACTGCAGGGGTGAGAGTTTCCAAAAGAAAAAACACCCATATCCTGATCCCTGGTGCTGCATGATAAATTAATTTATGTTTAAACACTACGATACTAGGAGGCATTTTTTTTACTATATCTGCAGTTGCCCTCAGTGGTAGACAACAATTTTCACTTCAGCTGCCATGAGGTCTAGAACGTGTATTAAATAATTAGTCCCCTGGTAGTTACTTCTGGCTAGGAAACAAAAAAAGAATAAATATAAATGATCCAAGAGCAAGAAATACATAGAAGCCGGCCATCTCCAGGAACAGCTGCCCATAGCATATTACTACAACCTAAGGGGAAAACTCTGATTGAGGTGTCTTTTAGCAGGAGAGAAATGCCTTTCTAAACATCTAAATGTCACATGCACTATGGAAAAGTCCAGGACAGTGCATCTGTGCCACCCTCATCACTCTTGCTCATCCTCAAACACGCTGCTAGAGAAATGCATTGTACAACAGAGATCTACAGCTGTCAGTCTCGCCAGCAGCTCTGTTCTCCCATGTCGAGTGGCTTAGTACATCACGTGCTCATAGCTCCTCTATAACTGGTTTGCTAGAACAAACAACAAGCAACCAAATGCTTCCCTATATCCTTAGGGCTTTCTAGAATAGTTCCAAATATTCTAATATCTGAGTCAGGAATGAAATATTCATTTGTATTCTAGGCAATTGCTGACAAAGGCGAAACATACACTATAGTAGCAGGCAATTTTGATGTATTCTGTTACAAAACATTTTCAGTCAGAGAGCTCAAAGGTCATTAATAGATTTTCGTATGTTTACAGACAGCAGCAATTTCAAGCTCTGTAATTTTAAAACTACATGTCAGTCTCTCAACTTCCAGCTGTTATTTCAACATTAGATAATGAACACAATGCAAAGGTTACACAATCACTTGAACCAGCTTATGTTGTAGATCCAGTCACAGAAATCATTATTAAATTCTAATTACACATATATTATTTTACAACTCTTATTAGAACAGCAGGGCAAATCCTCTTTTATAAAGAGATCAACAGTTTAGAAAAAGAGGCCAGAAAGGTTATTCTTTTAACGTGACAGTTGCTCCTCTCTCTCCCTCCATCACCTAAACAACTGCTGATTTATGAGTCTCAGAAACAGTGCTGCACCTTGTTAACACCACACCAGTCAGTGCACATACAGCTATCAGCCTGTATTTTCCTTAAGTGCTTTACAGATCCCTAACATACAGACATTGATGCCTACTTAAAATAATCATCTCTGATCGGGGTGGGGGGAAGCCATTTAGTGGTTACCCAATGTACTGTCTGAATATACTCCCATTTTTTCTTTATACAACTACTTTGTAGTAGTTGTAGTAGCTACTCCAAAACTTAAGAGATCACTCCTAAGCAGAATGTTATTACCTAAGCTAAAGCTTTGCAAGACATCAGGCTTCCATACCATAGATTTTTATTTTATTTTAATTTTGGACCACAAGAAATCATTGTAATCATCCAATCTGACTCTTTTGTCATGCAGTCAAATGAGCAAAATCACCCAACTGCAAAGTGGTCTTAGGGAAATTCTGAAAGTGCACTAGCAAACTACCCCATTACCAAGCAAGAAAATCAGTAAATTATGTTCTGCTCTTGCCTCTCATTTTTTTCTCTCTATTCCCAGGCAGTGCAAAGTGTTACCCACTCTGGTTTATTCCGCCCAAATCCAGCTGTCAGTCACACAGCATGTAACCTCAATGGGAATTGAAGAATCTCATCCCCAAGATTCAGCTTTGAAGCAGGACAGACCAGCAACGTCCCTTTGTGCAAGTGAGGTCTCCTGCAGTGACAGCAACGCTACCCTGGCAAAGTGATGTCTCTCTAATCCCCAGTGCATCCTTAGCCAGCAATGAATTTCACACTGGGAAATTCCATGCTTTGACATTAAATAATTCCAGCTGGGACTTTCAAAGGATAAGAGATAGGAGTCCAATCCCATCACATTCCAATAGGAAGCCCTTAAGGCTTCGTTTATTTTCTTTTTAAAGAGGAAACCCGTATTTCATTCTCATTTTCATCCCAGTTTCCTCTGGGAGATGAAACTGAAAGCCAGAAACAGAGGGCAAGAGCAGCACTAATGGGAAGACAGACTTCTATAAGACTGAAAAATGACAACGCCAGTTCTTGGGTACATCAGTCTGCAGCATGTGATACAAGAAGGAACAGATAAATCAGCACATTCATTAATGTTCCTCAGAGAAAGGAGTTACTGTACTTTTGTCTGGTTAATCTCACTTGCCACTGAGGAAGAAATAACCAAGCAAATACTCCACCAGGACAGGAGACAATTACAGCTCAAGAGCGAACAAAAACAGCAAGCTGTAGAGAGAAGAACACGTGCAGAATCAAAATGATGCAATCCACTTATCCAAGCATGTCAAATAAGGCCTTGGGCAGGCAGAGCTGACAGGACAATAACCCACTGCAGAGAAAGACTTCAGCAGAGCCGGTGCCGTCAATCACTCGTCCTTGCTGTCTCACCAAATGCAGAGCGAGTGGTGCAAGTTTTTCATCTGCTTTGCCACTCTCTTTCCATTATGTTTAGAGGATTTGGATTTTCCCCCACCCAAGCAGTGCTAAGCTGGGCGTCTTTGCAACCACCTCCTCAACCCATGCTAAATTATGAGTTTCTCTTAATGTTTAGTTTTCAGATCCAGAAACCTCTAACCTGCACTTCACAGACCTGAAACCAAAGGCTGAATAGTTTGTAGGACCTGTTTTCTTCCTGTCTGGAAGAAGACTTTACCAGTCAAAGACTAGAAAAAGGGGCATTCATGCCAAGTTTTCCGTTTGCTGCTAGACCTCAATTTTGAAATGCAAAAGGGAATTCAAACATTATACAGAGCAGCAACTTCCACCCCACTCAAATTCGTTAAGAGCCCTTGTACATCTCACAATTCACATCTGAGGGCTTAACTTTGCTTCGCATTTACTCTTCACAGTACCTTGTCAATAGTAAACATCAAGAACAAGAAATACAGATGTTGCACACAGTATTTATTTGTTCAAATGGGCATAAACCTTTGGCGAGAACCAAAAAATCCAGTCAATGTGAGAGGGGTTAAGACTGAACAGATGCAACCAGAGACTCTGGAGAACAGCCTGCATGGAAGCAGGGTTTCTTGTGATTACTTCTGTCTTGTAGCTCTTAATAAGCCACATCACAGCTGACATCTCCACCAGCTATCTGCTTCCTTATGTAGATAACCAGAAACAGAAAAGCTGACATGGTAATTATATTATACGCGCACACACACACACGTTACCTAACAACTCTCACTGCTACAACAGCACGAGCAATGAAGAACAAGCACATCCCGATTTCTCAACCAGGCTCTGACACCAATTCTCGAAGTGACCGCATGTGAGATACCCAGTTTAAAAATTCTTCTAAAACGCCCTTATAAAATCAGGTAAGAGTTGCAGCACATCTCTCAAGGGTGTTATGATACAAAGAACTTTCAAGATGAAAGAGAGCTGCAAAAGCATTTCAGAACTACTCTTTATTAATAAAGCTCTAACTCCCACCACCACAGTGGTAACCCAGAAGACTCTTGGTGCCCACCTGTTCCCATGGCACATCACACCCCAGCAGTGTGACCCCACGCAAGTGCGAAGCCCGGGATGGGCATCCTCTCTGCCACCTCCATCTGGAGAGGCTGTTGCTAAGCGACAAAGTGCTGCCAGTATCTGCAAAATCCTGCTGCTCCCACTCTTGAGTGCCTCGGCCCCGCTCCCAAACACAGCACCCAACGGGCCAAAGCATCTCTCTTGTAGCCCTTGATAATCTTGCTTTTATGCATAAAGCAGCTCTTGTCGAGGAATTCAGGGACTGCTTTGACAGAAAAAAACCTGCAGATAAAAAGGCAATATCAAGAATACTACATTTCAAAAAGGAGATATAAGTGCAGAAGGCGAATTTTCACACATCAGACCAAAAATGCTCACTAAAGCAAAAAAGAGTTTAAAACACAGGAGTTTCCAGGTATTTATTTCCAGTGAAGGGTATGGATTTCCTAAAGTCCCCACTGAGACTGAGCAAAATTTTACGTGTTGGTTCTCAGGTTTCAGCAGAATCTGTAAGAGCAGATGACTGAGAAACCATGATCCCTTTTGCAATGATGCCAGGAGCAAATGTCTTCTCAAACCTTACAGACACAGACTGACAATAGTAAGGCTTTAAAACCCAGAAAAGTCATCTTAAAGATCCACCCACAGAAACAGCAACCTGGGGAGTGCAGGGCTATGTTAATTAACATGTGCCTTAACGGCAGTTCATCCTCCATCTCTCTCTCTCCGTGCACTACCCTGTTATTGATACAGATGAGGTTTGTGGCTTTCACATCCTATTAGGGAACATCTTCCTCTAGCAAAAAAAATTCAAGCAGCATGCTGAGAAGGTGAGGGAAAGTTCTTTTATAATTTATAAATAACCATTTGGCTTTTACAAGGCCTTTTTCATTAGCAGTTCTTAAGGCACATCACAAAGGGAATCTGCATTTTACAGAATGAGAAATGAACAAATAAAGAGCAACTTGCCCCAAATCAACCATCAGTCCTCTGGCAAATCTAGAAGAATCTCCATCTCCCAGTTCCTACCTTGCTCCAGGAGAACCAACAGTCAAATGACACTGAAATCTCCTTCTGACACAAGAAAGGATTTCATGTTGGTGGTAGAGAGCAGATTTTTCTAGGACACACAGTAAATGCAAACACAACACAAAATATTAGTTACAGAGGAGGCAACAGGTGGGATTTGTACAGCTTCAACCTTATATCCTTTCAAGTGTCTTAGATAAAATCAGCTTGAGAATAGCAAGGACAACATGATCAATATATTAAGTCAAGCTGTTTGTTACCAAAAGAGTAGAACTGGCAGCTCTTCTTGGCTTCTGAAATATGACACATAACCTAGCCTTTCTAATGCGCTACTTTGGATGGCACCCAAATCCAGCACCATCTGGCTAGCATGGGCATATGTATACAAAGAGGCCAGAAGAGACTCCTGGCTGACAGATAAAGTGACATATCAGTGCAGCAACACGGACTTTAAATCGCTTCACAGTCTGCAAAGCCAGCTAAGCATGGTGGACACACGAGGCCAGTTAAGTGACTTCAAGGCAATGCAAGGGCTGAGAATTTCTTATACACCTGAAATCCGGGTAAACATTTGTTGTGCATGTAGAAATTGTTGCCAATGGTACAAAAAAAAAGAATTAAAAAAAAAAGGGGGGGGGAAAATCCCAAACCAAAGACCTGCAGAATGCTTTTCCTGGTGTGGATTTGAAGCAGAGGATATCATATTTCCCCCCCTGCCCCAGAGCTAATCCCCGAGTTTAAAAGCCTGATTTTTCCACCTCTGTTTTTACATTCACTCTTGCATGACGTTCTCCTGGCATCACACAGCAGTCAAAACCAACATGTTATTCCACGGCTTAGAACTTCTTAAAGCTTGGCCTCCCAGCCATGGCACAGACCACTCCTTCCTTCTCTCCTACTACCAGGACACAATGCACAGATTATTCTGGATTCAGTTTCCAGCATTTAAGTGATGATTTGGCAGTAGGAAATGAGAATATTTAGGTAACAGAACAAATAGCAATCTGTCAAAGAAAACAAGTGGGAAGTCTCACATCACATCTAACATCCAATTCTGTATTCACCTATACGGTTTTATGCAGCTGTTAACTCAACCAAGCTAAGGAGAGTCACAGTGGTGGAAAAGAGAGAACAATCATGAACTCAGTGTATGCCAACTCAAAAAAACCCAGGAATCGCTGAGGAATCTGACAAAACAGTTATTACAGTTTAAGAAAACACAGACCCACCTATCCACCTTGTTTCTTCCTGAAGATTATCATCCCAAAACCAGGAGACAAAAGCAAACACAGGCTAGCCTGATACCATCCCACTGTGGATCCAACAGGAGAGTCTGTTCAAGTGAACAATCCTCTGACACACCAAGAACCCAGCTGTGTCAAGGTTGGGGGATTAAAAGGGACTTAAAAATTGTAGCTGTCATTTGGGAGGAAACTGTCCCCAACAATGTGTTCACAGGTTCCCAAATCATCCTGTTTCAGATTTAAAGACATCAAGCTTGAAATCTAAACAATTCCCTTATTAAATGAGTTCAAAGGAATTTCTTAACTATCCATGCCCCTGGGTCCTCTCACTGATTTGGGCCTCAGAGCAGTATTTTTTTCCACACACAGTGAATTATTTTTTCCTTGGAGCACATTAAAGCGTTGATTTGGGAAGCTGAGGGAAACACAAAGCACTACAACAAACACAACTTAAGAGAAAGTGTCAACTCCTCCTTCCTCAATATTCAAAATTTCAAAGCCACAGAGTGCAAAACATATCTTGTAACAAAAACATGAACATGCCAAGTAGGGATGACTCAGAGCGACAGGGCAAATCAAGGTGGTCACTTTCAAATACTGAGGCCCAGCAGACTCCCACATACCATTCTTGATTCTTTCATTTAAAGAGTGAAGACATCCATGAGTTGGTTTTGTGCCCTTCCTCTTTGCTGTGATGCTTGACAGGATCACACAAGTCCTTCTGACTGTTTCCTATTTGGCATTACAGTACAAAACACTGCAGATAAGGATTGAAAACTGTACGTGGTTTAAGTTTTTAACAAGCACAGCAGAAAGTCACTTCCTCTGCACAAAAAGGGTGTTTGACAAAGAAGTATCAGGTGAATGAGAAACCGTGAATAAGAACAGAGTCTTTGGGAACTCTGAAGATTAAAGTGTCGTTTTTCTTTAGTGTTAGCTATCCTCCACTATCCTGATAGATTGCACGTTTATTATGCCTTCTCCAAAGATACCACTGGGAAAATCTTTCATCCTTATTTTAAATTCCCTCAAAAACTCATTGTGAAAGTTTCATGTGTGTGTTATAATACTGGAAGTTCATCAGCTATCAAGCCAAATTACATCTATTACAAACAACAAAGAATTAACCTTGATTCTTTTTTCTTATTATTCCAGCAATTCAGGTGAACAAATAAATAAGTACATCTTGCAACAAACAAACAATAAGCTCTTGTAAAAAAAGGCCTTAAGGTTTACAGGCCAAACTTAACAGGAGTTAAGAGTTTTGGAGTTAAGCCCTTGCCCTGGTCTTGATATTCTAAGCCAGTAGCAAATCTGGTTGGCAACTGTAAAACAGATAGGAAAAGAAATATTTAAACACTTCTAAAACCCACTATTTTACACAACGTAGTCAAATTTTGTTCTGAACCCGACCTGCTTTTCATTCAGAGATCAGCTGGCTTTACAGAACAAGCCAATTATCCCTTCTTCAATTATGCAGGTGAGACAACTCCCAGTGAAGTACCTTCCCCCAGCTCTACCCCCTAACACCTGACCTCTGGTTTCAGCATCCCAGCACCTGCCTCAGGCAGGAGCCATGGTGCCTGGCACAGTGCTTCCTCGCAGAGCCAAGAAACAGGAGGACAGAGGCACAGAGAAACAGCCCCACTGCTGCCTGCACAGCACCGAGCCTGCACCACACTGCTGTCCCCATTCAAAGGTTTCATTTAGGCAACTTGCACGAGCTCTGCCCTCAGCACACACTTGCAACTCCCCCTTATCTAATCTTACTTTATGGTACTTCACAGTATCACAAGTCTGGCATTTAAAGCATCTGAAACAAGAACAGACTGCAGAAGCACCCAGGGAGCCTCAAAGGCACCCAGCGCCAGCCTCTAAGGCACCCAGTTCCATAGAATTAAGGCACAAATTGTCTTTGCTGGCCACTGAGGTGTTGGTGCAAGGGCCAGTGCTCTGCAGTGACATGCTGGCTCCCCATCCCATCTATGCCTTGGCCTATTGAGAAGGACCTTGGGGAAGACCTTCTCCTTCCTTCCTGGCTGAAGGGACGATGCAGTCACCCGTGGGACAATTTAAAACAGCTTTAGTAGCCCCTGAGACAGCACCAGCACAAACCTTTGGGCAGCAGCACAGTGAAACGGACCACTTTGCTGACCCAGTTCAGCAGGTAGCCACAGAGACAGCAGTACTGACACCATGCAGGAGACAGCAGAATTTGAGAAGCAGAGGATGAGATGTCTGTGACTGTCTCAGCAAAGTCACTGAAAAGTTTTTAAACAAACAATACCCTGAGCTTGAGTTGAAACACACTGTGTGATGAACAAATGAAGACACAGAGAACAGTGTCGTCGTATTCTGTCAGCTGAATAAGCCCATTCTCCCCTTAGCACACCAAAATAAAAATAATTAGAAAAATAAATTAACATTTTAAGACAATGCAAGGGATCCACGAGGGGAAAAATCAACAAAAAAACCTCACACTAAGTTCTATTCTGGTTTTGCACTTCTAAAATTTGGTAGACAAACACATCAGGCTACTGATACAGAAATGCATGTAGACACTCCTGATACATTAAACTCACATAACAATCACAAAGCCCCTTACTTGCATTAAACCAACCCCTATTGCCTTCTGTACTCTTACACAGCTAAAACAATGCACCTCAGTAGTGAACAATGTTAAAAATCAGTGTTATCAATGAAATAGTAATTCCCAGGACCGCATTTCACTACTTCTTTCTGAAAAACCACTAATCTTTCGGGCTCTGCTGTTCTTTGACACAACTTCCTCAGCTGGTTTCCCTGTCCTTTTCTATTTACTGGATTACAAACATTTTAGAGGTTTGGAAAGCACAGTATTTAACATTTTATAGAAACATCTGTCAACAGAGCTGCTAAACACTTGTAAGAGAGACAGAGATGTTTATTTAGACATGCTGCTGACGTTTCCTGTTGCATTTCGATCCTGAGGCATATGTAGTCCTTCCAAACAATTTAGCATGTACTGTGGAATCACAGTTCTCAGAGAAGTGCAGCTGAAAGTAATTGAGATAGAAATTTCAGGACCATCACAGGAAAACCAGTACCAAAGCTCCTCCCAAGGCTTCAGGCACAACAAGCACCTGCCAGACAAGCAGTAAAAGGCTTCTGGAGTACCAACATCTGAAAGGCAGAAAGTCTGGGGCTTGGTCAGGACAATTTCATGACTGGCTGGAGCGATGCTGGTTATGCTGCCCGGTATCACAGGACTGTGAAGTGCAGTGGCCTCCTTTCAAGCCAGCCACCCCGTCCACAGCCACAGGACACCACCACAACAGTCTGTGTAACAGAAGGTGCGAAATTCACATGGAAAATTGGCACATCTGTGGCACTGCAGCAGCCATGCAGGTGTTCTGAACTGGATGCTTCTCCCATGAGCAAGGTACTGGTCAGCACACCAACCTAGCTGGATTATCCTTTAGCTGTGTGAGTCTCAGCACTGAATGATGCACAGGTGTGTCCTTAATGCTCTGGATCTGTCATCTCTGCTAGATTTAATTACAGTGGCTGAAAGAGCTATCATCTTACTCCTCCCTGTGCTTCTGCTGGACTTTACCACTCTGCAAGTACAGCTGACAGAGGAGAGTTTATCCAGCTCACAGCCTCTGCAGCTCATAACTTGATAGATTACTGTAAACTATAAATTGATCACAGTTAGATCACCTTCAGTGACTGCAGCAGAATCCTACAGGGATAATTTATCTGCATCCCTAGTCTCTCCGTTTTTGTCTCTTATCTATTAAGAGTAACCGCTCATTACAAAGATAAAATCATTATGTCAGGCAACAGAGTTTTAAGACAGGCTAAGTAACTACTCTAAGGAAGAGAGTGATTATCCTACATCCCATGAAAAAAAAAGCCACAACACCAACCGCCACTACAGCAATCTAAAGAAAAAGAGAGAATCCCAAACCCTTGCTTTTGACACCTGATCCCTAAAAGCAAAGGGTAATACTTTCAACAACAGATTATGAATATGTGTATACAGAAAGGATTACTGCAGCTTGTTGGTTACAGAGATGGAGGAAAAAATAAAAAAGGAGAACTGTGAATTACAGCTAACCACGCAAAAACTAAGGGGTTTATTAAGGGTTATAGACTTAAAACAAGCAAGCCAAGTACTTGTGTGCAGCAGAGGAAGAAGAAATAATCTACTCCAGCTGAATCTACTCAACTTAGCAGTGTGGATTTCATTCTCTCCTCCAAAGAATACTTTTGCAAAGTAGCTGATATACCTTGTGTTTGGGCCTAGAAAACAGTGAAGAAACAGGATTTCATTGTTTTAAAGACCCCTGTAACCTCCTTATGAGGAAAAAAATGGATCTTTGCCTGCAAAGCTTGATCCTGCACAGTAACGCATGTGCCACAGACTATCTTTTCTTCTGATGCATATTTTTAAGGTATTTGTGTAAATAGCCATGCTGGTTTACCTACACCTGGTTTCCACGGGGAAGCATTTTAACTGTGAAGAAAATAAAGACAAAACCTGATATATTGTGAAAAATTAGTCTTCTGCAACTACTTTCAACAAGAACCACCCCAAGAATTTTATTTCACTTGAGCCTGCTTTAATAACGCTGAGAATCTGCACATATTTGCATAGAGCAAATTATTCCAATTAAAAAAAAGAAATAGTACTGCTATATCTATCTACATACTTATAATTACTCTGAAAGAAGTAGATTTTTTGGATTCTTCTTCTGGGTCCAGAGGTTTTAAATTCCTAATAAAGGTCAAATCATCTCATTCAAAAGAGATGATGATGAAAGCTCTACCAGAGTTTGACTGAAAAAGGTCACCAAATCCAAATGCTCCCATATTCTTTAAATAAACTCACAGGCCTCTGCTCAAGTGTTAAGGATATTTAAGGACACTGCAGTAAAACGTATACACTTATTTCCAGTCACTCTTATCAGTCAGAACTTGTATTAAGTGGCTAGAAATCCAAATAAGAAACTTCTATCACTGCATCTTTTTATAAGATCCTTCTATCAAAAGGAACCAAAAAGTCCTGATGCTCTGAATCTGTCGTGGTGCCTTATGATTTGAGTGAAAGATGTTAATTTTAAGGGAGGATAAAAGAACAATACACAAAACTTCAGGTCTGAATCTCTTTATAACAGATTAAATGGATTAACCAATAAATTAGCACAAACTCAGAGATTCATAGTGATAACTGAAGGGCACAGACTGTTTTAGAAGCAGCAGATGCACTAGCTTTAGAATGCCTGATGCACTTACCTTCACATTAACCAGTTAAGAAATACTACTTTGTTTTCTCTTTCCATCACAGACACCACCTCCTAGCAGACAAACCCACAGAGTATGAACTGTTAAATAAATTAACCAGTACATATCCAAGTTCAAGAAACACAGGACTCAAATTTGTTCTGTCCAGCAACTGAAAGAAAAAACCCAGGTAGGTCAGTTCCTAGAGATCACCAACATATGTCTGAAGCGAACCTTTGGGCCACAATGACCTGCAAAAAACTAAAGGCAGCATGTACAAATGACTAGTTTGTAGATCAGTCATATTAATAGGTTAAAATTTAAACATGACCAATCATCCAAACAGCTTTAGACCACTCTGATCCCAGTGCAGTGCAGAGTCAACCAGTTGCAAAACTGCAACTTGAAGTTGCTAACAAGCAACTTCTTAAATCTGCTTTTCTTCACTCCCCAGCACCAAGTGTCTGGATTCATACCACAAGGTAAATTTATCAAGTGACAAAAAGAGTCAGGGGAATCCCCAAAACAGCTCCATGCTCACCTCCCTGGCAGCAGAGGTAGTTGCATCACAGAATTTTTGACAAGTTGTTCATTCAGTCCAAGACACCTTCGCTGCCTACCTTCCCTCCCCTCGCTGCTTGCTCCGCTGAATATTTAATCTGGGACCTTTCCCCAACATTGAAATACGTAATTTGAGGCCACCTGCACAGTCCACACACATGGACTTAATCTCAACCTTCAGCCAAAATAAAAATAGGTAAGTCACTAGAAGGAAAGCGCTGAGAAGAGAACATAGATGGTGCAAAGGGAACAGTAAAGGAAATAAAAGTCATTTTTCAAACAGCTGGGCTAAGAAGGATATCTTTCCTTTGAGGGTGGTGCATTTCTCCTCTCTCCCCCCAGTTTTTGTGCACACTAAAGGAAACAGATCTAGGCTCTCCAGCAAGTTTGTCCACAACAAAACCCAGCTGTTGAGCAGCCAGAAACAAAGACCCTGTGCAGGGACTGGGACTGACAGCCCTCCACATCACCTTTGCAATGTGACGCAGCAGCACCCCCATGGCTTAAGGTCTCAAACAGTTCTTGTTCCAAAAGCTCTTTCTGGCATAAATTCTTCTAGGCACAATTCAAATACCTTCCCCTCTGAAATCACTTCCAAGAACTCAGAACCAAAAAGCCTCAAGCAGGCTCTCAGGTAACACACTCATTTTAAAGAGCAAGTGGAAGTGCAAGCTACTTGCCAACTGAATTATTTAGGAGCCATGTGCATGGGACTTACAAGCATTACTTACTGCTGCTGGTGCAGTCCCTTCACCTTCAGGACAGACAACTCTGTGTCTGGCTCAGATTGACATGGAAAGAAAAAGATCTCTTTGTGCTAGAACAGAGGCTCTCTCATGTGGCAAAACTCATGAGCTTAAGAACACAAATACAATATTATGTATAAAAACCAAGATGGTACAAGCACCATTACAGACTCGTGATGAGAGACTGTGCTTTCTTCTATAGCAAATGACGAATACACCCCCTACTAACGGTTTATGTCTCCTTCTTCCCCCTTCTTTTAATTTCTGCCAAACAGTGCTTATAAAGACCAAGGGATGCAAAACTGGTCAGAGCTTCATCCAGACAGACACATCTCCCCATTAAGCCTTATTAAAACATATTCTCTAATTCAGCCTTTACTCAAAGGTTTCTGACTGCCAGATAAGCCACACATCATTTGTAATGTGGACAAAAATCCACTAAGAATTAGTCTAAAACCAAACTCATTTCCTCTTCAGACTTGGGCCAAGATTTGAATCAAGGTCTCTGGAGGTAAAAAGACTACAGTGTTATAAATCATTACTGGCTGCCTATTTGCCTTCCTTGCATATTTTTACACTTACTTGAAATTCACATATGTGTAACATCAAAAGAATTGGTGGGGTATTTCAGATTGTAATTCAAGAGACAATAGCAAATAGTTGCTCTGAACATCTCTGAATTGAAAGTTTTGTATTGTTTGCATTCTTCAGTGGATTTGTTATAAAACAGAAAAACTGAAATTATTTCATAGTCATTTAAACACAGAAGCCTTGATTCACCTCTCAGCCACAAAACACAAAGGCATGCCACAATTCTGTGCTTCCATGACTTAAACACCTTGAAAACCCTGGATAAGAGTTAACACCCTTTCACTTCACTAACTGAACTAGTAATTTCACTAAGAAAATAGTCAGCAGTGTAGTATTATGTTTATGGGAGTAAGGGCACTTACCACTATTATCAAGTCTTCTTTATTTTGCAGGTTAAAAGCTACCCAGGATATACAGTAGGTAATACATTTTAATAATTTAATCATTTCATGTACAAACCTCATACTTTGCCTTTATCCTGCCATTTCTAATGGGAAAACTGAATCAAACATGATCAGACTACACAAGAAGTTAGCAGCCAAGTCAAACCCAGAACCGCACTGTTCAATGGTCCCACCTTTAAGCCTTGTTCCTTGGGGCATCGTCTCTCCAGAAATTTGGCTTACATGAGACCACTGCCTTAGGCTAGAAGACCACCGTCAGCAACAAAATAAAGCTCAGCAACTGTTCTGTGTGGAGGAAGCCACTGAAGTCAGGAAAATGCTTAAAATACTGCTGAGGGGATCCAAGAAAAGACCTCAGCTGTGAACAGATACTTCCTGGGGAAGATGGCTGCAATGAGGCATGCTTCACGAGATGGGGTGGTAAAGGAAAAATCAAGTATCGGTAAAGGCCAAAGTCCTCTCTGCAATCTCAGCGTTTCCCAAGCTGTCAGTAATGAGGCTGCTGCTGTCACTTACCCCCTCATTCACTCTCTCCCATCAGACACTGATAGCACGCCTGTCACAGCCATCGCAAAGCGGGAGTCAGAGATGACAAATCACAGGGAATACGTGTCAACACAATCAACTGGCCTGAAGACAGACAGCTGGTGCGCAAATTCCACCACAGACAGTATCGCTTGTGAAATCATTC
The DNA here is from genome assembly GCF_023638135.1 of Falco biarmicus. Lineage (NCBI taxonomy): Eukaryota > Metazoa > Chordata > Aves > Falconiformes > Falconidae > Falco > Falco biarmicus. Next base: position 41,410,110 of record NC_079288.1, read on the forward strand.
CAAGGCATTTTTAGCAATTGCAAGCTCTCAACAACAGCCCTGACTGCTAAAAATAGCCTGCTGAAGACTTGCTCCAGCATTAATAACAGCGCTGGCTAAATTTGAGTCATGACCCACTTGGTGACATATAAGCAAAACAAGCACCAAGCTCATAAAGAAGTAAGAGATTAGAGTGCTTAGAGCCCTAGCGATTTTAATGCACCTATATTACAGTGTTTTCTCAGCAACATTAATGTCAGTTGCTAATGTATTCCCCTGAAATGCTGGACACAGAGGCAGGCAGGCAGGATACAGCTAGGTACAAAGTGAAGGCCAAGATAATTCTTCAGCACAAACATACATCAGTGTAGTTCAATACAAACCCTCCTCACTGCAAACAGAAGGGACCAATGCATCAAAGGTGCTAAAGTGTCCCCATCTCTTCCATTTCAAAAGTTCCTACTGAGCATCCATCAGCTTACAAACACATAACTGCAATATCCTGGAAAAAACAGCAAATGCTGCTTTCCCGATGGTTTTGAATCTTGAGAAGCAGCAGCATGACAGGAAAAAAAAGAGATCCACTTCCCATTGGTATACATTTCCTAGCAAGAGCTGTAGCAGCACCTGCAAGCTGTAACCATTTGTGATCTTTGAGAACAACGTAGAAAAATGTCAAAGGGAACAAAGCACTCTTAAAATTCACACACCTTGGCAGAAGCATTGACTCTTCAGGTGCAAATAAGGACAGAATTCATCCCCAGACTGCCTTAAGAGAAAAAGCTACTGCCTCAAAACTCTTCATTGCAGGTACACTACCACAACACAGACCACTGGACTTGCCTGAATTAATCCCAGACTGAAACACAGCTTCTTGTTTAAAAAGGTTTGGTTCAGAGACATCCAGAGATGAAGGAGTCATCACAACCCTTGATGAACTGCTACAGTTATTAATTATTCATCCTGGTAAAATTTTGCAGCTTATCTCTAGTCTAAATGTATCAATGTTACAGCCTTCCAGCCACTGGATCTCATTACAGTTTTGACTGCCAGACAGAAGAGCTCTCTATTATCAAATTTCTCTTCCCTATACAGGCTGTTATAAATTGTAATCATGTCACCCCTTACCCTCCTACAATAAACAGACAGAGCTCTGGAGCCCTTCCCTGCAAGACAGACTTTCTGATTCTTTAACAATTCTCATGACACTTTTCTGAAGTCTCTCCAATTTTTAAACATCCTTCTTGAACCGCAAGCACCAGGATGGTATACAGTATTCAGGTTACACTCATGCCAATGCCAAATATAGGGCTATATAACCACCTTAGACCTACTCAACTCAGCATTTCCCCATCTATCCATTCAAGGATTTCAATCTTGGCCACAGCTAGGCTGTGAAAACTCAAGTTCAGATGGTTATCTGTCTTGACACCCAAGCCTCTTTCAGGATAGCCATTTCTCAGGAGACAGCTATCCCTCCTCCATCTCATTATACAAGAAGGGCCCTCATTTTGTCTCCATAGTACAGCATTTCATTCTATCAGAACACACTGTTCACAAAGCAGTCCCAGTCACTGAGGTCCTGTTCCTTATCTTGCACTCCACCTAATCTGCATGTTATCTGAGGACTTTATGAGTAATAGTTTTCTTTCTTTTCCTCCAGGTCACTGATTGAAAGAAGTTAAATAGTGCTATGCTAAGGACAGACTTCAAAAATACCTTCTGGAAGCTGCCTTTTTTGCCTGCCCTATTTTGAAACCTTCCAGTTAGACAGTTTTGAAACCAGTTCTCATGCTGCTGCTGCTATTAAATATCTGCATTAACAAAATAATAAAGCTGAAACAAAACCACTCAACTTTAAAACATACTAAATCAAATATCTGGGCCTTCCACAGCTGATTGCAACAGATCTCAGGGAAAACAGAGCTACCAACTACTATGTAGATAGCTTAAAGCTCATTTTAACTGTCCAAGGGTCTCCACCCAGCTACCTGCTTTGCCCCTGTCTCTCTAGAGAGCAAAGCTGCAGGTCTGGTGGTGTCGCAAACCTGTTACATTAGCATGCCTGGGGGGAGCACTGGCAGCAGCACATCCAGCAGAGGAAGGGAAAGCTCCTGTTCCCAGAAGAAACTCCTCAGGGTTATATAGGGTGCCCTTCTCCAGATTAGACAAACCAGGGTTGTGCCTTTAAAGGACAGAGCAGCTGGTCCTCTTAACTCGTCTCAGTGGGGTCCCCTAATCCTAACATGATAGAATTAGATTATCTGTAATGCAAGGAGATTTAAGTGCAATGAGAACAACACTCCAAATGAGTACAACGGTAGAGTTACAAGACCGTGCAAGACGTGCCCCATTGCTTACACAGAGTTGAGCAGCCCCAGCAGGAGCTCAGCCAGCTCCTCCATGCAGCTACAAGCCTCACCCCACCCACAGCATGCAGCCGCACAGGACAACCACACTTTGTAGCCCTACTTGAAGAAAACAAAGGAGTATGTTTGCTGATCTGTAAGAATAAAAGTTATTTTCTGGGGTTATTCCATAGCTGCTTCTAAATCCTAGAAAACTGTATACTGTAAATGAGGGCTTGCTGCTCTGGTGGAGAAGGGGCAGGAGGTCATCCAGACAAGGTGATGAGGTACAGTGATTAAACGTACCCCTCCTTTGACATCTCCACAAAATGATGTATCAGGAAACCAGCCAGTACCTCCACTTGCTACCAACTTGACTTCACGCTCCCCACTTTGTGCTTAAATTACATTTTTCTGTATCAAAATATCATCATATCATCATTGCCAACTCTTTCTGCCACTCCAAAGCTGCTTAGAAAAGCCAAGCCACAGCCAATACTGTATTTCTACAAGCCCTGTTAGAGGTAAGTCCCTGATGGACAAGCGAACATGAGAAAAGGGATACAAGGTATGCTCTGAAGAAACAGTACAATACCTAAGCACGCACAGTTTAATTCTCTTGGTCCAAGACTCAGAATTCATCCCCGTGACTCCAGTGCCTGCCACTGCACTGCTCTTCCTCCCAGCAGCACCACCACACTTGCAGAACACAGAAGTCAGTGAAAATTTCTACCATGTGTCTCTTAGATTGCTGCTAGTTCTCAATCAAAGCAAATTTTATTCTTTAAGAAGTGCTCCTGATGGCAAAAAAATCACATGTAGCTTAACCTTTAAAATAACTCTGATCTTGAGACACTCCAAACCTAAGATCTGGAAACGACACACCTTAAATGCTACTCAGGGGTCTAAGCAGCCTGTGGGAGAAAAAAAGTGAAATGTATTTTTGCTGCCTCTGTGTACTACAAAGATGCCTATCTTCTACACTAGTGAGACATTTGTAAAAGGATTTCTGCTCTGCTGTGAAGCCTCAACTGTAGACAAAGACAGGGATGACTCAGGAGCGAGGCACATCCTTCTTTGTCTTAGCAGGTTTTGTCCTTCCTTATGATGACTGATGACCCAAACTGGGGTCTCTGAATGCTTATGGTTAACAACCCAATTCTTCAACAAGTTTACCATGACACAAAACCCCATCTGATAGAGAATCCAGCTGAATAAATTTTGTGCCTTTGAAATGTGAAGTATTATTACAGCATCCAGGTAATATTAATGGATCAACGACACCAAAAAAACCAAAGCAACTTCACCTACAAAACAGTGAGGTTGTGACTGACTCATCTTTGTCAGTGCTGAGGTTCTGTACTAAGGATGGAAATAAAAGGCATACAATTAAATTTAACCAGAAAGAAAGCCTAAGATCAGCTGCAGAACAGGTGTGTCTGATTCCCTCCACATCTAGAGAAACCAAATCCCTGCTTGAATTCCCCTTCCCATTTCCCAAAGCTTTAAAAAGACAGCCCTGGATAAACTTCCCAGGGGTGACATTCTGAAATTTCTCATGGGAACAAGCATGATAAAGCTGCTAACGATAAATTCATGCAGGGGTGTAGGAAATCAATATAAAATGGCAGTTTCATGGACAACACTGCCTATTAGTCAGTAACAAGAGTCTGAATAGCACCTTACCCCCACCACTGAGCACATTCCAGAGTTGAAGGAGAATGTTGCTTTTCTTTGTACTTGGCAGGAATAGTCAGGAGTAAGCCAGCAAGCAGGCAGCGAGCCTGGACGAGCGGGTCCCAGCAGCAGACTGGGAGCTTTAGTACAACATCCAGCCCAGGAGAAGCTGACAGCTCTGCAAGGAGCTTGCATTCTCACTGGGGATTTTTCTTCCTTACATTTTCTCCACCACCACTGTCGGAACACCAAAGAAAGTACTTGGCAAATTTGGCTGTGTCATTTTTCAGTGGCTTTTGTGTCACTGGAACTGACAAGCACCTTAGCCTGCCTGACAGGAACAGTCAGGAGGACTTCTTAAAGCGAGTCTGTGATACAGGCCAGGCAAAGCTCCTTATTTTCCTTTTAGCTTCAGTAATGGCTCTGAAAGTGCTACAACTGTATGTCTGCCCCGTGCAAAATTTTTGTTCAAGCATTCCCGCAACGATGATTTGACTCATCTCTGCTAAATGAGGTTCTGAATATATTCATAAGACTACTTATCACAAAAATTATATAAATGAGCTTTCTTGATGCTTGCCAATGTTTTTAGCCACGTCAGTGTAAAGCCTTTATCTTGTCTAGCAAAAGTTGGCAGGTTAAATCCAACCTAGACACTCGAGACTACACAAATGACTGCTGCCAGTCAAGAAGCTAAAGCATCAAATCACTGAAGTGCAGGCATACTCTCTCATAATCATTTAATACTTGAAGGCAAACAATAAATGTGCCTCACTTCCCTGCAGACTTTACCCCAGTATCTCCCTGAAATTTAGCTGTAATTTGGACTAGTGTCATCACCTCATTTTCAAAGAATTTTCCTTTCACCTTCATTGCCAACAGATTTCCTGCTCCCCTGAATGCCTTTTTGTTTGTTTACAAAAACAAATTCCCAGGTCAAAGAGTCCTCTCACCTTGTACTACTTATTCTGTTAGCATCTACACAATAAATTGAAAATACACTGTGCACTGAGGGTTGTACATTATACACATACTATAGGAAAAAGTCCATTAATAGAAAACTTACTCCGATGAGAAGCAAGTGAAAATTATATGAAAACCAGATCAAGTACAGCTCAACCATGAAATACAATCTTTTCAAACTTTAGAAGAGAACTGGAGTGGCCATAAATATCTAGCTAACGAGGGCTTTAATGGGATCTGTGCTCCTAACTCCTTCAAACTGCTAAAATAAATATATATATATATATATGAATGTCAATAGTGCCAAAATCTTCACAAATGTTGTATTTGCTCTGCTTATACAAACCCCAGGCATCCTTACAACCATCCATTCCCGTTGCTCATAAATATTTATCTAGTTGGAGCCAAGTGCATAAATGAACCTTCCAGCCAGTTTATGGCTGTTCTACCTTTAATCCTTAATCCCTTTGCACTATCTTTCTTGTCTCTAACCTGCAGAGGACTCTGACTGTTTGCATTTAATTCTTCTTACACATGCCCTGGAGCAGAAATGGCTTGTCAGGTTAAAGGTAAAGCAAATGTACTGCCACCAGTAGAGTAACCAGCCTTTTTGATATCAGAACACCTGAAACCAAGGCAGGTCAGGAAACAGAAGAACGAATAAGTGATTCAGCTGAGACTTCGCCACTCAGCAAATACTCAGACCTTTGTAGGACAAACCTCCTGCCTGCTACTCATGCTCACTAATTCTGAAGGTGGTCCCCTTCCTCTCTTTAATGAAATGAAGCCATGGGATAGCACAGCCAGAGACGAGACAGAGAGATTATGTCTAAATTGCATCTTGAACAACCACATAAGCAGAGGCAGAGAAAGGAAAGGTGTATGTATGCCAAAGAGGTCAGCAATGAGAGGCTTGAAGCCATCAAGAGATGAGAAGGACCCGGGAGATAAAACCTGGATGGTGTTTTATCAGCACAGGCAGAAAGGTCAAGTCAGGATGAGCACTTGGAAGAAGGAACATTACTATTTAGGCTTGGAGAGGGTCAGTGGAACAAAATGACAAGGGTTTGTCATAGTCAAGAGCTCTGATTCCTGAACAAGTCCTTTCCATTTTCCTCCCTGACCCATATTTCCAACCACAAAGCCTTCCACTTTTTTTGAGATACGCTTAAATTAATCCTCAAATTTAGACCAAAGGCACAAATTAAATCCTGACAGTTTTCTTCAGTAACAAACATCTCTCATTACTGCTGAGGACTTCATGAAGACAATCCACATTCTTTGCTCCCTGAAAGCCTGTCCTTCACTCTAAGTCTAAGCAATGCACTAGCTGTGAAGTCTGCCAGCTAGAGCTGCTGCTGCTGTCCGGAAGTCTGACAGACCACTGCCGAAGGCAACTCAGTGGCATGATACTGCCAAAAAAACAAAGTTGTCAAGGCCCTGCCGAAACTCACTCCTGGGAGTTCAAGAGTGTGGATTTGTTTTAATGGATGTTTCTTTCTGTTCTTCCCAATCTAATTGTTACTACTGTTCCTTCAAAACTGAAAAATTTAAGGTTTTGGAAAATGTATCTAAGCATGCAACTGCATCATCTGGCAGACCAGGCATTTAACTGCAAGGATAACATTATATAAATCACTGTGATGAGCCTGTTGAAGCACTGTATTTCCACCCCACTTCTATCTTGAAATGTCAGATGCCCCAAAAATGTATCAGATGTTGACATAATTTAGAAAATGTTTTTCCTTATTTCTTTCAAAAATCGTCCCTTAAATCAGTCCCCACCTTTGGCCACAGGCAACACTGACAGCAACAAAACCAAGGGAAAAAAAAGGGGTGGGGTGGGGGTGGGAAGTGGTGATCAAAAGAGAGTAAGTGAAAACACTTAAACTGCAGGAACCCATGGACAACAGTGCCATATTTGCAAACAATGCCCCCCAGTCAGTCTGGGAGTTTTCAAGCAGAGATCTGGGGTAAATGTACGTGGTTGATTCTTTGATACAATTAACATTGTTTGTCTCAGCATCAGTAAAAACAGGGTTTTGCCTGCTAGCAAAATTTTTGGACTGTGCACACTATTGTTTATTTGAATAAAAGGCTGAAGAGATAACTGCAGCTTTTTTCTGTTGCAAAAATTTCATATTTTGTGGAACCGTATCAGTTTATGTACAAATCTTACTGACACATACAAAGCATACCTCTTACAAAAAAAAAAAAACAACCCACAATCAAAAAATGAAAACCAAACATGATTTAATTGCTTTCTTCCAACATTTCTCAAATACCTTCAACAAAGCACATAACTGTCGTCCAACATCTACTTATAAAAGTCTTTTTGAAGCCTTATGAAAACATATCAATATACCTACATCTGCTATTGTATGTTTACATGTCTTCTTGGAAACCTTAGCCCTGAATAAATAAATACTTGAAAATGCCTGATTTTGGCACAAATGCTTCCTGCTGTTTCAGCCCTTACAGGAAGATTAAGCTGTAATCCACCTGCTAGCAGCAAGCAGGTAGGAACAGAGAGGTGATGCCCAGAACAGGTAAGGCAAGGGCTCCAGGGAACTCCACAGTCTGGCAAATACGTGCTACAGCAGAAGGAGGTATGTTCTTCTGATTGCTGGAACAAATCCATTAAAAACTGCTAAAGGTGACCCAAATACCACTCTGTACTCCCCAAATGTGGGAGAAGACCTAGATTTAAAACTGCTAAGTTTTAACTTACTGTTTCTTGATTATATGGTTTTGTCTGTTTGATGACTGCTTCCCATTATAAGGTGCAGATTCAGGACTAAAGGGATCAGGGTGAGAAATGGCTCAGTAAAGTCAGTGTGAGTTTAGGCAATGGATCAAGTCCTCTGCAATTACTTTAACATAGTGTCCACAGTGGAGGTGTTTATCACCACTGGGGAGCAAGAGCAACAAAGCTTTCTTGCAGTGGCCCGAAGGGTTGGGTTTGCAGGGCTGGCAGTGAAGTGTCAGGGCAAAATCCTACCTCAAATTTGAGATTGATGGGCAGCGCAAGAACCCCAGCAGCACCAACTGCAAGTTGCAAAAATTGATTAGCAGGCAGAAGCAGCAGGTTTATTTACAGATGCATGGAGAGAGATTCTGTAATTTGGGAAAGAAAAATATCTATAGAGCATTGGGACTTTGGAAGTGGTCTTTTTTCTTTTTTCATGCAATATTTGAAGTTACCTGTAACAAACAAACAAAAATACTACCTAAACCTTATAATAAACCTCAACTTCACACAACTAAGCAGCTGCTAAATCCTCCAGTATTTCCTACCTGGGTAAATACAAAGCACTAACTACTCTGTCCCTCATGCCTCAGCTGGCTGACTTGGGATTTCGCCAAGTTTTAAGCCTCCTCTCACACAGCCATGTCAAAAGTTTGAAGGATTTTTCACTTTTTTTCCCCCCACTTCCATATAGAGGTACTTTTTAACAACTCATCTCTAATAACCCCACTAAGCATCCTCTCAGTGACACTTCATTAAAAGCTGAAACAACCTGAGCACAGCACAGTTACAAATTCACAGGACAAAGCATCTGCTGCTGTAACTACTCTCCCAAACTGGTTATTAAAACTTCCAAAAGCTGAGAACACAAAGGTCCCAGGACACTGTCTGCCCACAGGAGCAGCCAGTCTTTATACATTTAAACACTGTGCTTTCCACTTCGTGCCTCCACCAGCTGCTTTCATTTAGATGCAGGTCACACTCACACAGACTAGAAGGCATCACCAACTTGTACAAATTGCTAACATGGGAATTCAGGTCCTTGAAACTCATGCATTGCTGCCGATGGACACTCTATCATTTCTCCATTAAATCTTTAAATAATAATAATAATAATAATAATGCTATTAATAGAGTGTCTTTATTTTTTAGTAAAGGTTCCTGATGTCTAAGATAACTTTGCTATAGACTAAAAATAAAAAAAAAAAATTAACAGATTGATAAATCTCTTATGTCGCCATAAAATATAAAAGTTCAGTGGTCTGAGACGACAGGAATTTTCTTGTCAATCCACCAGTCACACTTCATACAGGCTTGCAACGTTTCAGGAGTGGGGGAAGGAGATTTGGGGAAGAGCATCAGTTAAAACTGGTTTCCAATGGCAGATCAGAGAGCACACAGGCAGCAGCAGAGAAACATATGTTTGAACCCAAGCCAAAAATCTGGCTTCCTTAGGAACTGTAGGATGACACGCCTCTTGTAGTGGTAATAGTAGGCTGAAAAGTGGGGGTGGAAAAATTCCCTCTGCTCATGCAGAAAGCAAATTCTGTAACATCTACCTAACAGTATTTAATTCAGAACAGCTGGGGTTTGGAAAAAGCCATCAAAATGACCCATTAAAGACAGTCAAAAGCTTGACATTTTAGGCTTTGATATCATTGTCTCTTCACTCACCACTGCTTTATGAGATACTTGGGAAAATGGTAAATAACACATTGGTGTCAAAAACCTAAAGCACTTTGCAAGACATAAACCCATATATTACTTGGTCAAGAGCTGAAAAATGTATATGTCTTTGCTATCTTACATTAACATTTCCATGGAATTAGGCATATGAAAATGGTGATCAAAAGTTAATTTCAGCATTCAAGTCAAAAATCAAAAGAGCAGAACAGTGACTTCTAGTTTGGGTGTTCCCTTCATTAAGTTCAACTATGGTAGTAACAAGAGAGGAAGGAGAGACTCCAAAGGAATAGCATTTGCCCGTATCAGCAGGACTGATGGTCTGTTCTGGTCTGGCTACGGTTCAGAGTAGACTAATAGTACCAGCCTAGAGCTGAAAAATATTGTTATGACAGTAGTCCCTCTGTTGCCACCAACAGAAATTTGGGGTTCACCTGAATATTAGAAAACTGCATAGTCGGAAAGATAACAAAAAAAATCCCAGGCAAAAAAACACCCAGAAAAACCACACAGATCCAAGTTCCAGTGTTTCAGATGGCAGCAAATGCAATTCCCCATCAACACAGGGCCAACGCAAGCTTTGGCTAAGGCCATGTCCCAGGTCTGTAGACTTAGTGAAAGCTACTGCTTTGCCTTCTTTCTGCTGCATATCCTCCTTGAAATAGATTGTGCTGATTAACAGTTCTGTGCCATTTGATGAAAAGATACTTTAGAAACTGGCTTGCATAGCTGTTTATACAGCAGCAAATACCATATTTGTGGAGTACAAGTGAGCAGAAAGACATCTGCTTGCTTGACTTCAGTAGGTACAAGTGGCTCATTCTTCAGGGCACGCTTGCTTTCTCTGCTTGAGTGTTCATTGCCTGAACTGCCTTGTCTCGGATGGTTGAATCCAATCCATTTCCTTTTTGCATATCAAAGAGTTGATTTTAGGAGGATTGCAGGCAGTGCACAGAGGCTGCTGTCCAAGGCTTGTAAGGTGCTCCTTTGCACCTGCACACAGCTGATGAACTGAAGTTCTGCAACCATAACTGAACAGAAATAATTTCTATATTCCAGTTCTTTTAGCTGCTTGCCAACCTTTGTACCATTCCCACATTCACCCAATATTTGAAGGGACTTCAGAACAAAAATAGTCACAGTTCTTTCAAGAAAAATTAGTGAATTACAGCCACTACTCTAGTTCTGAATTCAGTTGCAGCTGTTGTGGATTAGCACCCTTAAAAAAAAAAAAAAAAAGCCCAGTGAAAGCCTAGACCAAGTAGCTACTCAGGTGGGAGGCAGTGTCCCAAGGAGAACACACTGTTCCTCTGTGCAAAGGACGATTTAGCAAGGGAAAAATCTGCCTCACTGGCTGCCAGGAGTTTGCTTCTCCACCTGTATGTTTCTATTTCACAAGCCTGACCCACCCCAAACACGAAGATACGCTTTGTTAAATATGAACAAGGTATCAGACCGCTATTGCTTGCAACTGCTGCTTTGTGTTCCTTGAAGAACAAGCAGCACTGATAAGTTATCTAAATTTCAAGATTGCCCCAGAAGCAGATAAATCCTCCAGAGAACAAATTTTCTTTTTTTTGTTTTCATGTTAGCATGTTAGCACTTGAGAAAGTTAACAACCAAACTGAGAGATATGCAGAATTTGTACTATTTCTAGACAGCAAAGTTTTCTGCAACGTGTCAGCGGTTCTGTTTTTGTAGGCTGTTTCAATAAATAAATAAAAGGCAAGCAAGCCTTAACATGTTTCTTCCTGGTCTCAAATAAAACATACATTCAAAATGAGATCAGAACTAAGCTTGTCATTGGTACTCCTCCATCCAAAGGGTGACCAGATTGAAGCCTGAAAATCAAGTCTTCATAAAGTAACATTTTCCAAACCTGCCAATTCCCACTACTTCAAGTGGCGGCAGCTTTGACAAAGAAAATGCTGTTCTGCTCTTCCCAGCAGGCAGAGCTACTGCTAAGAATTAAGAGAAACCTTCTCTCAAAGATGTTTACGTCCCTCCCTGTTTGTCTGGAGCCTGAAGAGAATGCAAAGAGAACATGGGTGAGGAGTAAGAGCACTACTTTTTATTGGGATAGGGGGTTTTTTGTTTGTTTGCTTGTTTGTTTTCTGATATCAAGGAAATAGCTCTAGGTACAAAATACATATGGACTGAATCTTACCGAGGATACACCTGCCCAAGACCACTGAAAGAAAAGTTAATAAAAGGTTTTTTGGAGTGTTTTTCTTTTTAAACACAGTAACATTTTGTCTGAATTTCAGCTTGCAAAGGTAGTGTGCATGCTCAACTGCTGAATAATCCATGGATTTAAGCGTCCTTAAATACACAGCAAAAAGATAGATTACCCATTAGGATAAAATAATATACATAAGCCCCTAAATACATATATATACTGTAATACACTTCTTAAATAGTCTCTGTGTGTGAATTTAAATGATAATATGCATGCTAAAAAGTTTCAAAAGACATCTTCACAAAGGAGCCATTACCACTGTGTAAATAATACATCATTTAAAATAAATTCTCTGAACTCCCATGAAAGGTTTTTTTGGTCAACACAGAAAGAAATAAGGAAAAGAGCACACATATAAAATACAAATGGTATTATGGGTTCAGTCTAAATTCATAACAGAGTGCACACGTGTGAGGGGAGGGGATTATTTAGTTCCTAACAGCTGATTTTGTATTCCTTTACTTTTGGCCCGAAATCTTACAAAAAATAAAGGGCTTGATGGATTAATAAAGTCATAATTTACAGTCTTTTCAGACTGTGACCTCTTGCCAATTTTCCAGTGGACACCTTAAGGATTTTCATAAACATCCACTGCTCCATGGCACACACAACCTTGCTTTTCTTCATCAACTTTTATGGACCCTTGATAATTATCCACAGATTCTAAACTAAAAAGGCTAAAATGTTCCCTCAGACATTGTGACAGCACTGCCTGGTAACGACACGAACCTGTGCTTTGGAGGAAGCAAGCTTTGATCTAGAAGGCTTGGGAAGGTATGATGGCTGAGACACCAGTTCTAGGACAATGAAACAGTCTATGCAGAACAGGGAAGTCTTGAACATGAGCGATCAGGTTTTACAACTTTTTAAACTCCAGTTTTCAATGAAGTCTGTTTGGCATCCACAGTCTTGGTAAGTCTAAGTTTGGTAATAATATACTAGAATTTGCCAGTAAAACTTACATTACTGAACACGGAGTAATGTAAACAAGGTGTTTTATAGTGATACTGCAATATACACAACTGAATTCACACAGGGATCCCACACAGTTTGCATCACTAAATTCACCAGTATACTTAAAGCTGTGTAACTACTCCACAGCAAACACCCACAGGAATCAGGCACCTAATTTCCTTCTTGGCATCATCTCTTAATGAAAATTGGTGACCGTACTGATTTCAGGAGCGGCTGTATGGCATTCTCTAAGGTCTTTTAGCTGTGAGACTGTTCTTCCCTCTTACAGAATTGCTCTGATATGCTTGATCTCTTCAGATAACTCTAATCCTCTGATCTTCCTGCAAAGACATTAATTGAACGACTGTACTAAGGTAGAGGGAGAAAATAAGGATTCCTCACGAAAAAATACTTCTCAGGAGTATTCATATGTCTCACCTGCAGTTACTATTCTGAAAACCCCAGATCAAAATTATTTCTTATCACATTTCATTGCTGAACAGCAAACATACTGTTAAATGTCCCTAGCACATTTATGTTTGAAGGCACACTTTCATAAGCTAATTCCTACACACTATCAAGCACAACGATATGCCATCAAGTACACCAATATGACAAAATCATAGCTCTGCGCTGAAGACGTGCAGGAAAGGGAAAATCCACTTTCATTCACTCTGCAGTGAGTGGCTGAAATAATTTGGTCACAAGGGGTGACAGATATAAGAGCACAGTTACAGATAAGCAGCTCTGCTGCCACTGAAGTGGGAGTATGTTCCCTTTTGTTGTTTTGTATCACACCACCTACCAAGCCCTTCTCTCTTGACCTGGCCTTCCCACACACAGCCCAGTCCCTTCCCTCTTGTTCCGAATAAGCAAGAAAAAAAAAAAAATTAGGTTTCTCCCTTTCAGGGACATGAGATGGATGAAAACAGCACCCTCAGGGAAAGAAATAGATGGAGCTGTTTGAACATGATCCTGCCCATCTCAGCTCTCAGCATCAGAGGAACTTCTGCAGGGTTCAAAACTTCAAGACTGGCCCCAGGATCTCAACATAACGCCAAAGAGAAGTGGCATGTGCTTTTCCAAGTCAAGATGTCACTTGCCTGGACACGTGCCTGTGCCAGCTGTTCCTGCTGAAAGCTTAAGCCTGCAACTGTTTTGCTTCACTTTCCTGGCTGCTCTCAAGTTAGTTTTTGGTTCTGCCTTTCCAAAAGTAGTTTAAAGGAGAATAAAACCAATAAAAGCAAGAGCTGGTATATCTTTCTCCAAGCGAAGCTAAAAAGTGACGGCACAAACCCTTTATTCTAAGCAATCCCTATCACAATCTGCACTCTGAAATTTGTAAGTCACATGCCAAGACTTGCTTATGCAGTGTAAATGCCAGCCTATGCCCTGCACCCCTCACTTGCTGTCAACACCCATGTGTCCCACTCCCTCTTTTCACTCTCCTGAAGTCACTCTCATTTCCCATCGGTTTAGGGTGGCAGCAGGAGAGTCATACCTGACACAGCTCCAACATTAATTGCCAAATGCTCCCAGAAGGGCTCCAGCACCAGACAGCTGGGTGAGGAAACAGCAGAACCCAGCCCACTAATATAGGCCCTATTTGCATGGCTAACCAAGGATGTCTTGCATGCTGCACAGGCAAGAGATTCATCTAACCACCTATTATATAATTTGGCCTAATATTTAACAATTAATTATTTTTTCAATCTGACCTAGCTTCAGTCCTCAGCCAGAGGAAGCCTTGTGTTCTCAAAAGGCAATGTTAAATAGAAAAAACAACAAAAAACACACCCAAAGACACAGTAAATTTGGAGTGTGGCAATAGGAAAAACTGATGCATTGCGTCTGCTCTGCAAATTATTTTCCACATGACATTTCCCCCTGCCCCTCCCTGAAGACTCCCATTCAGTCAGCTGCTATTTGAGTTCCTGGAGAAGCCAGGAGCCCCGGTTCAAGGACCCGCTCCCTGCCGTGCTCTCTGCCATGCAGCCAGGATGATGCAGCCGTCTAGGCTTCTGCAACCAGCCCTCCAACACGGGAGACAGAGCCACTCAACTTAGAAAAAGCACATATTTACATCCCTAAGCAAACTCTTTAAAATAATATATTCACCCACAAAGTGCTGCTAAGAGACACACAACAAGGCAGTTTTAAGAACTCCTTAAACTGGAATGTGGAGATATCAAAGGTGAGTTTGTGTTTTAGATTCAGTGAGCCATTGCTCCACTCTTTGCTCTTGACAGTTTGGCCTGAAACAATACCAGGCAACTCTTCTAAGCTGAGCCCAATTACTTTATGACATCTTGCTTCAAACTGATTAAGGTTGAGGAAACTCACGAGCTTCACTTGGTGCTCATTCCAGAGAGGAACAGTCAGCTTTTGAAGACAGTATTTTTCTGGGCTTTGATTTAGATCTGTTTGCCAAGTTCTTCATTAGCACACTTTTTTTCTTTTCTTTTTGGAAGGGGGGGGGTGGGTGGGTGGGGGACAGCATCCTCATCATCTTTGGTGTTTTAGGAACTAGCTGCTTAGCTTGCCTAAGCAGAAAGCCTAAAACTGCTGAATGAATACAGGGCAAGGCCTCTGCAACACAAAACACAAATTCTGCACTTTCTGTCAGTGCCAGTACTAGCATGGAAAAAGTGAAAGCTTTCTCAGAAGTGAAAGGGCAAACGCAGAACAATTACAAATGAGATTAAAAAGTTAAAGGAAAAACAGATTCCTTAAACCTTCACCTCTGTTAGGTCATGAGCTTCAACAATATTTTTTCCATTTCAAACCAACTTATTTTATAAACAGAATTTTAATATACATTACTCATATCCTAGACACTAAGGCATGTGCATTAATACTGTGACACCTCAAAATACAAAACTTGACTGTTTTAGTAATGTGACATTCCTCAGGAAATTCAAATCTTAATCAGGTTCCATTTTCTTTTGCTGTTATTCAAATGTAATAACACACTTATGTAATTTAATCTAAAAAGATAAAAAAAGGACAACAAAATTTTGGTAAATGAACTGAAAAAAATCATTAAGGGGATTTCTAAATCCCTGTTTAATGAAGCATAATAGATAGGGTTGTTTCTGTTCTTGTTTTGGTTGTAAGGTAAGAGTGAGTTTTGGTTTTGATAGTTCTTCTATTGTTTCTATAATTTTTAAAACAGCAAAGCTTTGCACAGAAAATCCAGACTCCTACAGCATTCAAAAATTACCACTTATCCTCACTTCCTCTCACTTGTACACCTCCAGGACAAGTCTTGGGTCTGCCTCACCAGTAGCATCTCAAGAGGCAGTTGAGGACAGCAGGATGACCCCTCTGAGCCCTCTCTCAGAGGGTGACTGCTGTTTCTTCTTAAGAAGCCACCCTGAAATATCCTTATTCCCTCCCTCTACCTTACTACAGTTGTTCAATTAATGTCTTTGCAGGAAGATCAGAGGATTAGAGTTACCTGAAGAGATCAAGCATATCAGAGCGAATCTGTAAGAGGGAAGAACAGTCTCACAGCTATAAGACCTTAGAGAATGCCATACAGCCGCTCCTGAAATCAGTACGGTCACCAATTTTCATTAAGAGATGATGCCAACTTGCAGCACTTGAGCTAAAATATGATTCCTGCTGCAACTCGAGGCACATAATGCAATTGTGAAATTACTATTAAAAACAAGGAGCAGGGGCGGGGGAAGTTGCCCACTGTCACACATCTTTCTACAAGCAGTATTATTTAAAATAATAACTTACAGAAATCATACTTAAAATATTATATACTTTTGTTATCAAAACCCAAGATAGTCTCTGCAGCCAGAACTGGTGAGTTAATACAAATAATAAATTATGAATAGGCTGAATTTCAAGCCTACAAGAAAAAAATTGCATCATTCACATTTTCCATGAAGACAGGAATTTGTCATCTTTCCTCTCCAACAATTCTCACTGTTGTTCAGCACTGGAAAAAGTCTCACTCCATATCCTACTGTCAGTCTTGGGCACCAAAATTTAACTTGCTGGTTTTGCTTTCCTCCAGCAAGTGTTTTAATGAATGCTTCCTTCTTTTGAGATGGAAAGCACATGAGGAACTCACTTGATTCAAAGCTTGTCTTGTGCTGCTTTTTTTATCCCTAGAGTAACATATTGGTTTTTTAAGCAAAGCAAACAGAGAGGATTTAGTGGAATACAATTTCTTTTGTTTTATTACTCCATTAATTTTATTTATGTTCAAATATGTTGCTTTTATCAATTTGGTACGAGGGAGAGAGATGCATCAAAGGGAAGAAACATGATTGTACTTCAAAATGAGGCATTGGGCAGAACAGGAGCAGGAGATGCCTGAACCACCTAAGATGATCAGTCATATTAATACAATGCAGTTTTGATAGGTAGAAATTACAGGGAAATAGATAGTCCGAGCATTATTCAGAAATCTACTGCAACCATATGTTCAGAATGGTGCCTTTATGTTCCTTCCTGCAGATATACATGCAAGCAGTCATTTAAAAAGAGAAAAAAATTCCTTTCTTAGCAGTATATTTTGGGTTTTCTAGTCTACATCTCTTGAAAGTCTGCCACTGCAGAAAAAAAAAAAAAAAAAACCCACCACATTTTCCCCAGATTTCTTTCTTTATAGTGTTATTTTTGAACACTCAACTCTGCCTCGGTCAGCAAAGCAATAAATACTCTTATCTTAAGGAACCATTCCAATGATAACACCTTGCCAAAACCTAATTAAATACTAACTAAAAAAATTCCAGAATGAAATAGAGCTCTTGCTAACTGAACCCACTTCACAGTACACTTCTGTGTTAACATGCTGCCACAGAGTTTTTTCTTACATGATACAAAGGACAAGTTGTTTTTTTAAGGCAGCATCCTTGACAGCATGAATTGGATAGAAAAGAAGAAAAAGCAAAGCTTTTTCCTAGCTACAAGAAATGAATGATGACGAAGACCCTGCAAAAGGCCTCTGCTAATGACAAAATATTACTCCACAGGTTAATGAAAACCAAATACCAATTTAACATGCTAACCTTTGAGCAAAATGAGTTCAACTAATCAAGAGCCCTCCAAAAGGGTATTTTGAACTAAGAGAAAAGGCTGGAAAAATCATTTACATAAGATGGCTGGTAATGGTGCATTTAATGGCGTTGGTGATAGGCAATTGTACTAAGAAAATGAACACATCATGTACGACCTATTCCCTAAAGCATTTAATAGGATGTCTCCAAAGTGTCAAATTCTACCACTGGTACTGAAGCAGAATTCCTGTTAACAAGCAAGGCAGTAACACTCTTCCTCAGGACGGACACACCACAGAATTTTAAACAGAAATAACATCTACCATCCAAATCCAGACTGGACAACTTCATTGCATCAATTTTAATACTAAAGGACAGTTCACCTCTGGATCAGACCATGCATTTTCCCCCTCTGAACTCCTCTGGCAGAGAAGAATATGTATTACCCACGATCTGCAATTTCTTTATGGACTCTGTAGGAATCCATCTCTGAGTACCTCTGCCTGAAGACTACTGGATAAATAAATCCTTACACACTTGTTTTTTAAAAGCTTACCCTGGCAAAAGTACTTTAAGAAATCCCGAGTTTGTGCAGGTATACATGCAAGGCTTGTATACACATCTGCCCTCATCTTGTCCCAAGCACCAACAGAAGTTTTATTTTTGATGTCCATTTACCATGGCTCAAGTACAAGAAAACAAATCTCCTTCATCTCTCTCTGAAATGGAAGGCCATGCAACTCTTAGAAATCTATCCAGACAGCTAAACAAAAAGTGGTATTATCCTACTGCCACCAACAACAAAAACAATTAACTCCCATAAAGGTGAAAATACGCAACTGGCTTCCCAGTCCCTATACGCACCCACAGTAATGGCACTAAGGCTTTTCCCATGCTGTTTCCCTCCTGCCCCCCCCGCCCCCCCCCCAATGTACTCCGCAGACTACTGGAAACAATTCAGCAGTCCCCAGCTAAGCACCACACCTGTGATTTATTACGTACCACTTGCACTGTGGCAACTGCAACCTACATACCCTTGTTTGTCAAACAAAATTCAGCATCAAATTACATGGTTGGGAATGTGTCCAGCATCTCATAACAAGTCCAGATCTTAATAGATGCAAGATGTTATGTTACAATTAAATCAGGACACATCATCTGTAGGAAATACATTTTAAAAGAATATTAAGCTCTGCAATATATTATCTTTGCTAATATCAGATAATGCAGCCTTTACACCAGCCTTTTAAAGGAGGACACAGCAGCAGGCATTTCTCCCCTGAATATATCTAATATAGTAGGGAATAGCTGGCAACTAACAAATGCTTGCTTTGGCAAAGCATGTAACACTGCTGGTTTGTGCATTTGCTAGTATTT
Source organism: Falco biarmicus (assembly GCF_023638135.1). Lineage (NCBI taxonomy): Eukaryota > Metazoa > Chordata > Aves > Falconiformes > Falconidae > Falco > Falco biarmicus. The sequence continues at coordinate 41,429,100 of NC_079288.1, forward strand.
TCAAACTCCTTAAAAATGACCTAGCACACCAGGCACCTTTGGCTTTACTAGCACGTCAGGGTTTTCTTCAAGCACTTTCAGTCTTGACAGATAACTGCCCAGCAGAAAGATGACAAGATTGTCACCTCAATGAACATTCAAACAACATGATTACTGGAAAAAATCTGTACAAATATAAGGGAGGCAACTGTAACTGAGCACATGTATTAATTGAGCTCACAACAATACCCCAGGAAAGCACCAGTGAACAACGTGTCCTAAACCTACAAGAAAAGCACTTCAGATACTCCACCTAAGAGGCATGGTGACCATGCTTTTGTTGACAGTCCTGGCTAGGGTTGTGCTCCCTACATTTTAAGCCTTTAACAAATTGTATTATTATTTGTTTTAAACTTCATCTGCTCACTTTCAGTTTGGAGAAGTACTGAACTAGTACAATAGCCACCTAATGGATGCACGTTAGCACTTTCTTGAATTATAGACATCCAGAAAAGTCATCAAAAAGAGGCTAATCACAGGTACATTAAACTACTTAAATCTCTTTCTTACTTTTCAATATATCACTTTGTAATTTCATGAGTCAGATACCCTCCTCCCTTTCAGGTCAGCTAAAGTTTAAGTAGCATGATCCTTGCTGGCTGCACTGAAGGCACTAACAGCACTAACCTAAGATTTTTGGCTAACAGCTGTCCTTCAATCCTTCCATTCTTCTCTTCATTAATCATTCCTGTTTCACTGTCTGAACAATAAGAAACACATTATGAAGCTGAAGTTTTCCAGGTCTGGAAACCTTTATGTTCATTTGAAAAAAAGATCCCATGGAAATGTGCCTACAGTTAATAAAAGACCCAAACCTTTTGTGAAAATATACCTTGCAGTTAAGGGATTTCATAATTAGAATATAATTACTCAGCCATATAATATGTCAAATTACAAAGAATGATTGTTTGTTAAGCTACAGATAAAAAGAATTAATAAATCTGGAGCCACAGATAAAACCAATTAAATGGAAGTCCTTCCCTCCTAACACATCGGAGGCCACCTCTGTATCCAGTACTAGTTTACATGCACAATCGCTGTGATAAAACTTTTACACTATATACATAGCATAAATCCCAGTAGTAAATAATTCAGTACAAGAAACGGCTGCAAAGAGGACAGCTGGTGCTGACAATGCTATCAGCGTCTTTGCTACTACATGACATACAGTCATTTATGAGTGGAGTAAGATTATGAAGAAGACAATGCAAATTCCAGGTTAAGCTTGGAGTTGTTAAGGGATTTCATTTATTACTTGAATAAGACCCAGCATCCTTTCAGGTAGTGTTCTAAATGAAACTACCTGTCTTCAAAATAGACTGAGAAGGTCTTTGCATACAAATTCAAAGGACTCTAACAGAACACCTAAAACACACAGAGAAAGACTACACTCCTCTGTTTCATGTAAATCCTAAGACTCAGTTATTGCACAGAATATGATTTGATTAACAAATTCAGGCAAACCTACCTTATAATATATGCGAGAGTACAACAGAGGGCAGGAAGACACACCAGCAACCTTGGTGCCCTGCCAAGCAGGCCACCCTGTTGGAGTCAGTACCACAGACACCTCCTGGACCAGCAAAACATCGGCTTGTCCTGAAAGCATCTGCCTTCCCTCAAAGTTCCAACAGGCCTCAACAGAGCGAAGACACACAGGAAAGCTCAGCAGAAACAGTAAGGAATGATAAGAACAAAAGATTTAAAAACAGTCCCAGAAGAGCACCTACTTCAAATTAAAAGCCACACACGTTCTCTCTGCACATGGATAAAAGCATTACCCATAAATTGTTCTGCTTTTCCAGTTCATGGATTTCACCCCATTAAAAAGCCTTCCCACCTGTACATCGAAAATTAGAGTATGTATTGGACTTCCTTGCAAGTGCACTTTGTTTTTTTCCTACTCACCAGAACTCATTAACTCACAAAAAGCAACTGTCAGTTTTGCTACTTGATCATGCAATGCTTTTCCTTACCCACTAGAGCACAGTCACCACAAGTTCCTGCAACTACAAAAAAATCAGACCTCAGGTCCCCTACTTTTCTCTGCCCCTTCATTACACAACCATACAATTTTTACCTCAATACACCTTCAGCAACGCACAATTCATCCATAAATTGAAGAGTGATATATAAGAATATTCTGTAAGGCATAGCTAAAAATTAAGAACGTAATTAGGTAAACTACACTGAGAACATAGCTAGTGATAAATTAGGGATCCACCATCTTAATCAGTACCAATAATTACACTCTCTTTCAAATATACTGAGGATTAAAAGACACTAATGTTATATTTTCCTGCACAATAATATAGTATTGACTGTTTTAAACAGAAGAAAGTACATTTTCTCACCAAGTCAGAAGATGAATTATGGTCATTTTAGAGGCCCTGAATATCCCATTGGCCACGCTGCTCATATTGTGGCAAATTTAAACAAAGATAAATCTAGTCAACATAATCTGAGGTATGAGATTGGGAATCAATGGAAAAGGGTTGTAGTCTCAGCACCTAACCCAGATGCCTAACAGCAATATTTACCTAGCTTACAGAAGTGCTGAACAAAACAAAAACATTAAGTAAAATATAAACTTCTATTAATATCACTTCTTTTAAGGACATTGATTCATCAGTATTTATTTTTATATATTATACCGACATTTTAATTGGACAAAACCTATGGCACACTCCCCCAAAAAACGATTTTACATTATCAAAACATCAATCTAACAGTGATACAAAGTTTCAAAGACATATTCAAAGTAAGTAAACAAGAACTCACTTGTGCAATAAATGTCCAAGCTAGCCAGAAGAAAAAACAAACAACCCCCCCCAAAACAAAAAAAACAAACAAACACAAAATCCAAAACCACAAAAACCCACTGAAAGCAATGAACTCCACCCTTAAATTACTATCACAGGAATGAAAATCTGCTGGTGTAGTATCCATTAGTCACTCCGCTTCCACGGTATCATTGTGGGACTGACTCACAGCCGCTGCCTCGGAGTCAGCAGCTGTAGGGCAATTCCCTACCAAGGGCTCAGGGGATGGGAATAGTTTTGCCATTCCTTACTGACCCCAAGCTGCTGCAGTCACACAGCCAGAACCCTACAGCTGTACAGAAAGGTCCATTAAACCTCCATTGCTACGGAAAATGAAAACCAATTTATAAAAATGTTAAATCTAAAAGTGTTTTTTTAATTTCATGCTAAGGAGGCATTTCATTGCTGCTGTGGTGACCATTATCATCTTTCTACACTTGAGACCACCAGCAGATCCTGAACCACTGAAGGTTTTCTTCAAAAACACAGATTCTTGTTTTCAGAAAAGAATCACATCTCCAATACTTATAAACAGCATGGGCCATGTTATAAAATGTCAAATAGCTTTTCAGTTACTTTTAAAGGACCTCGGAAAATTCATGTATCTAGGGCCATAAAAATGCACTTCTCATCATTCTGGTTAAAACATCATCAAAATACCATTTGCCTTTTTACAAGGCCAATTAGCCCGCAGATCCCTCTAATGACTCTCGCTTTTGCTGGTTGATATCAGAAATCATTATATTTAAACTTGATGCATTTCAGAAGGAAACCAGAATGACTGGATTTTTGTGTTTATTAATGCTCAATAAAGACATTGGTACCCCAGAAGCACAGAATTATCCAAGATTATCTGTTATCTTTATGCAGAAAGCGTGTCTCCACTAAACGAGAAGTGTATATACTATCAACTAAATTGTTGCTGAAACTCACATGAGAGATTTCACTTGTTGCAAGAAATGCAGTGATACAAGCTAAAACAGTTAAATGTCTATTACACAACTTGTGCCATAATATAGTATCAAATTCAACAGCACTGAGCACACCATCCAAGCTTGATTTATTGCAGCTAATTGCTAATTAGGGTTATTTTTGAAGCACTGCTGTTTGCATTGCACCAGATTTGCACTTGGGGAGAAAACAGGATTTACAAGGTCAGAATGAAGTTTAAACATTTGTATACAGACTGCTTCACTCCCCTCAGTATTGCTAAAAGGTCTCAGCAATCTGAAGACAGTATTTACACGTGCTGTTATTAAAACCGGGCACTCCCAACTTTGTATAAAGCAGTTATTAACATGCAAAAATTCAAAGTAGGATTGCAATGGTTACCCAGACAACTTCCTAATTAAATAATGGCAGTAATATCACTATGCTTCCATGTATTACATTAAAAATTGAACAGTGCCTCACTAATAATGCATTGGTCATTTGCATAATCTGAAGACACTGGCTGCCAGTATCAGCTATGGAACATCATATCATGAACCACCAGTACGTACATCCCACACCCCCTCCCACGGCCAGCAATTGCGAAGATGAACAAACCAGTAATTCATGGGAGCTCCTGTTTCAAACTCCTGCCTATTAAGACCTATTTAAGCATTGTTAGCAGTAGGATGATCCTCAAGATAAAACCTGGCCATTTCAGAAATCAAACCCCATTGTAGACTCTACTATCCCCAATTTCAGCATCAGTCTTCTCATTCCCCTAGCAGATTTCTAACTGATGTTTCAGGCACCATGGCAGCATGTCTGCAACCAAAATACCATCATACCAGCTACACCCCAAGCAATCAGCCTGTTGCGCTGCACTCCTTGGTGCCTCTGCAATGTCTCTGCCAATACCCATACAGCTATACTCATCTGTACTGCAGGTGGGCTATGCCGAAGCAAGGTATACAGAAGCAAAAAAGACTAACCCACCTTCCAAAATTCAACTACAGCAGTCAGTAACTATAAAAGCAGACTGACGGAGTGCTACAACACATAACCTCCTGAAAAATAAAATTTCAGTCCAGTTAGACGAGATACAGGACACTAACATGCAGGCTGTACAGAATTAACTGACTACAGCAAGAAAGTATGAAGACTGAGTGACCTCTAATCAAGAAAACATGACGTGCCTAGACTTCCCAAAGGTTCCTCTTGAATTATTACCTCAGTTCAGATTTATTTTTATGATTTGCTATAACTCTTTCCAAATCTTCTCTAATCATTAGCTGTATCAGCAGTATGAGAGCCATATGAAAGACAGCGCACTGTTATTTTTGGTTTCAAGAGACCAATTGCATTTCCAAGTATACTGCTAGCATAATCCAGTCAGGCTGTGGTTTCATAAATCCAGAGTTTTCTTGGCATATGATCCCAGAGACGAAGACAGCTAGTAGAAGACCTCAGGGGAGCGGGGATTCACAGCTTTGACTTCATGAACTGTAGCACAGGGTCATGCTTAAACGTTACAAGAAGAAACAAAAATGTGGTTCTTTCTATGCCTGCCCAAGGAGATGGTTCAGAGAACTTGATTGTGGTAGGAATGAAAAACTTGAGTCTTTCCCTTGTCCCTAGAAATACATTCTTATCTTGGCAGCCTGCATAAGCCTGAATAAAGGAGCTCCCAAAGCAGAGTGCTATGGAAACAGCATAAAGACACTTTTCCAGCCCCAAAGTGTGACTACTACAGCATCAGCTCTTCCCTTAGGGTGGGTACACGTTCTCTGTTGTGTCTTAATGGAAAATATATTTGCATCAGTAGAAGGTTGCTTACAGACCAGCTGTTCCTTCCTGTCCTCCACTTTGTTTTTCAAGGAAAGCCGCACTTCTTCCTATCCTCCCCCACCAGACTTCTACCAAGCACGAAAGGACTAGAGCGCATGCCAAGGGTCAGACCTCTTCAGCACTAGTTGACAGGAAGGGGCTGGATGCCACAGGAGTTGGTGTTTTCCTCTGTTATTACACGACATATAATACAGACACATTGCTAGTTCAAATAATCCTTCCCAGTCAACACATGCTCTCAGAAAAACTCAGCTATATAGCAAGTTTGGCCTCCACACTACTGAAAATACGTTCTGCATCAGTAGCTTCAGCTATTTCAAGTGTTGATCAAGAGCTCAAGGCACAGAGATTCACAAACAACTCTGCAATGGGCCGGGCTCCACACAGTCTCCACCATAACAACGCTGCCCAGTGATGGCTTTGGGCATGCAGTGCCCAGCAGGAGCCCAGTCCTTCCCCTGAAACACTCCACAGAGAAGACTAACTCAGTGGATTACATCTGACCTCAGGATCTCCCAGGAAAAATGTCTTTAGGGAGTATTGGAAGGTAGGATGTGTAGAGAAATACATTGTAAGAAATAGTTACTCTCTCGACTCAAGGAAAATAATCCAGCTCTGCTTGGAACTTTTGAGTAAGCTCTGAAACTCATTCACTTCTGCTTACTCCACCCTGTTATCATGCACTGTTTTACCATTGCAAATATTGTCCTTGAGACAGGCTGCACACATTCCTACAGCATCCAGTAACATGGACCTTTTTTAAAATCTCACAGGCAGTGCTACAACATAAATGTTCAGACTTACTTCTGACTGTGCTAATGAGACAAGCATGCTGTTTCTGTACTCTCTCTCTGTATATATATACACATTATATACGAATTTCATGTAAGAAATACCTTGGGCTGTGATGTAAACCCATCCCTACTTAATGTATGTTTGCACACATTTGGATTGAAAATTAAAATTAATAGAAAGCTAAAATAAATAAAAGAACTCCTGCTGCTCTGTGTGAACATTCAAGAAAGCAAAGAGCCGGGATATGTCATTCCACCATAACCCAAGCACAGAGTTTGCTGATTCCTAATTACTGAACAGCCCTGTCAGACACCATGGATTGACTTGAGGTGTGGGGAGGGGGGGAGGTGACGTGAGGGACTAACAGAATAGAGGAATTTTCTCCATTCATCAGGCAGTCTTCCCCCTTCGGTGCAGAGTGGGGACTAATGCACGTAAATCCCTGGTTCATCAAGAAGTGAATAGACCTTTTGTTGCAGTCTATTACAGTTATAAAGATTCTGGCCACGCTTCTCTTACCACCACCATCCATCCCCTCCACCAAAATGAAAGGTAGAGCCTAAAAACACAGAAACAGATCAGGATTCAAAACACGCTGGAACAGCCTGGCTGCACCAAGAGAAAAAAAAAAAAAAAAAAACCAACCCTGCCTGCCGACCCCCTTTTCAGGGTCTTACGCTATCACTTTTGAGAAGTTTTGCTCTGGCAGCTGACATCCAGTTTTCGTCTTCTACTGCAGATGTGCGGCTTCCCTGCACAATAGGCGCCTGCAGCCCTGGCTCTCTTCCAGGTCCCACTGTGTGACAGTAACAAAAGGCGAAGCTGGAAGCCCTCAGCTACAGCACAGCTCTAAATGATTTAGTGACCACGGCGTCCAGACCTTGGCAGCAGCTGCTGCTTTAAAGGGACATTACCCAAGGAGTCAGTAAACCACGGAGGCAGGCGGTTTTTCACACTAGATTTGAGAAGTTCTGTTCAAAATTGAAATAGTCCTGCCACATTTCTTTAAAAACCCAAGGCAGACAGAGGGGAGATGGGAGAGAACAGGACAGGCAGGGATTATCCTCAGAGGTTGTTAGTGCAATACCACAAAGCATAAAAGGCCACCTATTATGGTATCCTCCATGTAAGGATTTCAAGGCACTCTGAAAGCATTAGTTATGGTAAACTTCCACATCCATGGATTTAAGTTATATTCACTTTAGAGTCAGAAAAATAAAGTCATGAGATTAAACCAGCCACTAGTGTCCAGGACAACTTAAACCCAGGATGGACAGCTTATCTAAGTGTGTGGAGAAAACTACCTCTTCATATATTAACATCCCATTGTTATGAATTTCCATTTTCTTTGCTGCACAATTGTATTCCATCACAATGCTGCAAAAGGGCTCTTGCAGAAAATTTTACACTAAATGCTACCTTTAGGTTTGAAGGGGAGATATTTTTGAGTACCAGAGTGTGCAGCACCGGACATCAATGCATACCATACCTTAATGCATACTGCTCTTGGAGAAGCATATTGTCATTCCCAAGCCAAAGCCCACAGCAGTTTTTGAGCACCTGTTCCAGAAAGTTGCGGGACAGAAGAGATGGATTTTTTATTATTTTTTTTTTTTTTTGGGGGGGGGGGGTACTTTGGTGGGGGGGAGCATTGGGGTTTGTTTGGGGTTTTTTTTTTTTGCTTTTACACAGTAAAAGATCCAAACAAATCCACAAATCCCCTCAAACCCCATGAGACACTTTACTTCCTCTCCAAGCTGCAGAAGAGCTGAACATTTGCTACAAAACTTCTTATGTGCACCAGAGGATTAATGAATCAAGGTTAGCACAATTTTCCAAAAAACCCCAGTGAATACAAGGAGTGCTCTTCCTCAGCATTCAAGCCCTTCTGCCCATTGTTTCTTTTCTACCTTCTGATAACATACTGGGTTGAGGCCCTGACACAGAATGGGTCCTTGTTTAGTTCTACAGACAGCATGTTCTGCCACCTTCTTTCTTTGAAGCCTCCTTGCAGCCACCCTGGGTACAGTCACACTATGTTCATGAGCAAGGGCTGCACTGCAGCTCTAAACCTCTACTGGCGGTGCTCCAAAAACAGGTGACCCCAGCTTCCTCCCAGAACTCGGCTCCCCTGCTTCCACCCACCACAGTCTGTACCCTAAGTACTGCCTATGGGAACCCTGCAGGCAAATGGAGGACAAATGACTGACAAGAAAAAGGAGAAAGCAGGAAAAAAATAATAAAAACCAACCAAAAACTCCAAACTGAAACCACCAAGTGTCTAGTTGCAAAGCGAAATCATTAGCCAGCTGTGCTAGAATGCACCCATAACTTAGTGTAAAAAATAAACATGTAAATTCAGGTTAAAAAAAAAAAAAAAGATTTACATGAACAGTAACTACTGTGCAGCAAATACTCAAAATAATTTCTGTCAACAGGGCACTAATCAAGACAGATAAACATTCACTTCACTAATCTTCCTCCCCCTCCTCCCTCCAGCGTAATTTAGTTGCCCACAGGGAAAAAAACATACAAGAAACTGATAAAAGAGACATATCAAAAATGTACATGTATTTCTATGTGCCACAAGTAGGTAGCACAGCACTGCTAGAGCTCTGCTGAAAGGTGAAAAAGTACAATTTTATATTTCTCTGTGGAGTCTGAAGGCAATTTTAAAAAGACATTTTAAAGCCATTCTTCACCCACCTGCAGTCAAGTGGTCATTAAAAAAGAAAAAAAGCACTGTAATCAAAGCACCCACTAACTGCTGAGAAACACTATTAATCCGCTAAGTAGCACTGCTCCATCCATTCACTCTGCAGCCATCGCAAGCCAGTAAAACAAAAGGCCATGCTCACTCCCTTGCATTTTCAGCTCCCATGTGAGTAGTGATGGTGGGAGGGGGCAAGGAACTTAAAGACCAGCCATTACTGTGTTAACCCACAAAACCTGGCAGATTTAACCAGACCCAGGATGGCTCATGTGGTTACCACTTTCAGCCAGCTGCCTTGCCCAGGTTTTGGGTTTGCCTGCTGTGATTCGGTTCTGCATCTGAGCTCTGGCAGTTTCCAGTCCACAATACTAAAGTGGTGCCTTTTTCAATTACTTTAATATGCAGGGAAGAGAAACAAGCAGAAGCTGTTGGACCAACTTGTTCTGTTGGACCTTTCTGGCTTAGAATAGTGGGGAGGGAGGGAGGGAGAAAGTGCCTTTGTGAAACATATGGTTTGCACAAGTAGGGGCAATAAGTGCTTCGCTCTACCAGCATGCTGCTACACACAAGACATCAGTGACAGGCGGGCAGCACAGTAGCAAATCTGGTACCAGGAAATGTTACATAATGTCAAACACACAGAACAAAAGAATTATTTCCTGCTCCCCCAATGGAATATATCATATCTAGCCTCTTAGATTGCTCTCTAAAACACAGCAGCTGCCTGATCAACCAAACAATATAGACTTCGTAGGACTGGAGGTATTTTTTCCACCTCACTGAACCAAAGCTCAGATAAATGGGAACAGCAAGCCCAGGTTTCCGTAGCACCAACCTGGAAATCAGAAAGCCATGCACTTCCAGACTCCTGCTTGCCAGAAGCATCAGGAATTTAAGCAGCTAAGAGCTGAAATGGGGGAAGGGGGAGGAAAGGAGAGGGATTCACAGCATTTGTTAAGCAGTAATTTGTCTTTTACCAGCCCTGGATGTGGTGGTCACTGACCACATTAAAGAGGGTGCTCCCCTAAGCTGGAGAAGCACTGACCCTTAGGAACAGAGTAAGAAATCAAAAGCAAGGGAAAAGAGAAAAAACAAACCAAACAGCAACAACAGAAACAACCAAGAGGAGAAACAGCAATTCTTCCTTGCTAAAGGAAATAATTTCTCTGTTGCATGGGAGCCTGTGACTTCAGGTGACCAGTCTGGGTGAGGATCCAGCCTGATGCTTCTAAGTGGCAGTGCTTTCACCAATGCTCAGCAGCAGAAGTTGCTCCCAACAACACATGGACCAGATCTCCCAGCTGTTTGAACAGGTTGGGGCTGTGCAAGGAAACACTGCTGACCATTAGGGCCATAAACGCTGCCTGCCTGCTGCCACACACCACTGCTATTTGACAGGCAGCATGGAACAGCAGAGCCATTGCTGGGATTCCAGTGCAACATGGGGCAAGAGATATTACCTAGGATAATTTCACAGCACTCTCTCCATTTCCTGGTTGTTTTCCAGGTCCATTTTGTTATGCTATAAAAGCATTATGCGCCTGTGATCGTGGTGACATGACACCATGATGATAGTGCAGCTAGAGGCAGCAGGCTCTGAAAAAACAAGCAGACAGGTCTGCTTTGCTCTCGGGAGTCGGTTCCAGAGTCCCAAAACAGGGTTTTCCAGAGACAGGGTGCCAGATAACCCCACATATTGCTGCTGACTACTTATATGGTAGGAGACAAGTCACTATCTGCTTTGTACCACATTTACCCCTGTTTTGCAAATGCCAAACCAGTCCTGAAGCCCTTCACGTTTACATGGAGAAAAGTACTAAAGGCTTATTTCAAAAGACTTTGAGCTCTTTCAGTAGAAGGACCATGACTGTTCCTAGTCTACAAAGTTACCAGACTCTCAGATTTCTAGCATTTGCTAGGATCCCTGCCTGAAACACATGCAGAGACTCTCAACCTACCACCCACTCCCAGAGCTGAAAGGAGTGAGGACTCCAAAAGGTTGAACTGTAACAGGCAAATGTATTTTTAACAAATTCTGTTTCTATAAATATTACAAAGCTTTCTGCTCTTTGGAGGCTGCTCTGCTCCCAGTGCTGCTGACATTACGGTGACATTTAGGAGGCCTTCACATTGCCTTACTGCCTTTCGTATGCTGGTTTTGTTCAAGGGATCAGAGAGACACAGGAAGACGCAAGGGCTGCTTATTCAAACTCTGCTCACTCCCTGACCTGCTGCTCAGGAGCACAAAGGGGCTCTCCATGTCAAGTGTGCTGGCTGCCAATGTCTCCACCGCTCTGGAATGCATATAAATGTAAAAGGACACTAACCCCGAGGTGCCACCAACAAGGCACAGAGCTGAAGGGTTGGGGGAATTATTTCTGAAGCTACACAAGGGCTTCAGGTAGTGCCAGCTGGTTCTATACCCTGTCCACACAACATAAGGGCTCTTCTTAATTTATTGATTCTTGCACTTACACTCTCTTCTTCTCTCTTTTCAAAACTATTTTCCTTGCATCCTTTGCCCTCCCTCTCCATTTCTTCACTTTCTTGCACTCTCTCTGGAGACCGCTGCCAGCATGGCTGTGAGGCCGGTGTGCAGCATGAATGGCACCAAACTGGCACGCGCCCCAGATGCTGACATCACCTCTTCTCTCAGCCTCCACCAAGCTGGGCTCCAGATTCTGCACCTAAAAACTGAGCACCTAATTCATTGACTGCTGCCTTTGCACCAGCTTGCAGCTTAAGCTGTAGCTCTTCTGTTACTAAAAAATAGGGTGGTTACACATCAAGAGACAACAGATTTCTTAAAAAAAAATAATAAATAAATAAAGGAGGGGTCTTTCCAAATAAGACACCAAGGGGTAGGATCTTTCAGGTATCTGTAGTCCTGCATTTCACAAGCACTCCAGTCCAGAGAAGCACCCTGTCCACAAGGCAGGAAATGGCTCCTACACACCTAAACAGGTGCTAAGCGACTAATTACCAGGATCATATCTGTACATCAGCACTTTTTTTTTAAAATGCTGCAACTATTAAAAATCCAACTTAAAAAAAGAAAAAGAACAACAGAAACTTTGTTAGTTATCTCCAGGATTCTTCTGTTCAATCTCATTTAGGGTGAGTTGCCACTGGAATATCCAGTAGCACTTTCAATTAAATTTAAGACTACACATTCTCCACATCACAAAAACCTAATATCTCATACACACCGTCCTGCTACCTTCTGGTTATTGTGAATAGAAATTACACTGATACTTCAGGTGCAGAATTTCTGTTCTCACTTAAGCAGGTGCTTAATTTTAGGGATGGAGAAAGCTCCAAACACACACAACAGGTCCAGGACTCACTGTACCATATGTTCTTTGGATTGTGTTCTATTTTGCATAGATATCTAATTTTTTTTTTTAACAGGAAACTTCCACAGGCTTTCTTTTCTTATTACAGGATATGAAAGCCTTGACAATGATGGTGTTAACAGCTCCAACAGAAATCTCCCACTGCAGACAAAGGAAAAATAACATACCTCACTTCAGTTTGCACCAGCAAAAAAGGTTTGAAGATTTGTTTGAACACTTAACAAGATGGTTCTGGCCTCCTCTGACATTTAACATAGGTATTGTCATGGTAAGAGGATTGTGATTCACCAGAACTGCATACCTGAATAGGATCGTTCTACAAAAATTTCAGTGTACCCTAGAAAATTGTCCATCCCTTTTTGTAATTGAAAACGCAGAGCACAACAACTGTAGTTATTTAACCTTTCATCAAAAAAACTGTGAATATCTGATAATAAGTACAATCTATAAAGGCTTCAAGTCAACACTTATTATAAGCAGATTTGTAAGGTAATAAATTTTCCATGACTTAACGATCAGCTTTGCCTATGAAAGCCGATGTTGTAATTCCCAATTGATTGTAGATGTTAATCTTGCAAGACTCTTGTTCTTATGCTGTGATTTATTAGCTGAATTAATGACGGATTGCACTGTTTAAAACAAGCTGCTGTTTTACACAATAACCCAAGAAGCTCTGTCCAACTGAGTCACTGCAAGGATGGGAGGAGGGTAGTGTGCAAGGTGAAACTGCTCACGATACCTGAGCTAATTTGTCTTATTGCCTTTGAAATGCAGCACTAATTATTTAACAATTAACCCTATGACTGAACACCAGGAGAGCTGAATGGCAGCAGCTACTCAGGCTCTCTGTGGAGTTCGGGATTCACATCCAGCCTTTGCAATTCATTTACATTGAGACATTCTGCTTTCTCATGGAAAACAACAGAAGATTCCCCCAACTACACACACACACACACCCCTCCCCACCACACACACTTACTCCTTCGGGTTTGAAAAGGAAAATCCCATGTGCTTTCTGTATATGTGTATGTGACCAGAAAAGGAAAACTGCAAAATAGGGACAGATATTATTCCTCAGGTCTTATCGCTACCATAAAGCAACTGCCATTATGTGTAACAGAAGTTACAACTTTCTCTCCAAATTATTCATTCTGTACCTATTCAGCAGCTTTCCTGGCTTAGGGGAGAATGTGCCACAGACATGCCTAACAATGCAGTCAAATACAGGGCCAACATTGTAGTGAAAACAACTACAGTTCCTCAGTTAGTCTGCAGGTTTTATGAATTATGATACTGTAATAAACTCAAAACTTTTCCTGTCAACTCTGCCATTAAGGCACAACACAGGAGATGAGAGCACGAGCTCTGAATTGGGAAGGGAGGGGGTGGGGGTGACAATGACACACAGGACACCAAACCCTACAATCACAGGGCAAGTACTCAGAGCGTTGCAAGAGCCCCATATTCTGCAACAAATGGATTCCCTTTCATTTGCTTTATAAAAGCTTGCCTCTGAAGGGATCCCTCTGTTTTGCAATGAATTTGAACTTGCTTCTGTGCTTCTTCGCAAGTGCTTCAGTGACTGGAGGCACTTCCTGTGCCACAGAACACCAAGTGTTGCCAATTCCCATCGAGCCATCCCTTGCAGCTCCAGTGCCTCACTCGCTCTTCCCTGCTACTCTGTGCCTAGCGAGAGCAGCAGCATATGCTGCTCTCTGGTATGGTTTCAGAGGTGAGCGTAGATTTAAAAATAAGTAAAATCAAATGAAGAAAGCAATAGGATGGAGCCTTGCATGGCTGCTTCTGAACAGGTGTAATTCACAGACAGTCACCTCAGAAGAGTCACACTAAATCCCAGGGACCACTGCTGTGATCGGTTATTAAAAACTGGCCCCAGCCATCTGCTGGTGGTCAAGCTCCATGATGTGGCAATCAATTACAGCTGTTATCTTGTCCTAGCTTTGACAGATGTTCCTCTCTTTCATTGTACAGTAATTACTAGTTAGCTGCCAGCAGGCTTCACACTTTAATTGTGGCGCTAATTTGAGACAAAGAGAGGAAAAAATAGGGAGGGACAGACAGCGAAAGGCAAAAGCTAAGACAGCTGTGGCAATTGGAGCATCCATGCATTAAACATTTCTTTACAAAAAATAGGTGAAGGCAACCAGTTACCCCAGAAAGACTTTAAAAAGTGACATCCACCCATACCATAGCCTGCAGTCCTTCTTCCTTTCAGGCGGGAAAGAGGGACACTTTTCTCTTTCCTTGCCAAACAGGCTATGCTAAAAATACCTGCCAGCCTTCTGGCAATGCATGGCTTCATACTGCCATGCAGTGTGGTGCCAGCTACTTCACAGTAGTGAAAATTGGATGGATAAAGAGACGGGGTGGGGTTTTGATTTTTGGGTTGTTAGATTTTTTTTAACTTTCTCAGGTAACAAGGAACCTACTTAAATTATAACACAGATGAACTATTGCTGCATAACACAAGCAAGGGCACTCCATCACCTCGCTAGAAAGCAAGTCACATAGCACCTGCTCTGCAATCTGGTGTTCACGGAGAGCCTTTGGAGATGGACAGGAGAGAGAGCAAGTGCCCTAGTTGATCAGACCAGGAGCCAGCCAGGTAGGAAACCTGGCAACTTGTTTTCTTAGGTAACCCAGGGCTCTAAAAAGTCTTCAAAGAAGGGACCTGACAAAATTTATCCTTTTCTTCTTGGCTGGTTTAGATGCAGCATTTCAGTGTAATTTCTGGAGCCATATCTTGTCTTAGCTTCTGTACACTATCTGATGATGTATAACTCTATACCTCAGTAAAACGATGCTACAATGACCATAACAATATGCAACGACCCACAGTCAGATCCTCATCAGCTGCTTTTTCATGACACTCAGTAGTTAAGATGTGCTTACCTCCTCTGTTTAGATGACAGTAAAAATCTCTCGGATGTTTTGTTTTTAATGTTCTAAATAGTTGAAAAACTGTCTTTAAACAGGTTTTGAAAGCAAGTATCGAACTTCCACTGGAAGTCTGAACAATAAGCAGTAAAACATTCAATTGTAAAGACCAATGCTGCTGCAAGCTACAGACACCCTCCAACTGGATGTCCAAATCTGCATTAACTATTTTCTATTTAATTCACAATGGACTTATTTCTGCTGTTGAATATTTATTGAATATTTCAGTAGCACTTAGGCTGTGGTTCTGTGATGTGATGTGTTTGGTAGTAACAGTGGCTTACAGCAGTTCCTGTCATGCTCTCTCCCTTTCTTCTACTGCCCACTTCATGCCCAGCCTCATGCCACTGTGTGCTCTCTGCTGCAAGTTGTGGCAGCACAACTATTTCAACATCCATTCAGATCAGGAAATGGAGAATGGCAGAAGGAATTAACACCAGAGAGAGAGAACGAACAGACCAGGGGAGGAGACTATGCTGCACTGGCACAAATGACACTGAGATTTCAGGAAACACCTCACTGCTACCCAAGGATCAACCAATTGCCTGAACTGGTGAAGGGGAAGGGAACCAGACAGCTTCCACTAGTGTAGAAAAGCTCAGCCATCTTAGAAACCTTATGCTGGTACAGCACATCACGTGTGTGGGAATGAGAAACACAAACCCACTCATACCAGTATTACTGAGAACTGCTTACCAATGAGACATGCCCCCTGTTTAATTGGACACAATCAACTGCAGGCATCTGGACTACAGCTCAGATTTCCGGTATGCTCAACTCCACTGATGTTTCCTGTCCAAAAACTTGTTTGTTTTTATGTGCTCTTAGATTTTACGTTTTAATGCCACTTACTGACCTTTTCATTATTTTATTTTTCTGTCTTGACATCAAGCACTGTTGGTCGATTTCATATCTTATCATTACTTTGTTGTTGGGAGAACTTCTAAAATCAAATTGTTGGAAAAACGTATGAGGTTTTGGTGGTTGCTGAACACAACCAGCCAGCTCCCGCTGATAATGGCAGTGTAAGTTAACTGTCTGGGATCACCACATAGCAGCTGTCAAGGGAAAAGGGGACAAAGCCGTACATTTTTAACATGTTTCTAGTATTGCAATGAGCAGAAGTAGTGGTTTTACAGGAGCAGAACTATGTGGTTCACTGACCAATGATTTGAAATGGCTTCTCCGCAGGAAGTGCCATTTATCTGAGTTACTGCTTTTTGAAAAGGGACTTTGGGACAGTGCTGTAAACATCTGCCAGACAGCGATGTTATGCAGATGAACAAGAACAGCAGGTTGACCAAAACC
The DNA here is from genome assembly GCF_023638135.1 of Falco biarmicus. Classification (NCBI taxonomy): domain Eukaryota; kingdom Metazoa; phylum Chordata; class Aves; order Falconiformes; family Falconidae; genus Falco; species Falco biarmicus. The sequence continues at coordinate 41,445,869 of NC_079288.1, forward strand.
CACTAAAGTCTTGCAATCTAACAAAGTCAAGTCAGTGACTTTGAAAACTATATCATAGCAAGTATAACTGTACCTGGAATAATCTTCACAGTCTGCTTACCAACTGATATTACTACTAGACTTCTATGTGTCATACAGGCAAGCTGTCCTCTCCCTTTGTTTCAATGCACTGGTCCTCCTCTTCAGAAACATATTCAAGAGAAGAGTTTACAAAACCACGTTCCCTATCAGCTAAAATTCTGGATGACATCCCCCATGCTACCTTGCCAAAGATAAGCAAAGACCACCTTTAAATCTCTGAGTAACCCAAGAGATCAACTGACCATCATCCCACTATGGTTTGTCCTAGAAATATTTCCTATGATGACATGCTAAACCAAGCAGACAGCCATAATCCCACCACTATCATTCTCCTCAAGGACACTACAACAAGCAATACAAGTTAAACTGCACTGCTCTCCCCCCTGCATCCCCCCCAAAAAAAGAACCATATGTCCTGCAGGGAGTGAATCCCTGCAGTCAGAGGGTGCTGACCTCCTAACTCTGCCTACACCAGAGAGGACTTGTTAAATGCAAGGCAATCTCTCAACTGTCGTCAATGCTAAACAGGCAATTACTATGCTGACTGATTGATTACATTCCCCTGCCTAAATTATATCAGGAGAGAGGCAAATCACTCCAAAACCAAGAAAAATCACAACCTAACTTCAGGCAAAAGTACAAAGAACCATTTTTGCCAGTATGAATAACAAGCAGGTAGCCTGGAGTCACACTGAGGCCCTGAGCAAACAGTTCTGAAAGCACAACCATCCCCAACCCTCCTGACCAGGGAAAACTAGGCAGGGACTTGCAAATCAGCCATGACCACATCAGGCCATGACCTTTCACGTGAAATTAAGGGGGGGCGGGGGCGGTGTTAAGAAAAAAAGTCTCCAGAGACTGACCATCTGCAATTGTCACAGAAGCGCAGCATCCATGCCCAGTATGTGCTGCAGAAGCAGCGTCACTCCAACAGAAACAACGCAACCTCCCTCTCCTGGTTGTGGTTTTTTTGCCCTTCTGTTTTTTCCACTTTCTACCAGCTGACTTGAGTGTCCTTATTGTGCTTTCATTTTCATCAACAATTTCTCAGTGCCCCTGGCCTGCAGCTAACAGCCTGCAGCCAGCTAGCTGCTGCAAGTATGGCAGACTGTTCCAAACCCGCACCATCTTGCAGAACAGCACAGCCTCCCAGACCTACACCGGGCCTGACCAGCCCTGAGAAAAACTGCCCTGCCCAGCCTCTGCAAGGGGCAACGGGGCTGCCCAGCTCCATGGTTTTGGCCCTCCAGGCTCAGGGGCTTTACCTCACGCACCTGCCTCCACCCACCCACCCCCACAGTGGTTTTAGGCCTTAATTTTTCAGCACTGCTCCTTCTTCTCCACTCCTACAGGCATATCTATGCTCTAAGTTTCATCCTCAAGCATAAACCTAGCAGGTTTTCTTCAGTTTTTCCTCACAAACTTTATTTCAAGCCCAGCCGTCGCTCCAACTCGCCCCTCGCTGCTCTCCTCCCCACAGCCCCCGGCACGAGGGCCCCAGACTCACCACGTTTCCAAGGCAAAGCGTCCCAGAGACAGCCTGGCAGCAGGACCCCTGACGGGACGGAGCACCGCAGAAGCCACGTCCCGTGTGCTGAAGTTAAACCACGACAGCTGGGGACAGGGACATGCGAACTGGGGGCGCTGCTGCAGCGGGGAGGGGTGGAGGCCGGGCCGGGCCTGCAGCCTCCCTCCCTGTCCTGAGCGCGACGCGGAGCCGCCGCCTCAGGCCGGGGCCCCGCCGGCCTTCAGCTGCCCGCCGGCAGGCCAGTCTCCGCTAGCCCTCCGCTCTCCTCCGGCGGGCCGGCGCTAGCCCGCAGCTCCCCGCCAAGCCCTCCGCTCTCCTCCGGCGGGCCGCGCCCCGCCCGGGCGCTCAGCCCAGGCTTCTCCAGCCCTACGACACGCGCGGGTGCGGCCGGGTGCCTCGGCCCCACTACCTGGGCACCCGCGCAGGCCCCCACCCGCCTCTAGGCACGAACGCTGGAGCCAGCCAGCAGCGAGCCAGCCTCCCGGGGCCTCTCTGCTAACCCCGTCCCCATCTCAGGCAGCGGCAGTGCCAAGGGGACGGGACACCCCCCCCCCCGCGCCCACCACGGCACCGCTGCATCCCCAGCATGAGGCCCCACGACAACCTGCCCTGGCCTTTGAGGCAAGAATAAGTCTTCAGTGCTTCTAGAGGGCTCCCCCCCCCCCCCCCAGCAGGGGAGCCTGCAGCTGCCTCACCCAGGGCACCGCCATGGCCACGCACCCCGGCCCCGCCGCCCGCACTGCGGGCAGGAGCCAAGGCCCAGGCCCGGTAACGCAGCGAGGGGGAAGGGAGCCCAGCTGCCAAAACTTGTAATTCCTTCTCACAGGATCACGGCTGCAATGTTTGAACCGATTTCTTAACAAAAACAAAAGAGGCTGCTGAAAAGAATAACATTATGACAGCTGCTGGGAACGTCACCGGTGGGTGAGCGCTGGTGGCTGCGCAGATCCCAGTCCCCGCACCGCTACGCACAGGAAGGAAGGGATTTGATATCCTGAGCTGCAGCCTGCGCCTTTTATTTACTTTCCCCTTTCTCCCAAAGCCACTCTGGCTTGAGCTCACCACTCTCCTGTTTCCAGCCTTCAAGATGGGTTTCGCAAGCTGGAAAGGAGACAACCCTGGCAGGCGCTACGCTACGTTTGCATCTCGGTGGCAATAGTCCAGGGGCTGCAGGAGACAGGTACAGAGAGGCTGGCCTGCACCCCTCACCTCACACCGGCTCTGGCAGCAACTGTGGGACAGATCATCCATTTAATTCCCTTTAAAGTACTGCTACATGAATGGGATGTTTGGTTGGATCAGACAAACTTTGTGACATGAAGAAATCCTTCCTGCCAGAAACTTGTTAACAAGTGGAAGGTGTTTTCTTCAGAAATCTTCCCCCTCTTTTCAAGGCCAAAAGCTGTCCTGCTCTTGCACTTTGTCTAAAGTTTGACTTGCTTGCTGTAAGTGTACTGCTAAACAAAGTTTCATCACAGAAGAAAAAAGTGGCCTGTGCAGTCATTGTAAGAAATTAAACAGTTTCAAATGAAATTAAGTTTAATTATGTATACTTCATGACAGGTATGTGCTTTTAAAACAACAGATGTTGCACAGATGTGGTTCAAGGTAAAGATTACAACAAAAGCTCTCCCGGTGTTTCAGAAAATGTTTCCACAGAGCACCCCTGCATTGCACCACCTGTGTCTTTAACCAGCTGTCACATTTTGTTTCTTACCTAGGCAGAGCAAATCTCCCTTGCCCACTACATACACACCACCTTGTTTCTGTTTACTGGGGGGGAGGGTGAGGGCTGCTTGCTTTTAAACACAGAGGCCGTACATGACTATCCAAGAGAACTTCCTGATGATGCCCACTGCTCCAGCTGCCTCTGAGGCTATTCTACAAACTTCTGCCTCATCACCATCTAGCTTGTGTGCAGAAAGCAGAACTTGTCAGAAATATCTGTGCTGCCTTGCATTTCCCCTTGGTCAAATATTTTTCAGGAAGTAGTTGATCTGGCCTGCAGGATATGAAAACCAAGGTCAACCACATCACTAGATGGCTGGTAAGAAAAGAAAATAATAGTATGTCTGAAGGAGGGCCAAGAGAATTAATTTGAAGGGTAAGTTATTTAGGATGAAGCTTTGCAAAATGGGAAAACCAGCGCTATTATGTTTCACAAGACCATTGTCAGAATCAAAGATACTGCAGCACAAAGATACACATTAACAAGGGACATACATATTCCTAATAAACACATTTACATACTGTTGCATGTGATAATTGCTTTTATTCTACAGTCACTGGCTATGTTTCCAGATCCTTTGATTTCTGTCCAACACAAAAACCTAGCTTGCCCTTGCTCATGAATTTTGGAAGCCAGCATGAAAATATTCCAATATGCAGAATAGGAGCTTGTACAAATGTGCCAGCAAAAAGTAGCTCTGTGTGATCTTACGCATTATGAACATAATGCTTGCATTTTTTTTATGCAGAGGAGCACAGGGTCACTCCATGAATCACAGGAGAAGGAAGAATAAGGAGGAGAAAATACTGGGGAGGAAAGTGTCTTAAGTTTGTAGTTTTAAACAGGATTTGAGAAACATTCTGACATTTTAACTTGCTTTTGGCAAGATTAGGTTTGATTGCAGTTTATGGCAGCTCTGAGCAGCACACTGGGAAAAAACAGAGTCAACTGCTAGCAGGTGAAGAGGAGCAAAAGAAGATCATACCAGGGCTGTAACTCTCCTCACTACATCACAATTCTTCTCTGCCTCTTCACTGAGTTCCTTGCTCTGCCTGACTCTATTAAATGAACTAAGGGATCCTCACTCCAACCATACAGCAGCTCTGGGCTACATGCAACACCTTTACTTCCACGCCATCCAGACACACTCCAGAAGAGCAGGCAGCACAATGTACAGAAAAGCATGCTAGAAGGTGTGGGGAGGAGCTCCAGTTCTGCTCAGTCTCCCACTCCAAACAGCACAAGTCTCTCGCCAGATCCTGGCTGAAATTTGGCACCTTTGCCTCTTTGCATGCAGTACAGATGGCAGGATAGACGTGCCTGCTGGTGCAGGAAAGCTGTGCCAGTTCTCAGGAGGTGGCAGGGAGGGAAGGCATTAGCAGAGAAGGGTCACCATGATCAGTGCTCGCTTCCCTGAGCTCAGCCTCCTTCCGAGAGACTGCTGGAAAGACTTCGGAGACGGGGAGTCTCACTACTGGACACGACTATCCAAGTATTTAAAGGATCTCCCTCTTCCCCACAAATTGCGTGTCCTGTGTGATGAATTTTTTTTTTTCTTCTCTCTGAACAGCTGCTTATCTACCACTTGTTTTGCTGTCCATTCCTGTTGATTTAATTAATGCTCCTCTCAATATTCTCCAAGGAAATTAATGGCTTTGTTGGTCACTGAAAGGTGCCAAGTAATTTGCATGACCATTTCCAGTTAAGATTCCTTAGAATACTGCTGTCAGCTAGACTTGTTTTACAAGAAATCAGTCAAGTACATGAAAACGTTCAGGTACTGGGATGCATAGTCTAAATATGTGCTCAGAAAGAGAGAATACCCTTCCTCCTATTTCTCCTCCAACACCACTTGTACTGTATGCACTGCAGTTTTACACCATACTCCTGTTCCACCAGAACACAAATAAGGCTGCACTACAAATAAATAAAAAAGCTCCACAGATATTCTTTTTCTTTGTTTAGCCTTTGTAATGTCTGCCAGAGCCAAACGGAGAGGCCAGGCTTTCGTTTTGACTGAGATATTAAAAGTACTCCAGAGGCTGAAAATCATGCAAGGGAAAATTGGATTTTAAAGCACAATAAACATGTCTTCATGAGATACTAAAAGCCTCTGCAAAATAAAAATAAATGTTCATGTAAACCAAACACCAGACATCACATATCTCATCAGCTGCAGGCCTGCATGCCCAGAAGAAAAAACATATGCAATACTATAGACTACAAGACTGGGTTTTCAGGCAAGGCAGTTGTTATTTGTGTCTCCATTCCCCAGCCCTCCTAGAAATGAAAATTACTCCTTCTTTCTCTCTCCCCACTTCCACACCTAAACAACTACTTCCAAGTTCCCATTCCCTCACCTTAATGTAAAATGAGAAAAATGGAGAAAAAAAACCCCAAATCAAAACAAAAAAACCTCCTTAAAAATCCTCAATACCCAGAGACAAAACACACTGTGTAAGACCTGGGTATTACCATACAAAGTAAGCTTGCTTAGGTGCTCAAGGCTATTTTTTTTGTGGGTATAGTCACATATCAAAAGCAGTCTTGAGAGCGCCTTACACAGCACACATGCTGTGAACCTGTCAACTTTTTAGTAGCCATTTGCACATAAGAAAAGCATGTTTTAAAAATCCTCGAAGATCAAAGCACATCAGAACAGAGTTTTAGATAAAAGGAAAGATAACATGGTGCAGAGATCCCTAGAGTCAACCCAACAGTTTTCATGACATTTCAGTCTCATCTTTATTCCTTTCTATCTCAAAAACCCCAAAGGTCAATTTATTTAAATTGGTCAAAGATCAGCTGGAAAGTGAGAAAGACTAGAAATAAATAGGGATTACACACAGTGCACCTGAAAGATGCTTTTCAGAGAAAATATTTTTCCTTGTATTTGGCAAGCACATCGTACACTTGGGGCACTAAATACTATCCCAAATAATTACCCAGCTAGGTTTGTAAAAGCCAGCTCAGGTGCATCATGACCAAGTACCCACACACGAACCTTGCTTGCTCTGTGACAGCGTATAAAACTGCTGACATGAAGCAGAACTCCCATCTTGTACAGGAAACAGAACGTTCTTCTGATAAGCACAGAATGATATGCCAAATGACCAAGGCCATCATTCAGTAGAAATAGCTTCCAGCGAAATAGTTCTCGTTAACTACAGAAATTATATCTATATGCACAAAATCTGACTACAGTCATGCAACTCTACAACTATATGTAAAGACTACTGTAATCATGTTCTGTGGTACTCTACACTTGCTTAGCAGTAAGCACAATGCTCTGCAGTTTACTCAGAAAAAAGTATATGAGATGTCAAACGTTGCCGCTAAACTCTTAAACTATGCCTGTAAGCCACATTTTTGTGGCTTGCTTTTACCATCAAAGTGGCTCTGGACTGTTGTACTTTAAAAGAATAATCATGAAGCACAAGCTTGGATGAACTTCTGTAACTTTTCTTGAGATACTACCAGTCTATGGACTGGCAGCGGGACGGGGCTGGTGGCACAGAGCTATGGTGTGTGGGGCACTGCTTAGGCAAAGGGGCCGGTGGTGGTGTACAAGCCCTGGGCTGAAGCATGACGTGCCATCTCTATAAAGACACCAGGCAAAGCAAAACCCCTTGCTGAAAAGCACTTGCAAGAACAAAATGTTCTCTCCCTTGCAAAGACAGCACATCCAAATCAAATCGTTTAGCCTTCACTTTTCCAGATCCTGAATAGCAGTCAAAATCTGAAGCTGGACACTCATCAAGAGTGAAAAATGCTGCCTAGCTCATTAATGTACAACCCCACATTCAAACTCAAGGTTTTATGGACAGCTACAAACAATCAGCCAGACAACATTACTTTGCATTAATCAAGCCACTGTTGACACTTGACAGCAGTGAACACATGATTTCTCTCATTTGTTTTAATAGAGAATACTGTCAATTTACCAAAATTATTTATTAAGCTCTTTAGAAAATTTTCAAGTTCCTTAGAAACCCAGACCTCCTGTTCCTTAACAATTAACTTTGCTGCATTATAAAACACACATAGACTCATCGTGATTTGAAACAAATTAGGCCAAGAAAGCATCAAGAAAGTTCATAAACCCAAACCAAAAGCCAGAAACCAAATGGACCAATCAGCTGAGGATGCAGTGTTTAAGAAAGCTATTTTAATACCAAATGGCTATTTTCACCAGTTTAAAATCTTATCTTTAGTCCTTTTTATGATCAGGTATCCAATTTTCTGAAAATTCCTCCTGTGATGATAAGCTTCCCAAAACGCATCACAGTTTGACCACCTAAACAAAATGCACGTTTATGAATCACCTGGATAGTCACAGGCCACTTCACAGTGCTGGTTAGGGCTTTAGAAAGCAGATGCTTGATGGTCTAGGGAAAAGCTATTTAAACGAGGCTGGGGAAAGCCTGAGAAACAGCAGTAGGTACTATCTGTGCTATATTTAGGCTTGTAAGACTCAGGGTAGAGGCAGCAGGAGAGATCTCTGTGCAGTTTGCAGAATGTAATCCTCTCTACATCATCAGCCATCTCCAGGCTGTTAGCCACCTTGCATTTTGTTTTTTTATTGCAGTAAGTAATACTTAATTTTTACCAGATGTTCATTCATCGATATCCCCCAAGGCTGCTACAAGCACATTCACTTCCCCTTTAGCCTTTTCAAACCCTTAGTCTACCAGTAACCCTCCAGTTCCCCCCAGCCTTTTCATAAGCCCAAAGTTTGTGGCTCAAAAGATGGTGGAGACAGCCCATCCCTTTTTGAGGGTACGGAAGCCATGTCATTGCTGCAGTCCTCTAACGTCCAGTTTGTAATATTTTGAATACTTCTAGAAGATTCTGCAAAAGGTAACTACAAACAACACAGCTAATCACCAAGTAAGGTTGAATTCCCTCTGCTGGTACTAGCACCTCAGTAACTACTTTTCACTTTATTTTTTTTACAGGAATTCAAGAAGAAGAAAGTTGAAAGCCACTATTTTATCGTAAAAGAAATTTCAGGAGGGCAGTTATGCAGCCCATTGGAGAGACTACAAAACACAAGCCATACAAACCCTTTTCCTCTCTCTTGTTTTAAAGGTAAAGTGGGTGAACACACAGTGTTTCTCTTGGAAGTAGGACCAGTTGGCTCCAACTCTCCAAACATAAAATTACTGAGCTTGCCTGGGAAATCTATGCAAGCTGTACTATTACTTCAAATGCTAACAAGATGGCTGGGGTACTGCTAGCCAAGCGTGTGGGTCTGCAGCGCCTTTTATTTGCTAATGAACATTGAGGGTGGGTTGGCCCTGGGAACAAAAACCTGAGAAACATCATAACTTGGCTCAGGGCATGCTCTCTTATAAATGCTGGGAATATGTATTGGAAATATGTATTTTAGAAGTCTGCCTGGAATACAGCTCCCTCTCATACCAGCAGGTCAGGCAGAGCTTTTTCCACTTACTGTCCCTTTGAAACTGGGGTACAGTTTCTATTTGCAAGCTCATTTAAGAGCTTCCCCACCCCAGCACAGATGCAAGCTGGGATCTTTGCAGCCCTCAGAAGGCAGGGGATGCACCAAAAAACCCAGGCTTTCTCCCAGGCCAGCATCAGACACCGATTGCCACAGCAGCTAAACAGCTCTGGTTAAGTCTGAAACCTCCACCTGGCTGCCTGGGCTGGAGGCACAGCAATTCCTCCCCAGCTCGGACTGGCACACCTTCATGCCTGTGCTGCTGAACTCACATTTTCACCCTCCAATTGCCTTCACTGTACCCTCTCCTCTTTCAACCTGATTTATTTAATTTTTTTTCAAACTACAAAAGTTTGTTTAAACAAAGAGGCACTCTTGGCCTCAAAGATATTTTATCTTTTTTTCCCATTCCCCTCCCTTGACCTTTTCCCAGCAGAAATCACCCTCATGTGCTGTATTGTTTTGCATAGAGGAACTTTCCTTTGCCCCTGCTCCCCCCTCCCCACGAAGGCTTCAACTCAAGAATTTTATGGTGCCCCTTGCACTGCAGCTGAGGCTGAAGAGAGGAGGATCAAAGCAGCTGTGAATAAATAACACCAATAATAATGGTGCTGTTATGAACATCAATATTAATACATTTTATTCCTAAACCACCATGACAGTCTAGACCACCCTGCAAAAGATGAGGTACATCTGTTACACACTCTTACTTGAAAGCAACATTAGAGGAGCTTGTGGATTTGAGAGGTTTGAGCAGGGCCAGCAGTCAGAAAACAACCCACCTTAAATAAATTCAACAGGTTCATGTCCCAGCGGCCAGTGACCGGCTCAGCAGGTAGCATGGTGCACAGTCCCGTAAATAAAAGAACTCCCTGCAAAGCATGGGGTTTTTTTAAATTCTCTCCAAACTCAGAGAATACAGGAAGTCTCTAAGAACAAATTTTAGGCTGAAGATGTCACTAGCCTAGTTTTGCTTGGCTGTCACATACAAATACATGATTTTGCTGTTGCTTTCAAGAGATACTTAAACTACAAGTGTTAACATTTCAGAGCTTTAAAATACTCCTGCAAGTAGCATGGGCATAAAGGTGTCAAGAGGCAGGAAAGTACCATGATGACAAGATCAATAATTTTAAGATCTCGCTGCTCTTTCAACAAGGTGTCAAACACAACCAAGCCTTGGCACCTTGGTGTACCCTGTATCAAGTGTCCACTGCCTGGGCTGCGCCTCACAGTGCTGGCCAGCTTCGTGGCGAAACCCCGAGCACCTGAGCGCACTTTCAGCAAGTGACACATGCCCGTGTCAGGGCCAAAAAGAAAACGGATTCAGACCCAACGGGGTGGCTCTCTGCTGTGCCACTGGGCTCAGGCCATGCCCATTGCTGGGCACCAAGGTCCCCAGGCAGGAGCCGCATACCAGAGGCTCAACTTTCACAGCTAACTTTCAACACTCCCGCCTCTCTCTCGTGACTAATCACCATGTGTGTGCAATTACAGACCCAAGGAAAAGTGCTGGTTTGCATTTTTCTTTTCAGTGCCAGAAACTGCCTACTCCATTAGGTATTCCAGAACGAGGACTTAATGGCCCTGGGTTCTCCACAGGTGATATATATTCCAGAAGGCATGAAGCCATTCCATGCTTTCCTTTGGAGCTCAGGCACATCTGGGCTTCCAAGTCCCACGTAGACACCCCCAAGAGGCAAAAAAAGCCCAAACAAAAGCAAGAAACCCACATGGATTTGATAGGAAAATTACAATTCTTAAGACAACACATTTGCTGATCCTATGAGTCTTTCACTAATGCATTCCCCAAAAAGATGTTTTCCTACTTAGTCTTTTTTTGTTTGTTTGAATGAAAGCCCTAGGAATATGCAAATATGTAAGTTGTTGGGTAAAGCTGTGATGTTAGTCATCACCTTACACTTAATTTCTACAGAAAAACAAACTGACATTTAAAAATAAAGTCTATACAGGCAGAAGAAATTAGATAGAAAATACCTTAAACACTGTTTAGACTAAACATTAATGCAAATGTTTTCCAACACAATTTTGAAAACACCTCTACTATTACGGAAAAGCAATTAAGTTGTATCTTCCTCCTCTACAATACAAAGTTAAAGACTGCTAAATTGATTTTCCTGAATGTTTTTGATCCGTGACTTGTCAGTCTAGTCAATTATCGACAGGGATGCTGAAAACGCTTCATATGTCTGTATGCCGAGAAGCCCTTTCGCAAGTACCAGAGACAGAAATGAAGTCCCAAACAGCTCCAGCCTACAGAGCTTCAGGGTGCAACTCTGCCTGGACACAGGCATTCTTGGCAGGTGGAGGGCAATTGTAAGGCTTGATCAAGCCATGTAGTTCCACCTACTTAAACAGAAAGGTGTGATTTTAGAATAACGTAGTAAATAGATGCAATCTCCCATGGACAAGCTCTAAAAACACTTCAAATGGTTTGAGCTTAAGTGGGCTCAAATTAGGAACTGAGCTGGTTCAGAATGCCCATGTCTGAAAAAGAAGGATTTCTGCATGCGTACACTAGCTGTGTACCTGGAACTCAGGCAACCAGAACACCAAAAAAGATGGATTTACCCTTAAACAATTACCAGCTTCTAAGCAAGGAAAACAAGCTGGTGATGGTGGTAGGGGGAACCAAGATTAAATTGTAGTAATTTAGTAAACCAGTTTATTCCAGGGTCATCATTTTCTGTCTCTTTTTGAGCAACAGGCTTTTACCACAAGGAAAAAGAAAAATCTAAGTGGAGAACAAGAGTGGGAACAGTTTTACACCCCTTTTAGCAAGCCTTCAACTCGCCTGAACTCACAAAGCTCATGCTAAGAGACAAAAAGCCCTGTATCCTGTACAAGTGTCACTGTTGTGTCAACAGATGTTTGAAAAGGATGTTACCTGAACCAAACTTCACATTGGTGAATACTGAAGGCAGTGAAGATGAAATCTGCCCTTTCAACACACACATGCTTCTGACTGTGCAAAAATAACTCACTGTCCTTTCAGAGCATTCCCAGAGCCTGTGCTTATGGCCGGTTCAGTAGCTGCTTTTAATCATCCTTACTCTTCTAAGTAGTCCTCACACTAACTCAAAGCACATTATCTTTTTCACTTCCTTTTTTGAGGGCAGCAAGAAGGATCAAGACAAGAACAGCTAAAATATAAAACAGATGCTTTAATGTTTGTGATCTTTAATGTTTCCCAAGTTTTCACTACCATGTAATTTTAAGGGCTAATTATGAAATTACTCTCTACTTTCAAAAGACTTTTCCTACAAACCAGCATGCAAGACACTTTCCAACATCCAAGTCACCCACAGAGACATTTTAGTATGGGTAACAGTCCCATGTTGAGTGGGCTTCTTGGATAACCCTTCCCCCCACATTATCTGACTCTGCCTCATAGGTACGATGCTTTTTGGTAATTTTCAATCACTAAAGCTGAAACAAAACAGATGCCAGTCTGTGTTAGTATTACAGTAAGCTTTATAACCCTAAACACAACATAGCAATAATGCGGTAGATACCATTGGCTTGTCTTCCTGATGTTCGCATTTGAAGAAACTGAATTAAATAAAAACCCTCTTTCTTTAAATTGAACTTGACAGCCCAAGTTTCCGGACTGGCCTGATCTTGCACTTTGTGGAGACACGGTTTGTGGGTTCAAGCCAAGGGAGACAGTGGTTTGATTCAGTTGGGGGAGAGCACAGGGGAAAAAATTAAGTTTTACTTTCAAGAAAGGTGAGATCTAGAGAAGCTGGGGGAGATGTGTGGGAACAGATGACAGAAAAAAAACTGGCCTGCAGTTTCACTTTGGGCAGAAAGACAGTTCATTTGACTGTACCATATGCTCTCTTTCTCTGCTCTTGAATTCTTTGCCACTTGCCCTTTAGTTGTGATTTACTAAAGGCTTACAGAAATATTTTTCAGTCCAGCTGCAGATTAACAATCACAATAAGAAATTATCAAAATCAAACTGTTATGATTAGGGACATATTTAACACTCCCCTAACCAGCAGAGTCAGCTTTTAGAACCAGTTTGTGATCTGTAAACTTAGTCTTCAGCAAAAGTTCTCTCACTGGAAATTTTTAAATTTTTAAATTAAAACTTCTGGTTTAACCTATACAACTACCGAGTCAACTAGTTATTTGCTATCAGGATCTTCACATTTGTAGCAGCTGAACCCAAGAGGCAATTAATTCAAGTGTATCCCAAAGACAATAATTTAAAAGTGCGCAAACAAAGATACTGTAGGGGTGCATTAGCAGCCTGCTGCTTGCATTCAGCTCCTTGACTGTTGAGTTGCCTCGCTGCCAATACATGCTTGCCAATTCCAGTAACCACATTTTATAAACCAATTGTTATTAATAGGAATCATAAGCTGCATGCACACACACACAGAGAACTCCACAGCTTCCACCGACAGAAAAGAAACTTCGGTTTCTCTTAAGCTATATAAGGTTCACTAAAAATTTCTGCTGTACTTGGACTTTGGAAAGAAGGGGTAGGAAAGCACGGAGTGTACTCTGCTCAGCTCCAGCTCCAGCTCTACCCACCTGGAGTGAAGTCTCCTGGACTTCACTAGTAGCTTCACTGAGCATCTATGACAGCAATCATCTTGGTTAGGAGCAGAGCTGGACGCTACCAAGATGAATGTAACAAAGGCAATCATTCTGAATGCTCGCATAAGTAAAATAAGCTTTGGGATTGTCACATACACCCTTACAGTGAGGAGCTCTGCAGAAAAAAAAAAAAAAAAAAAAAAAAAAAGATTCCTCAGTCATCTTCACTACTAAGGTTTCCTTTGGGGGATCTCTGGTTGCTCTGTAATTGCATTCCACCAGACCTGCGTACAGCCACTGCCACGCTCACACCGTGAACCAACTAATTGTGTCAACAAAGATAAAGCTCATTTCCAGCCCTGGAGAGCTCTCACAAATTCAGGCTGATAGAAGGGGGGTGAGGGGAAGAAAGCTTTGAAAGCTCAAAAAAGTAACAGAGTTTATAAAAAGCACACCTCCCAGTCTCAGGATGTATGGCAACCCACAAAAAAAATGTTTAAAAATGCAGCCAAACACACTGAGGGGGAAGCAAAACTCACCCAGGCAAGGTAAAGTGTCATAAAATGACTAATGGTACCACTAAGATTCAATTGACAGCAAGACAACAAGCAAAATATATTGCTTCATTTCATTTTTCTCTCATGCTCCCTCAATAAATCCGAGGCAGGGAAAGCAAGCTTTGAAAGCACGGATGGTAACAGCTAACAACATAAAAAACATCAAAATTTGAACCTGAATCAGAGGAAAACACAAGGCAGAGCGATAAATTTCGCTTTTATCTCTGTAAAACCACGGTTGACTTCAGGACAATGCTCTGCATGCTTCTGGATTCTCAGGGAAAACACCCCAAGTGTCTCTATCCTCATGTTGGTGCGATGCCCCCCCCCAAAGGCAGGGTGGCTGGTCACCGCCACCGGAGGAGATGGGCTGCCCCGGCGTCCACCGTGCCACCACAGGCATTGTCTGAGTTCGTGCCTAACCTGCTCCGCGTTCATTTCTTCACACACCTGCATCAAGTTTCTTCTGCCCCTTCTCGCAGCCAGGATTTTTCTGGTTATCGGTCAGCTTTTGCTCCATGAGAGCCCAAAATGATTTACCTTTGAGACACAGCTGAGAGCACTCCCCTTCCCACCCCACCCCAGAGATGACATTGTCCAAGACAGGTATCTGTGCTGCTCTTTCTATCACAATTCTTTTTATTACAACTTTAAGGAACAGACAGCAGACTTGGGAAGACAGTCACCTGTGGTCAGTCACATAACAGTATCAACCTTCTCTCTTCCACTCCCATTACTTTAAAATATTGAAAGCGCTGCTCTTGCACATTCTGCCATGTAGAATAGGGAGGAAAAAAAACGCATTGAGCTTTTCAATGGAAACTGTTTCAGTGGATTTGGCATGCGATGTTTCTGAAAGGATCACAAAACAAAGCTAATCCATTGATTTTAACTTCAGTCTAAATGTTTCTGTAATAAACAAAACAGTGGTTTGAAATTCACCGTGAATCCAAAAGGTAAGAAGTTCAAACTGAAGAGTCTACAGTGTTGTTTACTTCCACACCATCCAAAAGGATGTACGTCCTCAACTGCTTTGGTAAGAGATAAAAATGCCAATTATGTTTACTAGGAAAAGTTAACTGGAAAGGTTTGTATTTCTCTGTTTTCTCTCAATCTCTAACAGCAAGGGGGAAAAAAAAAGGCAACTTTTACCTATTCATCAATTTAATAAAATGTCAAACCCACACAGGATCACTTGAGCATGTGGATTTGCCTCCACTATTATACCATATAATTTCAACAGCCTGCGGTTTTATTGTCCACAAAAAGCAGTAACTTACTGAAGTGAAAACAACAGTGTTATTGCATTTGTGGTACAACACCACAACACGCTCACAACCTTAAAGCTGAAACTTGTCTGTATTTCCTCATGTGCAAAAGTCAAAGGTATTGGGGGGGGGGGGGCCCGCAATATTTTTTTCTTTAAAAAAAAGTGGTAAGTGGCAATACAGCTTTATACTTCATTAACCAAAAAGGAAAGTCATCATATGCATTATAGGAACTGCTTTATCTAAAATGACTCAGCTCTGTCCTGCCAGAGGCCAGCCAACCCCGATACTGCCACATCAAAACCAGATTTCATTCCTTACCTTCCCCGTACCACGTATCTCTAATATTTATGGGCAGTCTGGTAATGGAGATTACGCTATGACTTATCAGGCTGCAATAAGGCATGTTAACATGGAATTATGGCCTTTTAGTGTAACCAATAATGATGGGTAATGTTATTTACCTGAAGAAAGAAACATCGCTGTCACAGCTGCAGCTCATTCTAGTGAGTATAATTTACTTCAATCATTTATAAATGCCTGCCTTGCTTATGCTTTCCATTTTAATTTCCTTGTACTCCTTTAGTACTCCTTGTACTAAATCTCACCATATTTAGAAAGACAGTTTGGTTGTCCTACATAATAACTTATGAAGGCAACCAAAAGGAAAGCCTGACACGCACTATTATTTTGCCAAAGTGAGATCCATTGACCAGCAGTGTCAGCTGAAGACTAATCCTGCGCACAGGGACACACACACAGCCAGTGCTGACCGCGGTGCCATGACTCACACCCGCTCATGTATGTTTGCAGAACAGATGGAGACCTAACGCATATAAATAGGGCTGAGGTCACACTTCAGGTCCCCAAGATTTTTTTCTACCTCCTGCCCTTCCCCGGTGCAGCAAACCAATGGCATTCAGAGCTGCACAGTGTTCTGCGTGAATGGTACACGCAACCCCGCTCACCATTTAAGACAAATTCTGTCAATTCTATCGTTCACCCCTTAAGTCAAGACCCCCCATTTTGCTCATCCATCACAAAAGCAGCTGAACGCCACTAGCACAGGAGCCCTTCCCAAGTGGACGGAGGAGAGCGGGTAAAGTCAGCCTCCAAGCCCTCCAGCACATGCACAGCATCTCTGCTGGGATTCTCTTCCCATCCCTCTTCCACAGGATGATTTCCCTCAACTGGGCCTGATTCGCAAAACAAGAAAATCATGGCAAATGACAATGAAATAATTAAGCTCCAAATAAGAATCACTATTTCCCTACTGTGGATTTCTTCCTCTCAGGCAAAACCAATGACTTAGAAAATCCTACTCATTTTTACATAGCAAGCACCCAGGGACTGCCCCACAGCACTGCCATGAGGGAGATGCACGTGTCAGGTGAACCGACCACTGCAAATCTGTAATTATCTGGCAAGATTAATACAGCAATTTACAAATACCTCTAAAGAGTTTACTATATTTTACTTGACTTGAGCAGCTCTCAAGACGTAAGACTATTGAGCTATTACATGCATTGAGACAAACGATTTGAGGTCCAGAACAATAGATTACACAGGAGGAACAGGTGAACAACAAGGAGTTCTTGTATTAAAAAAGCATCATGACAATGAGTAAAAGGTGATAAAAATTCTGGAAAACATCCACTGGATTTTTCTTGGAAGTCTGTAAGCTCTCTGACCAATTTTGGTAGTGATTAACAAAAGAAGACCTTCAAAAGCCTGCTCATTCACAAGCCCCCTCATTCATTCTCTGTACGCATGATGTGATCTTGCCAAGTTACACAGACAATTGAGAAGAGATTTTCATCCACCAATATAGTTATGACTTTGCTAATATGTCTTCCTTGTCCAGGATATTTTTAAGCAATCTGAAGACTAATGAATCATACAGAAGAAGAATGTTACTGGGCAGAATACGTGAGGCATAAAAAAGACGACAGACAGCTGAACAATTAATTTTCGATTACAATTAAGTGAGGACATTTTCTGAGAACATTTACTCAGAAAAGGCATCGCTGGGACTTCAGTCACTGTCTGTGACATGAGCAAGATCACTCAAACCAGGCAGGTTCATGCAAACAGAAAACATCTAGTGAATTTTACAGACTAAGCAAGTTAATCTTGCACATAAAATATGAATATGCAGAAAAGAAAACTTAATTGTTAAAACTGAATTAATTCCAGACCTTAAAGCACAGCCTGGATATAAGTGTCTGAGCTTGAGCTGCTCATCGAATAGGCCTATTCTGCGAAAGCGTAATTATCACCATGCACCATCATCCCGTGGGATTGCCCTGAAATGTTCTCAAAGTGGTTACTAAAACTCCACCTATGCTAAATTATTTTCAGACCGGCGTTACTCTTTCTTCTAAAAAGGCAGAGTGAATAACTTATCTATGTGGAGAAGGGGGAAGTTCGATGGCTCTATGTGACAATTTCCCATTTCACTTAACGCATGGAGAAGAGAAAGGGGGAATTAATAGGCCAACTAATTTTAAGGAAAACAAAAACTGGATTACATCCATGAAATATTTAACAGACAATACTGGACTTTAAGCTCAGAATTGCAACATTCAAAAAAAAGCAGGCTACAGCAGACTAGAATAAAAACCTATGGGCCATTAAGTCAGCAGCAGAAAAAGAAAAAATGTGTTTCAAAGAGCTTTTTAATTACTTTACAAGTATTAATCCCTATTAAGTATTAATTAGGGAGGGGTTTTTGTCTGAACTGCAACACAGTGTATAAAATACTGTTGAACAAGACTACTCCTTTGGGGAAAAAAAGTTCTGCGTGTACGTGGTTTCTTTGCTTTTTCAATCTGCAACATTATCCAAGACTTTTATAGTGTTTCAATCACGTGTAACTGTTACAAGACGAAAAACACAAGTGGCTCTGATTAGAAGCTTATGCAGAAGAGTTAAGCGTTACAGAGAGGTACTGTCTTAGCTGAAAATACATTCTTCAAAACGAGAGCTACTAACTTGGATGAGTGGTTAACTACCTCTTGGCCTTTCCTCTTCCCTTCTATGAACCCAGCAAGGGCTTCACCCAACGTAAGATCGACTCAAGAGGGTTAATAAGGAGACCAGGAGGAAAGGGACAGCAGGACAGACACTCTGTGTTACTGAGCAACACTACATCCAGGCTTTACAAGGTTGTGCATACAAAACGACAAGCTCTCTTAATGAAATGCCAATTGAAGTCTTAATAATACAAACTAGGGGCTAAAGATGCCCCTGAAAGGGAGGGGTCAACACCTGTAAGAAAAGGAGATTGTAGTTTTATTATTTATTGCTACTGGAAGAGACTTTCAGTGACTGATGGGTTAATTCATCTGCTTAACGCATTCGATCTATTCCTATACACATGTTTGTTCATTATATCACCTCTTAAACCATGCACATACACACAAAGTTTGTCAAAAGCCTGAAACAATCCACCCCTGAGCAGCTGCAAGTCTTGTAAAAGATTAATAAACACAACAAGCAATCTCAGCTACAGGGGGAAAAATATCCCAGCTAAATATTTCAGTGCTTTCATCAAACATCTGTCCTCTACACTGTGCTTGACAGAATGGCAAGGTACCTTCTCACTGTATTGGGTGTGCACGGCAAGGGTTTGGTAGCCAGGGGGCTAGGGGTGGCTTCTGTGCAAAGCTGCCAGAAGGTTCCCCCAGGTCCGACAGAGCCCACGCCAGCCGGCGCCCAGCCGGCCCCGCCGCTGGCCACGGCCCAGCCCGGCAGCCACGGTGGCAGCACCTCGGGGAGAGCGTGTTTGAGAAGGGGGAACACCCGTGGGAGAACAACAGCGGGGAGAGGAGCGGGGATACGCGAGAGGAGCAGCTCTGCAGAGACCCGGGCAGGGCAGGGGGCAGGAGGGGCTCCAGGCGCCGGAGCAGAGATGCCCCCGCAGCCCGCGGGGAAGACCACGGTGAGGCAGGCTGTGCCCCAGCCCACGGAGCCCACGGGGGAGCAGACCCCCACCCGCAGCCCCGGGAGGACCCCACGCCGGGGCACGGGGTGCCCACAGGGGGCTGTGACCCGTGGGAGGGACCCGCGCTGGGGCAGGGTGTGAAGAGCTGCACCCGTGGGAGGGACCCACGCCGGAGGAGTTCATGGAGGACCATCTTCCGTGGGAGGGACCCGCGCTGGAAGAGTTCATGGAGGACCATCTCCCGTGGGAGGGACCCGCGCTGGAAGAGTTCATGGAGGACCATCTCCCGTGGGAGGGACCCGCGCTGGGGCAGGGGCAGAGCGTGCGGAGGGAGGAGCGGCAGAGACAGCGTGTGAGGGACTGACCCCAGCCCCATTCCCCGTCCCCTGCGCCGCTGGCGGGGAGCGGGGAGAGAACCCGGGAGCGAAGCTGAGCCCGGGGAGAAGGGAGGGGTGGGGGAAGGTGTTTGAAGATTTGGGTTAATTTCTCATTACCCTACGCTGATTTGATTGGTAGTAAATTAAACTGATTTCCCCGAGTCGAGTCTGTTTTGCCCGTGACAGTGCTTGCTGAGTGATCCCCTGTCCCTGTCCCATCCCACGAGCCCTTCGTTCTATTCTCTCTCCCCAGCCCGGCCGAGGCGGGCGGTGACAGGGCGGCTTTGGGGGGCACCAGCACCCAGGGTCAGCCCACCACCGTCACACAGATTAACAGACATCTGCTCGACTAAAATCAACACGTTCGGTGGAGTGCCTGGCCGGTCAACACTGAGCGCAGCATCTTGGAGTAACTCGGCACCCTGCTGCGAGCCTGTAAAGATGCTCCAGTATTAGCTACCTTCAAAATGCATCCCTCGGAAAGTAACAGCACGGGTGGGGTTTTACACTGAAACAAAACCAGCTGGCATAATGCATGTAAACTGCATTGGGAGCCTGCTTCCCAAGGGTGGGAAGCAAAGGGAGACACACACTCGGAGCCACATACGAGATGGCTCACTTCTTGCTTTAACAGCCATTTGTAAAGGCAGGAAACTGCAAGCAACATTAAGTTTCAGTGCCAAACAAATAGGCTGCTTGGAAATGGCAGTGGCTTAGTTTTACTACCCTCTCCCCCAACCTTCACTGTAGAAAGAATAGGCAAGTTTTGAAACGGTTTACACACGCTGAAGTAAAAGGGAGGTGTGGCAGGATGTAGGTACTTGGGGAGAAGCCGCAGGACATACACCTGAAGCAAGTACAAAAAAGGATCAACACTTGAGCAGTTTCCCTCTGCAAAAAATTTTTGGCCACCACACATGCTGCCACCACGATTCATTGTTCCTCCCTCCCATGAGGATGTTCACTCATGCCATGCCCGCCCACCTTTAACACGGCAACACTTTCAAACATTTCTTATCCATCACACCCAGAGTGCTCAGGCTCACCCCATGCCCTAAAAACACCTGGAAACACCGACCGGCTCTGCACGCAGGGTCCCACGGCCGAGCCAACCCCGCTGCACACAGCGGCGAGCTGGAAGGCAGCCAGGTGTTTCTAGGGCATGGCCCCAGGTAGCTCCATTCACACCACCACCCAGGACAATCCAGGGGTAAAATAAATAAAAGCCCAGGAAATGCTCTAATCTCTTCCGTGCAAAAAGCAATTAATGTTGCACCATGGATGTTGAATAGCTTTGTGATCTGACATGCTGCCAGGGCCTCCTCAAAGAAATCACTAGACCTGGGTTTCTAACTCATCTCACCTCGTGTGCCACCATGTGCCACAGGAAGGTTGGACTCTCCCCACTTCCACTCCCACACCCAGACAGGGGTCACATCCCCACGCAGCACATCCCCAGCCCAAGGGCAGCTGGCCACACCACGCTCGCCTCTCATAAAGCCATCATCACCTCTGTGCACAGACCTCTTCAGCTGCTGGTACAACCCCACGCACAATCAAGTCTTCAGAACAGCTGTATTTTCCAAGTTTTTTTAAATCCATGTATCACAAACTCAATTTAGATCCCGGGTTCCTGCTTGGAGGGGAGCCAGGGAGTAAGAGGAGGCACAGGACACGCAGGTGAGAGCTTTGGGAAATGACAAGAGAGACCCTTTCAAACCAGCCTCTGCCGCCCAAGAATTGGACCTACCAGCCAGAGAACTAAAAGGCTGTTAAAACTAGGCAGGACCACTCTTCCCTGCTCCAGTGCCAAATGACTTCTTGTGACACCATGTGACACTTCCAGCATCCATCACTCAAGTGCTGTGCTGTGGTACAGCTTTGTTTTTGGAGAAGCGTTCAAAGCCAAGGATTATCAACACACATCTTTATCACCTGGTGCCTCTTACCCAGCACAGACTGAAGGGATTTCCTGAAAGCTGTGAGCAGTGCAGGAGTGCAATTATCCTAATAGCAACTTTCCTCCCAGAAGAGCATACCCGTCTTCCAACAGGCGCTAAAAATAAAAATAATTTTAAACGAGGCACCCAATGAACAAGCCGACTTTTTTCTTAAATGAGAGCAATGAAGTACTTAAAGTATGTAGCATTTAATAATATTTAAAATATAGAGGCAATAGCCAGGCTTTAATGGCTCAGAGATGCCATTATAATTAATAGGGCTACCTACTAATTACCTCCGAGGATCAGACCACTGGGTTCCTTAAGGATTTGCACTGCTCCGGTTTAAAAACACTGGTTTAATCTCTGTTAAGTCTTCCTTGCCTTATTTTAAATAAGCATGCAACATAATGGCCTTTTTGTGCCCCCATTTTTTAAAAACAGCTATACATATATATTTCAGATTGCCATCACATCAGAAAGAAACCAACACAGAGGCTCACACACCTGCTAGCTGGACAGACACCGTCAGCAAGCTGGCCACAGCCACCCGCGTGCTGCTGTCTCGCGCAGAGACTGATGCTATCACACCGGAGGCCCAAGATCGCTGCCTCACCAGAACTCTTCCTGCTGAACACATCAAGCATTTCCACTCAAATAACAAAAATTACTCCCTTTCCACAATTTCATATGCTTAGTGGGATTCATCCACTGTTTTGAGCTCAAAACAAAAACAAAACAAAACAAAAAAAATTTGTGTTACTGGGTATAGGACTTGCTCCCATGAAGGAAGAACAGGCAATGTGAAGGCGTGGATGATGGGGACATGCACTCACCTCCCAGCCACCAGCTGCCTCCTGCGCTGTAGGAAGCGGCTGCTCAGGCAGCTCCCATTGCGGTGCAGCTCCATCGCACCCATCGCAGTGCTCCGCTGCAGGGACCAAGCCCAGCTCGCCTGAGGGCCTCCGCTGAAGGCTGGTGGCCAGCAGAGGACAGATAGCTCAGGAGTTTCTGCTCCTGCTTCAAACTGCTCAACTAACACCGAATTACAGTGAACAAGAGGCGACACTAAGACCTGCACCCACAGCACAGATCAACCCCTGGCTCAGCCTTGCTTGCTCTTCCTCAGTCACCTGCCTTGGGAACTGCACCAGAGCCAGGTACCCAAAACCCTTCTGCTGTGCATTACTCCTCCAGCAACCTTGACATACCTGTGCCAGCCCGAGGTCTCCCCTGCCAGCTGGCCTGTGCTGGAAAGGTCCGCAATCAGAAACTCCGTCTCTGCTGTATCAAATAGCTTTGATCAGTGATATCAAAACAAGATGTCAGAGAGACTGACTATGTTGTGGTGTGCAATAGAAGTAGTTGTTATCCATGCTATTCACATGTAGCTGTCCTGGTTAAGGAAGATATTTATTATTTAAGTGCTGCTGCTTTGCCTACACCCTTCACATTTCTGATTCCAAAGCTACCCAAGATTTATAAAGGAAAAGCAGATTCAACAAACAGAGGACGGAGACTTCCCCCATCATATGGGCAAGGAGGAGGCTATGCTGGAAACCAAACCTGTATGAATATTCAAACACCGCTCCACTTCCACCCGTCTGCAGGAAGCACGCTGATGCTTGAGAGGCCACCTCATCCACTCGGCAGCCATCCCAGAGCATTTCCTCAACCAGTACTCAGACTTCTGATGACAGCAGGTCTGATCAGCAAGAGCACACCCTTAACAGGGAAACGGTGCAGTACGTTTGTAAAAACCAACTTAAAAATCACAGAACGTCCTTCCCCGGTCTTGACAAAGCACACCACCAGCTTCCAAAGCAAGACTGTGAACGAGGGAACCTTCACGGCAGGAATGTTTCTGGTGCCCAGCCCCGCACAGCACAGCACGCTCATGATTCCCAGCTAACCCACCTCCACACAACCAGCAACTCGGGGCCAGATCTCTGCACCTCAAAGGTGCGGACAGGTACCTATCTGGGAACTTACAGAAAAGATTCCATACTTCACCCTAAGTGATTTCACTGAAAATTTAACTGTACCTTTACCTAGTTAAGGTCTGGCACTTCATCTACACATAAGCCATATGTCAAAATACCCCGTTGAAATTTCCCCACAGAAACGGTATGCAAAATGGATTGCTTTCACATCCGAGCGACTCTCCTCCTGTTCAGCAGAGGGCTATCATGGTTTCCGTAACTTGCTCAGTTTAGTGTCTGCAGTCAGACAGCACTGCTAGAGCATTGTGACTGCCAAGTAAACCATGATGTTATTATTCTCCCGAGACTTAATCCACAACCCACTGAAGACAATGGAAAGCCTGCCCCCTCCTTCACTTCTACAGGCTGCACATCATCTCACTTCGCCACGCTGCCGGGTAAGTACATGTTTAAGACACGAAAACCACCACTACCACCAGTCTGGAGAGGGCAGGGGGACACCCCAGCACCCAGCCCAACCACGGGTTCTGTAGGGCACAAAGGTTGCCAGAGCCCTCTCTCCACAGCTCTAATATTTGAATGTTTTCAGCTCTCATACATCAAACCAAGCCCCTCAACAAACTCAAGTCCTGTAGGTTACCCCACGGAGCACTTGTGGGGGCTGTCCCCAGCCTGGCACAGCACTGCCAGACCCAAGGAGTGGGGACTCTGCACCTTCTTGGGGACCGAATGGCTCGGGGCGTCCCCAGAGGAGCACCATGGGCATTTAGCAGTACCACTGCCTTCATTTATTGAAGTCTTCGTGGAGATTCACAGGAGAGCAAAAATAAAGCCTTCAAGTTTTGCCACTGATTTGCACTTTTGTCCAGCCAAAAGGCTGCATCAGCGTGTTTTAAGGGAGAAAGGAATATACACATTGCCACCTGGAACCCTTTCCTGGCCATACCCCTCTCTTCAGAGCTACTTTTGTTCTACCAACCATCTTAAAAGCAGAGAAATGCAAGCTTACTCTTCCAAACACAAATGCCAGATGTCCCTGTATCTGAAATCACTTTCTTCTGATATTTTCCTGTTATGTAAAAAAGGAGCAAGGAAACATTTAGAAGGCAGCAAATTTAAGACTGATGAAGAAAAAGACTTAATCACCCAATGCAAAGCCCATGAGACTTGATTCAGTGCCCACAAATTTTAGAAAAATTCTTTAGAAGACAGAATATTTGTATCAACAAGAGCATTCAGATTTATAGTGGCAAGAAGAAAAGAGGGGAACAGTATGCAGCAAGGCTTGGAAGGATATAAATCTGCCTGCTTCAAGAGCAATTTAAGCTCTGAACTGTTATATAAATATAACAGTTGGAAACTTTCTGTGTCAACACAGTCACACCCTTCTCTCATTTGGTTTTATTTCTCCTTCAAATGCTGTGCAGCAGAGCCACCTCTCCTCCCTTCTGGCACAGCCACCCCAGCCCCTGCACCGCTCTCGCCTGGCCAGGGGACCCCAGCTCCCACCCAGGACACCCGGCCTCAGACCTACAGCACAGTTCCAAGCTGTGCCTCCTACCAGCACCGCAGCAAAGCAGGACGGACCAGGCAACCTCAGCACTGGCCTTGATAACCCTTAGGCACCTTACAGCCAAGTATCCGTAGCTCTGTGTTTCATCCAGAGGAGCGAAGGAGTGATGACTCTTAAGAAAAATACAACCATGCAAAATATACTAAACACTGAAATTAGCCCCATCCGAAGCAAGGTTACACCAGTGCCCTCCCCCAGCGGGAGGCACAGGGCTCTGGCCGCAGAGTGAACACCAAGGAAAGAGGCTCCCGCTACCCACAGGGTCTGAGCATCCATTCAGCAGCTTCAGGGCCAGCACTTCCACACCACAGCAGCATGATCTGTTCACTCAAGTCACAGATGAGAGCTAGTAGGGGAAAGCACTGCCAAGACTCCCCAGCCTGGAAACTAGGACGTAAGAGACTTATCAGAGACATCATGTTTTATAATGGCAGAAACTTTCCAATATTTTAAAAAAAAAAGAGAGAGAGAGGTCCTTCTTCAAGTCTCGCGGTCCGAGCTACAGCCACCCCTCCGCAGGCACATCTCTGCGTGTTGGACACGGCTGTGTACCTGTGCATGCAACTTTCCAGAAAATTCAGTAACACTGCAATGAAAGGATCGTTTTCAAAGCTTCAAATCCAGGTGCTTAGAGTTAATTAACTCCATTATTAGACTTCAAAGGGAAAAAGTTTTTTTAAAAAAAACCAAAATGAAAATCATTTTCTTTCCACAGCTATAAAGTGCTACAAAATCCATTTTATCTTTACATTTCCCACATCCTCTTTACAATACTTTTGAATGCTATGCATGAAATCCTATTAATTTATAGGTATTATTAAAGGCATCTGAATTTAATATTCAAATGGTCAAATTTTTTTTCCCTTTTTGTATCTTAGCATAAAGCAAAAGCCCCTCTCATTATGTGTGTCTAGTGAAGAAACACAGCTACGGCTGGCATCCAGCTAGCACCTGCAGTAATATTTGAACATCAGAGACAATATTCCTTGAATCCTAAAGATGTTCATCATCTCTTCCTTAACTGCCTCCTTTCTGGAGTCATGCAGTTAATGACCTTCCCTTCCAGTGAAGCCAAACTACTCCCCACTGCCTCCCCTGAGCTCCCTAACCCGAGAGGTCTAGGTTTCCACAGCATGCTGCAGCTCAGCTGCTCCACACCACAAGCCAGCCCTCCCTCCCCTCCAGGAAAAGCTGAATCTCCCTCCCGC
This sequence comes from Falco biarmicus, assembly GCF_023638135.1. Lineage (NCBI taxonomy): Eukaryota > Metazoa > Chordata > Aves > Falconiformes > Falconidae > Falco > Falco biarmicus. The sequence goes on from NC_079288.1 coordinate 41,472,055, forward strand.
AGCTGAGTACCACGGCTGAATTCCCTCTGACCCATGGATCCTGAATTCCTGTATTATCCCGTGACTGTATAATTATTCAGAGAAGATGGGATGGTAGAGGGAATCCATAAATCATTCATTTTTCTCTGCAAAATAAAAAACCACTGCAGGCAAACTTTCTGCTGATGTTTTGGTTGCTTCACTGAAAGCAACTGTGTGTTTTGTTCAGACAGTTGTCTTGCATGATTCATTGCAAGGCCATTAAAAGAACTATACTCCTACATTTTAAGATTACTTGCACTACAGCACATAACCATTCCCACGTTTCTCCCTCCTCAGCACCAACAGCCCTTTACCTTGCTGCTCTCTCGATAACCCAAAAGAAAACTATGCACAAGAGGAAAAGCATCCATACTGTCCCATCCACGAATTAGCCTGGCAGGATACAATTCTCACAGGGCAGGGAAGGGGGGAAAATTCAGCTGCTGGCAAATTTTTAGCAGCCAATATTCCTTAGAAACATATAGATTTGATTAAAAACATTTGCTTTCTGTCCAAATCTGGTAGGAGAAAATGAATGGTGCTCTTTGTTGGCCATCGATCTTCCCCACTTGTCCATGTGCCAGATGGCACCGCACTTCACAGGAGGAGGAACAATAAGCAAAGAGTCAGTTGTGCAGTAAGTTTACTTATAATCATTTAATCTCAAACAAACAAAAGGAGAGTAAGGATGGAAAGAGTGAAGAATATTAACTCAGCCTTCATTCACTTTTTTTTTAATAAAACTCCTCTTGACAACGCTAATTGTTTGTTGACATTTCTGAAATTTCTATTCCCCCCAAATCGATTTTGCATTTTTAAGAGTTTCAAATGGAGCGTGACCGACTTGTTATTAAATAGCAAAATGGAAATATTTATAACCTGCAAGAGCAGGCTGAATGCTCTGGCACTGACAAACACCCCCCTTCCCAGCCCCCAGAGCCCCTCTACCGCAGAGCTGAGACGGCGAGAGGGTGGGAGGACAGGAGCTGCGAGTGAGGACAGGAGCAAGCCACATCCACCAGCCCCACTCCAGCCCTGCCAACATTTCCCTCGAAATTAATTCCAATTACAGGTTTAGTTTATCAAGACGACTGTTAAAAACAACCAACATCTTTTACTTTTTAAGAGAACTTAACGTGTAAATCACCGAGACACACAGGAGGAACCCTACAGTGCCATTTTCACAGAGTCACACTTCAGAATATAGCTGCACTTTAAGATTTGATACCACTTAACAGCATCTGTTGGTATTGTGCCAATAGCATATGCTGGGAGCAGATATGGATTCGAATGCCAGTGACAATATATATTTTAAACCTAGCTGAAGAACAACACAGCAAGGGGAACAGCAAGACTTCTTGACTGAGAAGCAGAGCCTGGATGAACTCCCATAGCCAAACTCAAACACCAAATTAGCTGCAAGTTCATGATTAAGGGTGAATCAGTGACATGGAATAGCTACATCAGATCAGAGCCGCAGGAGCATGGAGGCAGGGGAGACCGAGCCAATCTGCCCCAGCACAGGCAGCAGGAGAGACAGGAGGAGGATGGGAAGTTTCCCGGCACTCAGCGACATGCAGGATGCGCAGCTGGCTGCCTCTGCCATAAAGCAACCCAGCCCCGCTCCCACTGCTCGACCCGCCGCAAAGTATCACCCAGGGTATGGAAAAGCCGACTGGCACACTGAGCTGGGGTTCAGTAATGGTCCGAAGCTCAATTAACTAGTTCTCTTAAAACAAGGGTGCAAAGCAGCATTTTGGTTTTGCTCTTTATTATTGCGCAAAGATGACATGTGCTGCAATCCAGCCTGAACTGTGGGGACTCGTGGTTTGGGGAAGTTGGTTCTCTCTCTGAGGATCTCATGCACAGACACCCACACATTAAAGAAAAAAAAATTTGCAAAACCCAGGAAAACAAACAAATAAACAAACAAAAAACCCTTCAAAATTTTGGCCTTGTCAGTACCGGCTGCTGAAATAATCCTAGGGGAAACATTATTGCCTCGGCTCTAACGGATTGGATTTAGACAGCCAGGATTCATTCTTTTGGCTCTGCTGTTGACCTGCTGCTTGAGCCTATTCATCTCCCCTCTGTACTTCTGTTTGCTCATCTGCAAAATGAGCAAGATACTAATCTCCTGTTCAAAGCATTTTAAAACTGTGCATGGAATAGCTAAGTGCTGCTGGTGTGAAGAATCACATCACTTCCAACCTTTTTTCCAGCTGTTAAGTAGTTAATTGCTCAATCTGAAGCGATCAGATGGTTTCCTTCTCTAACCAGTCTTTTCTATCAAATTGAGATCTTGAAGTATCACTAAAAACATCTTGAGGAATTAATGGTCTAATTTCTCTACCAAATGTATTCATTCCTAATCTGACAGTTTGGCGAGGTACAAAGCCAGGCAGCAAAGCAGCTCTACAAAAAAAAAAAAAAAAAAAAAAAAAAAAAAAAAAGGTAGCTGAAATAACACCCCCCCCAAAAAAAACCACAAACCCACAAACAAACCCACAATAACCAACCCACCTGAACTCCAAAATGTCAAGAAAAATTACATCTGCCTAATACATTAAAGGTAACAGCAACAGCCCCACAGTTACGGTATTATCCAGCACCGAATGATTTTCATGCTCTTGAACTACTTCACGGGGGGAAAAAAGTCACAGTGAGTCTTGGCAATATCTTAAGTGGAACAAAGTGAAAAACAGCCCGAGTTACAATACGGGGAGCTGTTCGCGTTCAAAGTAACTTAATCTTCTAATACGGCTGTGTACTTTAAATGCACAGGAGGAAGGAGCTTTGAGGCATTATCTGCTGCACACAGCGGATCTGGGGTAAGCAATACTGGCTGGCTGCTCAGCTCCGTGCTGCAGCCTGGGGGAGGCCAGGGCTGGCAACGGCTGGAGAAAGAGTAAACTAACACGGAGGGTCAACACTTTGTGCCGTCTTACACAGGTTAAAATAACTTGCTGCGAGTGGTACGTGCCCCAGTTTTAGGGATGGAAACTTTGGCAAGGCTACGAGGCTAGCTGCACAGCAGTGGTGCATGGATGCGATCAGTAAAACCATACATATGAACACAAAGAGCACTCCTAGATGCAAACAGCTTTTAAATCAAAAAGGCAGAAAAAGTTTTCGTTACCCTTCTTGAAAACCTTGGGAAAGGAGACACGGGGAGGTTAAGATAATGCGTGAAACACCAGAGCTGAGAACTGGATTTCAGCCCCACACACACATATAACCAACCTCTCCCTATCTGGCCTGAAACTCACCTCTGCTCAGCGCGGATCGGGAGAGACAGGCCGTTTCCCGAGACATCACCTCATCTTCTAGCCTCACACCAACAAAGCAGCAGCGTCTTAGGCTTTCATATTAGTTGCAAGCATTTCCACAAAGGAGAAACTTTTTTCTTTTTAAAACTAATTTAGTTTTAATGAGCTCAGTTCCCATTTCAGTTTCTCTGCAAGACACAAAGCTATCACAAGAGGCCTGGTAAATTATGCACCTTTAAGGATAAGGTGAACTTCAGACTTAAAAAAAAAAAAACCACCACCAAAACTCTTAAACCAAGATAAAGCGTTTTGCAGAGTAGAAATGCTGAAGACATTTAGTGTTACAGTGGGACTCCCTCCCTCCCCTTGGAGGGTGAAAAGGAAAGTATCAAAGAGTGACAAACAGAGAAGAAAGGCAGCTTGCCTATCAGGTTGTCAATCTGCCAATAAATCCCAGAGCTCCGCTAATGCCTTCAGTTCCCCAACACGTCTCACACTGTTTAAAGACACTGTGATGTGCACTCTGAAGAATTCAAGGAGGTGGAAGCAAAGCCCAAGGCCTTTATGCTTAACCACTGAGGAAGAAAAGGGAAGAGGAGAAAACCCTCAGCTACAAGGACTGAACAGACTTCAGCAGTGAAGCACACCTGCAGCCTCTCCTGTTTATCCCCACGCCTCTGTGATTTATAGTTTTGTACTTTTATGCTGATACCCAGCCTGACACGTGAGTATCTGTGCATGGCAAAAGCTGAAGGACAGCCAGAGAACAACACCTGCTTGCCCAACATTCACCACCCTGAGAAAACAAAGGTAGGGAAAAAAGCCACCATGGCATCACAAATTCAAAACCCAGGTTTGTTTTTCCCCCCAGTAGAATAACATGGATCAGATTGCCAGGACGCTGAACTCTGGGGCAAAACGCTGCCTCGTCTAGATCACAGATTTTGAATGGGGCTTCCAAAGCACTAGAACTCACCAGAGCAGATCTACACTAAAACCAGCACCTCAGCGTTCCTGCTGCTCACCTTGATCACCGTGACTTTCTCAGGTCATGACCCTGGTGGTTTGTTTCCCCCCCTCCAAGGCTTTTTATGCTTCTTCCTAGGACGTAGCCTGCTCCATGGTGAGCCAGGCGCCTGACTCTGCTGGTGGATTAATAATCACAAGAACGTATTTGTTAGACTGCGTGAATGAACTGTGGTTCTACAGCAACATTAAATTGACACCGACTTCCAAAAAGCATCTCTTGCGTCAAAATCAAATTACTTCACCTTCTCCCAACACTTGCCAGGCCAAACGGGTACAGATCCACTTTGGTATGATATAGAGGTGGATACAGGCCACGAAATGCCAAAGTGTATCCCAAAACTGCAACCCCTTGCACTTCCCATCTTAAATCCCCCAAATGTTTACTGCAGTCCTTATAGCATATGTTAAGTAAGGTACATTCTTAAAAAAAAAAAAAAAAAAAAAAGTAACTTAAGGGATCTTTCTGGATTTTGGTTTTTATTTTTATTTTTTAAAACTGGTTATTAACAGCCATCATGTGCAACTTAGGCTGTTTAAAAAGCATACCATGCTCTGGTTTCTGTTTTTCACCCCGAAGTGCAGAGGTGATCCCCGCAGCACTTACCCCAGGTGCACTTCAGGGGCCAGGGCTCTCCAGCCAGCAGGCTGCCCTCAGGCTGCTGCAGCATCCCCCAGCATGGCCCAAGCTCTCCCACAGGAAGTCTCCAGAGCAAGAAAAGCCAGGCAGTCATCAAACATCATTATGGCCAGACTCTTTGACATTTGCATGAAGTATCAAAGCCAAAGAAGAATTCATTTTGAAGTATTTATCACAGGCTATTTGAAATCAAATTTGAAGTTTATAAAACCATGGTAAGAAACTGAGATTTCCATTTTTATGAGGGTTTTCTAAAATCACGGAAGTTGGGAAGGGGTAAGGAGAGGAAATTTCGCAACTTTAATAAGGATACAATTTTAACTGCCAGAAATACATTGCATTTGTCTGATGAGTCTCAGAGCAACCCTTAACCACCCTGCCCTTCCCAACAGTGATGGATTGCATAATTCCAGGAAATAAAATATAATTACCGAGACAGATGAATAGACACCCAAGAAACAGAATAAAAAGATACTGCATAGCCATAAAAAGCAGTATTTAATATATAACATTATTAAAACTAAAAAAAATGTTATCTAAGAAAACATTATCTGCATAAAGGCTCTTTGCTTATTTAAACCCATAAGGAACAGGTGGAATTTTGTTCCATTTATGGTCTACCCAGAACTTATTTGCGCAGTCATGTGACAGCAGTATTTTAAGATACCTGTATCATTACGTAGGCACTTAGGTATAAACTTAGAAAATACAATACGCAATAAAGCTAGCAATTTATCTTTTCCCCACCAGCCAACATCAGAACATCTTCTGTATTACCTATCTGAAGAGGTGATCAGCTCGAATCCCCAACACTGAGTATCTGCTTTAACCACCAAAGAGCGGAGGCTGGATGGCCCTCTGCACACCGGCTAGTCCCAACCCGGCACAACGCAGGGAAGCCCAAGCAGGCTGCTCAGGACCACGTCCAGCCGGGTTAACGTGACGGGCCATTCAAGCGACACACAGCTGAGTCTCCCAATTAGTCAAATGATGCTCAAGAATCTGACAATAATTAAGATCTGGTTTTTTAAGATCAAGTAGCATTTAAAGTCTTTGTATTTCTAGAGCTAATGCATGAGAAGATGCTGCCTTGCCTTTACCCTACCTCATTCACACAGTGCCCTTTTTTCAATTAATTTTCCCCAACTGATATCAACCGTTCATCAACCAAAAGCCCTCCAAAAAAACCCTTCCCCTCCAACTTTCTTTGCCTAAAAATCATGGACTAGGCTTTTCTGGATCAAAACTTCCAGGACAAAGCCTCACACCATGCCCTTGAAGGTCAACGCAGAGCCCTGCTCAGATAAAGAGGCGGAAGCAAGTCCACAGGCTCGGGGCTCATCGATTGGGCTAGATTACGTCTCTTAAAAGCAGGAAATCCCCCGAGGGAGTACATCTCTGGCTAGGGACACTTCCCAGACGGAATTCCTGAACCAATTTCAAAGTGATGGCACACATTCTTTGGCAAGGCACAGCACAAGTATTCCTTGCACACATGAACTGCTGGGAGCCACTGGAGAGCCTGTTGCTGCTCAAGATGACCAATTAAGTTTGCAAACCTTTAATCCAAGTGTAAGCACTTTAAAACAGAGACGGTATTTGTTGCTCTTTTCTCTTCCTTAACACAATAGGGCTAATCCTTGTTCAACGATTAAAGGTGCTTCTGACATGAATAATCGACTCAGTTGTTTTTTACCCCAACACTGGAGTTGCTCACTGTAAGTAGGAAGAAAAAAAACCCACACACTGTCTTACTATAGCCTTTGTCTAAAAAGCTGAACTACAAAGTGCATTTTTCTGAGATTTTTAAAAAGATTTTAAAAACTTAACTAAAGGGTGGAATACCACTGAAGAAAAGAAAACTTTAAACAAAAAGATCCAAAGTGCAAACGACGGAACATGCACGCATATCTCGCACCTATAGCTTTCCCTTTCAAATCACTTCAGAAAAACGTTTTCTAGACAGATGGTGTTTTCCCTGTCTTGACTGCAGTTCAAATCTCCTTTTTGGAGAGACCAAGTTTTCCACTGAACTGCACATTATACACCAACAAAGAATAAATAGGCTAAATATAGCTTTCAGCCAAATCGCTGCAGTCTTGCAATGCAGCATATTCACGAGTCCTTTAAGGACGGCCAGCATGCTGGCAATGCAGCCTGCACTAAGTTTAGGTTCTCCACCTTATAAATCATTACCTCCACACCCACCAGCACCATCCCCTTCAGAGCTTGCTTGAAGCCTGCAAAAGTTACAGAGCCATCTATCTGTAAGCTGCTGGTTCCTCTGTTATGTTCTCCTGGTCAGTAATGACTAAAATTCATTATCCCACCACTGCTCTCCAACAAACTGTATGCAGCAGCTAGCAGGACTCTGCACCACTGGGGATGCCCGCCTACTGTTGAGCGGGTAGCCCACCGACAGAGTGAAGACCTGAAGGTGGGAAGGCAGCTGATTTTCTTCTCACCTTTCAAAGCATCTGAGAAGTCACAGCTGCAGCTGCTGCTGCCAGACACCAAAGACCAGCACTGCTGCTAGAACAAAACCACCACTACGCACACTCAAAAACATTGTTTAGGGGAATGCTGAGTGTCCACATACTTTTTGTGGTGCTCCCCAAGAGGTGCGCGCTTCTCTTCTCCAGCCTTAGGAAGCACCAGTGAACTTGTGGGTTTCCAGCCTCAGCTGCCTCTTCGGTTCAGCCAAAGCACAGGACACATTACGACTTCCAACGGCAAGCGCCTCTGCTCCACACAGAGCACCCTGTGGCGTTCAGAGCCCTGGCCCCCTTGGCAGGGCACAGGGCTCCCAGCAGGAGCTCACGTTCGGGCTCCACCAGCTGTGCAGTGGAGAACATCAGAGTGCACGGCCGTACCCTGGCTCTCCCAGCACCAAAAATCCATTTCCTAGGGAAGGAATTTGGGCCGGCGAAAGCCCTATCAATGTTTTCCAGGAAATCTCTCAGCAAAACTCACTGCACTTTACAAGCCCACTGCTGCACGGGCTACATGATGCACTACCCTCAGCAGGAGGAGAGCCAGCAGAAGAAGGATGCGCTGTTCAGGCTGACTGGGCACCCAGCAGAGACCTGCGGCATGAGCTGCCCCTCGCACGCTCGCAGCCAAGCCCAGAGACACAGCGAGGGGCTTGGGCTCACCAAGGTTTCCAAACCTTACCCCAACTGGCACTAACCAACCCCCCACAAGCCCAGGCAGCGGCAGCAGGCACACAGTGCCAGGGGCTGCCAGCATCCTGCTGGGTTCAGACCACCCACCCACAGCTGGGGAGAAAACCAGGATGTGAACCCAGCGCTGCATGGTCTCGTGGTCTGCGGACACTGCCAGGGTGGGCACAGCCTCCCAGGGAGGGGAGGGTGGAGGGAGAGATGGGAAGGGGGAGATGGCCAACACTGGCACACAAACTGGGGGTAGGATGTAAAAATAAAAATTAGTGATCTTCAAATCTACAGGGAGTTTTTCACTGTTAATTGTTGGTTTCTTTTTTTGTTTGTTTTTCACTGTCAGTTTGTTCTGGGTTTTTGTTAAGCAGCCTGTTGCCTGACCCACCGAGAGCCATCTGGCCCCAGGTGAGCCGCTGCCCGCGCACACGCGTTATTTCGGTTTTACTTCAGCCAGCAAGCTCCCTGTCGCGGCGGCAATGCAGGAAACACTTATTGTTTTACATGTTTACAAACAGCCCCTTCAGATCTCCCTTCCCTCTCTGTCCCCTGAGGTAATATGTATTGTAATAAATTCATAATTCGCATTACGATGATTTAAACAGCTTTGGAGTGGCATGTTTTAGTGCCTTGATTCAATTGTCTGCCTCACAAACTGACAGCCTGCTCGCTGCAGCTTCCCGGCGGTGGGAGCCGCTCCCTCCACAAACAGGGATAAATATGCGGGAAGAGTCACACTTTCTAGAAAAGGAATTAGAAACAACGTCATTTAAGCTCTTCACCAAGGAGATGGGATAAATGCTGCTGTCTCGCCCCAAGCGCATTACTGGGCTACAAAGCTTTATGTCTGCGGTCGCCCCTGGACAGTGCCATCAAGGAGCAGCTTCTCATTACGTTTATGATCAATTCCTCCCATCCTGGCAAGAAATCCTAGCCAGCTTATTGCCACCAAACCTCCTCCAATTCATACAGCATCTTGCAAGATGTATATAAAGGAAGGAAGGCTGGATCCCCACGAGGTAGAAAGAGATAAAACCGCGTGTCAGAGGGAAATGGCACAGCAGTCCCTCACTCAGCAGAGGGGTCTTGAGCAATGACAATCCACTGGCAAACCGTCGGCACCTCTGCTGCGGTCACAGCACAAGGAAATTGTCCTACAACAACATGACAGCAAAAGTTGGCTTTTAAATAATGTAACGACTTATATACCTTAAAAGGTAAGCAGCTGCATGCAAACGTATAGATCTCAGGTAACTACTTCATGTTTTCACCTTGTACTAACCCCAAACCACCCTTGTACGTATTCACAAGCCGATGTCACTACCTGCTTTCCCTATCGATGCAAGAATATGCAGATGAACAGCAGAAGAATAAAAATCATTGTCATAGATGTGATGGTTTTAAAACAGCAAGTCTTATTACACATCCTTTCTATATTCATGTTGCAACTTTTGTAAGCCACAGTGGTAGATGTATCAAAGCATCAGCAATTACACTTATGACAGGAAAACCATTATAAAAGGGTCACACTGAGTAAAGCGTATTTTGCTACTACAATCTGGTTGTCTTTTTTGTTTGTTTTTAATTAGGTGCATACTAGCAAAGATAAAAATACATTATTTTTTTTATCTTTCTTTTCCTATTATTAAAGCACCAAACACGGAAGATGCTGTTAAGCACAGCTGCGGATAGATTTGTTCCATATTGCTGTACCTACTTCAAAAAACAGAATGAGGATCACTACTGATACTTGGGGTTAGAAGAGTTTTTTTTCCTTACAAGTAATTAAACACAGATTATTTAGACAAAGTAATCAAACTGCACCTTCACAAACACAGCAGAACAGGAGGGACTGAACCCAATCCCAAGCACGGTTTGATCAACAGAAGTCCACCTTGCAAAAGCTCACCCTGGACGCAAGGTGAGCCTCCCCTGCACAGAGGTTGCCTGTGGCACGAGTCTCTGCTTACACCCCAACCTGGAAGCCACCAGCCACAGAGAAAGGGGGGTGACACCCCTCCTGTCACCTCTGCCAGGCTGCAGCAGGTCTCCGGCAGCACCGAGCTCCACAGCTCTACGTGCCTCTGCCCCTAGCCCTGGGGAACTGCAGGGGTTTGGGCGCAGATTTAACTTCCACCAACCTTTCCAGATCACCTGCTGGGAAAGTGGGACTCCTCAGTTTCCCAAATCCATGGATTATTTAGTGCTACATCATCCACACAATCACAGTTACCACAGCAAGAACAACGGTTTTGAGCCATTTCTGTCCCCATGTTTTATGACAGACGCTAGTGATGTCCCTCCTTAGTTCTAACACATCCGTCCACAAGACAGATTTTTACACATGGAAGATACTAAACCCATGATTTGTCTTCTTACACCAAAGGTGTTAAGTCACCTCTTCTGAAGGACTGAGATGAACTGCACTATTTGCACCACAAGGGAATGGCCAGCAAAAGGTGGAGAAGGCAGCAGCTAAAACTTTCCTATAGCAGCAGGAAGATTTTTTTTTAAAAAAAAATTTTATATTTTTTTTTTTTTAAATCAGGGGCTACTCCCAGCCCCAAGAAATGCTTTAATAATAAAAAGCAGTTTTTGACACACCCTAGTGAAAAGGGAGGGAAAAGAATTGAAGCACCCTAAGGGAAACCTTTCAAGGAGGCAACACTCGAAGGCACCTGACAGCAAGAAGTATTTCACTGAATTTTAAAGCAGTGGGAAGCCCTCCTCCTGCCGCCTAGCACACTGCTGCACCAAGAGCCAGACACCACGCTGTGTGTCACCTTACCCCCGACCCAGGGGGAGCACACACCAGACTGCAATCCCACCACCACCTTGCCCACAGCCACCTCCACAGCTTCATCAGCAGCTTCTTGCTGCCACTGCTCCCATCACACCACTGTTGCCCAGCTTTCCTCGTCAAATTAAAACATCCATTTTCCAACCAAAACTTAACTTACGGACCGTAATTCTAGCCTGTTCCTCAGAGTCATCTCTGGCTCCTGAAATCCCCTCCATCAATGGTGTCTCCTCTCTGGCCCACACTCTGGAATCACCGCGCTTACCTCTTCTACCACCTCCACCACCAATTATCTGCACACGCTTCAGGGGGCCTATTCTAACTTCCATTCACTTTTTTTTTTTTTTTTTTGACCCATAATGACAGAGGAGCACAATGTTCCAGCTGAGCTCTCTCAGCCCCAGTGGAGATACTGCCTGGTGGCACTTGCTGTCCTTCCCATACCCATCCCATCCCAGAGGACTAGCCATCCCTGATCAATTGCCACAATCACCTTGTTCTGTCTCCCTGCATCTCATAGTTCCTCAGTTTGTTTCTGTTTTCAGTCTCTAATCATGGCATTTGGTGCTATTAAGTTTTATCCTATTTCTGCTATACGTCTGTTCTACTCCAGATCATACTGCAATTTTAAACAGCAATAGCAACACAATTACTTACTGTGCTGCAATCAGCTGACTACACAAAGACAGAACTAATCATTTAATAAGTCATTCCAGGGACTTCTTTTCCTCCATAGCAAAGGGCAGCAAGGCATCAGATCACAAATTAATCAGACTCCAAGACATCTTCATCTTTGCTCTTCTTTCAAGCATGGAAGTGATGTTTTCCACTGTCTTGCAAATTACTTAATACTTACTCTAAATCCAGCTATATTCAGAATAATTTCAATTACTGAATTCCTCTTTTCTCCATTACAATGGTTACAGATTTGAAACACATTGTATTCTCCCTGGAAACTCAGAAATGTAACACTTTCGGATCCCATTTACACCGGATAAGCCACAGCCTCAACCCTGCTTCCTCTGCCTGGATCCGCAGGCGAGCCTCATAAACACAAGGGACCACCCATCACGGGAAGCGATGCACAAGCTGCTGCAGTAGCCACGATCCAGCTGCCTGCTCCAGCGTGGAGCCTCTCCTTACCCTCATCCTCACCCCCACTCTCAACATCTTTTCAAGCCCTGTAGACACCTTATACTTCCTTCAACAAGCAAATATAGAGCAAGTTTTTATCATCTCAGCCCATAGCACTTTCTGGGTCTCAAATAAAGCCTGGTGAAGAAATAAAAACGGTCTTCAGAGCAGGAACAAACTCCTCATCCTTGTATCTCTGAGAAAATGCAAGAGCTTAGACAGGGTAGATACTGTATTTTAGCACAATCCTCCTCTAAACCTCGCAGCAGACTGTCAAACCATATTAGCACAGATCTGTCTCATAACTCGCTCAGGATGCACTTTTCAAAAATTCCAACCTTGGAACATATGTACCCATTGAGATAGGGCAGAAAATAAAAAAAATTCAACAGAGAAGTCAACTACAGTTCATAAAGAAGGATTATGGATGCAAAGAGATTTGCATCTGATATATAAGCAAATCCCAGTGATCTGGATTAAAGCACGAAAGCCTGCTTCAGACTACTTCAGACACCCAGAAAGTGTGTGTGGAAGGGGGGGAGGGGGGGAGAAACAATTAAATATTCTATAGGGGTATAATTTAGCCCCTAGTGCCAAGCATAAAGTAACATAAGGCTGGGGAAAAAGGAGAGGCCACATAGTTCTATCTCCTTCCACCTCCTGGTGTCTTTCATTCCCAGAAAATCAAGCCACAGCAGTGCAGAGCATAGCGGAGAAGTGGCCTTACGTCATTCAGACTGGACCACTCCACCGAGAACTTCAGCTTTTCTCCAAAGCTGCTTTTAACTAACTCCTCCACTAATAATTGTGTTCCGGTCCAAGGCATGAAGTGCTACGGCAGCTGAGCTGGACAGCCTCCACACCCCTCTGTGGCGGCAGGGACAGCACTTGCCTCTACCAGCTGCAGCAAAGGGACGTTTGAATTAATGCAGTATCAGCCAATAGAGGAAAAAAAATATTTAGACTGGGACCAGCATATGCTTCACCTAACAACAATCGTCATGTTCACAAAGAGTTAACTAAATGTACACTGCCCAGGTCTAAACAAGTTTTTCATTGTAGCACTCTGCACACCGCCAACAAAAAGGTATGAATTAAGAAAAATACTGTCTTCAGCTGACTTTAGTGCCTTAAAAATCATTTTGTTACTACAGCCTATAGAGAAGAGCTCCCCCATCCAACTCCCATGACAGAAACCAAGACAAACCCTAACTCCCCTTTTACAAATTGTATATCCACTGCGACAATTGGGTTTTGTTTCCCACACAGAACAAAACTAGTTCCATCTGCATTTTAATGAACAAAAGACTGCAGAGCTGTTATCCAAGGATGTTAATGGAGACTTTTTAAAGATACAAGATCCTTCAGCCTCCCTCACCCTCTCCAGTGCCTGAAGAGGGACAAGCTGAAGCAAACCTGAGCCACTTGAGCTCCAGAGGCTCCCCTCTGCTTGACCTAGTACTTAGTTAACAACCAATTCACAAGCACACAGCAAACTTACAGAAAGGAGATATCCCTATTTTCAACTTGGCCAAATACTGAATTAGAGAAAAGTTAAAAGTTATTCAATAATGGCAGCAACCAGTGCAGTGCTTAAGCACTGATAGTAAAGGGCAGCTTAAGTAAGCATCTCGAACAGGGAAATTCCCAATTCTTTGCAAGGGAGGGGTGGGGGGAAGAAGAATCAATCACAAGCTGTCATGATATCCCATTGTTCAGCACTGTTAGCATTAGAAAACAGTCACTAGGGATTAAGCCAGCAGAGTATGTATAGTAGTTACTGACTGTTAAGCAAATGCAGGCTGCCTGGTAACACATGGTACAAGGCTGTGATTAATCATTACGATGCGACAGAAGGCATACTACTGTGAGATAACGTCAGGAACCGAACTGTGCCCTGCCTCTAATGACAAGTTGCTTATCCTAACATGCTCGCATTTGTATGGCTGAGAAAGCATCCTCAACTGCTTATTTCCTTCCAGCCGATGGCCCAAGTCTGAAGGATGCAGCAGTCAGGGTACCGGTGGACAGGTGAAATGCTCAGGGTTCAATCCTTGAAGGTACCCACACTAAAAGCATCTTCGACAGGAGCTGGTGTGAAGTGTTTCTCCAGGAAACCACTTAAAACCATCATCTTTTACACCCAGATCACATACTAGAGGAGTTCCTCTGGATTTACAGCAACATTATTTTTCTAGATAAGCCATAATCAGTGGTGGTAACCTGTGGTGAAAACAAAGTTGATATTATATATGTTATATAAATTTTTAAAAAGTAAATTTTAAAAAAAACAACAATAAGAAACCTAAGCTTCAGAACTTCAAGGAACCAACACCCATCTTCACAAAATACCTTGCAAAACTAAACATCTATTCTTTACTTTCCCTGATACCCCTTGTAATTAAAGTGACCTCTGAAAACTGTGCAGGTGGTCAGGAATCAGGATTCGATCTATTCCTAGAATCGATTTTTTTTTGTTTGAGGCTTAAAAACATGGGGCAAGAAAAATCCAAAAAGCTCTGTACCATCAGCAAGGGAAAGAAGGGGAGCCTACTGCATCCTTCATTCTGCCCACTGTAATGGGCAATTAGTGAAGTTCTATATTGCATTAAACAGTATTTCATGGGAGCAATTATTTGTTAAGGGTATGGACAATAGCATTGATTGTTACAAGTTTGATTGATTAAACAGACAAATTGGCACAGTTTCGCCTTCCCTGCCTGCCATATGTTTCTTCTTAAACATCTGGTAAAGTCTTTGTATTTCCTTGAGTAACCTAACAGGTGTCTAACCAAATCCTTAATGCTTCAGTTTTCCCATTGGGAGCAGATGGGTGAAGGAGACAGAAGAAAACTGCATTTCCAGTATCTCTCCCTCTCCTTCCTCCTCCTCTGTGGTGGCCTCACTAACAGCCTGGGGGTAAAAGCAGTAAAGGAGATTTCAGATTAGTCATTAAAATGTTCTTTCAATGTGGAGAAGACTCTATATGGAGGGAAGGAAGCCAGACCTCACTCCATCGATGCAATTTTTCCCTCTTGCTTTTCACAAGTACAAAGGATTTAAAAAAAGAAATCATACTCCTGTCTTTAAAAACATTTAAAATTCTAACTCCCACCTGAAGGGGTTCATTTGTATGTTGCATTTGGGCCACGGGGAAATGGAAGCCCCAGTCCCCTCTGCTGCTGGAAGCCACCGACTGCCACAGGATACCAACCCTCGCTTGAAGTCATATGTTGGGCAGAGCGCCAAATATGTAATTTTAGCTGAAAGAGCAGAAACACAGGTGCCTAACATTGAGAGGGCACTTTTTATTTTGAAAATCGCAACACCACTTTAGCTAATTAGGTCTTATCTGTTTAAAGCTACAGGATAGTTTGATAACAATTAGGAAGGACTCCCAACAGGCTGCTGGGATCAAAGGCCCTTTCTGCTACGACGTTTAACAAGGAAATTAACACTTTTGCCAAGTAATTTGCACATGCTGCCAAAGTTGTTTTAACTTGCTGTAATATTTTAGTTTAAAATATGTACCTGCAGAGATGCTGCTTTAATTCGAGCGTTCAGTGTGCCAGCTATGGGCTCCCAACCACACCACCAGCTCCCATTTACTGCTGGAGGGGAGCTGCCACAAACGGCTTCACACCACAGAAGTGCTTGCTTCCACTCACTCAATAATAATAAGTAAAAAAAAGTTTGCAGGCAAAAATTTCCTCACCGCTTTTTTCTTCATGGAAACTAAATATTTCCAAAAGACTGCCTGTGGGATCCCAACCCTTAATGTCACAAAAATTAATGAGAACTGTGATGCTGAGATGCCATGCGTGCTTGGAAAATTCCAACTGGACTCTTCTGATGGGTTTTTAATACTGGAGACTAGGGAGCAATCATGACTCCAGAGAACTGTAATGATGAATGGCTGGGGGACAGTGAATATAATAAGGGAAAATAAGAATTCAACAGCTGTATTTCATAAAGAAACAATAAAACTGTGCATAGCAGTTTTTCTTTTTTAATTCAGTGCAACGTTTAAAGAGACCTTCTGATACCCAGTAAATTATGCTCACATACCCGCTGCTGATTACTCTTTAATAAAATCAAGCTTCCAGCAGATCAGGGTACTTGTCTCGTGCTGCCCTGGGATCCAGGTCATGGCTAAGCACCAGTCCTCACAGCTGGACTCTCATGTCCCTTAAGCACAGCGTGTTGCACCTTAAAAGAGAGTCACCCCATCGTGCCCCGAGCCACCCACGGACCTGCCGCAGCCGCTGCGCTCTGCACTATGAAGCAAACCAGAGGATGGGTCCAGGAAGGAGAGCCTTCCCCCTGGCTGCTGCTGGATGGAGACCACTCATTCAGCACTAGTCAGCTCAGGGCAACAGCCAAGAAGCCAGAGTTTATCGGGGGATTTCCTCAGCATAGTCCTTCCCAGACAGGACGCTATGCACCAACTCCAAGCAGAAATCATGTGTCTTTCAGTAAATGAAAAGTAGACCCAAGTAAAAGAGACCACAGCACTGTGGTTAAAGCTGCGCAGTGATGTTTGGAGGGCTGGGGACAGCTCGGCGTTGGTTTACCTCTATTTCCTTCAACAAAGAGTCACTGAAAGCCTTCGTTGCTCTGAGTGGCAATGGCCAACGCTGAGCACTACGGGAGCCTCCAGCATTCCCCATCACCTCACCCACAGCTGCAGCATCGTCCAGCTTCTGGGCACAGATCCGGCTGCCCAGTCACAGCAAAAACTTCAGCTACCCATTGCTCCTAATGAAACACCGGTCCTATTTCATTAAAACTTAGTACCTAGACTTTTCTCCCCATCCCGTCAGTGACGCCAAGCCTGCAGCGCAGCAGGGACAGCCCTGAGCCACCAGCCGACAGCAGGAGCAAGCAGTGGAGCAGCACATCTCCTGCACCACATCAGTTTATAGAGTGAAGACGGAATTGCCATCCTTGGGCCTGGAGGCAAAGGATAAACTGTTTTTAAATCTGGAACCACTAAACAGACTCTCACCATGCAGGTGTACCTCTTCCGTGGATGAGATGCTAGCAAAAAGCACTTTATTTTTACTAACGCTTCCTTCTTCACTTCAGTAACTCAACCACATCACAGTCAGTGACCCACTGCAGCGCTGTGTAAAAATATGTGGTCAAACTGTGATGCTTCTGACTCAGATCTTTATTGTGCTGAGAAATCAGAATGCAACGGTTGGAGCTGCAGCGGCAGCGGCCAGGTAGGACCAGCGCAGAACCACATCCTGCCTGGCAGCACAGCCCACCACGGTGCTGCGGCGCCTGCCTCTGCTGCTGGCAACCAGCTTCCAAAGCCACCTTTGGATTTTTGCGGCCCTTCAAAGAAAGCTTCAAGTTTTCTACCGCTTTTAATTAGAGTGCACCGGTTCTCAGGTTTTTAATCATAGCGGCTTTGTGAATTTACTAGCAAGGCAGCAGACAGCATGAGAAAGGATTTAGAATATTTTCAATCCTTTTGCTACTTCTGTCCAAATGATGATCGTTACATGCTGAGAGACTCCAAGGGCTCAGCATTACCATGTTGCAGTAGCTCCTGTACTCCTAAATCAAAGGCTAAATAAAGGCTTAAATCAAAATCAGAGTGCTAGGTGCTGTAAAAAGTTTGGGGAAAAGAAAAATAGCTTCTGACAAATTCTAAGCAGACAAGGCAAGCAAAGAATAAGGAGACACCAGTAACTGTCATATATTTCTTATTTGACCTCAGGCAAATTGTTTACTTTTTGCCTCAGTTTCATATCTGTAAAATCTAACTGATAATATTAGCTGTATTCAGAGCTCCCGAGCTCCATGCCTTAGCCAATACACTCCGTTCCTAAAAAATAACGTTGCAGTCAAGTAAGACGAATTGTTATTCATATTTTTGGATATGAAAATCTCTGCTGATCTATTCACTTCAGGATAATTCTTGAAATGTAAAACAGTGTTTCGTTAGAAGGATTTTCTCCCTAAAACTAATTACGAAACTGGACACATTAACCCAAATTAGCATCTTGTTTTAGAAGTGATATTTAATATTGCACTTGAAGTGCATGTACCTTGCCCAGTCCCTAAACACAGCAGCATCTATGACAAAAACAGTGTACATCAATCTGCCATTATACCAAAAAAGCTGCAGTTCTAGATTTGGCTCAATATACACATCAAGAGACAGACACTCAAATCACCAGAAACTTCACTCTTCAGATGGCTTGTTGGATTGCTGCAAGTGAAGAGCTCTTTCTGGCTCATACATATAGTAAGCAAAGTACAGCCAGAAAATTACTCACTTTTGAGGACAGGTCTTTTTTAACCCAAGCCAGAGAAGATTTGGAGCCCTATTTCAGATGACTAGCAATTAAAATCCAAACTGAAAACCAAACCACCCCCCATTGCCCAACAGTAACAAGAAGCCAACCCCCAAGGACGGTTACTGGAGCCATTTTTGCAAGATACTTTCTGAAAGGTGGAAATTTGGACGGCTTCCCAACTTGTATTTTTTTCCCAAGACTTGACACACTACCTGCAGGGACAGCAAGACGAGTGCCCTCACCCTTGCAAGATAAGGTGGTCTCCGCCACCTTGCACAGTGACCTAAGGCTACACTTACTTTACTAAACTCATTTCATTTCAGTTTTCTCTTGCTTCCATCAGACAGTTCCCGAGAGTTTCCCTGACATCCAGAACTGTGTTACAGAAAACATATTCTTGTAGCCCTTCAAAATGAAGGACGCTGCGTGTGAATTAGTGACTGCCACGGGCAGTCAATACACGGACCCAGATAACGCCAGCTCAGGACAGACCGACAGGGCACCCACTGAAGTGGTCACAGGCCTCTTCAGAGCAAAGATTACAGTCAGTCAGTCATAGGAGGACAAAGGTTGTCCAGAGTCAGTTTGACTGGCATTCTCTTTAAAAATCCTGGCTTAATACCGATGTCGAAAATAGCCTGGATTAATATAACAGAACTGTTCGGTCAGGTCTACTGATGGTACTGAAAAAGTCACTGGGAAGACGAGCTGCAAATAAAAAGATAAACTTCCAGGAAATAAATCAAACCCAGAAGGTTCATTTCCATTTCTAACAAAATAATGTAAGGTCCGGACTTAAAAGGATAAGGACTACCCAGGTACAGTCAAGACCCATCAACTTCCCAAACCCACCCATGAGGGCTAAGGAATCAGATTCAGCCAGTTTTGAAAGCGGGATCTAGTAGCACAAGATTTTGAACCTCTCCTTCCACTGACTGCCTGGGGAACAGGAACGCTGCAGGGCCACGCAGAAAACAGACTTTCAGAAAAGCAAAGCAGCAGTGGGGATCCTTCTCCCACCTCTGCTCTCCTGGCCAGAGCCACCTGCCCCCTGAGCGGCTCACACTCTCCCCTCCCACACCGCCACACCATTCCAGATAAGCACCACGTTACTGCTCCAAGAAACACAAGAAAGTTTTGCAAGTATGAGAGTGGTGGCAGGCAACGTAGCAAACCCAAAAAGCTGCCGTCGTCAGGCCTGCCAGATCCCTTAGCCTTTCAATCTGTGCATGCGTGCCAGAAAAAACAAGAGTTTAGACAAGCACGCTCGGTGCGGTCATTAATCACTATCACCAGCTGAACAGGTTCCACACCAGAGGGACGACCAGCAAATCAGATGGGGAATTACACTTGGAAAGAAAGGGGCTGCTTGGACTGAGGAAAGGTAAGGAGGTACAAGGCAACAGAAGTAATTGAAACATAAGTGCCACGTGAGAAGAAAAACATAAAAAAACAAAAGTGCGAAGCCCAACACAAAGTGTAACTGCACATTTTGAGCAGGCAAGACTACAGAAGGACCACCACACCTGGCTCTGCTCCATACAGGACCGCACAACTCATCCCAGTGTTTGACCTATGCATTATTACTGTAAAACTGCTCCCACCAGTTAATTCTACAGCCAAAATCTCACCAGCCAGTTCTAATCCTTTTAAATGGTGGGGGATTTCTGCTGATCTTCTATATCTAGTGACCAAACCAGCAATGCAGAAACAGGAGGGAAAAAAATTAAGTTTAGTTTGATTTAGCACTGGCATATTTTCAGTTGAGCAATGAAGTTAAATGTGACATAGCTTTAAAATAAAATCCATAATGCTCTTTGCTGCAAGCATCTTGGGAAGCCTCCTATAAGCATTAATAGGAGCAAAAGGATCTTATCTTCCAGATCTTCCCCTTTATGGCTTCCCAACTCAGGCTTACACATGCTTAGGAAATCCCCACCGCAGACTCAGATAAAAGGTCTCCTCTTCACACCGTTTTCCACCTAGAAATGGTGCTAGCACCTAAGCAAAAACATTCTGCTTCTACCTACAGCTACGAATACTTCAGAAGGGGAAGCTCCAGCATAAACAGCACACTGCTGTCTGACCGAGTGCAGGCAAGCTGCAAAGGTGCACGTTTCAGCACTGTTAATGGCAGTTTTGTTATGGACATTTTAGCATCAGATGCAGGAGAAACAATCCCAAGTCTCCCCCCTTAAAACGTTTTCAGATCTGTCAGTAACTTCCAGAGTGGCTGGGCTTTTTTTCCACAGATCTCCTGTGCACTGAAATGTCAAAATTGAAAAGAATTGAGACCACAATAAGTAGGATTTAATAACAACTGTCAAGAGAACAAAATTAATAGTCTCCCATTTCCACATTTCTATAACAAAAATTTTAATTTCTGGAAGACCAGAGGATCCCCGGTGTATTTGATCTGCTCCATTAGTTGCCAGTTTGGAACCGATGCTATCAGCCCATGGCAGGTTTCATTATTTAAAGATGTGAATCAACACAGCAGCACATAGTCCTTGGATAGCTACAAACGCTCTGAGGTCCCAGGTGCAGGAAAACACACAGAAAACTTCAACTCTGCACACTTGTCTCACAGGACGTTTCGGTAATGGCCGCGATGTGACAGTGGCTGCGCTTTGCACAGAATCATACAGTGGTTTGTGTTGGAAGGGACCTTGAAGATCACCCAGTCCCACTCCCCTGCCCTGTTCAGGGACACCTCCCACCAGCCCAGGGTGCCCCCAGCCCCGTCCAGCCTGGCCTTGGGCACTGCCAGGGATGAGGCGTCCACAGCTGCTCTGGGCAGCCTGGGCCAGCGCCTCGCCGCCCTCACAGGGATGTCCTGTGCCCACCAACAGTTCAAAAGCCCATGCCAAGGTCATTCGTGAGGTTTACTGCCACTGCACTTCACTGAAATCCAGTTAATAAACCCTGCTCAGCAAGTTGGGGATAAACTTTTAAATTACACAAACAACTCAGCAGACTCAATCTAAAATTCAGCTTTACAGTCCGAACAATTTATTTCTTTCTTTTTTTTTAAAGTATAGTTCCAAGAGCATGAGGAGTTTGATGCAATTCAGCTGTGTGGGATAGCATGCCAACAATACATCTGTCACTAATAAAAATAACAAAATGGAGCCTGGGTAAGGCCTACCTGTACTTCTGCATCAACTTCCACTCATTCCTACCAAGTTAGACTATTAATAGCACCATCAACGCAGCAATAAACTAAATACTTTAATAGCTGAACTAGAAAGTTCAGCAAACAAGCAACAAACTGCAAAAGCAGCAGTACATTTTAATACACCATAGCTGCAAAAAGAAGCCTTGTCAAACACAAGTATTGCTGTGCTACTCACTCGCGTTTGTCTTGCAATTAATATGGCTTCATTCATACTGAAAACCTCCTGTGACCATTTGGGAAGCCACTGCATTTCAGGGAAAAGCACAAGTATGAAGACCGCAGAAAGACCAAGTGGATGAAGGCACGGGAGGGGACAGCGATGGCTTGAGTAAAATGAAAAGCTCAGAGCCATCAGGCCATCACGGGATTGCAGCAGCAGTCGCCGAAATCACACCTCTGAGAACTGGCAGCAACAGAGACACTAAGGATGTTATTCATAAGAAGCAAACTTTCATGAGCTTTGCTGTAGCTGGAGTCAAGAGAGCTTAGCTTTTCTAACCTTTGGGAAAAAGACCCGTTTCCCACATGCTCCGGCTCTAAGCTGGCTGCTGGGAAGCGGGAGCGATGCAAGGGGAGACACAGCTCCAGCAGTGGGGCCGATCACGGGCACACCGCAGCCCATCATGGGCACACCACAGCAGCGTGGACTTCTCCTGTTCACTCAGCTCACATTGCAAACTGTCATGTGCAACACAATGTGGTGTGAATTTCAAATCAGACAATTTCTGACCCACAGATTTCCCCTGCCATTTCCATTTCTTATTTTTCAATCAACAAAGTCAAAAAGGACAGTAACTGCACATGGGAAACTCCTCAAGAACTGCGAGCGTGTCAGGGAAATCAATTAAAAAATTCTAGTTTCATTTAGGGAAAAAGGGTCATTCTGCTTTAACCACCTTATCAGAAGAGTGAATACAGAAACCAAACTAAACCAAGCAGGACAGACCACCGCCATTATGAAGTGCTGATAACGTAACACAGCTGCCACCCAAGGCACTCCTAACAGCATTTTATTTTCTTGTATAACTACTAACTCAGAAACATGCAAGTTTTACAAGGACATTTGGTAGCACACAAATCACCAGAACATCACTTTCTGTGCCCATATGAGTTTGTGTGTGTGTGTCAGTCTGGGGCTCCCAAGTTCCTCAGTCAGACTGATTTATATATGATAAGCCTAAACAGATGAGAATCACGCCTGACAATTTCACCTGCTCTCCCAGCCTCTATCCCTTATGATGTTCTTAATTCTCTAGAAATACCACGCCTCTCTCTCGAGTGTACTTTTACCAATTTAGCTTCCTCGACATAAAGGCACTTGTACCAGCAAAGTACATTCACTCCCACCCGAAAGCAGAAATATGCTGCAAGATTTTTTTTTTTTTTTTTGGGGGGGGGGGCTTGTCTGGTTTATGTGCATACACATAAGCATACCACGAACAAAAGAATGGGTTCAAACCTCTGCGCAGCCTTTCACGGGGCTTTAGCAAAGTGACCTGCGAGCTGAGGACCCGCAGCACAGCTCCTGCGACTCGGGGTTAATCAGCTTGTTTTCCTTTTTGTCCTGGACAGCAAGAGTTAAACACAGCCCTGTCAAGCAGGATTTAGCACCACACCAGCCTCACCGGGATCTCTACAACCTACCACAGCAGCAACAAACTATTTCTCTATTTATTTATCCCCTTACATGTATGTTTTGAGCCAGCATTGCTTTAAGAGGTACACACATATGTAAGTCTGCAGCAGGAAACTGGGTCTTCTGGGAGATCATGATCTCCTGGTGCTCCCAGGGACAGGATCCCTTTGAGAACAGCACCAGCTCCTACAGCATGATGCCGAGCACTGATGGTCTTCATGATGCACCTACAAAAGGCGCATCGTTCCACCCGCTCAGCTGCGATGAGGAGCAACTAACGCACATCCCCCCCCCCCCCCCCCCCCCACCCCAGTCACATGTAAACATCTCCTTCACACCAGGCTCCGAATCCAGGATTCAGCGTCTGTATGGAAACAGCTCCCTTCTCCCCCACTGCTTTGGATACAGGAACTGACTCATCCATATGGGTTGGGGTTTTTTTTCCTTCTTTTCCTCATTCCAATGCAGATATGAAAAATAATAGTCTTCATTTCAGTATTTAATCATATGCTTCATTTAATAATGAGTCCAAGAATAATTTAATCCTGGCTATCAGCATAAAAGAGATATTGTTCCTTTCACTTGACTATGTAAGAAAATAAAAGCCCTCTGCTCTCCGGCTTCTCACAGGCCAGAGTTTCGCTCACTCTAACTTACACCATAAATACAGATTACATTATATATCTGATTACGCACACAAAACCTCGAGCTGCATTCGGAGAGGGCACAGGATGCTCCTCCTAGCAATTTCACCTTCCTAATTACAAATGCTGCCGTCTCCCTTGAACGAACAAACTCACTTATGAAACAGAGAGGGAGCTGACATTTCATGGCACATCGCCTCGTGCCTCAGTGAAGAAAAACACATCACGTGCCACAGATTTCTGGAAGCATCACCGCTCCCTTATGGTACATGATCTCTTGCCAGGAATAAATAGGACAGAGTCCAGCATCGGAATCACATTGTGTTTGGCTTGCACATCATTTTTCTGTTATTGTATGTTATTATACCACGTACACTGTCCAGGTACTGTCCACTCTGGAAAAAACCTCATCAGCTATGAAAAACTTGGACTTAAGTATAAGGTGATTAATAATCCGAAATGTCTTGCTGAGATGCTCCACTCAAAACTTGATAAAAGTCCAAATCCCTGAAGAGGGCAAGCAGTTTTTGCATCTTAACTTCATGTGATTTACATGATCCCCCAAAACATGCTCTTCTGATGACAAACGGTGCTTGTTCTCCATACATTTGCTAATATGCTTGGGACTGATCTCAAAGCATTCTGTCCATCTATCAAGCACAATAATGACAATGCTGATACTTTACATTAAGATATTTTAATATAAAATTGCTTCTAACTTGGTGATAGTTATGCATTCAAACTCTTGGTTTTGCTCTTAAAAGCTTTCATTTCAGCTCCCCTATCTTTTTCCTTCTAAAACATTCTGCTCTGTATTACGTGTGTGCACTCCCACACTTAAATGCCTCTTCCTCCTCTATTGCTCACTGTGCATACTTCACTCTGGAAACATTAAGCAGAATTTATCGCTTATTTCTAGAAAAAGAAAGCGTTTAAAATTTGAATACAAGTCCTTCAGAGATAGAGCATCCCAGGTTAAATCTAATGATGTCCAGGGGAATTCTATGCAAGTGATGAGCTGCCTGCTAATACATCGATGCTTTAGGGAAGAAAAATATCAATTAAATTTCATAGCATGCAACCACATATTGACCTTGAAAGCTATCTGTAACTTAGTTTAAACTTGAAAATTCAAAGTCTAAGTCAGAACTTTTGTCCTAATTGGTTTTAACTTCACTGAAGAATGGCACAGCTCTATAGAGACCCCAGAAAAATTAAGAGAATCCATCTGGAGGGGAGGGGGGGATAAAAAAAAATCCCCCAAATCCTATTAAGTGTTTAACTATGACATTTGCGTGTGCCTCTAGTCTCCCTCCCTCGGGCTTTGGCCATTGCTTCAAGAGATATTAGTGGCTCTTTTCTCTTTCAGCCTTCTGATAACACTAAATAAAAACCCAAGAAGTCATCAGTCTCGACAGCCCACGTCTGCCAGCTCCACAGCAGCGCTGCCCCAGCACTTGTGTGAAGATTCCTATGGCAAAGTACTGTGTTACTGCGCCAGTTACAGTCCAGCAGCGTACTGTACAGCACATGCACAGCCAGGGCAAGTCAGACAAAGGAAAGCCACTATTACAAACTGCTCCATGGGTCAGAGGAAACCCAGAAGGTACATCTCTCACCTGGAACTGGACTTGATCTTTAAAGCCTCTCCCAATGCAATGCCCTTTACTACGCAATCTGTAATTCAGACTGTGCCAGATCTTCCACTGTAATTCCAATAGTAGTGCTTTTTTAAAAAAAAATAATGTATTATTATATTATAATAATATTATCTGCACTGATCTAGCTTCTCACTCTGAGAGAAGAGCACTTCTGTCTTTGGTTAGTTCACATGCTGTTCTCCCCATCAGGAAGAAGAGAAAGGAGAGTAGGATATGGGCCCATCTTTCCTGCTGTAGAGTTCAAGCAAACAAAAAAGTCTGACATACTTATTCAGAATAAATATACTTACTTTCAACAAATACGTATAAGTTGGATATCCAAGCCACCAAAGAGAAAAGGGAGAAGGAAGTAGTATTTTGTATTTATCGGACATGTCTAGGAAAGCCTAGCTCCTACTACAACTCAACTTGCCTGCCTTCTGTAGATGTTTACAGACCACAGGCAGCGACAGCGGGACCTAACTCGTGTCTCGTTGGAGGACAACCAAGCATGCCTTCTCACTGAACTTCTTCTGGGCTTTGTATCAGTAACAAAAGATTGCAAAATTCCTCCAACATTCTTGGAGGCTGAATTAAAATTTGTGACCCCTGAGCTGATGAAAGGGCACAACGCTGGAACAGCACAACCCCTTTCTCATCAGCTAATGGCATGTCTTCTGGGCAGAATGAGGCAGGATCCATTTATTTTCGGCAAGAATTAATGTGATTATTCTTTGCAGGTGAGAAGTTCATTTACACCATGACCAGCAGCCACCTGGACCACCAGGTCAAGTGAGCTGATAGTTAGAGCCATTAACCCTATCAAACAATTAACCCTTATACTGGTGGCTTCCCTCCCCTTGCAGCAAGAGGAGTACAGAACCTCAACACAAAGAGATGTCCAAGCCAGCTCCAAATTCCAGAGCTCTCTGTGAAACCCAGCTCACCTGATTTTAAAGTTAAAAAAGGGTGAAAAAGTAAGATATTTCTTTTGATCACAGCCCACAGGCACACTTATCTGAGACACTGCACACCAGCTCAGGCCACAGCTTAACAAACCTCTTTCTGCACCTTCACCAGCACTGGACCGTGGTCAGTTCTGCAGCATCCCAAGGCACCTGGGGCATCCACACCCCACCAGGCACAGAGCTATGTATATATTCCTATTGATATACATATATACATACAGATATATATACACACACACCCCTTGCCTCTGCTTTGCAACGTCCTGCAGAAGCTAAAGCCATGAACTCTTCTTGCAAAACAGCCTCTGTGTAATATACAAGGTTCCTTCATCATGAAATCTGTGCTCAGACTTCTTCAATTTTGAGAACTTACTTGAAGAGCAAAAGACAAATTAGACAGCTGTCCCAGCATCGCATTAAGGCTCCCAGAAGCAACACAGCAGCTCTTTATTCATGGAGCATGAGCACCAGGGCTCAGCTCACAGAGGAGCCTGTGAGCAGATGGAGCAGAAACCCATTTGACTGATAAGAAGTGCCAAAAATCCACATCAGAGGCTCACACAGATCCTCCCAGAGCACCACTGAAGTCCAGCCCCAGCACTCCTGCAGCATTTGGATGGCTATATCTTCCTTAAGTCTCTGTATAACGGGATAAAATGAGATGCTGCAGTTCAATGACACAGACCGAAGGGAATTAAGGTCTGACACGTCCCTGCTTAGAGGGGATAGAGATAAGCCCAGAGAGAACTCTTACCTAGAGCAATACAACAGGCAAAGCTACTGCACACACTTTTGGATTGCTGTAGCGCTTTACAAACAGGAGTATGTCACGTAAGCAGGACTGCCTGGTATGGACACACCGCAGAGCTCTCCTGCGGCGCCACACCTTGCTCCCCAGGTGTTTGCCCAGAGACCTGCACCTTTCAGGCTGACACTGGGAGGAAACTGGGGGCCACCTCACTGCCACATAGGTGTTCCTTCCCAACATCACCCATGGCAGCGTGCTGAAGACGGAGACCAGCTTTGCTGACTCTCCCAGCTGACGTGCTGTACCAGCTCCCATCCAAGGCTGCAGCCAGCTGGCAAGTCAAGAGGGGAAAGCGGGACATGCAGAGACGAGGAGGATGCTACACACCAGCAAGCCCAGGATGAGCTACATTTGTGGCAAAAATTCTTACAATATATTATCTAATCGAGCTTTTATTTCAGGATTGTTTTCACTGCCTCTAGGGAAGTAACTTCATTGCACAAGCCATGAGCCTCCATGCAAAGTTCATTCCCGCACGCTCCAAAAGTGGTATCAGGAGGGAATTTCACACCCTCCCCACAGCGCCCATCCACCAAGCCGTACAGCAAAAACAAAAGCCTCCCTGCAGCAGGAACTGGGGAAATTTCACTGGGTTTTCACACAGCTGCTTGTGGCTCAGACCACACATGGGCACCTCAAAGGGGACATTTCTTTGGGGACTACTTAAGCCTGTGGAGGGGCTTTGGTGCAGGACGCCTGGGCTGTCCTCAGCCAGGGTTTGCCTTAAAAGGCTGCTGGCACCAGCTGCTGGCACCGGCCTCGCGTATTGTTCTGGACTGGTACACAGCCCAGGCGGGGACGGACCCCGACCCGGCTCTGCAGCACCACTTCAGAAGTACCACTTTCACTTCAGCAATAAAACATCAAAAGCCTGGGTGTTTCTAAAAGAAATTTTCAAGTTCCATCCCCTTTCCTAATTTTTCCAGTCACATTAACAGTTTTACAACAACAGAAAAAAAAAAGCCCAAAACAAACAAAAACCTCTTTGAGCATTTCATATCTGGGTGGGGGTTTAGTATCACTAAAGCCTCTCACTGGTTTTCAATACAGCTTTATTTTAAGAAAGCATCTATTATATGAAGCTTGGGCTTTGGCAGGCACAGCAGAAGTCTGGCCAGTGCAGAGAAGGAGGACAATACTGAAAGTGCGCTATTATTTTGCCACTTTTTCACATTTCTTAATATCAACTTATTGAAGAAGTTTACTACTTACTGAAAGTTACTTACCTTATGATTTCTGCGGCCAGGATATAGCCTCTCCCTTTCTGTCCTCCTACACACATTTAGTAGAAACTTTTTCTAGCAGTTAATCTGAGCTAAGCTATTTAGTTTTGGCTTGGTGATATTTTGAACAAGAGGCAGGTCCAGCCTCTAGGAAAACAAGTTATGCAGCAAGAGGGTGGGACACTATCAGGGAACACATAATAAAGTAAATACCAAGGAGAGGAAAACTAAAAGATCTTGTTTCCATAATAGTATAAATTACAAGTCACTTACACTGATGTAAGATGTGAAGTTCCTTATGGGCTGTTTTTCATCCTTTGGCCATAGAGCTGGAAGGCCAGACTCATGTCCAAAAGACCAACACCAAAACCAGCCATAACCCAACATTAAAACCACAGCCCAGGAGGCTTTAAGGAAAAGATCATCAACCCAGCTCATAAACCTTCCACCAATTTTTTTGAGGACGAACAACTTCACAGTAGTTTTTCCCCTGCTGCACTCAAGAGTTCCACGAACCTAAAGCAGCTCCTCCATCAGCCAGGGCCCTGCTGCTATGGATGGAGAGATATTGCTGTGCATCTATTGATTAACTTCAACCTAGCATTTTCCAGTTGCCTGAGAATCAATTTAATATCATTGCTGAAAGCAATAAGGATAAAAGCAGCTAGATGGATACCTCTGATCTACACAGTTTTACCAGGCACCAGCAGCTAAAGCATTGCTGAGACTCTCCCTAAAACATTTTCCCCTCCTCAGAATTATTTTGCAGTTCATTCAATAAAGCAGCAAAACAATTTCCTGACAAACTAGGAAATGAGCACTGGACCGAATTCAAAAACTTCAGAAAATATTAGAAACAGAGATTTAACAGAAAGCACTTGGATCCCACTGACCTTACAGACAAGTCAGACCGTCATTTCCTCAGCCATCAAACCCAACCTGTTCAAAGGCAGGCGGGAGGGAAATAATCCTCGCTGCAAGGCACGTTTTGCTGCCTTCTACCTCAGACACACTTCCAGAAGCAAGTCTGAAGGAGTCACACACACGGCAAACCTGAGCCACCAAGCCTCTGCCATAATATTTTGCTGCAAATATAATGCAATTGGTAAAAAAAAAAAAAATATTCAAAAGTCTGACCCACCTCTAGCTATGCAGGGAAGTCTCCATGGAGCAGGTGGGCAGGGAAATCACATCACCAAGTTCAATGTGCAATGGCAGGTAACTCACTCCAGTGAGCCCATGCCTTTGTTCTCCTTCTGGAAGCAAGGGCAGAACACCAGCTCACCCACGTGGACTGCAAGCTCCTTGGGGAAGAAGTTGCCCCTGTCAACAGCAAAGCAAGCACAGCAGGGCCCTGGGCTTGGTTGCAGCTGTGAGGCTCTGCTGGAGTAGTTCAAATAGGAACTGCACTTTGCTGCCTCAGTTGAACACCCTCTTGTTTTCCCAAACATGTTGTATCATCTGTGTACATATGATGACCTTCACGAGCAGCTTACTTGAAAGCAAAGCTAGCCAAGGTCCCGATTATTAATGCTCCCTATTGCTTCTCCAGAACGTGTGCCACCGCCACCAAAAGAAAACCCCCACAGAAACCAAACTCAAAACCCACAAGAAACTAGTAAGAGTTGTGAAGCTCTATTTTACCCGCTGCAAATAACGTGTGTGTGTATATATATATATATATAAAAAAATCACTCCTCCTTCTGGAACTTATTTCAGCTCCAGAGCTCACTTTCAATCTACTTTTGACTCCGAGCCGTGCCCAGACAAAGCACTATTTCAGCATAACACACGCTGTTTTGAATTTAACGCCTGATGATGAAGTTTGTGTTTTGCTCCTACAGCAGCTGTCAGGCATCTCTGTCTCTCCAGTTACAGCATGTAACCCCTACAACGAAGGGCCCAGAGAAAACTCAAATTCATTAGGGTTCACTGCTCTAGAACTGGAATCTCAGCTAAAGAAATGAGGTAAGGTGCTCACAGAAAACACAGCACGTCATGATGTTTTCTGCCAACTAACTACACCATTTCTTAAAGTCTTAATTCCACTTTCAAAAGGCCAAAAAGTGCTTTGAGCAGTGGCCAGCACAAGCCCTCTCCCTGAGCCTTGCTAGGCAATACCCCATCTGCTCCAAAGTGTGGGGGAAGCTCACTAAAGGGAATGAAAAGATTATACACTCATTTACAGGACATAGCATTGTAGCACATTTTATTCCTCCTCATAAAATAAATGCAATATATGGCAAATAGATATAGTTTTTAAAAAATATGGCATGTCCTGAGGGCTGCAGGCAGTAGGATGGGGTACCTCCTGACTCAGCTCAGATGGAGGCTGCAGCCAAGCTCAGAGATGAGACCGAGGACAACATGTGTGTGGGGAGAACATGGACTACACCACCAGGGTTTGGGTTTAGATGTTTCAGGGACACCATGCTGCTCCATCCAAGCTCCAGGTAAAGCAAATTCTTCTTTTGTCTCACTAGCAACATTTACATTAGTAGCTGTAAAATGAGAGTCATTTCAACATCTTACCAGAAAACCTAGGAATTGCTCCAGAACTTTGTGAATAAGAAAATCAACTAGAAGCACTCCTGGACAGTTTTCATGCAATATTTAGGGTTTTGGATAACAAAATATTAGTAAAAGCGAAAGAAAAAAAAAAAAAAAGAAAAAGAAAAAAGGAGGAATTCAACATTAGCCTTGGTCCAGCAGAGAGCCACAGCATGTTTCCAAGTACTTCCCCCAACCTCCCATGGGATTTCCTGTTTCCTTAACCGTAAACATGCGAGAAGTCTCTGCTCGGCTGAACTAAAAGTAGTGCATCTGCTTTCCCAACAGTTATGCTTGCCTATTAAACTTTAAATTCAGTTCTTAAACATGTGAGTATTTGTGTGCCCAGCTAGAAGCATCAGATTCCCTCACACAAGTATTTCCGACACAGTTCTTCCCAGTCAGCTCTTCCAGCAGATGCTTTGAAAGGAACAAATGTAGCTGCTGGTTACTGCTCAGTGCACTGGTTTTTCCAGAAACAGACACCAACCATTTCCATCTACAGCTTCAACTTGTTTCCTTTAAAAAAGGATATAATTCAAGGTTTTTTTCCAGTAGTAAAGGCCAATTGTTTCAGTTTTCAAATACTCAAGTTAGTGTTTAGTCCCACCACTTATGGGGAGCATTGCCAATGTGTTTAAATCAAATGAATACACTCGGTGAGCTGCCACTACTGGACACTCAGCTCTGGCTCAGGTATGCACACTGAAGGAAACATACCAATGTATTTATTTACTCTCTAACCTTCCTTTCCTTAGTTTACAACCAAAGCAGTTTAAGTCAGCAATGCATGTATTAAACAGGTGTCACTATTGACATCTACATGAGCGTAGTCAAGTCAGGTTGACCTCAAAATGCAAGAGCCTCCGGTATGTAAAGGGCATCATTCAACAGGCCAGAGTTCTGAATCCTGGGGAACGGGCACTTCATCATCCCAGTACTAACACGAAGGGGATGCTACACAGGCATATAGGAAACGTTAGTCCCTTTATGGAAAACTTAAATATTTCAGCAGCTCTAACAAAAGGTGGGTTGAACACAGTCCAGGGCCACAGGAGCTGAGTCCTGCTGGTGCCAGCCTGCTGGCACGGGGGGACACTGTTGGCAGCACCGCAGGACAAGCGCCCAGCCACCCTCCAGGCACACCTGGAGCACCCAGCCACCCTCCAGGCACACCTGGGCTTCCTCCAGGCTGCTGAAACCCAAGCACAGCCATCCTCAATTTTCAGCTTCAGCAGCACCGCTCTGCCAGCCTGCCAGGACGGAGTACACCCAGACCAGCTACGGAGAGTCCAACCCAGCAATGCAAGGGAGTGCCCAAAGAGAAAGGGGAGAGAATTTAATCAAACACCAGTTTTGTACTAAGATAGCCATTACTGATTCTCATCAGACAGCTATGCAGACAAAGAGAATAACTTGAGCCAAATAAATCCTTAATTTTTTCCCCACAGATAAGATTACAATAGCCTTCCAATCTTTAGCTGCTCTCCTTTGTGAGAGTTGCACATATGTGCTTTTTATTAGTTTTTTGGCTTAGCAATTAGATGGATTTTCAGTTACTTCCAGAACTGTTGCAGGATGACTGAGCTGCAGCTAATCTTTGCTTCTCTCTAAATGGGAATATGAAAAATGCAGTGGGGCTCTCCAGCACTACAACCGATGCATCTCAATTTTGCACTTCCATACAGAAATGTAAACGCTGTATTTCGTATCTGAACTCTCGTGCAGTTGCCAAAAAGGAAACCTCACAGAGAAAATTAGTTACAATCACTGATTTGTAGGGAGAAGGGAGGGGGGAACCAACAGTGACATTCCCTGCCAGAAGATGACCAATTTTCCAATAGTTCTGCCACACAAAAAGCAACTTCTTAACATGTGGGTGTGTTGGGGTTTTTTTAAGTCATTAGAGGAAAACAGAAGATTACAGCTGCAACAAGCTATCCATTAACTCTAATTAGCAACTATTTGTTGTCTGGATTTAAAACTTCCCAACTTGGTGTTAATGAACTGTAACACTGCAGCAAAAGGTATTAATAAAAACACCAGACTGTGAGCTAGATAATAGATCTCTGCTCCCATTTCAGTGGAAGCTGGTGGGGGATTTTTCTTTGCTGCTTCAATGCAGGAACTGCAAAAGGAGGAATATGAGTATTTAAAGTGGTTGCACTGGAAGACTGAGAGAAACTATTTACTTTGCAAAATTATATTTAAACTTCTGCTCCATAGTCTGTCTTAAGAGGAGTAAATCTCTTCTCATCTATAAATGTAGACAAGTTACACTTGGGTTTTTTTCTCCTCAAAAGAAACAGTGGTAGTTTTAAATTGGTTTGGGGTTTTTTTGTTTTTTTGTGGTTGGCTGGGTGGTTTTGTTTGCTTGGGTTTCAGAGAACAATTGGTTGGGTTTCGTTGTTGAGCTGTTTCTTCAGTTTGACCTTTATCTCTTTTTAAGATTCCAGAGAAGAGCAAACAAAGTAACTTTGAAATTGCTTCATCCTGTGGCAATTTTCGAGACCTTGTCCTGGAGGTCAAGTCCTTCTGGCAACACACTGTGGTATTGAGTCCTCCCCTGGCCAGACCCACAGGGTCCACAAGCTCACCTGGCCCCATGGCACACCCAGATCACACACGTCCCCCATGCAACTGGGGTAAGGGACCCCCCATGCAACCCTGCACCCAGCATCCTGGAAAGTGAAACTGCCACCAAGAGTAAAGCCATCTTCAGGCAGCTGCACAGGAAAACAACCCTTCTCCCAACGCGATGCTTACTACTTACTGTAGGATTTATACTCGCACATGCTTCTGGCTGTACTTCTTAAAAGGCTACCCAAGATTTGGCCAGTTGTACAACTACAGTAAGAGCTACAGAGAGCTTTTTCTGGCGTCATACTGCCCTAGGCACCCTGGCATGCCCTCTTTCTGCACCGACACGCTTTAAAAGTGGACAGACAACTGCAAACTTGGGTGAAAATGAGCTTAATACCACCACCTGAACACAGTGCCTTCAGGCCAGCTGCAGAAATGGGGGGGATAACACCTGGGGCAGAAGAGGTACCTAACCCTCACTTTCAACACAAGGAAGGAAGCCTGAGCTTCCCAGATCCCTCGTCAGCTCTGGCAGGCAATGGAAGCTCTCTCTCTCATCTTTCCTGATTTAATTTTGCCGCATGGAAATCAACAGCCACCCAGCTGCCACAGACAACAGCGTGCTGAGACAATAGCAGTGGAGGACATCCACAGGGAAAGGGAAGGGCTTTTCCCACCCACCTGCAAATGCATTTTCTGTCTTCCAGCAGATCTCCCAATTGTTTTCTAAGGAATTCCTCTATCTATCTTTCAACAGGGTATTTGATTCCTATCAAAAGCCTCCATTTCTACACATTGCTGTGATCAAATTCTGGCATCACAAGACATGCATGACCTATTTAATACACTGTACGCATGCTGATTTCATACCTGCCTGGCCTGGATCTCTGTACAGACTCTGGATCTCAGTGGCCACCCAACATCATAAAGCCACTGCTAGAAGCCATTTCAGCAGCTCCTGCCCCCTCTGCCAAAGCCATACTGGCCCAGTTCACTGTACTGGCCCGGTGTGGCTCTCCCTGTAAAGCCTGCTGCTGCAGTGCTTAGAAATACAAGCAGCTCGGTGTCAGGATCAGTACAACAGGCATACACTTCGACTCCTCTCCAATGTGTTAGCTACTAAGCTGCTGGGTTTGCTGGGAATTATTTCATCACCCCAGCATCTTCCTCCTGGGGCACCCAGGGCCAGGGAGGAAAAGAGAAATCCTCCAAAGGTCTATGCAAAAGGAGCAGAAGGGGGGAAAAAAAGAGGAGAGAGAAAGAGAAAAACCATTTACTGGTTACTGAATCAGAGCGGTAACCTGACCCTGGCTGCGCCTTGCCACCACAGCATTAACTACAAGCAGCTTCCATTCAGCAGCTCCTGCCAAAAATAAACAGTGCCGGCTTTCCTGGCTGCTTGCTGGGCTTTGCTCTCAATGTTTTTCTTCTTGCCTCTTCTGGCTAATTGGGATATGCTAGTTTTCCTCCAACCAAGTAGTTTCTTAGTTTGTTTCTACCCACTATGTTACTAAAAGTGGAGCAGTTTCTCACCATAAAGAATGAAAATAAAAGCTGTTTGATCAAAGATGGCCACAGCAGGCTGCCTGGCATTTTAGTGGAAAGATAAGAGGAGAGATAACAGAGGTCAAAACAGGTACACAGCACTATCCTGCTGCCAGCGTTTCCCCAGCCACTGGCACTGTTACTCCCCCTCTGATGCTCTCCCCTTTTTACTGGGGAATCATCTATTTACCAACAATATTGACAGCTGTTTTTAATATGGGCCAAAATCTTCAAACTGCCCATCTTCATTAGGCACTGGTGGGGTTTTTAGTTTGGATTGGTTTGGGGTTTTTTTGGGTTGCAGGGACACATAGCTTTTTATTACACAATCCATGCAAACACAGGTGAACCTCAAATCACCTCCAGCCTATAGATACCAACAGCTACGCCTGCCCACTTGCAGAGACTCAGGTCGTGCAAATTAAGGAATATCCACCTATTTCCCTTGCAGACTGCCAGGCATCACTCCCACCGGTACCATCCTGATCCCCTTATCTCCTTTAGCTCTGCAAAAACCACCTTCTCCCCAGCTCCCCATGCCAACAACCGCATCCCCCCAGTCCTGGTACACCACCTCATTGCCAGGTCCCCAAAGTCAGCTGTACCGGCAGGGCAAAGCAGGGGAGGCTTGTCTCGCCTGCTGCCAGGATCAGCTGGACCACAGCATTGCACGCGCAGCCAGCACCGCCAGCTCCTCCAACTACAAACAAGTCCTTCTCCTGGGCTGGTTGGTTTTTATTTTTTCCCCTAGCACATTTTCATGCACAAGCAAAATGGGGAACTAACACCCTCCTTACAGAGCTCCTGCTCTACACTTTTTAAATTAAAAATAGATACCGGTGGACAGAGGCAGAACTAACTGAGCCATCATTCCTGAGTAATCTCATCTTATAGTAGTAACATACAGAACTGCAAACTGCTAAAGGTGATGAAGATGCTCTAAAAGTGTTATGCAAATACATTTACCTCCTGGAAGACCCTGCAGTGACCAATAGCACACACTGGAGCAAAAGTGTTTTGAGTTGTGGCTGGCAAAATGATTTAATAACCACCACAACAAAGCAAGAATTAAGAAATACATGACCAATGCTAACAGTGCTACAGAATATTTAGGAAACCCCAACAACAAACCCAACTGATTTTAGCTTTTAGGCCAGCCTGCTTATAGAAAATCTCCTTTCTTGCTTCCCCTTGACTCAGCAATGCAAGCAAACAAAAGAGGAAAGTGTAGTTTTGTCAAGCTAAACAGCACGTTTCTGACTCAGCCACCGAAAAATAAGTTCAAAGACCCTTTAAAACCATGCTGTTTTAATATGCCATAAGAAGCGCACTCTGCCTTCTAATTTGTTCAGTTCTTTGAAACACCTAATTTCCTCTGCACTGTCACTGCACAGCTCTCTGAAACCTCGTGGAGCCCTGCCACTTGATTCAACACCAATAGTCACATTTCAATAGGCAATTCCACTTGAAAGGCTATAAATGAAGGGAAAAAGATGTCTTCAAACCAGAGAATGCAATGCAACACCATTTATTTATATCCAAGTCCTCTTTTCTGTGGCTGGCTACTGTAGGCAGGAGCCAGAGACGGGGAGCTTTAAAGCCTAGATAATTAATTCTAAGTGGTTTTAAAATGGCTAGAGATTTAAGGTAGACAAGATGCAACACTGGAATCTGAGTCAAGCTGCTGTGCTCTTTACTCTGCTCTGGAATGCACTGTTTACTCTGGCATCACATAAAATACATAGTTGATTTCTCAAGGAAAAGAAAAAGAGAAAGAAACCACGCAGCCCCGTAAGCCTCATTATTATATATAGCAAAAGTAAAAAGGTGTGTTTCAGGCCAAATCACAGTTGTATTTCAATAGAGTAGGGGAAGTGCAACAGAATCATAATTTCGTATTTATTAAAATTCATTTACTGCAATTGCCATGAACAGGGCTGCAGGTCTGTTAACAAGAACCTCCCCAGAGTCAGAAGCATCAACTTCTACAAGCATATACAAATTCAAAGAAAAATTAAATTAAAAATAAATTTAATAATATTACTTTGGAGAACATTTATCATTCCTGCATGTGGGGCTTTATTTCCCCTTTCCAAATTTCCTTAATAAGATTTTGTGAAAATATAATGAAACTTGACAATAAACCACATGGTGCCCAAGTACACTTCCAAATTAGCCAGTTGGTAATTCCACCAGCTGCACAGCAACTACTTGTGTGTCCTCAGACAGCAAACGCTCCTCTTCCTCCAAAGGAAGCCAGGCTTTTGGGGATTTCTGAACATCCCTGAGACAAAGACACTGCAAAACACCAGGAAGCTCCTCCGCACCACCCCACCACTCAGTGGAGCATTCTCCACACTCCTTGTGAGCCAGGGAAACATGATTTAAGGTGCCCGTTGGGTCACATATCAGGTTAAAATAAAATAAATAAATAAAAACCAGCACTGCAAATCTTTTCATTGGGAAAAAAAAAAAGAGAGACAGAAAATAAATTTCAAAAGGATGACCTGATAAATCCATTGTCCATATGCAAAACTAACCAGACACGATGATCAGCAATATCATGACTATCCTCCACTTTGTTGGCCTCCAGTAACATTTTATTCTCCTTCAAGCTTTATAAGACATAATCTTACACGTATCACCTTACACTTCCACAGGCCAGCCCTCCACACAGACTTACCCTTTCAGAGCTACTTTAAACTGAATTTTCAGCCAGGAGTGTTATCACCACCTTATACACTTCAAGTGTGGGTGACCAAAGCTGCACTGCTCCTGCCTCTGCAGCCCCGAAAGGACAAGCTGCTCTGATTTTCTCCATCAAAAGGCCACCGATGACACAGACACCGCTCTTTGCTGAAACTAGGCATCCCACAGCAGTTTTAACCTCCTTTTGCCAAATATCCAGCCTTTTAATGCTCATCAAGTACCTTTTTCTGAGGGGCTGCTACTCAACTTGTATGCAAGAGATACACCATATACTCAATTTGTATAACTGAGCAGCCACCTTACTTGTAAAAAGAGCAGAGGAATCAGCAAAACAAGAGAGCCGTACTGCATACAACATTGCACAGCAGCTGAAAAGCCACGACCACAAATCACTACAGGGAAGTCAAAGCTGGGTGATGGTGCAGTGAATTACAGGCGACTTGCTGAAAAGTAAAAGCCTACAGCAAACAGATGAAGCAGCCAGAAACAGCCTCCCAGCTCCATCCATCACTTCTCCTCTCTGTTCCCGTGTCCCACCTTAAAAAGGGTTTGACCACCTTTGTCAGCCTTTGCCAGCAAGGTGAATATAGGAAAATAAACACTTTTGGGGCAAGAAATGCACTGTGCTGTTCAATTCTGGGCAAAAAGAGCAAATAGCTGGTGGCACACAGAGCCACTGGCAGGCTGGCAGCAGCCAGAAACCCTTTGTGCAGCATGTCTGACACACCACTAACATCTTTGCACTTGTAGCAAAAGATAGAAGGGCTGATTTCTATCTTGAAAGGAGCTGGAGCCCGAGGCCATTACAAGCACAGCCTGAAGAGAGGCTGGTTTCACGGGTTTGCTGGTTTGCAGCACGTTTCCCACTCCAGCCTGGCATCTTCAAAACATCCCAATGGCTGGGGCAGCGGGCTGCTCATCTCGCCCAGGTTTGTGGGAGAAACTATGACCGACGGCTTTCAAAAGCGACGCATGCACTTCACCAAGGTGCCAGTGACAGCCGAGAAGCAACGGGCATCAAGTACAGCTTTGTCCCTGAAGTTTCCACCATGAGCAAGTGACAAGTCTAAACAACAGGGTTTGCCTTTTCCTCCTTACAACAAAAAGAGGCAAAGTGCACTCTCCAGAGGCAGTGGAGCCCACATACCTGCCAGCCCCCCAGACCCAAGGCAGGAAGGGCAGCTCGTGAGGAAGCAGAGGGACCCATCCACACCACACTCCACAACGTGACCCACAGGAAAGCTGTGACCCAACCTGCTCTGCTTCCACAGACAAAGCAAGGGGGGAGGGAATAAATAAATAAAAATCACTGCTTGTCACTCAGCTGAGTCTCAGCCCCATGAAGTGAGCTGAGGTCTTCAAACATTCAGAGAAGGAAAAAAAACCCCAAAACCCATCAAAATGCAACCAAAGAAGCACCAAAAACTCTAATACAGCAAATTAAAAAAAAAAAAAAAAAAAAAAAAAACACACACACACCACACACAAATAAATGCAATTAAAGTAGAGTAACTACAATGCTAGCAAAGGGAGATTGGGGGTAAGGAGAGGAACTTGTCACCCTTTCAGAGATGACAGGTTTTGGTTTTTTCATATATTCAGGAATAATAATTAAAGGCAGAACACAACAAGATCCAATTTGTCACACAACACCTGCAATCAGCTGAGTGGAAAAAAACCCCACCCTACATAAATAAAACTCGAAAGCAAAAACCTCACTGTCCAACTCCTACATTGCAAAGTATACTTCATGATTGTTTAATTAAAGTCATTTTTAGCTTTGCATGGCTGCAATCACCAAACATTGTCTCCCTGTCAGCATTTGAGGGGCTAACATACTGTTGCCAACAATTAGCACAAATCTGGCTGACATTGTTTTCTCTAAAAATAAACCATGCATGTTAAGTAGCTTGAGAACAAACAAGAAAACAAGATTTTATGATAACATTTTTCTTCCCTGTGGAAACACAGTCCTACAGGAAGCCCAAGTAATCACTCCAGGATCTACTCCACCACCACACATCTTTGCTGCTGAAGTACCACTAGGACACGAATTGCAAGTTCTGGACACCTGCAATTAAGAAACGTTTCTGAGCAGAAGACATTAACTCCACTCTCTTGGCCAAAACCCATATGGAAAAATTCCTGATTTCCCTTCTTCACCAGCAATGGTCTGAGTATGGGCATCATAACAAAAGGAGAGCATGCAAAAAAACAGTAGATTTCTTTTCTTTTAGAAAACTGACTTTTCTCTAACCTGAGCCATCAAGAAGAAAATGCAACAGCACTGAAATAACACCACGAGCATGCAATCACTAGGCTTGGGAAGGATGCATTAGGAGGATTTCAGAAGCAAACATGTCCAACTTCTAATGGCTTCTTTGTTTACCACCCATCTTTAGCTTCAGGACCTAGCCATTCACCCACGACATGCCCCATCCCAGATGTGGTTGCCCAACAAAGATGGTTAACACGACTCAGGGAACAGAAATGACTCTTTAATTCTCCTGAAGAAGGAGCATTTTTAAATACAGACTGCAACTGCCAAAAAAGGAAGAAAACAGCTTCACATTTTTTACAGTCAGAACCATTTGAACTCCTGCACTGACAACGGAAATCATGAATTTAACCCGAGGATTAGGAGCGGATACATACTGCAGTTCTGAAGCTAACATCTCCTTTCCAGTGCATGCCCAACACATGGATTAGAAGTTAAGGTGGCTTCAGGTGGCAGAGGAATAGGCAGGGGCCTCGTCCATACTCTGACTATTCCCTCTCACACTAAACATACTATGTCATTACATAACTAATGCTGGAAACTTTACTAGACTGAAGACGTTAACATTTTCTACTCAGTGGATAGGAAGTCTATAACTGCTTATTATATACCCTGTTCTCATCTCTGAAGGCTTTTATTCTCTAGAGCAAATTAATCAGGCAGCTGGCACTATATGCTCTTTCTGCAGGCCTGGCTCCTCTCAGCATCGCTATTGATCTTCACTCAGTAAGCCATTAGCAAAAGGTTTTGAAAATTTGCTGGTTTTATAGTTCCCAGTGAAAGTCAAGTCCAATTTAGAGGGATTGCCACATTCAGGTTTGAGAGCTCCATCCTTCAGGGGAAGGATCACCATTTTCCAAAACACACAACAACATTTAAATCCCATCCTGCTGTTCACTCACACGTCCCTGTGTCTCTACTACTCCATGCTCCTTCCTGGCAAAGAAGATTTTAGATGACCAGGGAGAATGGGATTGCAAGAAAACGACAGCTACCACACACCTACACCCAGTAAATACGCCAGAAAAAAAAAATGCTACAAGATTGATGAGAAAAACCCAAACAAAACAAACAAAAACCACCAACACAAACACACAAAACAACAGGATAAAGACACCAAGCAAGGGCTAGGAAGGTGATGACTTTTAACAAGTAACTGTAAGCTTTTAGACAACTTATTTTTCCCTTGGACTCCACAAAGCCATCTCTCCAGTACACCTCCCCCCGGGTTCCCATTTCCCCTCCAGTGCAATAAAGCCACAGCAGTAAAGAGAATTGGTGCAATTGAAATATATTTTTGCCATGCTTTTTTGGGGTGTGCGCAAGATGACCTTCGTTCCTTGTCCTCTTCTAAGTTGCATTCTCTGGCATACATGAGAGCAACTTAAAATAAATCAAACTAAAATTGACTATCCATCCTTCCCATTAAATAGCGTATTAGATCCTGCGTACGCAGGACTGCAGCCAACCCACGCGAGCAGAGCCGGCCTTGCCCAAGCGTGCCTGACCCCCGCAGAAGGAAGAGGACCACAGCAGGACACACAGGCAGGAGCTGCTGTCCCAGGGCCTCACGCGCCGCCTGCATGTGCACACTGCAACTCCCTTGTGCAGAGCCTCCAGCTGACTTCCCCGCTGTGCAGACATTATCCCCTGGCAAACAATGGTGCCCATTCTCCCGGCTGTTCCCAGCGCCAGCAGCACACCGTGTCTCCTGCTGAACACACATGCCAGCCTGGTGCAGCCTTACCCGCTGGCAGCCTGTGCGCCAGGGTGGGCTCCCTGCTCAGCCCATGCCTGCTGAGTGAGCTGCAGCCCGGCCCAGCTTCTCCACACCCGGCAAAGCGGCAGAACGACGAGTTCGGCAGCCAGGGAACAGCCAGGCAGGGTGGCAACAAGCAAGAAGTGCCAGAAAGGAGAGAGAAAAGAAGATTCTGCAGCAAAATAAAACCTCAGATTTTGACCCAATCTTGCCCAGAGTCCAGGGACGAGGAGATCTAAACAACAAGGAAGTAAATCTGTTTTTAAATATTTGCAGTTAGGGACCAGGCACCTCTTGGGCAAGCACGCTGAAGGCAACCTGACGTCAACTGCTCCTCTCCTTCTCCCCTGTGGTCCAGCACGCCAGCCCTAACAGTAATCCTGAAGAGCATGTGACCAGAACACAGCCTCGAACCAGAGCTTTGATTCCTTCCTCACTGCTGCAACAGCAACAGGAGGGGCAGCGGTGGTGGCCCGAGGGCCCGGGGCCAGCAGCACTGTGCCCCCCGCTTGCCCTACCCTGCCCGGCTGCTCCCACCTCTCACACTCAGGCTGCTTTGGCCCCAGCACCAAGGAACAGGGCAGGTGGCCAGAGGGCTGGCCGACAGACACCCTGCACCAAGCCACAGGCCGTGAGCAGCCCTGCTGCCTGCAGCACAGCCCCAGGGACCTGGCTGGGACACCCCTGGGTGAGCAGCCCTCCCCTCGGCTTGCTGGTCCTCACACCGCCGCATGGCAGGCTGCTGGCCTGGAGCTCGGGCACACGGCGATCTGCTCCCCTTCTGCTTTTGGCCTGTGGCCTCAATGTTTTATCCAGGCTCCTTCACCTCCAGCCCGCTCCCCAGCAGACAGGAACCAGCCGCCAGCCCCCCTCCTCCTGAAAGCCCCCAGCCTCAGGGCAAAGGAGGCAACAGCTGTGGGGGGGTGAGCAAGGCTAGTTCTCCATTATCACAGTATTTACTGTAACTCAGCTCACCGCCCTTCAGGTCTCCACCATGGCAGGTCTGCGTGCTGCCCGGCGTGCTCCTCCAGCCCTGAAGCCCCCAGACCCCCAGCAGGCAGAGCCCACCATGCGGAGGGGCGCAGGCGGGTGGCAGCAAGTGCAGGAAGCGCAGTGCTGCCCTTTCCTGCAGCTCCTGCACCCAAGCCAGGAAATCCCAGTCACGGTTCAGTTGCGGGTTTTTTTCCAATTCTTGTGCGAGCGAACGGCTGAGGCTGCAGTGCAAGCCCAGCTGGGTCTGGCCACACCGCAGGGGCGATGACTGGCCCTGGCTG
Source organism: Falco biarmicus (assembly GCF_023638135.1). Taxonomy (NCBI): domain Eukaryota; kingdom Metazoa; phylum Chordata; class Aves; order Falconiformes; family Falconidae; genus Falco; species Falco biarmicus. Next base: position 41,515,230 of record NC_079288.1, read on the forward strand.
GCCAGCTCTGGGGAAGCCCAGAGTGGTGTCACAAGCACTTCAAGTGATTTACAAACTCCTCCACCCTGCACCTAACGTCCCACTAAAAGCAGAGGTGGGGGCAGAGAAATTAAAAAAAATAAAAGAAATAAAAAGGCACAACACACCCTCATTCCAGCTGCAGCCAGCTCCTCTGTCGGGAAGGAAGGGCAGAATCAATCCCCTTTGTCAGAAGAGGCTTGTAACTCGCAGGGGCATCCAAACTCACTTTGCAAGGGGGATGAATCTGTACTGGGGAGGAAGCCGAGCTCTCTCTCCACTATAGATCCAATCCAGATTGCATAATAAGGTGCTTCCTTGCCCACACCACCACAAACACAAGCTGCCTGCATGTGGAAAAATAAGTATATATAGTTTTCTTTAAAAATCCACCACCCATTTCACCTCCCCCTCGCTTCAAGCAGTAAAAACAGCTTCTGTCCAACTGTCACGTGAGATTTAAGCAGAAATGACAAGAAAGGCAGCTTTGTGCAACTCTCCCTGCAATTTCCCCATCTATGATGTACATGGAAAGCAGAGAGAGACTGAGAACTCTACAAGAGGCAGAGGACAAGTAAAATGACCGGTAACAATATAATGCATGTATATACCCCACACACACTGACCCACGGACCAGCCACCACTGTCCGCCTCTCTGCAGCTAGGCACTGTGCTCCTCTTTGCTGGGATTTATTAAAAGGGTATCAGCAACATAGTAGGAGTAAAGTCCCAAAGGAGTACGTTCCTCCTGCTGCTCCTCTGTCCTTGCAAGATTCCCTCTTTAGACAGTGATCTAGAGCTCTAGCAGGGTCTAGAGATGGTGCCCTAGCCTAGACTCACACTGGTTTGATGCAAACATGTTAATACCACACTATGAATGTAAAAAAAATATGTTTTGTTTGTTTTTGGTTTTTTTAAGTACAAGGACTTATGAGGGATGCAGACCAGCCCTGGCAGCAGTCATTACAGTACCTCCATGCATAACTCTCCTGGTTATTCCAGCTATGACCCCAGTAACATAGCCCTCTGCTCTTTTTAAAGTAGCCTTTCACACAGCTGCCTGAACTATAATTTGCTCTTGTTTCCCAAGACCTAAGGTTTGCACTAGCACAACCTCTCTTATGCATATTTAATCCACATCACGGGTTAAGCAGTGCAACAATTTGAATTCTGAGGAAGCAAACTGCTCACAATCTTGATTAAATATATTAAGCAATTTGGGTGGGTCTGGGTGCTTTTGCTTTTTTAATTTTTTTTTTTCCTTCAGTTTTTTATTTTGATACATCATTGAAAAAACTTTCTAGGATACCTGTCCCCAGCAGCCCAGTATTAATAACAAGTCCCCCAAACAAGTATAAAGAGCCAAGGAGATTTTCTGGTTCAAAACCACCAGGGAACGATCCACGGCACAAGAAGATGATGAACTGTGTTTGTGGAAGGGGCTGGACATAAAGAACAAGCCACAGGTGCACTACCAGAACTATCCAAGTGTACAGTCTAAAGGAGAAACTGTCTTTCAGTCTTTCATCTTTCCCCTCATGGAATATTAAAAATCAATTTCGAATCTTGTCACCAAAAAGCCTTAAGACAGCGTGGACCCATTAGACAGAAGTGAAGAGGCATCTCCAGCTGTCAGTTATAAAATCATACCCCAAGGCTACCAAGCCAATTTCCCCCTCCAAAATTCTTCAGCATCCACACAAACCTCAGCCCTGTGCCCGCCCCGCCCCCCCCCCCCCCCCCCCCAAGTATTTACACAGCATCCAGAAGAGCTGGGGGTGGAAAAAAAACCCTGCTGTACAGTGCATGTACAGCAGTGTTTCTACTGCACTTGGCAGACCTCCGGAAGATGAGACACAGAAATCCCAAGGGCAGCATGCACGGGAAGGAATCTGCTCTGGGCAGCTCTGCAAGGCGCTCTCACGTGCTTCAGCAGTCCCAGCCGCATCAGCCAGCGATGCCAGAGCTGGGTAAGCTCGGGAGAAAGGATGAATTTGCAAGCGTTTTACAGAACCAAGGAGACACAGGAAACAGTTATGAAGAAAAATAAAACCATCGAGAGCAACCTATTGCCCCGCTATGCTGCTGTCTGCACTTTCTGTTTGATTAAGCCAAAGGACCAAGGGGGTGAGGTGGGGTGGGATTTCACAATCTAAATCCTGAGAATACAGAAGAAGGTCAGAGAGGAGAGAACAGCAACAGCTAAAGGATGTTCAGCAGCAAAAGACACTTCTTACAGTAACAAAAATTCACAGTTACTAAGCAGGTGGAGAGAAGATCCTTTTAACAGGAACAGGTGAGAGTGATTTGAGAATAAGATAATTTTTACCCAGTGAAAAGCTCTACCCCATGTAGCTATTCATAGCTAGTAGAATACACTAGATTTCTTGCCTTTATCACCACAAACAAGAGCCTGTTTCTAACGTAAAGCCGCAACTTACACGGCCAGTACCAGCGTCTGTTCCTTTATACTTCATCTCCCAATTTTATCATAAACAAACACACAGCTTACGGTTGCCTATAAATTTCATCCTCAAACTCTTCAGAACAAAACACCATGTACTTTAATCTTAATGTACTTCCTATCAAAAAGATCCTGCACGCAGGGTTTACAACTACTAAGCAGTAGAAGTACTGTGAGATAAGTTATCCTTGTTTTACAGGAGAAACAGAGGGACAGAGATTAAATAACTTACCTAGATGGGGGGAAAAAAGTGACATGCCCCAATTTTCAACTCTGATTTTTCCAGCTGCTTTCCCCACCAGCTGTGCTGAAAGTACTTTGGAGGGGCTCTTGAGCAGCCACTGCAGAGAAAATACTTGCAAAAATTAAATTTCACATCCAGTTTTAATAAAACCTGAAACACTGACATTCCATAAGCAGGACATGAGAATCCTCACAACTTTAAACAGCTCAGAGAACTTAAACTAGGTGCTTCTGCACCTGTAATTATTTTCGGGTTTATGCAAGACCAGGAGTCTTTACATGACTGTCCCAAAAACCCCAAACGTACAGTGCTATCAGAGGTCAGTCCCAAAACAGGCAAAGGAACAAACAGGGGTTTACAAGAAACCTAACAGGTCCAACTGTTTTAAGGACATGGAAGAGAGAAAACACGTATGCTCACGCATGGCCATGCATGCACTTAAAGTTTACTGCAGTTAGTGCATGGCCAATACATGATGCAAACCAAGAAACTCCTGCAGCTACCAACGAAGGTGGGTAACACCCTGCAGAGGCAGGCAGATACCACTGCCTCCCTGGAACCCACCTTCTAGTATACAAATCTATTGTCAGCTTAAAGATGAAGTTGTCACAAGAAAATAAATATATAGTTTCCTTGAAACACTTCTCAACTGACAGTTCATGTTCTGTGAAGCCAGGAGAAGGCTGCCCAACGCCTGACAAGGCACTGTTTCACAGACCCTTGGAAAGGTCATATCTATAAGCTCATCCACCTCTCATCAAGACGCAAGGCTTAAGCAGTTTAAATTTGGCGTAGCGAGAAACTTGCATACAGATTAACTAATTTATTTCCTACAATGTTGCGAGATACTGTTTTATTAGCTTAATTTGTCTTCAGCAGCACTGGAGACCAAGGTAACTACAGCTGAGTTGCTGGAGCCTGTATGGGGGAAAAAAACGGCTTTCGAAAAAGTATCTTGTTATTCCTGCACTTGCAAACTGCTTTTTGTTTGTTTGTTTTTAAAAAAGACTTGTTTATTTGAAGAGAACTAAGCTTTTAAAAAGCTGGCTGGCTGTTGGCAAATATTTTAGACCATTTCTCCACTTCAAAGACTACTCATATCAGAGATTCTACAAAGTCCACAGCACGCTAAATTGACACAAATCCCTGACAAAAACAGAGCTTATATTTAACCTACCAGCAAAATACAGCTACCCAAATAATTAATATTCTTCAAATTAAGATTTCACTTGGCTCTCTAGGTGTATAATATTAATCTAATACCATTTGTTAATTTTCAGCACACCAGTGGAATTAAGATAAAAATCAGAGAGCACACATGGAAACGGCACTAGTGAAGACACAGTTTTGACACCGGCTTCAGTGAGGCAGGATTTCACCCTTGGTCACTCCATGCTGCTTCAGTTTATTTTTTCTTCTTTCCTCAAGCTCTTTTCCCTTTTTTTTTTTTTTTTTTTCCTCCTTTCACATCTCTTCTGAAATACACCGCAGCTCCAGCGAGTTCCCAGCCCTCGAACAATGTGTTCTCAAACTATGCAGCCGAGAATGCCAATACAAATGAAATCTGTGCTACAGCTTCTATGGAGCTGGGACCACTCTACATTGTCCTGTCGGATATTTAAAAAAAAAAAAAAAAAAAAAAAAGAGAGAGAAAAAGAAAGAAAAGAAGGCTACAGTAAGTGTGAGCCATCTTGTTTCTTTCGAGTATGAAAAGGCTTTGAGACTGAAAAATACGGAGCAGCTAATGGTAATCGGTTACACAGAAACCCTCATCCGTGCGCTTTGCTTCCAGGGAGCACCAAGTGCACAAGACCAAAACACGACATCAGATCCACGTGAAATCCTATGCCTAATCTGCAAACCAGTTACCATGACTGCACATGCAAATTGGCCAGATAAAAGCCAGTCAGAGGAATAATTGGCTATTTGGAGGTACAAAATGACTAATCTATCACAGCCACCACATAAGTGTTTTTTTGCTCCGCTTCATAATTGTGCCACTTAATTCTCCAAGTCTCACCTAGTATTTTGGATGCAATACGGTACAGTAAATACTGTAATGAAGCAGGAAAACCCAGGCTCCATCCAAAGCTCCATCCCTGCTGCAGCAAAACCAGACTTTCACCTGTGCCCCACAGTCCCTGGTTGGGAAGTCAAGGGACAATTTCTAAAGGTGACTACAAAACCCCCACCTATTCCCAGCAGTCTTAGGCACATCCTTGTAAGAACTGTGTATCCTCTGAACAAGCCTTAGAAACCACCAGCGCAAAAACCCCAGCATGGGTTGCATTCCTGCTGCGTGTCACCAATGGCACTGGTGAGCCCAACCATCTATCAGGAAGGGTACGCTCTCCTAAACACAGTACCTTCAACAACCGACCTTCAGCATCCTTTTCCTGATGTTACTCAAACAATACTTTCTAAAAATCGTAACTTTGCAGAACTCTCAAATTTTCCTGCCTATCAAAAAAAAAAAAAAATCAGCACAAGTACAAAAATCCATCACCATTTAGCCTTTCAGTAACTACAACCAGCTTTATGCCAGGTCCTCACAACTAAGGCAGGAGCAAAGCACTAGTCATTTCTCCCCTCATCCAGGAGGCAATGGAAATCAGCGACAAACGATATCCCTTATTGGCAAACACAAAGATCAGCTAGCTCCAACTTCAATGCCACTTTTACCTACTAAGATATTTTTCTGCTGGGAGTATTCATAATTTTCTTTTAATGCCTTCTTTGTGGGATATGAAATTCAATCAACTAAAGCAGAATTGCAGAAGAATATAGAAGGTAAAGCAGAACAGGTCTGTCTAAAACCTCACACTCAAATGCTTACTCCAAGGAGGCCATGCCAGCAAGCTTTCTATTAAACACTTCAATAAAGCAGGAAAGTTAAAGCCTTGAATATTCTTTCTTCTAGGCACAGAGCAAATGGTTCAGTTGCTAGTAATTATTTGCTTTCCGTATGCTTCAGGTGTTCCCACCTGTGAAACGGGCCTAATACTTTCATTGATATAGACAGTAAATGGTAAGTCAACTTAATACACCACTGTCATCTCATTTCTTATTTTCTGAGATTTTTAACAAAACTCCATCTTCTGTTTATATTTTCAGCCCAAAACACATATGCTTGACCTCAAAAAGTACATAAGCAAACTGGCCCCCCACCTGCACAAAGCCGTACCTGCTCATACCAAGCCAAGAGCTGATAGGCAGGACAAAATCGAACATCTGTACATGTGAAACCACATGGCGAAACCAAGGCAAAAAGACAGTCCTGTGTCCAAGACTACCTAATTTTATGAGATGACCAAGGGAAGCTTGCAGGTTTCTTATAGTTAAATTTCAAGTCCATCTTCTTGTTGGAGCTGGGAGTGCAGGGCGTCACCAGCTGCCCCTTCTCCTGCAGCTGGGGTTAGGGAAGCCCTTGGCTCCAGACAGGTTGCTCCCATGCATTTCTGGCAGGTGCTTTCCCATCTTCTCTCTCCTTGTGTTTTCTGACGAATCCATACACGCTGCTGCAGATGGGATTTGGCATGCAAGCTCAAATGTAAAAACCCTCTGCCCAGATGCACTAATCCCCTGTGGCAACCCTCTTCACCACACATGACCTCCAATGGCATGATTTGACAAGGTCAATGACTACTGTGCCACAGAGGTTACTTACGCTCACTGAAGTCTCCGATGTGCACACAAGAGGGTCCCTCCCCCTCCTTTAATGCAATTAAATGCTTTTTATTTAGAAATTTGCACAATTTACGCGCAATTTTCTCACCCTCCCTACACAACCAGCCTCCACTAAAACCATTGTCTGTGGCAGAGCCAGTGTTTAGCTGGGCTCAAACACTGATCTTATCCTCCCAACACTTTCTTCAATCCCTCCATGGGATTACAGCAGGGAAAACACACTGATGACAAGAGTTGCTTCTTCTCCCACTCTTTGGATTTAATATCCAACGCAGACTTCTTTATACAATACATGCACAGGATAGAGCATAGAAAAATAGTTGGAGAAAAAAGGACAGAAGGCTGAAAAGAAGGGAGTCTTGTGTGAGCCAAACTACAAATGCCATTTACAGAGTGAACTACTTTTAACCTTCTGCCATCAAGAGGGTTAGGTACCTCACCCACTCCAAGCACCCGACCAAGCACAAACAAAAGCTTGTCTCTTCTTTCTCCCTGTCACATTGAAACTAATCAGTGAAAACAAGGTAGAAACAAGGTTTCAGAGCAATTAAATCACAAGTGAGGTTTTATCTTTCCAAGTTATCCCTTCTACCCTCAGCCACCCCCACTACCCATGTATGACAACATCATCCCAACTTCACAAACTTAACAGAGACCAGTCATTCCAGCACTGTCATCGTTTTATCCCATTCACTTCAGCGAACCCCCAAATCAGAAGATGACCTAAATCAGGGGAAGAACATGTAACTATAATCCTGCTGCAAAGGCTCAGGCCATATTCGCAGGGTTTCTTTAATCAATACACAGCCGCTCCACATCCCCCCCTGCCCTGCATCCCACCTCGCCTGTGCCAGAAGGGCATTTGCGTGGCTGTGCAGTGAGCCAGATCAGGGAACCAGGGAATTAGTTTTCCTGGCAGCATAAATGCCTGTGCTGGCACAAGGGAGGTAATCGGGACAAGCAGCCATGGCAGGAAAGGACCATCCCCTTCAGCAAAAACACGTACTTATGTCAGATTAAAGTGGTCACAGCCCCAGCTCCCTGCTCCCTCTCTCCCTATTTCTGCAAGCGTGGGAATTATCCAGCAGCGTGGAAGATCAAGTCATTTAGCTTTGCGAAAGGGTGTCTGTCTAAATACAGAGCTATTTTCACAGCTTGTTTCTTCCCTTACCAGCTTCCCCTCCCTTGAAGGAGAAAAAAAAAAAAAACCACAAAAAAAAAAGGAAGAGAGAAAGACTTGAATAAAGGGATTTGGACCCTGTCAGTCACCATATTCCTGCAGCCATGTATGGAGCAAAGGATGGGGTGCTGTGCTGCAAGGGGCTGAGGACAGCAGCCCCAGGCTCCTAAATGGAAGGGTGCTAACGTTTTCTCTGGCAAGGTAAACAAACCCCACAGTACAAAGATTGAATGACTGCATGGAACAAAAGGGAAAATAAGGTCACACTGAAAAAAAAAAAAAAAAAAAAAAAAAAAAAAAAAAGAAAGAAAATGAAACAAGAAGCAGCCAAGATGAGAGAGATATGACAAACACACAGACCAAAAACCCCAAGAGGCTACTTGTTAGCTCTGAAGCCAAGCACATGGAAAAAGAGAATTTACTCCTTCCTCAACTGGAATGTTTGCATAATTGTCACTTTCAATTTTACATAATTCCCTCTTCTACACATTTGTTTCGTGTCTAGGCCACCATGCATGAAATAAATCCCTGTATCAGAGCATGGCCTGTCTGTGAGACATGCAGTGCTAAGGAGATTGGGTTTCCCATTTGTTCCCATATTATATTCCAAGAAGGTGTGAACAATGCTTTATGAGACTTAAAACAATACCGACCAAACAGACATCCACCCCAGCCAGGATGTGTTTGCCTAGGCAGATTTTTTTAAAAACCATAAAGCCGAGTGAGGTATTACTTAAGCACTAATTAAATACTATTTTTCCCTCCCTCCCTCCACAGGGCACACTGAACGCAGGACAAGCGGCGCACCAAGAAATAATTCAACCTGAAGTTTTAGGGTTGTTTCTTCCCTCAGCCCCAGTTAAAATTACATGCATTCACTTTGGGTATAGGTTCGGTTTTCTTCACATTTAGTGCTGATACCCAGATGCCTTATTAAAAAAGCTAAATAAGCCCAAATACTGAAATATCGACACCAATTAGGTCTTTTAGACACACATTTTTAGATGCTCTATAGAAAATCTATGTTAAGAAGAGTGGGGGCAAAGGATGAACTTTCAACATTAAAAGGAGTATCACTAAGTGACCAGGCACCTCAGTTCTCACTCTTTTTAAACTGCAACAAACCATCTCAACGAACATAGTCTAAAGAGAACAAAACACTATTTCTTTGTTCAGGCTGAACAAAACAGAAAACAGAAAAATTAAATGCTGTTAAACACAGATGATATGTAAAGTTCATTCAGCTCTAAAGCTTGAGAAGGTATTACTAGAAGAACCAGAAAGACTTAAAAAAGTTCTGTACATCACTGCAAAGATTTTACCTTGCAATTCAGTTGTGACCCAAATTCTTCTTGAAAGGTACCTGCAGCCCCCAGGAAAAGACATTTGAATTTTTTTAGTTTGGCAGCTGCCTTGGGAATGTAAGCAACGGGATGTCGATTCACCAGTCAGGAAAACCTCCAGCCTATTTCTGTTCCTTTCACCAGCACCAGGAATACTTTGCAAGACAGCAGCATTTACTCTTTTGGAAGAGGCTCACTCACCATGAAAACACAAAGCCAGCTGATTTTTTTTACCCCCATGCTTTTTCACTTCCAGCCCTGCTTCCAGAAGCACACCAGTTAAGCTGCACTGCCACAAGCTGCCACTCTACCCAGAGCATCCTTCCACCATGAGGGGAGAACCCCAGTTCACACCACTTACTGCTCCCTGACATCAGAAAGGCCAGCCTTGCACCATGATTAACCCCTTCCCAACCCCAAAATATATACAAGGATGCTCCAGTAAAATTGGTAAAATAAGCTACACTGTATTTTTTTCCCCCAGGGTCTGTATTCTTATTGGCATGCTTTTTGTGTCTGGGTTTATGCTTTAGGCACAGACTCATTATTCCTACAGTATTCAGCAGAGACCGAGTGAATAATCACATTTTGCTTATGTTCTGAACATCACAAAGGTAATACTAGGAAAAACACCAGTGACTTCATCTGCTAAACATTTATAAACAGGGAATGGGAATTTTAACACACATGCACAAAAGGAGCACGATGCAAAAGAACAAAAAGAATTCATCTATTGCTTGAGACAAGAATCTATTCCCCATCCTCGGTACCTGCTCCTTTTTTGCCCAGGTAAGCACACAGAAACAGTGAAAACTCACCTACTGGTAATTAGCAGAAAACCAGAATTACACAAAAATCAAACCAAGAAATACCCCCAATGAAGGCAAGCTTTATTTACTTGCAAGCAACACTACCAGAAGCCCACTTACTAGCCCTAGCACTAAAGCACACCCTGCATTACAGCATCTCGCCACACTTCACAAAGCCACCCCTGCACTGGCTACACGGGGTGACAGATGCCCACCCAGCAAGGGGCCGCAGGTGGTGGAGACAGCCATGCCCCCCTGGCTCCCAGCCCCACGGCAGCACAGCACACCAGCAGCCTCCCGATAGCTTTTGCTGCTCGTTTCCATTCAACATAGATCTGGCATTTCCTGAAAACCAGACTGGGCTGTGGAAGCCTGGGGCTGGCACGTGAGCTTACCTGTTTTACTGCAGCAGCTCCACATGCCCTGCTTGCTTCCCAACGCTGCCCTGCCCTGCTTGCTTCCCAACGCTGCCCTGCACCAACTGTCTTTCGGTCCTGCCAGTACAGTGCACAAACCTCTCATCTCCAAGCAACCACAGCCAGCAGCAGCAGCAAAACCTGCCAATTGCTATGGAAGTGTGGAAAAGGAAGGGTGCATCTTTCTGGCAACGCACGTGAAACTAAGTAAACCAACCAACTCTATTTTTGATGACCAGTACATTGTCCTTAACGCAGATAACACCAGCAGCTTCCACCCTGTCCGTTTTGAGGTCAAATAAATATCCTTACAGGTTGTGCCGACCTTACAAAGTTACTGAAAAGTATCATTAAACATGCCCGTTTGGGCCACGTAGCTTTATGCCAAAACTGCACCGAAGCCACACAACCAGACCTGGTGTGTGAGCGCAGACCACAAACATATCAGCAAACAGCTCTTTAGTAACAATCACCTGGTAGCTGACCTTCAGGCAGAAACTCAGTAACCTGATGACAGTGACATTCCTGGCCCTGGATTGTCTGCAGCATTTATTTTGGCAGTGGTAAAGAAAATCCACCTATATATTTTGATGAGGAAGCACTGATCAGGAAACCAAAGACTTCACTCCTGTCCCAACAGGGAGGCCTGAACACCCTTCCCCTGGAAACCCACACGTGGCTGCTTCACCCAAGCAACACAACAGATTTCAAAATCAAGAGAAATAGTTGCAAGATCTTAAAATCCAGCAGCATGACTTGCCTCAAAGCTGCGGCACAAGAGCAACGTGTGCCTACAGACCATGAACTTCATCAGCCCAGCAATGAGAAGAACCCTGAGCTCCTCCCGGGTGGAGGAAAGCCAGGCAATATGCTCAACGACTTCACAACCCATTAATGTATTCCTCAGGACACAGGATGGCTGAAGCTAAGAAACCAAAGATGCTCTGTCGAGAAACAGCTTGTGTAAGCAGTTTGTTTTTTAAAAAAGAGACCAGCCTCAGAAGTAACTCTTGGGAGCCTACCAAGAAAACAAACTACATGTAGTTGTTTATCTGAGGCATCACCTGGGATTTTACATTAGTTTACATAGGCCCCTGTTACAGCAGTTCATAACCTCTGTTTTGGAAATGGCATGTCCTACACCTGCCAAAACACAAGCTCATTTTCTGAGGCAATCGGGTTTGATGTTAACAGGAGGCTCTAGACAACCTCCTATCCAACAGCTGCTAAAAAGATGATCTTTTTTGGCAAAAGCCTAAAACTTGTACAGATGACTTAGTAACGAGCACGGGAACCTTTTCCCAATCAAGCCCTGCAAGCATTTTTGCCTCGATGCAGCTAAAAATTTAATTCCTAAGTCACATACCCTATGTGACTTAGTGTCATCCAATGATGTGGAAGAAAAGTCATGAGCTGTATGAAATCAAGTTACAGACCATGTGCAGCCCAGAGGCTCTCATTTCTGTTTCATTAACCCTCTTCCTGATACAAACAGCATCGGAAACGTCAGTGCCTGTATCAAAGTAGTCTCAAAATGGTTCTCTCTACACAAGTTATGCTGACGCCACAGATGCAGCCATCTCCACAGCAATGGAAAGGATCTGAGACAGTAGCTCAGCTCAAACTCCCACCTAGTACCTGCAGGGGTGGCCTGCAAAGAGAAAACCCCCACCCACTGCTCTCACCACCAAACACACACCGGGGGCTGCCCGGAGAGCGTTAACAGGCTTATCAGTTCGTTTGATGTAATCAACAACATTACCACATTACTGTGTGCATGTTATAATGAATGTACAGACATCTGTGGAGTTTGACAGATGAGCTGATAGCAGGCAAGTTATAGAATCCATCTGGTTGGGAAGTCATTGTCATTTTCAGGTAAAAAAATCACATTAACTAACTCGTATCACAACTTGGTATTTTTTAGCTTCCAACTAAAACACCAGGGTAAACGGTATTCTTTTTTCCTGGAGAAATCTTGCAAAATGTTCAGTACTCAACACTAACAGCAGAATGGGGGGAGGGGGGGTGGTTCTTTTTTGTTTGTTTTGTTATAAATGCATCAAGTGCTTTAGTTAAGTCTCAGAAAAAAGGAAGGAGGATTTTGCCTATCTTGCAACAAAAGCTCTCCTGAGATACTGGTCTGTTCCACATCAGGAGAGTTTCCCAGTAAATACATGAATGAGTGCTTCTATGAGAAGAATGTTTCTAAGTCCGGAGCATCAGTAAGGACTCATGAAGGCTAGGAGGACTTAAGAAGCCCCAAGACAAGGCCTGTATTTTAACTCAAGCAGGACACAGAAGCTAGAGAAGCTCAGGAAAACCCCATACTAAATTTCCACTTGCAGCGGTACCCGGAGCCTAGCACACTCAGTGGGGCACTGCACTGGTCAGTGCATCCCATGTGAAAGATGCTTACACACCACACAGGAACCTGAGGCGGGGCAGGGGGCAAACATTTCACTAGCAGTTCACAAAGGAAGAAGATTTTGACTTTGGCTATAAGCCAGTGAAGTGACAAACAAGGCCAGAAAACTCCAATGCATGTACTTGCTCCCCATCATAACACCCAGCACACAGCCATGCACACCGTCACGGCGTGCTGTGCTCGCCCCCACACAAAACCCATCCCTGGGAGCATCTGACCACGGACAAGCACACCACCACTTCCTAACACGGCAAAGTAGGGAATACTGCCATGGCTCCTAAGCACTGATGGCATGAGCAGCACTCTCATCCGAGGCTCTCCCATCGTCTCTGGCACAAACACAGCATGCATTTCAGGTTATGCATACCAGGGCGGGGGGAGGGTTCCCTCGGGTCAGAGGGGTGCCATGAGTTTCCCTGAGCGGCACATCCAGCCTCCCACCGGGTACCCAAGCAATGGCACCGGCAGCCGAGGTGACAAGCGGCGATGAAAGGACTCGCCTGGAGCCCAGAGAGGAAACTTGTGGCAGAGTCAGAAAGAAAACCCCGTTATCTCAACTTCCGGACCCCTCTGCTAACCGCCAGACCACAAAACACTTTTATTGTAGGATAACATTGCAACAAATAGCTATTTTCTGTTAGCAGAAAACCCACTTTGTAGTTTTACTTTTAAAACCCCGTTTTTACTCCAACTCTGTGACAGCCAGCCCTGTGACGTGGCATAAAGAGTTTCTCCCTCCTTTGCATGCCCCAGTTTTATTAAGTAATCCCCATAAAAGCAATTACTGAGCTTTGGACTGAAAAATAACTAGGGGGGGAGGGAAAAAAAAAAAAAAAGAGAGAGCGAGCAAGCAAATTCTGTGTATCTTCATTTGCATATGGATTCCCTCCCTCCCCCTTTCTAAGGTTTTTGCCATGAGGTCTTTTATGTCTCTTTCAATAATCATATAATTATATGATTCCTAAAGTACACGCTGGCAACACTTCAGGGGATTTTAGTCATTACAGGTGACAAGACTTTTCTCTCATGTCTAATGCTTGCTAGGATTTCCTTCCACTTCATTCACAGATAAGACGAAGAACCAAGTGACACCCAAAACCATCTCCCAGGCAGATTTGGGGGGAAATCAGCCCCCTTCGCCCTCCATTACGGATACAGGGAAGCAGGCAGAACTGAACTGCAATGAACTTCAACTGGAACGAAGCATTTTTTCAATTAAGCAGCCCATCATTTTTCCCAGGCACCACATCCAACTATTTTAATGGCTTTCACATTTTTTCTTTAATTTTACAATCTGAAAGAAACGCCAAGGTTCCATCAAGGACCGAGAACGCCGTACTTCCATTTCTTCCAATGGTTGCAAGTTATTAACAAGCTGTCAAAACACCATAATTATTTTATATCAAGTTTGACTGATTCCATAAACATCTCTTAGCTGCATACTATCTTGAGTCTCGTTCCCCCTGAGTGCAAGTATGTGCTCAGGCTAAGTGGAATAAAGAAGCTGCACGTCCTCTTTGACAGCAGTGCAAGAGACATTTATGAGCCACCAAAAAATCAGCAGCAATAATACATTTATTAGCTGATACACCCGATAGCACTGTAAGGTTTGAGACACTTCTTCTCTTAGAATTCTTCGGGGTTTAAACGCCTCTGTACAAGCAAGAGCTACACCAGGAGAGAAACTGCAGCCACACTAACCAAAAGGAAGGGTTGAAGAAATAAGCTTGGTGTCCGTCACCACAGCCTGCTGAGTAGCCAGAAGTCCTAAATTGTCATTTGTTTCCCAACTTGGGCTGCACGCTTCCTCCTGACCTAGGCATCTCCTCACTAAGTACAGGCTAGATCAGGGATATGCTAGCATCAGAGGAAATCAATCTATATTTAAAATTGGAGAAAAACCCACCAACCAATTACAGTCATAGTTTTACGAAGCTAGAAAAAACATCTGTTGGAGAGGAAGATAATGCAATGATATCCAACCACAGAGACTATAAACTTCACGTTTAGATTACAGGCACAAGTGCACTATATATATTTTGTTGTTGTTGTTCTGAATGCCTCTCTACACAACCTGTTCAGAAGAGATTGAGGCAGGCTTTGGACAGAGAAGAGCCCAAGAGCAGCTCCTTTGCCCTGCTGAAGTGTCTGGCAGTCCCCAAAATAGAACATTTTACTTCAAATTGCCATGTTTGTGTGGCACAACTATAGATAGCCAGCACAAGATTAAAAAAGCTTTGCTCCGAGCACAAAGAGAGAGACAGGAATGGTGCCATAAGCCCATGTTTTGCAGCCAGTAGCACAGGGAAATCATTTTGATCCCTTCAATCCCCTTATCCATGCCAACCACTGACCTTGCAGATGCAACTTTTGTTCAAGTTTAGTCCCTTTTTGGCTTGAAGCAAGACAGGGATACAAAGGAAACGCTCTCCATTCATCTTGGAGCATGCAAGCGCAATGTACTTAGCTGCCCCCACGCTCTTTTTCACCAGGTATTTCTGAACTTTGGACTCAGTCACTCAGTACAAAACTATCAAGCTACAAAAACTGACACGCACCTAGCTGCCTGTCATTAGGGCTTGACACATCCCCTGGCCTGGCTGGGCACAGGGTGGGAGAGCCCTGCAGCCTGCACGAAGTTTGTACCTGCCCAGCTTTCACAATTGCTTGCACCAGAGGAACTGGACTGACAACTACACACAGGTCGTGTTTTGCCTAGGCGGCTCAGAAGCTGTTTAACAGTCTCCTTCATTTTAAATGTTTTGGATTAATAACATAAAGACTGATCCTCCTTTCAGCATCTGATCAGTATTCTTAGTAGTTCATTAGTTTTGGAAAACACTATTTTCCAAGAAGAAGGAACAGGGCCAGTAAAACAACACTGTTTTACCAACTCTCTTCTCTCTGTAAGGAGCACGGCTGAAGCGGTCACAGCCCCCGTTGTGCTGAACACAGCAGAGCCAGAAGATATTTAAACAGCAAGAGCCACTTCACCTACATAAAACTCTTTTATACCTTTACCGTGATAAACTGGAGGCATTAAAGTGCAGTGAATTGGAAATTGTTCTCACTTACAGCTGGATGTTCACATACAACTGATACCAAGATGCACGTCCTACAGGCTGTATTTCAAATCTTTATTTTAAAAAAATATTGCATCAAGCAGGACACAGCGTTTCAGTTCTGCTGATACTGTTCGCTCTCAAGTACTTGCCGCAGCACTACAGACAGACTACCCTGTGCTCCCCACAACCTGCATCACCAGGACAAAGAGCAGAAGCTAGAGGAGCTGAAGCAGTAAGCACCTTTCTGTAGCACTTTCCCCAGCCAAGGTGCACAGGGGTTTAGGATCTATATGTACGCAAAACCCACCAGGTCTAGTTAAGCCTGGTGCAGGGGGAGCAGCCTGCAGTGGCTGTGCCTGGAGATTTCAACACCTCACACCAAGAAACAGAAAGCAGGAGTATTCCAAGAGGGGGAAAGAAAAGCAACCAAAAAACCCCTTCACCCCAAAACCTTTCTATCAGTGTAACTGTCTCCAACCTGGGTATTGTACCTTTGTACCCTGAACTTTTAAAAAGGTACAGTTCTATCAGCCCTTCTGCAGGAATCTATCAAGGAAACAGTGAAATACACCAGGCTGACCTCATCCTACCCGGCTCCCTTGTTCACTGGTATTTTCCCAGAAAGTGACATTGTGATAGTCAGTCTCGTTCTGTGAAATAATTGAGATAAATAGTGCACCTTCTTAGCATACTGAAAGGACAGTAAAGTTTTCAGTTCTTACAAGAGGTCAAATGCACTACCGCAAGCACACATTAAATTGGATCTAATATCATCTATTATTTGGGTAAAGTGGAACACTAACTTTATTACATCCCTTTTATTGAAAAAAAAAAAATCTTACCTATGCAATCGAGTACCTTACAGTTCTTAAATATGATATATTCAATATTTTTCTTAATTAATTATAATTTACCTTCTGCATTTCTCTGTGGTTGCTGGTCCACTCGACATTTCAGCAAGCTTCATATCATGTTTTACCCCAGGTTTCAGACCACTGAAGAAAGGCTGAGCAGTAATGCTACAGGCAACTATTCTGGAAAAATTGGGAAGATATCAAGAGATCTTTCAAAAAACCCAGATGAGGCAGGGTCAGCTGCACTTTGAGCTAAAAATGAGACCTCAGGTGGGGAAGAGGGTGACCCCTGAGCTTGGTGGGGATTTTCACAGACAAATATGAGGTAAGCAAGTTTCCTTTCTCCGATGCCATGGCAGCACTAACAGTGCCCAGAGCTTGGCTGCAGGCATCGCCCCGGCCAGGGGCTGCACCCGCTTGCCCTCCTGCACACAATGCACCTGGTGGTCCCCACAGCATTTACTGACCAGGTGGAGAACTCCAACAAAAGAACTGGATCCTTCCCCTCGCTGCTGCCCGTCATCCGACTGTGGTTTACAGGGAACCCAGCTCCCCGGGTTCCTGGCCCAACCAAGCAGGTATTTCAGGCTTCCCAGAGCTCACCTCTCTCTTTCAGCTCTGCACTAACCACCTCTTATTCTTTAATGACAACAAAAAATACCTTAAGTACCTGCTTCGGAAAGATGCAAAAAGAAATCAACAGCTAGGAGAACAAATCAATGGAGACTAGCAAGCCTTCAGGAAAGCCAAAAGGCATTTAGAGCCTTTAGAGCACCATCCAGAAAATCATTAGCTTTCCCGAGGTTAAAAGCACTGTTTAAAAGAAATAATCGGCCATCAGAAACACTAACTTGATACACCATCACTTGACAACCAAGTAGAAGGGAAAAATACTTAAATACCTAGAAACTTGTTTTAAAACACAAGACTAGCTATGGAAAAAACTAAGCTGCACATACAGAGATACAATGATAAATGAGAAGTTACATAGCTGGGTCAGTGGAACTAGCACAAAACCTTTGGAACAGGAAGCTGCAGTTAAATACACTGGTTTTCTTATCAATGAGAGATCAGAGCAACAGTAACAGAATAGTGTACAACACACATGTGAAAACAGCCTTATCAAGATAACAGCTGAAGAACTTATGGATTCTGTCCAGAAGTCTACTGTCACCATTAGGCTTTTGGAACTCTGCTATGCTCAAATGCAAGCCGCAGAGAAGGGGCTGCCATTTAGCACTGCCAGACCTCTGGATAGGAGCAAAAGTAAGAGTGGGCAAAGTGTTAATCTCCTTAAGGTTTGCAACCAGATGCAGTCAGGCCCTAACTCAGCAAGCAAGGGCAGCATCTCCACCTCAACACAACGTCCATGAAGTCAAGGTCTGTCTCTTCTCAGCTAGGGGATCTGCATCTGTACAATGCATTGCTCCACACACATTTGTGAGCAGATTCTCCACAAGACTCTATAAATAGGTTAAACATTCCTAAAAAATGCATATGCACACACACCAGGAAAGTTAAAATTTCCATACAGTGTTCCAAAGCTTTGCTGGGATCTTTAAAAATGATAAACAACAGCCAAAAGGAAAACACAACCCCTTGTCTTTCCAACTACTTTGGAAGAACAATTGCTCTCAAAGATCGCATTCATTAACATTCTGATGAAGTTCCCTTTTAGCGCTGTTTTTCATACTTGAAAGGAACAGCTATGATCAGAGAGAGCCCTCAACTACCGACTCACTCATTTAGATTCTCTCGCTCTGATTCACCAATCACCTTCAAGAATAATTAGCAGCTTCATCTGAACGTAATGAATATACACACATGCTTACATACATACCATTCATTTTGGAAGGCAGCGAGAAATCCCCCGTTCCTCAGCTCGCCAGTTTTCCTGACCCCAGCATGGGACCCACCTCCTGGGCAGCACCATCACCTGATGGCTTTCCAGCAGCTGCCCATCTTGCTGGCCACCTCACACCAGCAGGTCAGGGCTAAGTTGCCAACTCCAAAGTTGTGTTTGGTGGCTGGGTATTAAAAAAAAAAAAAATCACCACACATCAAAACAAAAAAAAACCCAAACCACCACTACACACATGCACACAACCCGAGTTGGAGCCAGACTTGTACAAGAAGATTCAGAGGAAGGAAGGGAAAGGGGAAGTTCTGACTTCTTATGCACAGAAAGAAGCTGCTGCTGGTTTGTCTGTGGGCTTTTTTTTTCCCCTTAATTTAAAATATTTATATATAATCAACTCTGTCTTTACATGAAAAACAGTAGGATAGGGGATTCAGAAAGCATCACCAAACAAGATGCAGTATTTTCAGATGACAAATGCCAAAGGAAATGTTGCCACAGGAGTTAAATCAAAATCCAGAATGCTTAAAAGTCACACCAAAGAACTAAAGGAGAATTCATAAAGCCACCCCTCAGTATTAACCTTAATCGCTCATATCCTAGGCCAATATGAAGGAAAAAAAAAAAAAGGGGGGGGGGGGGGGGGGGAAGATAGTATTTATTCTGTAAAGCACCCTCATTTACAGGAACACAAGTGGGGAATGTTTTCTTCAGTGGGGAAAGTGAATTCACAATATTTTGAGACAAAAAGAAAACCAGGCAAAAAACCACCTTATTTCTCCCAAGTGTTTCTACCATGAAGTTCTGCCTAACCATTGAGAAATTTAATTTCCAAGGGGAAGTCCAAAGTTTAGCTAGCCTATTAAACATAATCACAGATCACTGTAACATCAAGTGTCAAACCTAGAAGAACACCACAAGAAAGTATCACAATCAACAACCACATAGGCAACAAGAGCTCCTTTGGGGATTAGAAGCTAAATAAAAGAGACTTTCTTAGTTCAGTACTGTCCCTAGGCTGCGTACTCACTTTTATTCTTTCTCCCCCCTCACAAACACAGAAGGTTTAAATTCTTACTTATTTTCTAAATATCATCACAGCAGATTTTAAGTCCTCTTATAAAAACAAATACACAGTGAAACAGAGATCTCCTCCAAAGCAGAAGAAAACCACCTGTTGCAGTAAAGTTCACTAAAAACACAGCCCCACACCACACAAAGTGACCATGCTGTTTCAGTCATTTCCATGGGCAAATACTGCTATAAAGTAGTTTTGCCTTAATAATCCCCTTCCCCTGCTGCTGCATAAAATCTGCCAAGTATCACCCATGGTCAAAGGCAGGGCTGTGGGGAAAGATCCACAGATCTTTTTCTCAGTTTTAGTGTGACTGGGAGTTATGAAATGCCCACGATCATTAGGGCTCTCCCAGAACCTGGAATTACAACATACCTCCTGGTTCAGCACCTGAAAGAAAGAGGTGAATTCTGCTCACGCTACTCCCTCTGAGGTACCAACTACCATCCAAGCTGCCAAAGCACACGCATTCTCTTACGTGCTAGTAAATACAGTAGAGATCAATTAATTTCAGGTGGTACTGAAGTACTTTGCAGGAGTTTGAAAGGGAGGGCTTCAGAAAGACATGTGTATATATATTTTTTTAAAAAAAAAAAAAAAAAAAAGAAAAAACAGAAGCGCTTCCACAGACAGACATGCTTTGGGGTGGCAGGAGTTTAAGGTCACCTTCTGTCCTTGTGTGCCCTATTATCAAGGTTACAGTTTGGTTGATTTGATAACGAAAATCCCATTCCCCATCAGCCCTGGAGGGACTGCACTATCATTTGAATTCTATTTCCTGATAATGTGCTCATCATGGTAGAAAATTTCTGCAGGAAGATGAATTTTACTTTCTTCACTGACAGCTCAGTAGAGACTCGGGGTTTAATTGGACCTATCTGCTGATCCATATTTGACTAAGAGCACACCCAAGAAAAAAAAAAAAGAAGATACAGACAGGTCTATGGCTTGTTGCAGAGGCACCCGAAAGTGGATTGCTTGCTCATTATCGGTTCTGCGTAGACAAGGTAGTTGGCTTTCATGTTAGGGCAACCCCCCACAAACAATGCCATGCAAGGCCAAGAAATAGCCACCGCCAAGCTAACACAAATCATCTTCCCACGCAGGTATCCACACGCCTCGCACTGCTCAGGGACTAAGCACCCCTCCTGAGCAGTGCCCAGCCTCCACCACTCTGACACTGGGGCAGATGGCCAAGGCCACCGCTGACACCTCTGCGGGAGCACATTGACCACCTCCACAACTTTGAGAAGTTGGTTCTACCAGCAAAAAAGTCCCTGACAGCCAGGGTGCCAGCGGAGCCCGAGCCCACAGGCCCACGTGGTGGGCAGGGTGGGCTAGGGGGAAGCAAAGCCCATGACCAAAGTGGGACCTTAGTGTCCGGGGCAAAGATGCCAGAGATCCCAGGGCAAACCTGGGATTACTCATTAGCCTGCAGAGAACCCCTTAGTCACTGGCACGCAGGTTAATAGATACACAAGTGATAGGAAATCCGAAGTAGGGAGAGCACCCAAAACTTTGCCCATGTTTTTACCACGGTGCATTGAAGAAAGCAGGAAAAGGCACCAGTTGCTTGTATTTAGTGGGGAATTCAAGTTATGATGCCCATCAAGTGACTTGTTGGGTGCTTTCTCTCAACAGCTCACTTCTTCCCCTCGTACACAAACAAAACAAAAATCAAAAGCCAAAGTTAGTTTGTCAATGCCCCTCTGAAAATATTAAATTTCCTGCTCTGCCTAACTTAGCTCAGACAAGGCAGGCAGTATTTGCTCAGCAAATATTGTTTGTAATAAGTTAGACAAGCAATATTTTTTGCCAGCCTATTAACACCAGAAAAATATGTACAGTCAACAAGAGATGAAGAATTTGTTCAATTACTTCAAAAATGGGAATTACAACCAAGGGATTATTATCCATTTAAACATCTCTTTTCCACAAAATGTCAAACACTAGCCATTTGCTAACAATCTCCGGAGACAGATAAAGTAACATTTTGGCAATCCAAACACAAACTCCTAGAGGCGGGGGGGGGGGGGGGGGGTGCAGGAAAGGGGGCAGGGGAGTTGCTCCACCATTCACAACAATACCGGACCATCCCAACAAGCCAGGAATATTTTGCAGCCCTCCGCCAGCCAATTAAAACCCCAAACAAACATCTGACTCGCCCTAAGCGGTAGTTAACACCAGCCGGAGCCGGGGGCGCGGGGCTGGGCAGGGGGGGCAGCAAGTCGCCAGCGGGGCCGCGAGCACCCGGGCTGGCTCGCCACCCTCCTGACCGCAGCCCCGAGAGCCCTCCGGGCTGACACCAGGATTAATGCACATTAATTGCTATTTGCAAAATTCAGCAGCCTGAAAGCGCCGCGCTTCCTTTCTCATTTTTTTTTTTTCCGATTATTTTTTTCCTGCCATTTCCCACCGGCGCAGCCCCCGCTCCGCAGGAGGGCAGCCCCCCCCCCCCCCCCCCCCCGGCTCTTACCTCCAGGGCTTCCAGGGTGTTGAAGCTGGCTATGGCGAAGCCATCGATCAGGTCCTCCTCCTGGGAGCTGGACTCGCGGCGGCGGCGGCGCGGGGGCCGTGCGGCGCGGGCGGCGGGCGGCGGGCCCCGCGGGGCGGTGCAGTTCTGGCCGCCGTTCTCCTTCCCGGGGCTCGGCTCCTTCTCGGAGCCCGAGGAGGGGCTCTGGTTCCGCGGGTCGCGGGCCGCCGCCTCCCGCCGCCGCACGCGGTCCCGCTGCGACCTCGACCTCCGGCTCTGCCGGATTTTCCCATCCATTGCCGGAGAAGAAGCAAATAAAAAAAATTTAAAAATAATAATAATTAAAAATAAAGGAGAAGGCCGGGCGCGGGGAGGGGGGGGGGCGGGGGGGCACGGGGAGGGGGGGCAGAAAAGTCGCCCCCCTCCAACTCACCGCTTCCCCTCTCCAAACCCCGGAGCCCTTAAAAAAATAATAATAATAATAATTAAAAAAATAATAAAAAAATCAACAACAACAAAAATCCTGCTGTTTCAGACCCTCGGATCCAGGGCGATGGTAATCCACAGAGCAAGGCTGGGTGGCGGTGGCAGTGGGGCGAGCGGCACACACACACAAAAAATATTAAATCCACGGAATGACCTTGACAAATTTCCACCCCCCGCCCCCCCCCCACCCCCCCCAAAAAAAGCAGAGACGGGAAGAGGAGGGGAGGAAAAAAAAAAAAAAAAAAAAAGGGGGGGGGGGAAGATCTATCTGGATCAGGACGAGGACACCTCGGGTTCACTCGGCGCGGAAGAGAGGCAGATCCAGGAGGCTCGACCCAGCTCGGGATAATCCAGGCGCGGCGCCCCCTCCCCGGGGGCAAGCGCCGCTCCGGGGCCCCGCTCCGGCCGCCGCACGCCGCGCCGGGGGGGCCGCCGCCGCCGCCGCGCTCGCCGCCCAACTTTCTTGCCGCGGAGCGGAGCGAGACAATCCCTGGGCAGCCCCCGCCGCCGCCCGCCGCCGCCCGCCGCCGCCGCCGACCCCTCCTCGCCGGGCGCCGCCGGCGGCTCGCAGCCCCCCGCCGGCGCGGCGCGGCGCCCCCGCCGCCGCCGCCCGCTGCCGGATGGCGCTCGCCCGCCCGCCCCAGCCCGGCCGCCCGCGGCGCGGCGTAGCCCCGGCCCCCAGAAGCGGCTCAGTCGGCGCTGCCCGGATGCCGCCCCATTCTCCCCGAGCTGGGACGCGGCGCTAGCACCGCCCGGCCGGCCGCGCATGAGCAGGGCTGCCAGCTGCGCGTCATTCCCCGGCGCAGGCCCGGCCGTGCCCCCGGCCCCCCCCCCTTCCTCCTCCTCCTTCCCGCCCCGCCGCCGCCGCCGCGCGGCTCCCCCCCCCGCCTCGCCTCGCCTCAGCGGGGCGGCGAGGGCACCGCGGCCCGCCCGCCAAAGTTTGCCCCGGGCCCGGCTCCCGCCCCGCTCCCCGCCCCGCGTTCACCTCACGGGGCAGGCTGCGTCCCGGGAAGGGGAGGGGGGCACGGCCGGGGGTCAGGAGGAGCCGGGGGGGTGAGCTGAGGCACGGGCTGGGGGTCAGACATGAGGCAGGGGTAAGGGGCGAGGGGCGAGCCGAGGGGCGAGCTGGGGGCCGAACGACGAGGGGTGGGCCGGGGGCTGAGGAGAGCCCAGGGGTGCGGGGACAGCCCAGGGGTGGGCCGGGGGCTGAGGAGAGCCCGGGGTCGCGGAGAGAGCGCAGGGGTGGGCCGGGGGCTGAGGAGAGCCCGGGGTCGCGGAGAGAGCCCAGGGGTGGGCCGGGGGCTGAGGAGAGCCCGGGGGCGCGGGGACAGCCCAGGGGTGGGCCGGGGGCTGAGGAGAGCCCGGTGGCGCGGGGACAGCCCAGGGGTGGGCCGGGGGCTGAGGAGAGCCCGGGGGGCGCGGGGACAGCCCAGGGGTGGGCCAAGGCGACGCTCTGGGGGTCAGGGGACGCGCTAGGGGTCGAGCTGGGGCTGAGACAGGAGCCGGCCGCCGGCGCCGTAGGTGGGACACGGAGCAGCCGAGAGCCGAGGCCCACGCCATGGGGTGGAGGCCGAATCCCTTCCCGCCCGCACCCCTTGGCCCGCACCCCTCCGTGCGGCTGCGGCTCCCTCGCTGTTCCGGGCCGCTCCCCAGGCCGCCTCGGCCGAGGGTCGGGCCATGGGCGCTGCCCCTGGGCAGGGGACCGGCTTGGTGGCAGCGCGCAGCCCTGGGGACAGCACTGCGGTGTGCCTGCGGCAGGGTCCCGGCGTGGAGCACTGGCTGGCCCACGTATCGCAGTGGGAGTGGGATGTAATCCTCCTGTTATCATCGTTTATTGCATGCGGCCAGATATTACTGCACGTTACCATCGCTCCTGGGTGCTCCTTTCCTCAGCCCTGGCTGGCTTTGCGCCATTTGATGGCTTTGCTTCATTCCTTAATGTCTTCTTCGGCTGCTTTCCCGTTCCCTGGGGGTAGCCCCTAGTTCTAGACACGAGAGAAGTCAGAAGGAAGTTGTGAAATAAACCTGAAGAAGTCCATTGAGCTTCATAAATAAGCAAGGGGAAAAAAAATCCATGGAGGAGATTCAGTGGAGCCATGGAAGTAAGGGAAGCCAAAAATTACTCCTGCCACCTGCTCCTACTTGCGTTCCAGTTCGGTCTTCGCCAGCGATGGTGGCTTCCTCAAGCCGGGGCCCCCAGCAGCAGCAGCAGGTTGGTGGCTGTGTGTCTTAACACACCCGTTGACATCTTCAGCGTGAGGGCCGCAATGCCCACCTTCCCTCGGTTTTCTTATGTTCCTGATCTAATGGTAGTAACGGGGGCAGTCAAAAATCAGCCTCCTTCCACCTGGCCCCAACAGGCTCTTTTTAGAAGGGTTTCTGGTGCCTGGTGACAGCTTTGCCCTACCTTACTTAAACAGAGCTAAAGTAAATACCATCCTTTTAAAATGTAGCACAAAAACATAATTTAAATTTAAGCAATTTAAAACCAAATGTAGAAATCCCATGTGTAGTACAAAGCCTCTTCATGCAAATAGCCGGTCATGCATTGCATGCCTCAATCACACTCGTATCGGTGTCATTTGTGTCCTAATAAAATCCTATAATCTTGTGCGTGCCAATTAAACAAGGAAGCTGGCTAAGTGTAGCCACTTCCTTAGGTAATTACAGGCTAGTGGGGAGTCAGACAGTTATCTGCCATGGGGTTTGCTGGACTGTGGATTTCCAGCGGGGTATTTTCTCTCCCATTTCTTTAAAGGACAGTACTATAATTTGTTAGATGTATGGTACTTTAAAGCTATAACCAGGATCTAGGGGGTGGTTGTTAATGAAAGATCTGGAGTTAAGATATACCCAGTTAAACAATGGATTGAGCTTAACAACTGTATTTGCTTTACCAATATTTTAAGAGTCACTTTCTAGAAAAAAGCATTTACACTTAGTTCAGCAAGCTGTTTTTACATTTGTGAGTCAGTCCTTTAGTTTACAAGGTAATTTCTATGTCACTTATAAGTACATCAGAAGTGAAAGTCACTGGAAAAGATAAGCTGGGGACTTTTTAATATTTCCCTTAGTAGTGCTCACTTCCATCCTGTTGTGTTTTAGGTCCTCCATCATTAATATGCATTTCTAGTTCTCTCTTTTTTTTTTTTTTTTTTTTTTCCTATTCACTCCCAAATTTGCTGACCAGGACAGTGGAAATTGCCTGTAACGTTCCATTTTTTTATTTCTGTCAGCAGGGTCATCAAGAGTCTCATCCTGCTTACATGTTTACGTACAGGAGTTTAGCATCACTGTGAACAAAAGGTGCCTTCTGGGGAAAGTTGTGACTTCAGTTTCTGTTTTTTCCCCCAGTTAACTCCAGAGATCCAGCAGCACTATGATTATCTGTGGTTATCCCCAATTTTGTATATACCTACATTTTTGTTGAAGGATGCAGCAAAAGGGTCATCCAAAGGAATTAACAAAATCAGACAGTCCGCATGTGAAAGGATGCTTCTGTTTGAAACAGCATCTCTGAATCAGTCATGCCTTTCCTTCCACCAAGGCAATTTCACGTTTTCAATAGAAGGCAGAGCTACAGTGATTTCCCCCCCACACCCCCCACCCGCCCCCAGCATCAAATGGCTTTCTGCACAATGATATTCATCATGTTATAACTCTAGGTGAATGATAATGGGTCAGAGGGAATGAAAACAGATGGATGTTAAAGCAGGCAATTCCCTGCCACAAACCTGGGAGCCCTCCACTGCTGCCTAGTCCGTTCATTCAGTTCATAATTGTATTAGACATTCCAACAATAGAGAGGCCTTCTTCATTAATCCTGAATTTACTGAAAAGAAGCTTTGCAGACTATAGCTCTTTCGGTGCTTAGACAACACCAGGCAAAATTTACCACAGGCTTAAATGGATAAAACTCAGCTAGTTAGAAACTAGCACAGAACATTCCAAAAGAAGCAAGAGAGATGGGCCAGTGAGACAAGGAAGGAGGAGAGCCTAGCAGCAGCACTGCAGGTGGATAGGAGACACTCGGGTACCGCTGCAGCTTAGATGATGCCAAGGAAATTTATAGAAAAGCTTTCTTCTTGCTGGAGTGCAGGCGTAGCTGAGCTTACCAATATTGCACCTGTGCTTGATCTAATTTTCTCTTTTCAGCACCCAGCCTACAGCTGGCCACATGAGCCAGTGCATGCCAATCCCTGCCATGTGATGGGGCACAACCTTTTTGTAACCCTGGTCTGCATCAGGTGACTGGGGCTAAGCAATACAGATCAAGTCTCTTACCAGCTGTCCTGTGAGTCAGACCTTGATTACAATATTGACATTAACATTTTAATCGCATGCTGCTGCAGATTTTAATTACCAACTTGCTATGCCTTTGCTTTTTGAGGATCAAAAATGAGACCCTTGTTCGTAGCTTGAGCGAGTACAGCATCAGAACAGCAGCTGCCGTAGAGGTAAACATGGCATTGCTCACGCCACGAGCCTGCCCCTGGACGTTAACCTTGCTGGCACTGGAACACCTCACTGGAAAGGGACTTTGTTCTCAGTTACTCTGTTCCTGTGTCTGGGGCAGGACTGGAAGTTATGAAAAGAAGTGAAAGGCAGTGCTTTTGTATTCTCTGTAGCCTGAGGCGATGTGAAAATCTACCCAGTCCTTGTCTAACTATCATTTTCAGATTCCCAGGGACTTTAATCAGAGCAGAGTAATCCAGAGATGTTCCCTTCATCCTGTAGAGCTGAAAACTGCTTTGTCCTGCTGTTATACTTTCCCTGACTTGTGCCATCAGAGCAAGGTGGAGAAACTTCAGTGCAAATGAGAATTAGGCCCCACATCTCTGTTGTTCCCCTCACCCCAAGCATACTCCGCAGTCTGTTGCAAACGCTGCCAGCTGAATCTGTGAGGCCTTGCTCGGTTAAAGACTCTCATGTCCAAGGTGGAAGGACGCCCAAAAGGTCAGAATAAATAAACTGAATACAAAATTGCTTAAGGCAATAAAAAGACATCACAGGCTTTCATTGCAGTTCTCACATGCTTCCAAGATGTTAAATAAGCTGGTGGTTTTTGCATTGCTGGGCTCAGCCGTTTTCTGTTGCTTCTCCCCTTGCTACCCCAATACTTCGCTAAAACGATCAGGTCTTACCTGCTTGGTATCCCTCTGAAAAACACGGGCTGCCTTTACCACTTGCTTCATCATGGTCATTTGCACTGAAAATGCATAATCACTGTCAGAGTACAAAGAATCATTACGAATAATTAGTTACTTCCAATATGGCAAGTCAGTCTCATAAATCTTGAATATTTGGCTTTGGTTTTGGAAAGAGATTCCTTAATGGTTACACTTGTGAGACTCTGTTAATTGATATAAAATTGTATTCAAAATTAAATTTGTTTTAACAGATCTAAATCACCCCAATAAATCAGCTTCAGCCGATCTGCATTACGGGTTCAAATACGCTTTTTTTTTTTTTTTTGCCTTTGGGAGAAAGTGTGTGCTTGCAATCAACACCTAGAGGGCTGGATCTGACCCTCCCCTTGTTTACTAACAGCTTCCATGTGCTGACACTGGGGTGACTTTGCTGGCCTGAGAAGGCATAAAGCAGGGGGTAGGAGGTGCAGCCCCCCCAGGCCAGTTGCAGCATCCCTGGGGCGTTCGCCCTTCCTGCCAGGCAGGTGTGTGGGGAGCACAGCACCGCCCGGCTCCCGGCTGGTCTGCACTGCCATGACACCGGTGTGTGAGAAAGGGATAGTCTGTCTGAGTGGGCAAATGAGAGGGGAGGGAATTTTAATAAGAAAAAGGAGGATATCAAGCCTATCTGTAAGTTTATCTGTAATAGTCTAATATCGATGTTTTATGTTTTTATGGGTAATTGTAGTTCTTACAATGCTCCTTTTTTCTTCAGAGAAACCATCTTTTTCATCTGACCTCGCAAGTGAGAGAAGGTGATGGTAACAACAGCTTAATTTTACTTGACTGTATATACTCTATTTAGCTCCTGAAATTGTTTCAGGACAGGTTGTTATTAGCTTTATCCTTATTTTAACTGTGGAACTGGAGATACAGAGGCAGAACCCCAGCATTCCTTCCTCTCCCCTAACTTCTTCAGCAGGCTATCTTCCTCACCTATGCGGTGGTGAGCACAAATGCTTCCCGAGATCTTGTGTGGTAAAAATCTGTTGGAAGAATTCCCCATTTGCATCCTGTCTGCTGTTACTGTCTGTTATCTTAAATCTTCTAATATTTTTTTTCTCCTCCAGAGATTCTTTCTTGCCTACTTCATCTCAGTAAAACTTTCCCCGCCCTTCTCCTACCTAAGCTGTTGCCTGTATTTTTGCCTGTCTGATCTCCCTCAGGTTCTAGCTGTCAAACTTGTTCCATGTGGGCAGGCTCCAACTCCTGCCTGCAGCCTTATGAAGTTTGATGCTCTACCCGGGGATTTGCATTGGCTTGGGTCAGATTTCAGGAGGCTGTAAGCTCGCAGGGTATGCGCTGCCGCTTGCTTCGTGTGCATGAAGTCTGAAAACTGCCGTGTCTGTTGTCAGGCCCAGCAGCATAGTGATCGGTAGCTGGTATTATGACTTGCTTGGCTAGGTATGCCTAAATCCTGTTGGGCCCAGTGATCTATTTAATGATTCTTTTACTTGCAAATAGAATGCTGCTAGTGTATAGCCACCTTCTTTGGTGCTTAGTGTGTTGTGCGGTACATGGTATTTAGGGGTGAATAAAAGTGAGAATCTTCTCAATCAGCTTCATTACGTGCAACCGTTGCAACTGTTGGAAATCTTCCTTGGGTAGAAGTTGCTTCTGCTTCCAAGCGTGTTGTAGGTTGTGCTCATTTCACCCTTAAATTTGTTAAAGTAATTTTAATGTCTCAGTGTATATTATCAATCAGCTAATAGTTGAAAGAAAAAAAACCTCTTCAGACAAACAAAAATAGCCCAAACCCCAACCATCCACCTTGGGAAACCTGAGAATTAAGAGTTTTAAATGTGTTTTTCTGTTCTAAGCCTGAAAACTCGAGGGAAAGCCTGTAAAAACTAACTTTCAGAAGATACATCTGGCAATCTACAGCTTCCAGAGCGCGCTCTTACAAATGCTGGCAGAGTGTGCAAATGTAACTTCACACGTGGTCAGCTATTTATGATAAACAGGTGCTAAAATATTTCTGCAGTATTTCCTCCGTTAATATTTTGTCTCTTTAAAGCAACCATCAGGAAGATGGGTCATCTTAATTACAGTATCTAGGAGCAAGGGCTTTACTGGTATCTATGTAACTGGCTAATAAAGGCTTCTCTGCACTGGGGGTATTAGCCCTTCTGTACCAGCAGCAGGCTAAACACAAATGTGTGGCAAAAACACAATGCTACATAATTTATACTGGGTCAAGTTACCCTTCGTGGAAAGTAGGTGAGCTGGACAGTGTTAAACAGGGCTTCACCCTGTACTGTATCGATGGCTGTGATGGAGGTTTTATTCCTAGAATGGACACAGCTTAATAAAGTACTGCACAGTCGTATGTCTTAATGCCTTTAGGTTGTCAGACCAACTTTGCACGTACTAAATCAGAAGTGGATTCAAAGATGTGTAGGAAAATACAGTAGTTACAATGTTGGCTTGGCTGCCTGGAGTCATTTTGCAAAGAGAAAGGTAGAACTGGAAGCTAAATGAAAGGAAAACAGGAAAGATTGAAATGGATCACTTGCTGTTAAGAGTGAGTGTGTAATAAGGACTGAATTATTCTTAACACTGAGCACTATTTTTTTCCATGTGCCTCATACTATTGCTAATCTTTTGTTGTTCTTCATCTGATTCACTGATTTAATTTCACTTCTGCAAAGGAAGCAAGGACCCTCAATTTATGAGGGGACTGTGAGGGCCTTTGGAAGGGGGTGTATTGAATTTCAGAAAGTGTTTTACAAGAAAGTAGCCCGCCACAATCCTGTGCTGTAGGACTTCCTTTGGAAGCATATATTTCTCCCCCATAAGTCTTCTGAACAGTTTTATACCACACATGTTTGAAGAGAATTAAATCAATAACAATCTGTACTTTTCTAACCTGAAATGCAAGCTCTGCACGGCAGGAGATCAAGCTATGCAATTAACTGTTGTCCTTTCAAAGGAATTCTGACAGATATTTATAGTTTACTGTATTCCATTTTCCTGCCATTGGAATATAACAGTACAACTGAATGCAGCTGACTGGAACTATGAAATGATTATAGCAATAACTATTTCCTTCTCTGCTGGGGAAATCTTGTAAAGTGCCGAATGTGGGAACTGCTGATGTTCTTACCCCTCAGAATTCGGTCCTTACCTTTGCTTTATCATGCATCACTAGGTAATTCACTCAGGAGAGGATTTTTGTTTTCCATTACCTTCAGCTTTTTTCTAATGTCATGTTCTAAATCTCACGTTCAACCTGACGTTGAATGAATCAACACTGTACAAATAAATACACTTTAAAAAGCTTTCTAAATTTGGGCACGGTCAGCGTATGAAGTAGAAAGACTTCTATGTAGTAAAATAAGTCATGTCTTTGTGTGGGAGTTTGGAACAGTCTGCTAAGAAGAAACTATGCAATGTTACCAGAAGTGAATAGATTGGCATTTGACTGCTAGACACTTTGCAAATTTCAATATAAAGGCACTTATTTTATACCCTGAGCTGTCACTGTAACTTATGTGCTCATGCTGGTGACTTAGTAGCATAATGACAGGCCATTGTTACTGAGCTAATTAATTTTAAGCAATCTTTCCTAACAGTATGCTTGAGAATGACATTCATTTGCTGCAAACTTATGAGACACTGATGCGTCAGGAAAACACTAATGCTGAATCTTTGAGCTGCCTCTCTTGCCGGCTTAGTACGAGTCTCTTCCCAGAGGATGTTTGCTGTGTTGGGCCCATCAGATGCCTCTTACCAATAGTGATATCTTCAGCTACTTTGCTTTATGGCTGTAAACCAGCAGAGGTACACCGTAGGTTCCAACCATCTGTTAGTTTTGCCGCTCAACCATTTTTCATCAAGTGAGTTGAAGGTCTACAGATGGCTTACCAGGACCTAGCAAGCTGCAGACTAGGATCAGATATAGCTGTTGCTTGGCTGAGGCTTGACTTTAGGGAGCAGTGTGGTAGGGGGTTCTGGGATGTTTCAGAAAAGAAAAGATTTTCAGTAAGGCCAGAGTAGGCAAAGTAGAAGTGGAAATATGTCTTCAGATGAGTTAAAATATTGGAATTATTTTGCTAACAGTATTCACCAAGGTGTAGAAAAGAAGAAATGTCCAGATGCCCTCCACCTTTACCCATATGGACTGGGCATGAGGTTAAACCCTTCCTCCAACAAGAAAAGAATGAGAACAGGGAAGAGAAACTATTCTTACTTTATTCTCACAGGTGGAACAGACTCTGTGCCTGTTGAGTAATACTGTATTGTGCAGCCACCTCAGAAAGTGATGGTACTGAGTCATTCCTAGGTAACAGTTTTGTTTTGGAGGCCCTCACGTACCAAGTACCAAGCAGTGGTACCTTAACAGGGGAAAACAATCCAACAACCACCTTCCTCTAGATCTGCAGTGTCATCAGAAATGTCAAGTCCACTAGAAGGAAAGGAGTTAAGGAAATGGAGGATATCTCCTCAATTAACCAGATCTGGAAACGCCTCATCATTAGTTTTTTTTCCATATAAGGCCCTTATCCAGAATGCAGCTCTTTGACTGCTAGACCCACTGGTTTAGTAAAGCACCAGCCTGCAGCCCAACCTGTGTTTTATTTCTGTGCATGAAAAGATGATTTGGGCTCTCTGCATGGTGAGCTGGTGTGTGCATGAGAATCAATACTATAGCTGAGAACCCTCCTCTGAGAGGTTTGCAACAAACAGTACATTATTTATGCGCTCTTCTCATGTTTCCCTGTGTGTTATGTAAATACTAATCAAGGTGAAATTGGACTCAGCCATGTATAATTTTGACTTCAGTTTATTTTGGCAATGTCCAAGCAGAAGTCAGTTGCTAAATGGTCTTCTAGAGGGGCCCTGAGGTTTTCTAAGACTGCATGGGTTTAGGGCAGGGTCCCTGCACAGGCTCCTGACTGTTGGAATCCCAAGAGCTGGTGCTGTTGTTCCCAGAACTTGCACTCTCCTTTGCTTGCAGCAGGAACGGGAAAATACCAAGTCCTATCCAACCATTGACCTTTGACCACAGCCGATGTTAGTCATTCAGATAAGCGCCAGCATGTTTGGTTCCACTTACTCAACATTTAGCTTTGCATCCTCTCCCCGTATCCTTGAGTTTTTCTTCTTTGTGTTTAGGACTCTGCCAGTGTGTTTTTATTCCCATTCATCTGAGAGCAGGGGGTTTCTTTGGGAATGGTTCGTAGTTTTGAATTTGTTTTATGGTTCCAGGAGCCTAGTTCTGGTTGTTTGTATTTACTTACTTCTATTTTTCTCACCAGATTGTAGATGTGGAAAAATAAAAGGCCCTACCGACAGCTTTGCTAACCAACTGAAGTCTCTTGTTGATACGTGGTAAAAGCTAGTGCGCTGCAAGGCTTCCTTAATGTGCATGGGTGTGCCTGCCAAGCAGGGCGGCTATTAGTTCTGTGCATGATGATGGCTTCTGTGATGAGCATGACTTTCTCTATTGGGAAATGAACTGTGAACACCTACTCATTTTTCAGAGGCCAAATTACAGTGATCTTTCAGCTCTCTGAATTGCCTACACCTCAAAAAGAAAGTCCCTAGGACCCTTTAGAGCAATGCTAATGAAATAGCTGGGGCTGAGCAGCTGTTCTGTAAGCAGGAACCAACTCTATGAATTCAGCCATTTGCTTTCCGCCTGGCAGACTTCTGATGCACTTCATGTACTTCACACACACACTTTTTTTCTTTTTTTTTTTTTTCTTTTTTTACACTTGGATTGAGGTAGCCTTTGGGGGTGCTTGTTGCTCAAGCTTCCTTAACTGTCATAAAACCGAAGGACGGGTGTTTGAAGTCAGTGAAACTTTAGTTCTGTGTCACTCTGAAACTCTGAAAAGCTCGAAGGTAATGTCTAAGAAAACAAATTAAAAAAGACATTACAACTTTTTCTTGGGGGAAGGGGAAAAGCATTATCAGTAGCGTTGCTGCTAAAAAAAAATACAAATTCAGACCTTGTAAATGAAGGAGCCTGAGTCTCAAAGCATTCAGTCCTAACGTTGGAATTCAGATGATTCCACACTTGTATCTTTGGATGATCATTAAACTTTGTGCTTTCCAACCTAAGTGTTCCCCAGTGGTACCTATCAGCTCAAAGACTTGTGCCTGAATTTTTTTTTTTCTTTCCTTCTCCTGTGGTTCTGAGGTTGTTCCTGACTTGGTTTAGTGGAAAAAAGATGCTTAGTGGAACAGTTGACTCTCAAAATAGCAGGACAAGGCCAGTAATAAACTTGTAATGGGGTGGTGCCTGTCAGATGGGGAGGACAGAGCCCTTGATGAAATGGGAGCTGTGGGATCTGTCTCATCAAGCAACTATCACAGCTGCCTTCCTCCTCTAGGATGGCCATAGAGAATTCATGCCAGTGCATTAACTTCTCTCCGTGAATCAGGTGTGTGTATACAAAGATGACTTTAGTCTGTCTCTGATTTTCCTAATGTTACATCAGAGCATGTGCGTATACACAGCTGTCTTTTGTAGTCTTCCGGGAAAAATAACCACCAAAATCCCTTTTTCCTCAATGAAGAGTTCTTTTTGTTCTGAGATTTGGACACTGTGTTCAAAACAGTGAAAGGTTTTCCTTAAAACCAGGCTTTCCACTGCAGTAGGACAAAGAATACTATCAGACAGTCAATTTGAGCTTCACAGCTATGCAGGTACTTAGAAGTGTAATCCATCAGGTACTCTGATCTACAAGTCTGGCTGAAATCTTGCAGCCGTCAGCATGACATTACTCCCAGTCACATCAAGTGTGTTGAATAGCTAATAGATGTTTTGAAAGGAGGAGTTAAATTAGCTTCCCCAAATTCACCTCAAGAATACAGGATCTGTTTAAAGCTTGAATGTTAAGGTGTGATATCAGTTCACTTTGATAAATCACTAACACCTGGGATTTTTTGTCTTTTTTTTTTTTTCTTGAAGCTGCCATTTTAACTTGCATTTAGCTAGCTGTTAAACAATACTGTGTGCTTCTGTAGCAAACAAAGTGTGTTGGCAGGTGACTAAAATCAGAAGAAAAACTAGTTATGTTTTTTTTTCTTGGTGGATGTGGCTTTCAGTTCAGAGGAAAGGCAGGCCTTCAGAAGTGTGTAATGAGAATGCTACAGGATGAGTGTAGGTCTTGTGTCAACTCTCATGAACTTTGCTTATACATATAGTTCAAAGTAAACTGCCACATGGTCAGCAAAACAAACTTAACCATTCAGTCATCCTGAGCAGTAAAAAAGCACGTGGTAATCTGGATTCCTTGTGCGAAAGTGCAAAGAATGTTCATAACTTATTTCTTCAAGGCAGAAAAAAAATATAGTCAGCATTTGCTGGGTGCCAAATTCTTCATTGAGACAAAGTTGCTCAGCTTTATCCTAAGAAGCTGTCACTGAAGAATAAATGGGGAAAAAAGGTGGTCCTCCAATAAGCAGAAGGAATACAGAAAAGCATCTGGCTGAGAAGGTACCTGTAGGGATTTAGCTGTGCTGTTGCCGCTTGCGTTTACTGCTGTGTTATGTATGGTGCTCATGGGCCCAGACTTGGGTTCCAAGCATTGCGCAGCTTGTGCTCAAAAGTGTGAGTGTCCATTATATGTTTGTCATTTACTTACCCCAGTTGTCTTTTTTTTTTTTTTT
Organism: Falco biarmicus; assembly: GCF_023638135.1. Lineage (NCBI taxonomy): Eukaryota > Metazoa > Chordata > Aves > Falconiformes > Falconidae > Falco > Falco biarmicus. Next base: position 41,550,442 of record NC_079288.1, read on the forward strand.
TTTTTTTTTTTTTTTACCCATTAGGATCACCAGTTCAGGAGGGAGCTGCTTCAGGGGACAGTAGGACTGAGTGCTGCAACTCGTTTTTAAGTACTTATTTTATGCTTTGCGAGAGCAGCTGGATTACTATAAATTGCCAGCCTATGGAAAAAGGTGTTTGCATAAATTATTGGAGAGCCCACTTGAACTTGTTGAGCAGTGCTCCCACCAACATTAAGAGGTCACTTAACCCTCTGTGCGGCCCTGCTGTGGAGTTCAGTCATGCATTGCAGAATTAAATGAGTTCCACCATTTTTCTTTTGAGCATTGCCCAGAACTGATGCAAAGTGACATCTGACAGCACAGGCAAAGCAGTGACAATGCTCTGAGACACTAATAATAGCTGTAGAGCTACAGCAGTTTTCCTCTATCCTTATTTTTTATTAGATTCTCCTCTCTTTGGTGAGGAAATGTTGTCATCCCTGGCACAGTTTATCCTTGGAAACCACCTTTGAGCCATTTAATCACAAGGCTGGCTGCACAGTGGAGTCAATGTGCTAGGAATGCTCCCACCATAATCTCTTTAAAGAACAGCTGATACCTCATTGAGAACTTTGAAAAAAAGAACATTCCTTTTGGATGATCTTTGCCAGAAGTTAGGAGCAGTGAGGGGTGCTGACAGGGGAAAGGCTGAATTGTCTCTGGAGCAGCATGGCAGCAAACACCCCTAGAAAGGCAGGCTGCAAATTCTGTGCAGACTCGTCTTTCTCTCCCCCCCCCCCTCCATTTCCTTTGTTACTAAGGAGATTTACATTGAAACAAGCTCCGCAGGAATCCTCAGGTTCCTAGCAAGGGGATCTTGGTATTTCTACTCCTTTATAATTTGTAAAGGAGAGAAGAAATTAGAAAAGGTTCCTGTAAGGGGTTCTTGGGGCCAAATTATAGTAAAAAGGGAAAAAAGATGACTAGCCCTCTAAGCCTCAGTTATGTAGTTGTGGTCAGTTTGATGGGAACCCAAAGGTAATCCCAGAGTCAGCGGCAATGATGTGATTGACTTCACTAGGTCAGAAGTAGATTGGTCCTTGTTATTTTTTGGTGGGTTGTTTTTTTTTTGTTTTGAGTTCTTCTGTTGTAGTTTTTTGTTCCTTGCACTGTTGCCGGTTTCTGTAGGATATCACCCTACTGTAGTGAAGTCAGCTGCAAGGCTACAAAGAACAAATGAGGCTCCAGGATGCCTGGATTTATTCAGATAGTCAGGTATTTTTAACTATTGCTCCACGGATAGGGAAAAGAAGGGGCAGTGATTTTTTCGAGTGCTGGATTTACCGAAAGGAGTAGGTGCCTAAGGAGGAACTTGAAGTAGAATTTAGGTACCTAAATCCAAAAGGATAATCCTTACTGCTCCTGCCTACCTCCATAAGCAGCTGAGTATCACCACCAAGAGGGTTCCTTTAGGTACTTAAAGCTCTTCTCTGTATGTCTAGAATTATCCAAGTCTTGTTGATGCTGAACTGTTCAAATCTGATCTCTCTCCTAAACCCTGTCAAGATTAACAAACCAGGCTTTCTCCTGACTGCCTCCTGAGAGGCCCTGCTGATAGCACAGACAGAGCATGCCTACAGCATGCCTCTGCACCAACAAAATACAGAGACAGCTGCTATTTACATTCCAAAGCAGAGGAAGAGTCAGGGATATCCTGCTGCTATAAAGTAGCACTGAATATTAAACGATAACAGAGGAGCTGTTGTGCGAGCAATGGGGTTTTGACCAATTTCTTCTGTGCTCCTTCACTGCAGCAATCTCAGCAGCCTTTTCATATTCCCTATGATTTTTCCTTTGCAGTAGCCTCAGCTGTCCCATCTTCCCTACGTCCCTGCTGTCACTTCCCTCTACCTCTGACACCTTTATACATATCTTTGCCATGTTCCTGGCTTCTTCCCATGCCCCCTATGTTTAGCCATGTCATAGCTTCTGCTTTTTCCTGTGTCCTCTGTTTGGCCTACTGCTGGGAGGGAAGCAGCTCGTGGTGTGGGTTGTTGGGAGCATGTGTGCTGGGCAGTTGAGTATCATGAGTGTGTCACTTGGAGAAGTTCTGCAAGAAAGTGGGTGCTGAGCAGTTTTCCAGTACTGTCCACCTGAGTCCACGTGGCACTGTAAGAGCTTGGGGTTCTTTACAACTGAGCAGTATAAAGTAATTTTGATGCAAGGCATAAATGGTTGAAAGTTAGTGAGTATGGTGGACAACTTCGAAAATGCTTTGAGAATGGAGCTGTTAGAAAATCATTCAGTGTGAAGGTGAATGGAAAGAAAGTACAGAGAAGGGAGAAATGGGTAGGTTCCTGTAAAAGAGCAGCTGAAATCTTAGAACAACAGTTCCCTCCCATTTTAACCCCCTCTCTTTTGCTAGGGTCTTAATACGTATTCAGCAAGTTAAGAACATCAGGTCCTCTTTCACCTTGGCAGCACTATTGGTGATGCTATTATACAGCTCTATGGTTGCTGATTCTTTTTTCCAACTGTTGCACACCAATATTTTTTTCCCATGTTGGTTATGCAGATTCTTCTGACCTTTAGAAATACGGCATTTCTGACTGCTGCAGTGGAAACCAGCCTTTCCATTTACATCTCTCCTGAATTCCCAGGGCATTGCTATGATATAGACTTTCTTTTGCTTCCAATATATTATCTTCTTGTAGAGTTAGCCCTCAGGAAAGCAGCATCTGGTACCAATTATTGTTCTTTAGCAGAGGTGGCTGAATCTCCTGCCATACAGCAGTGGAGGTCTAGAATTCCTTTACACTGCAGTGCATGGACACCATCAGGAAAGGCAGAAGCTTTTGGTGAGACAAGGGACATTGGCATGCTTCCCAGCACCTGTTGATAGCACAAAAGTGTATGTTACAGGCTGGGCTAGACAATCCCATGGTAAAGAAACACTATGAGGCTATTAAACACCCACTTTGAATTGCACCTTTGATCAAATTCCTAAGCAAAGGCAGCATAGCCATGTAGTTCTGTGTGTGTGCTTTCAAATTACATCCCCAGATGTATGAGATCTCTGGAGACCAGAAGGGATGTCATGCACACAATAGAGCTGGAAAAACCTTCTGTCTTAATGGTGTCCCATCAATTCTTATCTGATAATCTCTCCTTTTGAAGGTATGTGGAAAGCCAAAAATAAGAACAAAGCAAAGCATAGACATAGACTTGTCCTGACCTGTCTTCTAGACTGTATCTCTCTGGAGCCCTTCTTGCTTGCTATACTTGTCTTGCTGTGACCTCTCTCTCATCTTACTATCAAGCTCACTTGCTGGTGTGAGAAGCTGTCCCTCCTTTCCCTCTTTCCAGCCTCTCCTCCTGTTTGTAACAGCCTCCTCATGCTTGTCTGCCTTATCCACTTTGTCTTATATTTTCAGCAGAGATTAGAAATATCTTTTCTTCTGAGTCTCAAAGTTCTGAATTCCTCTATCTTCCTGCCACTGCTTATCTTGCTGCTTTATTTTTAAACTCTAATACACTCCAGGATGTGGTTGTCACAAGGGACACTTGAACAAAGTAAGAGTAGTGTAGCAACGTTCCAAAATTCTCAGTACAAGTGCTTTGTCAAAAGAAGAACATTGAAAGCATAAAAATACATATCCATATTTTTTAGTTGTTGAACAGTGACAACATATGATAGCAGAATGATTTTGGAGTGTGTTAACTGTATTCAACCCCTGTCTAAGATATCCACAGCTGCTTTCATGGTAAAATCCATCCAGTTCTCATCTGTCGTGTATTGTATCACTTGCAGTTCAAGACCTCTATGGGACTGAGAAGCTTGTAGTAGCTAATTGCAAGTAGTCTGGAAGGTAAAGGACTACTATTAGCACAGTCTTTCTATCTGCACAGATGAGATATCCAAGCAGAAAGAGGAAGTCTGACTTGTAGCTGGTAGCAGACTGGGGAAATGAACTCTGACTTCCCTGTCCCAGCTAGCAGTGAAGGCAGAGGACCATCCTTCCTCTCTCCTGTGGTTTGCTCCAAGTATATCTTGGAAGGTGTGAGAACAACTTTGCATTACCTAGTGAATAGATTCTTATATAGGTGCTCCAAAACCACTCTCAATGAATCTCTCGAACCCTTTGAGCTTAAAGAAAAGGCCCTGAAACACTCCAGTTTTCAGAGCCAAAAGAGAATTACCAGATCTTATTGTCATTCAGTGGGGGAGGTTGGAATCAAGTTGTCTCAGAGGCTTCTCAAAAGCTTGAGCCTAAAGTCTTGTACTGACAGCCTTGTGGCTTGGGAGCTCGTACTGAATGCAGACACAGGTACTTCCACCAGAAAGTTTCAAGTGGGGTCCTTAAGATACTTTTGCATGTTTTACCTGAAACAGTGCGCTGTCGGGCATTGTCAGGGTAGCAACTAACAATTTCCTTTCTTACTGCTGCCTGCTTGGGATCATAAATTGCTGTATTCCAAACAAGGACCTGGTTCTCTGAGGTTATTTGTCTTTCTCTTTGGTTTGCTTAATTATACTTGCCCCAAAGACAGCTTTAAGATACATATCTAGCTTTTCAAATGATGCCCTTGCAGTCTGTGAAGTTCATTATCACCTTGCGGTGCCCATAACTGTTTTCAGGAACCTTGTTGTTTTTCTAGGGATTAGAGTATTAGTGTGCAATACACTGCCTCAGCTGGAAGTTGTTTACAAGACCATCTTACTGTCTCCCCTTTAAGACTTGTGCTCTTTGTGGGTTCATGTCTCTCCCCATTTTAGAACAAACACAGGCATGATTACCTTCTTTATGGAAGCAAAACATTTTTTAAAATGTTAAACGTGGCAATTAGAGAATTGCAACAAAGTTGTGGCCTCTGTGGTGGCTGGTCACCTAAAAAGCACTTCCCTTGCACGGGGGGGGAGGAGGATGCCCAGTGCCTGCTCCAAAACTGGCAGTTCTTATTCAAGCAAAAGGCAAGCTTCTACCTGATGAAGCTCTATATAACCCAGGTTAGCTCTAAAAGTCACAAAATTTACATCTAATTCTGTATTATTCACCATATTACATCTAATGCTGCATGTATTTACTAGGAAATTAATTACGTTATTTTTTTCTGAACTGGTTGTATTTTAGGGACAGTAAGTTAACTCTTGTTGCTTTGCTGTAGGGGGAAAAATCAAAAGAGAAGGCATATGATTTCTGCTTCTTCTGAAATCTTTGTATTGTTATGCTGAATAGCTGCAAACGATTTGCATTACAATGGAGCATAAATAAGAGATGCCACCAACTAAAGTGTATGCTGAGCAAAATGCGGGGAGCTTTCAGTACAACCAAATCTAAGTATTTTGAGGTAAGATTGGACAGAACACAGGGGTGGGAATACAAGGTGCTGCTGCTTGGGTCTCAGATAAGCCCTGTGTTCAGCAGAAGTCCTAACTTTGAGATGCCCAGCTGATCTTGGTTTTCAATATAAGTAACATAATGTGTGTGGTATAGATGCCAAAATTGTCAGGCAAAGAGGCTAGGGGGGAAATATGAAACCCTGTAGAACAGGATTAGGCAGGATTAAAGTCTGAAGTGATCATACTGCACTGGGTAGTAGGTACTGCCACAGCCAACTCAATAAAACTCAGTGGGACACTTGACATTGCATGTTCAAGCAGCAAGTCATAAATCTACATTCATGTGAAATCTTCTGCACTCAGTCTGATGGGAACAGAAACACGACACAGCTTCAGGTGTTGGCTTAGGGGAATAAAGCACAGGTTGCTGCCTTGCAGGGACGGATCTCTGTGAGGAAAAATGGAAAGCAAGCTGAATGATATATGTAATTATGCTTGTTTGCAGGGCTGTGTAATTTCTACAAACCCACTGAGAATCCTTAAAACCTGAGATTAAAACCAGGTATAGAAATATTTTTAACAACAGTTGTCTATATATAATTATATATACATATATAGCAGTTGGTATAATAGTTGCCAGTTCAACAGTCCAAAGCACATAAGTATTTGCTTACCTTTTATAAATTAAGCCACATACTTAAGTGTGTTTTTGGACAAGGAAGTACTTAAGTATTTTGCTTAAATGTTGGGCTGAGTGGGGTCAGAATGAATTTGAATTCTTCTTGTCTCACTGTTGGTATGAAATCACTTACCTAAGAGCTGACCTGTGCTTTGAAGACCAGTCAGAAAGGTGGTATGGAGAAGATGTGTTCTTGCATCAACATCGTGTTTCATTAACTCAACATATGTGGTGCACGTGCTGCTGCTGACGGCACTTTGGCAGCATGGGAGGACAGGGCGCAGGGTCTGTGCGGCAGGGCTGGTTGCAGTCTGGAGCTCTTCACTGAACCCAGTGTTCTTCAGGCTTTGGATCAAACAGATCTTTGAGCTGTTGCAGACGTCAGCTCTGCCAGCCCCTAACCATGAGGAAACTGTTTGCTAGGTCCAATATGAGTCATAGATGGGGAGGATATTTCTGGTTTCCAATTAAAAAAAAATAATGGTGAAGCTCATAATCATGAGCAAAAGGTCTCTGTGCTGTAATGGGAACCAGCTGGTGTGGTAGGCCATTTCAGAGTAAAATCTGTCTTTGTTCAAATTGTGGCCTCACCATTATCACGGTTGGAAACAATCCTTGGTGCTGACACAGTAATGACAGCTTCATGTTTTAGACACATCTAATGGCACTAAGTCCTGATCTTAGCCGGTATTTATCAAGATAAGTAAGCCAGTCAGGCAAGAGCATGGTGGGCTGACTGTATTCCTTTAGATAACGACGTGTGTATTTCCTCTCTTGGAAGAATAATGAACAGAATATGACTGTCAAAATATTCCTCTCTGGAGAGACTCCAAAATAACTGACACTTACATGAGCTCAGTGCCATCAGTGATGTGAACTTTCTTGCAAACCTGGAAGAAGTGGAGCTGTGGCCAAGAGATATGAAGGTTTCTCCTTAAAACAAACCAAAGCCTGGGAGAATAATTTTCTCACAACTCTCCATAGTTCTCACTTGCAATTTGACCTCTCCTGGGAATAGCTCCACTATCATGGTCACTAAATGAGATGGTATGGTATGTCTTTCAGGTCTTTTGAAGCTGATGGATGAGGTCCTGGTGATTTTGGTGAGGTTGGTCCTCACGCAGCATTGTCTTACAGTTGCCTTAGCTGAAACTTTCCGTAGAATTCGACGAACCAGCAGAGAATCAGGCCCTGCAAGTTCAACTTTACAACTCTTGGATTTTCCTCTTAATCAGACTGGAAAATAGCTCTGCTAATGACTTGTCTACAAAATAAAGTGAGTGCATGCACACATTCATGCAGAGCTTAATGTGTTCGTCTGGCATACCCCTTCTTCAGCTGTTTGCCTTTAAGAATTCTGGGAAACACATCTAACCAGCAAAGAGTTTGTTTCTAGAAGCTGTTGTTGTTTTAAGGAGGATCCATTAAAAAGGCATAGCTGGGAATTTGAAAGGCGTTATTTAGAGTGCTAGTGTGCTCCTGTCTAACCAAAAGAGAAGCGTGGCCGAGGTGGTTGGAGTTAGCTAGTGCTGCTTTGAGCTCGGAGAGAGCTAATGGCCCATGCCACACAGGATACAAGTCTCCTGTGACAGAAAAGTGTGCTGTAACGGTAGAGTAAGCTCCAGCAATGCTGCAGCACAGGTCAGAGCTGGAAAGCGTACATAAAGGGCTCTCCCTGTAGAACAGGTCAGGTCATGCTGCTGATTAAATGCGTCCTGCAAAGGTGTCATAACACTCTCCAGTCTGGGCAGCTGGGAAGTATGAGAGCAGGGTTTTGCAAGACTGGATTGAGGTGAGTTATTTGCTTTTCATTCTTTCAAATGTAGATTTGTCCCTGTTGAGTTAAGCTGTGATGAACTTTACTTTTTACTGTAGGCAAAGGGCTGACACTTGTGCTGATGAAGTGACTCCTGTATTTTTGCTGACCTCTGTTCTGTGCTATTCACTGCAGATTTCATGAATTTTCTGTATGGACAGCCAAGAAAATTCCTTGTTGCTGGGGACAGCAGGGTGGGAGGGTACTGTCAACTCTTCAGCTGCCAAGATCTCTCTTTTCCTGAGTGTTTCAGGGTCGTCTGGTGGATGCTATAGGTGATTGGGACTGTAGCATCTCTGATACAGGGTCTGCAGTGCATCCGGCTGCAAGATAGACAAAAGGATGCCTCCTACAGATCTTCACTGGAGTCAAGTAGAAAAGGTCTTTCAGTCTTTACAGCACTAACAGGGGGAATACTGGAATGCAAACTTATGCCCATGTTCTTTGAAACTAGGGTAAGATGCTAGTATAGGAATTGCTCTTTGTCAAATGTCCCATAGCTGCAGGTTTGAAGTGACAGCAGGGTACAGTGATCAGGACAGTGTTTGGAACGCAGGGATGACAGCTGGGTAAGGTGTTCAGGTGTTTGAGGAGGAGGCAGAGATCTGAACTCCCACTGAAAGCACGTCACCTTGTCCTTACCCACTGCATGTCATGGGGCTGCTCACTGGCGCTTGCACTACCGTGTTGGGTGGCGAAGCTGCCGGAGACAGGGCTGTCCTGCCTGCACCACGCAGCACCCAGGGCTCCTCATCTGCTCCCCCACTGTCAGCCTGGAATGAAAGCCGGCAGCAGGAGAAGTATTTCTTCATATCTGAGAAGCAATAAATAGTGTCACAGACAAGGCAAACAGGCATTAAAGAGTGGGTGAGAACAACCTCCCCCTACATTTTTCTTTGGTTTTTTTTAATGATATTGACAATGAAGTCCAACCCCTCCCTCCAAACAAACGTTTTTACATGCAGTGTTTTTACCAAGAAAGGATAGTAAAACATCAGCAGTAAAATAATATTTATAGAGCTATGTATTTGTGAAAGTGACTGTGGTTTTCTAGGTAAATAGTTGCTGGATTATTCAAGATACTCTGTATGTCTGTCAAAATCCTTGTGTCGTGGAATATTTCCCACACCGTTTCATAGAGAGCCTCTTTTTAAGTGCTGGTGGTAAAGCTGTAATGCTATGTTAGGTTTTTAATAGCTTGCAGAGGTCCCTGATTGATTTTTCACACCTTTATTTCCACAGCAATAAGGTTTTACATACTGAGATGTGGAAAGGAAAGGAAAAAAAAATAATCACAGGATGTTGAACACGTTTCAAAACCTGTGCCTAAATGTCTGTCCTTAAAAGGCTCTCAACCTGGGGTGGTTAAACTAATTACATTAGCAGTACTTGAGGAGAGCTGGAAAGTTTGCACTTTCTCAAGGAGTGATCACTTCTTTTCCTCAAACATGAAGTAATTTGCACAAAAAAACCCTGAAAATCCGCTGCTAAACTGCATGCTGATTCCTGCAATATGGACGTTTCTCCTGGTGCTGTTTAACAGCAGCAGGAACTGCCCGTCCCAGTGTTTGTGGTGGGCCTGGGGTGGCCGGGACCCACTCGGCGCGGTGCCCATGTCCCACGCGGGGCAGTGCTGCCCAGCTGCAGTTTGGCCATGCCTTTGCCTCTTCATCAGCTTTAACACAGTTTACTGTAGCACTCCCTGTCTTGTCATCTCATGTTATTTCTGTGCCCTAGAAGAGCAGGGCAGAGATACAGGGATAATTGGTGTGTGGGAGAAAGGCTCTGGAAATGTGGGTTTCAGTCCGAGTGCTCTTGCTGTGCAACCTTTGCCGGCTCCAGCGGTGCTGTGCTTCACCGGCCGCTTGGGCTGGAAACTCCGGCTGCCAACCTGTCCCCTGCCTGGCTGCTGGCCGTCGGGTGCTGTATCACACAACAGAGTAGAAGAGAACACCTGATGTGACACAACTGACAATTATGACCCAGAACCTACCCTAGGAATTGTCGTTACAAGTTAAACTTCAAATATCTGCAAAGCCTTGATGAAGTTTAATGGACTGTAGGCGGTTCCATCATTTACACAGCAAACATCATTATTGGGGATATTTCCTTCCATATCTCATAGCAGCTTGTCTAGAGGCTGGAGTCCAGCCTAGCTCTTTCAGAGCTTCTGAGTAAACAAACAAGCATGCATTCTACTTTAAAAAAAAAAAAAAAAAAAAGACTAGCAATTAAAAAAGACATCTTGCATTGTACAAACAGGAAGGATTATAAAACACACTTTGCAGGGAGTCAGTGGAAATGCATTCAGTCTAGTTTATAATCACAGCACAATGAAATACCCTGAACATAAATAGCAAGAAATCAATTTTCTTTAGAAAAAGTAAAATAAAGAACATTAAATGATCATTTGACTAGATAACTGCAGTTTACTCGGTGGTATAACTGTCAGCTTGCCTGTGCACAATAATGGAATTAATGCAGAGGGGGTATGGTTTAGATGTCTCCTTCTTTACAGTGACAATAACTCCCTTGTTTTCTCTAGTGAGTAGATGTTTATATTCTAATTTTGTCTCTGCAGGCTACACAGAGCCTTAAACTTGCAAAAGGGATTTGTGAGCAGCTTGCTTGTCAAGAACAAATACTAGTCAAAAGAAATGCATGGCTTACTGACCTTGAGTTCACTGAACCTTCATCTCGATGCTTCCGCACCACTAAGGAATTGGCTTCTCCGAAAATTAAAGTTCCCAGATTAGAATAGAAGCTTTGACAAAGGACCTGTATGGCTTTACAAATACACATAGATTAGAGGACTTTAAAGGAGCTTTGTTAGAACAGTGGGATTATGAAAAGCAAATGTTTGAGAGGTAAGAAACCAACTGAGGTCAAAGTTGATGAAAACCAGACTTTTGAAAATATGGAATTTCTTATTTGCATTTTGGCTAAAAATCTTCACTCTTTGTCCTTATCTGTTACGTTATTCATCTGGAGATACAGTGACAGTATCTGGCTGCCCTAGTGGTCTTGTCAAGATGATGAAATGCTGTGGAAAGAGATGATGACTTTCACAAAGACCTCAGTTTTGGTGTGTGCTCAGTGCTTATCTTGTGATATCTTATTCAGATTGGTTTGTTACATCTTCCAAGTTTTGGTAAGTTTTTAAGGAAGCTTGCAGAAATATGTCAAATTCAAACTGTTTTAATATCTGTGTTTAATAACTACATAGCTGTGCCATCTCTTTTTTTTTTTCTGAAGAAACATCTCTCAAAAAATCACCCCAAAGGTTTCCATGCAGTGTTAGGGCTAAATGAAACTTTAATAACTTTAGCTTGGTTCTCAAACTTCTTGAAGTGCCTCTTTCCAAGGCACAAATACAAGACTCAATGCTAAGATGAAAATTATGACAGCAGTGGTTCCTATACAGAACTGTACGAAGGAAATGCGTACTTTCACTGCAGAACAATGCATTTTTGCACATGTCTGTGATGTGAATGTGTTAAATACTTCTGTTAGGTGTATACATGTCTCCAAAATCAGATAGAATTTTATTTAGAAGTATATACATAATAAAATTGCATGTGCTTTTCATGCGCTCGGGAAACATCTTCTGTGTGGATTGTAGTTAACTTAAAAAAAAACAAACACCAAACTACATTGGATCCAAGGTTATAACTCCTATAGATTTTACCTGTTTAATTACAAAGATATTTGTATGATGAGAAGACTTGGAAAACTGAGAAAACTTGTTTTGCTTACCCCATAATTTGCAGTTTGCTTTGATGATAGTATGTCATAATTCCTCCTGGGTGCCAGTCAAAACAAAGACTTTGCCCTGTACACAAGCAGTTCTTGTTTGGATGGTTTTGGTATTTTGAAATGTGGAGTAAAATCCAAGGCAGATTATTTCCCTTCCTGTAGCTGAATAAGAATAAGGCTGAAAGTGTGAAGAATCTTTAAGATTAAAGTACCAGAGAATTCGATCCTCTTAACACAGTGCCACTGTGATGCTGTGCTGTATCCTGGGTAGTTTAAAAGCAAAAGTAGGAGGGAAAAAAGTAAATTGAAACCTTTCAAACTGTCAGCTTTTGCTGAAAGAGGGTTCTTCAAATGTTGTTAGCAATGAAACTTGATGGAAAATATTTCTTTAATGTTTTGAAGCTTCTAAAGTTAGAGTACATGTTGGATGCATGCTTGTTTTCATATTTCTTTTTCTACTCCCTTAGCCCATTTACTTGAATTAATACGGTACGGGATTTTTTGCCATATATCAGGTGTTTTTTGTAATGGTACTGTTGCATTATGTCACTTAAACTACAGTTGTTGCACTTACGTGTACTCACTGCTATTTTTCTGGCTAGAAGAAAGCTTCAATTTGTCTTTTGAAGCTTAGATGGATGAACAAAACAAAGTATTCCATGAAATTATATATATATATATATGTGTATATATATATAAAAAAAAGACAGTCAATATTGTAAAGTACCATACCATTTACACTACTTGCTCATGGCTTAGGTTCACTGATGTAGCTGACTGTTGTCCTTCTTTATATTCCTGCTGGAGAATCAGTTGGTTGAGCCTGAGATTATGTTTGTGTTCAAAGACAAGCTCAATGTTTCTGATTTGGGATATGAGTTGCCAGGGGGAATATGCAGAGCTGCAAACTTGGAGACCAGCCGTGTGCTGCTTGTCTGTGTCAATAAACTACTGCAGTCCTGGGTCAGTACGCTGGCTCCAGCGGTGACAGGAGTGGGTTGTAGAAGAGGAAGCAGGTCAGGGTCTTTGCACTACAGTCTGTTGCCTTGTTGCAGCTTTCCTCAGCCAGAAGTTGAAGGTTATATGTCATACCTTGAAAAGCCCGTTACTTCATTTGTCTTTTCTTGTCTGTAACATGGGAACAACTTTTTATTTTCAGAATTGGTTTGAGATCAGTGGATGAAAAGGCTTCATAGTTGTGATTAGCTATCCTTGTAGTGAATCTGTTTTAGACACTACTGAATCAAAACCATCCAATCTCCTGCTTGCTCACTCTTGAGTTCAGAAATTGTTGAGAATTTAATTTTTAGGCTGAGGTAGTTTTACAGCTGTCTAGTAATCTGAACTAAGATTGTCTAACATGTCTCAAGTAGAAGAGACAAGAAGAAGAATAGTGAATAGCCTCAGACAAGGCACACAATGTGGTTTCCAGCAACGTTCCCGAAGTGCCTTGGGAGAGTTAACCATATCCCTGCAGCACCACTTGCTATCAAACCGCTATTTGTCATGCATTCATGAAGGGACTACACCCACCACAGAAGTGGTAAACATGGGAGAGCATCAGCATGTACAGTGCTTTCCTGGTGATCATCCAACTGCTGGTGTACCCAGAGCTGTGCAGGTTGCTTTGTAAGGCAGATGATGCTAGCTGGAGGTTGAAAGTACATCAAAAGCAATGCAAGTGCAAGCTTATTTAATAATGCAAGCGGAGGGCAAATCCCAGATCCCAGGAGCTGTTAAAAATACCAGCACAGAAGAAGCTTTTCTGTTGGCCATTTTCCTTTGGGACCATTGTCAGCCCCAGATCAGTATATTATTTCCCCCCCCCCCTAGAGCTGTAGATTGGGTTTCAAATGGGCAACAGCTCTATTTTAAAGATAGCACAGTCTCCAGTCAGATGACGGTGGGCGCACAAAGAAGCCAGCTGCAGGTCGGGCTGCCCCTGGTACGCAGGTGCTGCAAAGGCAGGCTGCCTGTGAAGTTTTCAACCAGGCAGGGGTGAAAAAAGGTCAAGAAGAATCTCGCTGTTCCCAGTGTCTGTCAGTAAGTAATCATGCAGATAAAAATCACACCACTCCCTCAGCTCAACAAAAAATTTCTTTCTCTATCTATATATCCATATAACATTACAATACAAGCCTCAGGGCATCTCTTGTCCTTATCTAAACAAAAGTCTTCTCTGAAAACCTTAGTCATGCAAGTTATGGCATGAAATCACCCTTTCAGCAGAAAAATGGTAATTTTGCATTTGGAGTCAAAGGAGGACTGGCTTGGTGTACAAAGCTATTATGTTTTTCAGATCCAATCACCCTTAGTAATTTGGGAGCAACTCACAGATCAGTCTATAAGGGTTTTTTTCAGTGCAGGTATATATCCTGCTGAAGCTGTACCTGGATTTTTCTTTGGGTCTTACTGGCATATAAATTCTCTATAGAGTTATCTGCCTTCTCTGTGGAAGGTGTAAAAAAAATGACAGGCAAAAGAAACTAAATGGGAATGACCCGCAAATAAATGCAAGCCTGCAACACAGGATTGTTGTAGTGTGAATTAAAGTGAGGAGGAGAGAAGGGGTGTTCTGGAGAAGAGCAGGAGCTTTGCGTAGGGCACGTGTGTTGGTGCAGTTTTTGTGAAAGTGCTTACAGTTGTCATGGTGGGTAACTTACAAATGGGAAAACAGTTGCATGTGACTGTCAGTTGCCACCTTTTTGTTTTGCAGATTTCGTGCAGAGGAACAGATGTAGCTTCCTTCTATGGCGTGTTCGGTGACTCTTCTGCTCCTTGATCCTAGTTGTCTCTGGGCCAACACACAGAATATTTTTGCAAACCAGGAGGAGGAGGAGGAGGGAGCTGTGTGCCCTATATGGGCAGTGTCTGCATTGGTTCTAGGTGGGCTGTGGAGGATGCAGGTAGGTAAGCAGATACAGCTATCTCCTGGGAAACAAATCTCTGTGTGAGAATCCTTTTCCAGCAGAGAAACAAACCTCTGTGGGTTCCTCAGTTTATGTAGCATTAACTTGCACAGTTCACATTGAAAAGGATGTTAAAACAGTTCTTAAAAATAATCATATATAATGATTCTTTTCTCTGTCTTGATGCTTTAAAAGTAATTTATTTGTCCTTATTAGTTCAGGCACAACATGGAACTGGGCTGAATCTCCCTTTAAATAATCCTGCTCTCAGCTGGTTGCATTGTTCACCCCAGTCTGTGTGTGAGTGGCAGTTTAAAGGCTTGGTTTCCCCTTCCTGACAGAATTTTAAATGAAGCCTGGAGCAGCCTCCTCCCCATGCGGGTGGTGGGATACTGGGCAGAGGCGGCCAGGCTCCATCCCAGGGGTGGCTGTCCTCCACAGAGGTGGCTGGCTGCAGGAAGGGGGCTGTGCCGAGGGCTTGCTCCCAGGGGAGAAGGAGAAACCCCATCTGGCTGGCTGGGAAAGAGAAGGAAAACAGTGCATGACCTACAGGGTGGCTGTTGTAATGTTGTAATGGCTTTTTTACTTTTTTCTCTTCCTAATACTTCTGCAGTGTGCATTACTCCATGGAAGAGAGCCTATAGTATTGGCTCCCTCCCTGCTCCAGACAGATGGTAACTGGTAAGCCTTGAATTCTTTCCTTAATTATAGTGTCTCAGCGCAAAACTTCAAGAAGATCTTTAAAATGCTGCTGATTATTAAGAACTGCACTCTCTGCTTGCAATGTTATTTCTTGCCATTACCTCTGCCTTGCTTTTTTTCCTTCTTGGAGAGGTGAAAAGCAAGCTTTTGTAGTTTTGCTCTTTAGATTTTAAAACAATATTATGTTGTTTCTGCTTTAGTTTTAAATGTTTATGTTCCCTCTTACTTGAGACCTGGTCCCCTGCCCTCTCCTGCAATCCCCAAATGCTTGGGGGTTTTGAAAGTACTGTTCATACTTCTCACTTCACAGTTTATGATGCTGGGCAGTGATGCATTTAGATTATCACAGCATGGGTAAAATAATACTCACTTCTTCACTTACATCCTATTACTGCACCTCAGAGAGCCCCATCACTTAGATTACTCAGGGGAAAGTCAATGACATACAGTCTTTTGGTTTAAAATACACACTACTGTGTAGAGATTTAAAAGATATCCTAATTTATTTTGAAATGTCCCATAATGTGCTGGTACTTTTTTGATTGTTTTATTAGACTGTGATTTTTCCATCTAGCTTCTATTCCCAAAACCTACCAAATGATCATTATTTACTTTGGACATCTGTTAAATGCTGAGCTGTCTGGGGAACAAAGTGAAGGAGCTGCAGTCCTGATGGGAATATTGAAGGAGAGCAGTGAAACAGACTGATCTCCCAACAATCGGGTAATTTGAACCACACAGCCTTACTGCAATTCCTCTAGCTTGCATGGGTTTTGCACATAAATGTGTGATATCTGAATGTGTTATGATTAGCTGCTGTTATTAAATATATTTATCTTGTTTAAGAGCACCTCAAGCCTTTCCCTTTCAGATCTATTACTTTGCTTTTGTTCAATTAGAACAAATCTGGAGCGTGAGCAGGAGCACTGACAGGATGCTGGGACCTGTTAGATTCCCCCACCCACAAATGCTGAGATATTTCTGTTTTCAGATGTCACTATTAGTGTATTCTCAGTTCTCTTTCCCCCCACCACCAGTTGCAACCAGGACTAAAAAGATTTTTTTGATTCTTTCCTCGCAGTTGAAGCAAACCCTGCTGCATTTTAGCTTCCTCCTGCAGGACAGATTTATTCACTGTGGTTACCCTGTGGTTGCCACATGTTAGTTACATTAAAGGCACTGCTCCCTAATCTAATGAAACAGAAATCCATGAGATGTATAAAAGCATTCTACTATTCTCTTATTTTCAAGGACATTTCCTGTTCTCCCCTCTCCCCCCTCACTAATTTCATGAATATGGATTCAGTCTGTTTGAAGGGAGCTTTCAAGCAGTGTATGTCAGGCTAGGTTGTTAAAATATAATCCACCCTGTTTGGCTTTCAGCAGTTGGATAACCAGGAGCACGGAGGTGATATTCTTGTTTGAAGAAGAATGATAGGTATTTATCTATGAAGTACAAGTCAGTATCTAGGGTTCTTAATTGTTTGATGGCATTGCAAAAGCACACTGTGAGTCAATAGAAGTTTTACCTGAGTAAAGATGATCAAAATCCTTACAAAAAGGTGCTCTAAGGGTGGTGTTGTTTAATACCATTAAATACACAGCCAGAGATACTGGGATCCGCTCTGTTTGTCTATTTGTGTCTGAAGAACAAACTATAACCTGAATAGGGGTTTAGAAAAAAGTATTCAAGGCAAGTCCTAAATGCATTAGAACATCAATCCTCACAAAGTATCTAAGAAGCAGCAGATGTTTAGACACTTATTTCAGCCACAAAACAAGCAGCGTTGTATCTCAGACTTGAAATGGTCTATGTTCTGCTTTTGCATTTATAAGTTTTGTTATTGTCATAATAGGAAGTCTAAGAGCACACAGGGAGGAAAAAAATTTTTTGCTTATCATTTTTCAAGTGAAAGGATTACTTGTGTAGGAGTGCTCAAATGACTGAGAGCGGGGAACTGGAGTTGGGAGTGCTGGCTCCCTCTGCTCTTAACTCTTCATTGAGTCAGATCATTTTGTATCTGGACTTAAGCGTAAGGTTTAGTCAGAGATGACAGCAGCAGAACTCCTTCATGAGTCATCTACTTAATCCTGCTCTAGACAGAGGGCTCTTCCTTTTGCTTTATTAGTCAGTCTTTTAGCTCCATTGTCTCTTGCTGTTGGATGTGTTGGTTGTTGTTCGTTGGGTGTTGTGTTGTTTTTTTTCAGTCTAAATTAGGTTCTGTTTCTGTGCTTTCGTTTTCAGGCATTGCAAGGGTTTTCTGCCTCTGCCGGTCAACGCTGGCTTGTGCCATACCCAAGCAGATTACTTCCAGTCCTAAAGGAGAAACTGTCCAGGTTTCCCATGAAGAAGCTGATCGAATCCATTTGAGCTGGTAAAAGACTTCTGTGAGCTTTGAGGTGAACTAGACTGTGCCTTACAAGTAACACATGTAATTTTTATAGAAAGGCAACAATATTTTAAAGTGAGGATGATATCTAGAGGTCTGTAGGTCTGTGACCCAAGAGAAGCTCTCCTGGTAGCTGCTAGAAATTTCCATAATGAAATCCCAAACCCTGTGAGATATTCCAGGCTTTGCTGCCAACCTGAAACCTGAGTTAGGGTTATGGAGATCTATGAAACTTTCAAGAGAACCATGGCCAGTTTTAGGTTTCAGCTGAGTTTCACAGTGGTGCCATAGGTTCATTTAAGTGCTGAATATGCCAAAATGAGCTCCTCTCCTTCCATGTGAATGTTAATTTAGTACACTTTGTTTAGCTGTGATGGCAACACAGTTTTTGGAAACATTCTGTGTGCATTAGTCATCAATATCTGAGCGATGTTTCTATTGTGCTCATCTGCCAATGGTCCTAAAAAGCATCAGCAATTCATCTATTCCAGCTGGGACAAGAAAGACTGACAAACTGCAGTACTGCATTGAAAAGCAACTAAAAATGGAATCATAGGGCATGTTTATTGTATTTTCATGACTGCAGCAGTTAGGGATTGATTTTCTAGCATACTGCAGCATTTGGGATTACCACTGTGGGCTGTCCTATTTCATCCCACGGGATGACTCAGTCGGAAGTCTACTCTTTTGCAGCCCATGTGGAGGATCAGCCTCTGATAGTTGTACTGATGGGGGGGGGAGAGAGCTATATTCACATCCAGCTACCTGGCATGGTGCTAGCTTTACTTAGCCTGGTGCTAGGATGACAATCCTCAGTAAAGTTGAGGAGTTAGCATGTGTAGCCCACAACACTTACAGAATCAGGCTAAGAAGATCATGTCAGGAAGAAGGATGAACTCACAATTAACATCCTGAGCTAGAACCTCACTAAATCTGAGTTTGACTTCTGCTTTGAGATCCTTGCCTGATCTTGTGCTCAAGGTGGTTCCAGAGGTTTAGTTTCCATCTGCAGGGTGGAAATACTGTTTCTCCATCTGCCTGCCCTTTGTTTCTCTACATAAGCGATGAGTTGGGAGAGGTCTCACAAAGCTAACTTCAGCTGAGTAAGACTAGTTTTTGCAGTATCTGTATCTAACAGGCTCTTCCAGGGGCTGAATCAGAGATGCTAAACTGCAATTCCAGCTCTGAATTGCTATGGTTAAAGCTAGTCTTTGTGAATTCCCCTTTTTCTATCCCACTTACACAGAATGCCCTGTCCTGCAGGGTTTTGAATGCTATTGCATTTTTGCTATCTGTTTTCAAGACAAGTCACCTTGGAGAGGGGCAACTCTCTTCCCCACTGCAGCCTGTGCCCTGTCTGGTGCTCCTACACTCATGTCTCTGCTGCTGATGCTCCTGAGCACCTGCCCAAAGATGAGTTATCTGTAATTTGTCAAGAGTAAAACAAGGAATAAGAAAATTCTGCAGAGCAATGATAGCCTGCACCTCCTCCTGGGTAGAATTGCCCTAGCTGGCTGCTCCATCATATGCTTATGAGGAGGGGGACTGAGACTGTGGGAGGTTTTTAAGGTCAGCACCATCTATTCAGAACAAGAATAGGAGGTCTGACCTTTTTCAAATGGTAAGCTTTGTCAGTGCTCCCATTGGGATTTTTCCCCAGGTGACTGTTTAAATGTCACTTGTGGTAAACCAGGGGATTAGAAGCACTACGAACTTCCCTTTCTCCTTCATGAGGAAGCACTGAGAGCTTCTAATGAGGTTATATGTTTTCCTAAAGTTGAAAACATCAGATAAGTGAATAGAAATGTATTTTTCATATCATGTCTGTTTTGTAAAAGCTATAGTTCTTGAAGATGTCTGTTTCTTTAGCAATGCCAAAACCCCCCCCCCAACAAAACCAAAAAAACCAACCAACCAATGCAACAAACCTGTATAGCTACAATTAACACTGCAGCAATAACTCAGTGGCATACATTCCTTGTGTTTATTGATTAGTGAACAAGCCCCCTGGGGTTTACATTGCTTCCAACACATTTGGTTCCAGCTGAATACCTGCAGTGTGCATTGATCTAAGCGTGTGATTTCTCCTAAATATCAGCCATCCTGTCCTGTTGCATCACAGCTGTATATGTGCTATTGTAGCTGTGCAAAACCAAGTGGCTGAAAATGAAAAATCACCATGTGAAAAATGAAAGGGCACCTGTTCCAGTCTCTGTTGACATCCATGAGCCCTCTCTGTCACATTGAGGTTACACCTGCATAATTCACTTGGCTTCAATAGAGCGACTTCTGATTTATATTTGCATGTGTGAGAAGAAAATCAAGTCCCTCAGGGGATACGGCAGATCAGTGCTTCAAAGAATCAGGTCCCTGCTGAAGAAAAGGACCAGATACCAACATTCAAAGTGAATGGACGCTTATTTCTTTACAGCTTTTGTTTTCTTTGTGAGCATGACCTACAGATCATTGCTCAGGCATTTCCAGCATAGGTGTGGCTGCAGTGATTACTGCTTATTCTTTTGAAGGAACCTGCACTTACAAAACAGAGCAGGATATGAAAGCAGATGAACATGCTGTTTAAAAGGACCCAATGTGACCAGCTGGAGTTCAGTGGTTAGGAACAGTGGGATGAGGTGCTTGGCAAGACAAGGGCTTCAGCATATGCTGTACTTGGTGGGTTACTGGAAGGTGTGGGTGCCTGCTCCGAGCACCCTGCTGTGGCTCAGCACACTGGCTGAGCAAGTGCTTTACACTGATGCTTGAAGGGACAGTGCAGGTGGTGAAGACAGAGGCAAGAGGAGGATGGAATCAAAGGAGAAGGAAGGCTAGCAGAAGAGCTGTGCTAGTGCTTGTAGGAGTAATGAGCTGGATTTGTTTCAGCTCATCAGTCTCTAATCTATTTTAAAGTTGATATTAAAGTATGAAATAGCAAGGAGGATGGAGATACAGACAAACTTTCAAACCAGTGTTGAGATGCAGGCTAATTCTGCATTTCTATTCATAGTGCTATAGCAGAAAAAGCACAGGCTGCATGTGGAAGAGCGAGAAGAGGCTGGTAAGCAAACCAGGGAGCACTAATCCATCAGTAATGGGGAATTTCTTCTTTCAGTTGCATATTGTGTTGGTCCTAACCAAGCTTAAAGATTCCCTATGCACTGTGGTGCCTTTGCTTTCATCTGCCATGGCCTCAGCCCAGACTGGCTAAGAAGGGTTCACGTTGCAAGGACCTGGCTGTGCTGCTCTGGATGTGAAGTGGACCAGTGGGTCCTATTAACTGCAGAGCTGCTTCTTCAGGGCTCCAGTACTTGAGCTGCCCTTGTTATAGCCCAACAGGGATGAGGTATTCATAGCTCAAGTTGTTTCCCAACGCTACTTTTCTATAACTTAAGAAAAAGTGTCCCTCTCTCTTTGCTTTTGGGGGCATGGTCTCACCATGACTGTTTTCTGTGAAGACCTGAAGAAATGTCTTTACTTTTTCTCAAATGCAGCTTTTCTTTATCTTGTGCTAATTTTTAGTGAATACTGCAGCAGCAATAGTGAAGAAGGCTGTGGCAGGACTGCAGATGAGGGTCTGAGGATGAGACTTTGGTGTCGGGAGGCCTGGATGCAGAAAGCAAGGGGGGTTTTACCCTGAGCTTGCTCAGCCCTGCTCACTCAGAGCAATCACAGCTGTTGGATTGTGGAACAAGAAGCAGTCTCCAAGGTTCATTAGGCCCTCGCCTATTAAGGGCTTTAAAAACTAGGGTCAGGACCTTGAAACAGATCTGCAGGCTGGGAGAGACCGGAGTATGTGTGCTATCTATGCAGTGAGGGGAGCGGTTTTGGTTCAGCTCCAAGTGGATCAGTGCCTGTGGTACAAAACCACCTGGAATTAATTGAAAACACTGGTGGCCATTTTCAGCAGAGGCAGAAGAAGGCTGAGAGACTGGGAACACATTGCCCTTATCCCCTGGTTGCACTGGTGGAGGCATGTGTGGGAGGTTTATGCTGACGCTTCCCACACTGTGTGTGCTTTGTGAACTTTCACTTCCAGGGCTGTCAAGACAAAGTCTTTCAATTACAGCCATGTTTTATTTTCTTGTAATAGAGCTGCACACATTTATTTTCACTCTAACCATACTGTCCCAACAAGAAGGCACAGCGTAGAATGACAAGAGCTTCTTACATTCAGATGCTGCTTTTCTGCTCTTGCATATCTCTTTCTTTTTCCATAGGCCACATGGATTGCAGAGTCATTGTGTGGAATACAAGACTTGCCTTGTCAAACCCATGGAGATGAATCCAATCAGAAAACTACCAGGTTTGGCCAGGATTTCCAGGTGAATTCCAAATGTCATTAGAAAGATTTATTGGTTCGTATCTGATGAACAGTGTCCTTTGTTTCCTTTCTGTTCTTTGGCTTATGAATAGGAAAGAATACTTGTTCACAGCTGATGACTTTTGGTGGTCCCTTAAGGAAGGCTCCATGTTTTTTGCTGATGAGGCCACTGATATTTTCGCATATGGAACAAAGTCAGGATGATCTGGGTATTTATAAATGTAATCAAAGAGAATTATCCAGATATCCTGTACTTCATTTGACAAGTATAACTAAGTACAAATAATAAAATCAATACATCGCAGCATTGATTTTTGTTGGCCTCAGAATCTTGGAGGAGATAAGGCACTTCCTGCTCCAGGAGAGAGTCATGGCTGGAAACCAGGTGGGACTATAGCTGCAAGTCTGAGGGGTGTAAGGCGGAGAAAGGATGCTTTAGTCAACGTGTAAGAGGAATTGATTGCAACTTGCATTAGAAAACTAAATCTAAGAGTGAAGACTGACCTGTGCTGAGATGTAACTGCTGTTGCGTTGTGTGCCTTGGTGAGAGGGAGAGATGTGGCAAAGCAGGGGTTATCATGCCAGTGGCAGGAGAAGGAAGCCTCCGTCAGCAGACTGTTGATGGCCATGGGAAGTCTGTTCTGCCCCAGATCTTTAGTTCTTTGGCCTAGTCTGTCCTCCCAGCATCTCCTCTGTCTTTATGTCAGGTCACGTTGTTCCTGCAAGAGAACTTCGACCTTATCTCTGTGGGGCTGAGCCTTTCCTCTCTGCCCACCACCTTTGGCAGTTCTTCCAGAACAGCCCTGGTACCACTGAACCTTCTGACAGGGACAGGGAGATCTCTTGTCTCCCAGTGCAGCCACTTTTCCCAGCACTAATGCTCCTGTTTCAATTAGTTCAGATTTTCTCGTGTAAAGTAGGATGATATCTGGATGAAATCTGGGACTGCAGCTCATACATATACAGATATAGCTGCTGGACCAGTAATTCTTCTGCCTCCTTTTCAGCTTATAAGATGTAGCTCTAAATTGAATCTCAGGGAAATTCAGAGTTCCAGGTCCAAGAAGTAGGGTAATAATTTGGAATTGGTTTTTCTTCTGTTTTGTGTTGTTCCACCCAGGTGTGGTGGTTTTCTCCTCACTGCAGAGGAGGTAGGGGCTATGTTCTTCAAGGGGAAATTCCAGTTTGGGGTAATGCAAATAAAAACACCATGTGTGTCCTTTTTCATTCAAATTACATACAAAAAAATTGGTGATACGAGACATGAGCAAAGGCAGAACAGAGCCTGGAGTCTTTAATCTTTAAAATCTATTTTACATGATTAAAAGGATCCTGCCTGGAGAAAAGCAAGACTGGCTATTTATATCTCCATTCTTTTCCCCACTGCCCCCCCTCCCCCTTTTTTTCCCAGAAAATACTGCACAGTCTTTCACATCTGAAAGACCACGGCTGGCTGCCATTAATTTTAATGCTAAATCCTCATCAGCATTTCAAAACATTATGAAAATGTCTAAGAAACTGTCTTCTAGTAGCTTGAAAATATCGCAGGCAGCAACCTAAATAATACTGTAGGTACCCTGATAAGTACAAAAGCACATGCTGGAAAGGAAAAGAGAGAAATAAAAGGCTTTAGAGCAACGAGCAAACGTCAGTTCTACAAAGCAGGCATAAACGGATTGCAGGACTTCATGGACGCTGAGAGTTTGAATTACTGAGCTACACCTCACTTACAGAAAATGTGGTTTTCTTTTTTAGAGAACACATCAGATGTTGCATGCTACTGTTTGCTGTGCAGTCTGCTTGGTGGACAAGTACGTAACCTTACATGTAGGGTTCTGTTTAGGCTGACAAATGCAATTAAATGAATGGAATATGGCCAGGACCCCAATATTAGTGCTCTGTTACGTGGAATTGGTGGCGTGATAGATGCTGATTAAATTGAAATCAGTGATCATAGGTTAAACAGATGATGACTGATCACAGCAGTTCTCCTTCAGCAAAGCATTAAAGCTGTCCTAAACTTAAATACATGTTTTTAAGTTCTGCCTAAAATTGAGCATGTGCTTAAGTAATTTCCTGCTTAGGGAAGGGCTGGACCATGCATTTTCAAGTTTATTTTTTTAATTGGGAATATCCATGCTTACCTAGTTCTCTATGGATAGGTTTCATCGAGACAGTTATGCCTATGCCAAATTTCAGTGGGGTTTCAGGACATGCTATTGCTGTCTCACGCTCGTTTGTATTTATAGTGCTCCAGCAGGCTCGGGGAACTATATAAGGCTTTCAGAAGCTCATGCTATTTCTGCTTTCATTGATGATGCTTTCACTGAAGCTCTACCCTGCACTGGATTGGCAGCAGAGGGCTGATGAGTGGTCCTTCTCCTTTGGTAGTAAATGGGATGTTGCCAGCTGAGGATGATTATGCATATCAATAGTTTTGCAATAGTGATGGTTTTTTTCTTTGGTGAGTATTTTTAAATATTGCTAAGTCTTTCTGCGTTTGTAAGAATTAAAGTTAATTTTTTACCCTTCACTTTTAAAGAGATCTACAAACCTATAGCCTCATTTTAATAATAATTTAAAAAAAAAAAAGACAGGGGAAAATAAACATTGTTTTTCCCAGTTCACATAGAACATAGCTCCAAGCAAATAGTCAAAATCTCAGCTTTGGTGGGAAATCCTAGGGTGTGGGGGGAAAATGTAGAGTCAAAAATGAAGGCAGAGGTAGGAAACTTTCGTCAGCCCCTGTGCTGCTTTTTCTCTTTGATTAAACATCAGGTTTAAGTATCATCAACAACGTGAATTCTGAAGAATACAAGAGAATGCACTTCAGGTTAGAAAGCTTGTCTTTTATTCAGGTATTAAAAAAAAAAAAAAAAAGAAGCCACTAGACTATTATTGAAATAAATCACTGAGAGGGTTAGAGAGTGGCTGGAGGTGCACACTACATTTTTCATTGCCAGCTCCTTGTAGCCAAGGTACGTTGTCAAGCCCAACCTTGGAAAAGCACTTCTCTCTCTTCTCCCTGCATAGCTCTCCATGGTGACATCATTAATGTTGATGGCTATAATTGACCACAAAGAGCAGACCTTTAGTCCCTACCTGATCTTTTGGAGTGTTTATACACTGCTAGCCTGACCACACAGCAGACTAATGAGCATTACACTTGACAAATATTGTCATGCCTAAACAGGAGATAGTGATTCTGCTAAGACAAGCAGCAAGCCTGGGGGCATGTCATGCTCAAATAGGAAAGTTAAGAATTAATATTAATTCTCTTCCACTCACCAGGGGCCTGATCCAGATCCCTAATGTCAGTTAAGTCTTTCCACTGTGAGCTTTTCAAGTCTTCTATGAAGCAGTCCTTTAAAATACAATACAACCAAATAGTATAATAATTAATTTGACAGTAGTAACAGATGGTGCAAACTGCTTTTTAACTATGATCAAGACTGTTCCAGTAGCTGGAGGAGGTACTGATTTGAGATTACAAAGTCCAGGTCCTAATTTCTTCTAGATTTAAGTATCTGGAGTCTTGATACATGTTTGATAGCACTCCAGATCTTGTATGCTAGAACAAAACGGGTGAGCAATTTAGAAGAAATGAGAACTTCTGATTCTTATTTGCATTTAGGCTGTCATGTAAAGCTCTGCATGGCTGCTGCATACCGTATGCATGCAGAGCTTTGGGGGAAACTTCCCTCTGCCCCACACCAAGCCTGCTTATAAATCCCAGGGAACTGTATCACCCGTGTTGCTGAGTTGCCCTCTCCATGCTACGTGTGTGCGTTTTTCTTGATTATAACCAACATCTGAAGTTCTAATGACTTCCTGAGGTTCTCTTTCTAGATGCTATAATTTATTTTTATTTTGTATAATTTAAAATAGGGAGCAACTCTTGTGAAATGAATGGGATTACAAATTATGCTTGTGTCTAAATATCTCTTTGGTCTGTTTATCTGGTGTCTAGGCTTCACTGTGGATTTTTTGTGTGTCATAACTTGCCATTTTTTTTTTGAGGTTTACTAAACTGCTGTCTCATTTTTTTTCTGACAGAATCCTTGATATTGGGTACAGTCAGATATTCCTGAAGTTTTAGGCTAAGTTGAATAACTGCAAGACAGCAGAAGGCTGTGGTGCTAAACAGAGGGGGCAGCCAGGTTTCCAGCCTGCTGCTGAGAGCTGGATCTGCCACGCTGGTGTTTGCTTTTTGCTTTGCAAATTTGCTTGTGCTGGGAAAGCTTCTGACTTGACTTTGTTGAATGGCTGAGTCAGCTGGATTTTCTGGGGTTCTCTCCTGGTCCATTCTCCTCTCCCTGGCCCTGGGCTGGTGTGTGTGCCTGCACCTGGGATCAGCGTTGCCTGACCGTGTTATTTTAAGTACATAGGTCTGTGCACTGTACAGATCTCAGTTCTGTGTTGTATCTCCTCTCCTCTGGGTCTGAAGCACACCCCTGCAAGCTCATGTGAGAGCTGACTCCTGCGTGTGTGCTGGCTGCGGCTGGAGGTCAGGTGCTCGCTTGGCACTTTGGGCGCATGCTGCCTTTGAGGGCTGCCTTTGGGCAAGGACCGGAGCAGCGTTTCCAGCCTGGGAGGGCAGCTCTGTGCTGACTGGCTGTTTGTTGGAGACTTGCACTTTAGCAATGTGATCTTGTAAGACAAAGCACTGCTGATCATACCTGTCACCAGATATTCTCCTAGGTCAACAGAACCACTAGAACAGCCAGCACCACTGAAACGGGAAGGAGGGAGTGTGCCGCCAGACTACCATGAAGTCCTTTGGAAGATTGTCCTGTTGACGGGAGATGATTTACTGGGATACGCATCCAGGGCCAAGTCAGACTTGAGCCAAGTGATGCAAGCCTATCTCGGTTTAGGTCAGGCCTAAATGCAGCCCAGAGTATTTGGCCTGCCTTGACTGCAAGCAGTGCTTCAGCTGCTGGTGCAGAATTACTCAGAAACAGTGTGGAAGGCATGGTCCTGAGACACAGTGAGCATCCAGGCTCACCAGTGCTGTGTCAGGTGTGCAGCGGTTCTGGGGCATCCCTGTCTCAAGCATACCCCACGTGCTCAGTCAGTCCCCTCTGGGACAGATGTGATCCTTTGCATCAGGATCTGCTGATTTTATGTTCAGAATATTTTTGGGCCAAATGGAAGAAAAAAAAAAAGGTTTATCATCTAAAAGAGCAAGGACGACTTTTCTTTGTAGTGCTGGAAAGCAGGTGAAGGGAATGCTTCCCAATAGCCTCGATTACTCCCTGCGGGAAGGACATGCTCAGTGCACCCATCGCAGCCCCCAGATCCTCAGGACATGTGGCCAGGCCCTCAAGCCACACTCTGGGGTGAGCAGTGTGCAGTAATTGAGCTGTGCATCCTCTTAGGACTGTCTTGATCCATGACGTTTGCTGTCAGCAAGATCCCAGCGGGAACCACTGCAGACATGTCAATGTTCTGCTTCCTCTGCAGAGAGGCTGTAAGCTGCCAGGGCAGTTTTTTATTACCGTACCACCTAGCTGCTTTCACTTGTGTACTATTAAACTGTTAATATATCAGGGGAAAAAACTCATCCAGGAGAGTGTATTAGGAATACCTAAAGGAGGTAGCTGTGTTATCCTCAGCAAAGTATTATTGTTATTAAATGTTCCCACCAGTTACTTGGACAGCTTGCATTACAACTGCAAAGCTAACATATCATTATAGGAAGATATACATGCATAATGGATTGCAATTTACGAAAATACACAGAGGGCCCCAGATTTGTCAGCATGCATTTGCACTGCAAGAAATGCATCTCACTAAAAAACAGTTGTCAAAATTAACAGTTGAACTTGCACAATGTAGGGGAGAAAGCTGGCATTTCTGAGCTGGCGGTCCAGCTGTGTTAACAGTGTCAGGGAGCCTTTGTGTTATTAAGAACAATGTTTAGCAACAGAACTGCATTAGGAGTTTATTTAAATTATAAGTAGTGGGTAACGACTACACTGTGTTGGTGGCAACAATTGTAATCTGGTGAGGTCCTGGATCCCACCCTGAACCCGATATTTCTCCCTTTCCCATTTGTTTGCTATGTTCTTGTATAGCAAAATTTCAAGAGGCTGTAAAAATTACTTCATTTCTGAGGAAAACTACCAGGGATCATTGTCAGGGTCAAGTTTTGGAGAGGGATGAGGGAGACAGGCATTTGAAAACTCTTGTAAATGTCTGAGTAACTGTTCTGAAATGTAAATTATTGACTCATATCCTCCTGTTTTCTAATGTGCTTTATCTTCCTGGTAATTTAACCTAGTTTTCAGGGTATTTTTATCTGTAGCTTTCTAGAACCTCTATTACCCATATATTTTATCTCATCTCTTTCTCCTGTTCTTAGATGTTAGGTAGTGAGTCAGGGTGCTGATTAGCTTGACTAATTTGTTGGCATAGCTTTCTGTCAGGGGAAAAAGGGTGCACATTTTTAAAAGTGAAGATAATTAACCATTGGAACAACACAAGCACTGGTGGATTCTCCAGTACTAGCAATAGTAATGTCAGGAGGTATGTGTTCTTAAGAGATGCCTCTGGGTTTCCACCAGCATCAATTTTTGGAAGCCCTGTGGGCCTGTGCTGCGTGGAAGATGGATGATCTTGATGGCCCATCATGTCTTGGGAGTTCCCAAACCTGGTGCTTGGGCACTGTGTTTAGCTCTGTTCCTGCTTGCAGGAAAGGATGAGAGGAAGGGTTTGGTCACATGGGCAAGGTCCTGCCTTGATGAGTGTGTACTACAGAGTTGGAGATCTGTATCTCGGGTCCCATCAGACTAAGGCCAATGAATTACTTGCAAAGTGCTGGATAATCTTGGCTTCTGGAAGGCTCCAGGGGTCTCTAATCACTGATTGAAATGTGAATTGCAATCTCAGAGCCTCCGAATGCACTCACTAGAGCAGATGCTGCATTAAAGCACATCATATGGAATTAGCCTGCTCCCTGGGGAGGTGGGAGAGGGGAGATGCTCTAGGGACACTCTCTGAGGATGCTGCTGCGTGCAGGGGCACAGCCTCCTGGAAAGCATCCCCTCCCTGCTGGGCTGAGAGGCAGGACAGGGCCAGGCACCCAGGAAAAAAAAAAGGGGATTCAAATGTAGGAGGGAGGCTCATGGGGGATGCTGCGGGAGTCAATGTACCACTGGTAATAAAACTTAGTGGGTGCTGGCCTGGTCCTGGCCACTTGGCCCAGAGCAGTGGCCTTGCTGGTGTGGCTTTGTCAGGCAGGGAAGCAACATCCCGTTTTACAGGCAGAAGGAAGCGCTGGCTTACCTGTGGACAGGGGAATTACTCAATTGCAACACAGGGTCATTATTTCCTCTTTAAAATCCAGATAGATAGAGATTGCTGTTGACCCCAGCAGCATTATGTGACCTTATCTACCACATGGATATTTTCCTGAGGTTTCCTATTAGAGAGGTGGGTCTGTGGCTCGAAGGGCGAGCATGGGGGGGTGCTGAGGTTTGCACCCACCCACGCTGAGCAGAGGTGGCTGGTGGGGCAGGTGCGAGGTGCTCTGCCTGGCTGGGTGGGAGAAATAAGGGGAGGAACATCTAGAGGAAACCAGCTCCCCAGAGTAAGCACAGCGGCAGTCAGCCCTCTTCAGTAAATCACTTGAGCGTGATCTCAAGCATCTATCTCAACGTTTTGCTGAACGGGTGCCCAGCAGAGGAAGAAGTCCTTAGGCAAGCCACAGTGTATGAATACCTCTGCTGCGAGTGTAACTAAGGCCGTGATGCTGTCACACAACGCAGTCAGCAATAAATAGGTTCCTGAATTAGAGAGAATCTCTGCTGTATTTCAGATGTGACTGTTCAAGCTACATGTACAAAATGTTCTTTGAAATAGCAGCTGTGTCTGTGTTATCTTCCTCTGAGAGATAAGTAATTATGAGAATGTTATAATGATTTCTTTAAAAAAAAAAAAAAAAAGGCAAACCCCGTGTCTAAACAGCAATTGCGTCTTAGTGCAGGAAATATTTAAACATCAGTACCTTGAATTGATTAAAAAGAGCTGTACTGATAATGCAATTTTGTAGCTTGTGATTTGTGCTGAATGGTGCAATGAATCATGATGAAAGGCTGGAGAGGAGATTTGTGATGGGACCTTCCACTGCATCAGTGACTCTGAGATGGTGTGTTCATTTCAGAAAGAAGTCTACACTTGTATAAAACTCCTCATAGCTGAGGAATTAATGCTAGCGTGGTTTTAGTGGCAGGTTTTTGTTCATTAATGGTGAACACAGGAATACCTTGCTCTGCTGAAGGGCCTCTTAGGGGAGCCGTGTTTCTAAGGGATACTCTGCATTCCTCTGTACACTGTCGTCTTCTGTACTACTCTGAAGGACTGTGAATATGATACTTTTAGAAAATTTGTATTTCTCCTGACTGTTTATTAGTCATAGCAATTACATATATTTTTCAGACTTTCCCAAATGCAAAACAGATCTCTTCCACTTGGATAGCTAACTGCTAGAAAACAAAATCTCCCAACTAACAGGTAATACCAGTGAAATCTTGAGACGTGGAAGAATTTGTGTGTTCTACTTGAATTGCCAAGCAATTTATTTATTCAAGCCATCTTGGAATCTGTTCACTTGCAACACGGAACTTTAGTGCTTTTTTATGAGTAAGGTCAGCTGAGAGATGCTCACGGTTTAACTGTGCTCACGTATCTAATGGCAGCGTCAGGATGCTGTAAGCAGATGGAGTGGTTACCAAGCTGAGTTGGATTCTGTCACTCTGTTCTTTTAATTCCTTTTTGCACTGTGTGTAAAAAACAAAGGGGGGGACCCTCCCTCCAAAACAAAACAAAACACAAACAAAAACCAAATGGCAAGGGTGGCAGGGGTTCAGTTCCAGTGTGCCTCTGAGCTGAACTCAGAGCATCATTCATTTCACTTCTGCTTGAGGTGGCACTTAGGTCTGGAATCCTTCTGTACCCCGGCTCCTATAATTAGACTGCTGCCTCCGCAATGGGGTCTCAACCATCTAAATCTTGTCTTCAAGCAAGTACTGACAGCCCCCTCGTGTTAAGTTTTGTAAACACTAATTTGTGACATCTCTTGTGGCTTAAATCAAAGCACTCAAGTAAAAGTAATAATACCACTGTTAAAATGAATGTTACAGAAGAAAATGCCTGTCACCTGACACTAAATGGATATGACACTGAGCATGTTTCAAGAGACATTTATAATGAGGAGGCGCTGGGGGAAGTAACGCTGCTTTCACAGCCCTGAAGCTATTGGCTCCATGGCCTGCTCGGCAGAAAACAAAACCGGGGAATATTGCTTATTTCAAGTCTGGTTTGCTTTTTGCTCAGGTGCACATAAAAGGATGAGAATGACCTGGGTTCTGCAAGTCTTCATTTGAATTGCAGCTGTGTGATCTGCTGATGCATCTGATCAAAGAGACCCAAGGCCCTGTTTTTGCTAGGTGCTGTACGATCAGGGGGCACACGGGTTTCTCCCTGTCCTGTAAAAATTGCAGTTAAGCAACCAATTATGCCTAGATTATACAGCTCTTTCACATTTGTCACTTCTTTTTTTTAACCAGCCTTTTTGTCTTCCTTTCATATTCACATTGGTTAAATTGAATGCATCATTCCCCCTTTCCTTTGTAATGGCCTGAACTCTGTTATTGTATTATATGAACTTTTCATGTCTTGCAATACTGGAAACAATAGAAGCCCTTGAAATCAAAACTGCAGTGTCATAGTTGTTAATTTTTAAAGAAATTTCTGTTAGCATTCATAGTATAACCGTAATACGGACTTTAAAGCAGATAGCTGAGCTGGTTGTTGTACTCATCTGCTGTGTTTAAGCATGTTGAAGGATAAAACAAACCTCTGTCAGCATGTAAGAAGCCCAAGCAAACTGGGAAAGCAGGCAGGTTTATCAGTAAAAGAAACATCACGCTGTGTAAATTCCCATCCCATGGGAGGAGTAGGGAGCAGGGGAAAATGCCTGGAGGTGTTGCCCGTGTATGAACTCTAGGCTGGGAGTGGGTGGGTATCAGCACTGGCTGGTGGGTGGCCACTGGCTATCACCAGTGTGGAACCTTGACAGGTAGGCAGTGGTCTCACATGCTGAGGTTTTCTGTCCTTTTCCACAGGCATTTGTCTGCGTGTGTACAATCCATGGTGGGGAGCACAGGACCAGAGCAGGAGAGATTGAAAGGAGAGCAATTAGGAGAAGGGGTGATGCCCACGGAGCAGTCTGGGCAGCTCAGCTGGAGCTGAAGGTAAGACGTGATGGCAGGAATACAAGAAATGCCTGGGTATCTGCAGCATGGGAGGAGGAGGTTGTTTCGCCTCACGCAAACCATGAATGCCCTTGGGCCTCCTAGAGATGGGCAGTGAACGACTGCACAGAGGTACACAGCAAGTGAACACCCTGGGCCCTGGGAGGCCATTTCGTCTTTTACTTCACCCAGGTTGCCCAATGTGTGATGTAAGGACCCGGCTGCCTGCTGCCCCGCTCACCAGGACACCCTGGGCTGGAAGGGACTGCTTTGTGGAGCTGGTGGAGAGCACCAGTGCTCACCAGCTGTAGTCCTGGCCCACACTCCGCTTCAGCTGAGCAGGCATCAAGGCGAGCTGCTGGGTGGGGATGGGCGCAGCTGGCCCTGGTGGCATGCTGGCACGGGGCAGCCCAACCGCAGAGTCCTCTTAGTGAGAGGGTTTGACCGTGCAGGGCTGCTCACAAGTCCAAAGCTTGGGGTCTGGTTCGGAGCTGGGGCACAGAAGGCAGCGATGCTATATGCTGGCCAGGTCTTCCTATTTCTAGTGTTCAGAATCCCTTATTAAAAGGTTATAAACTGTGCAGTTGCTGTAGTGTCAAGAATGTTTCTAATGTTTTTATTTCCTTTTTAATTTAATGGGAAAATGCACTTTTTTTTATTTCTGTATTCCTTTTATGATTAGGGGAAACCCCATCTAGTATGTCTGAATGCTTCAACCATGAAAATACTTAGTACCAGCTCTGGCATATTTATGTTGGCTCCCTGATTAGACAACGTGCCAAACTGTCCTTCGTGGCCTTAATTATTGCAACTTCAGGCCAGCATTGCCTGCTTACAGCATAATCCCACGGCCTAGAGTGAACCCTGAAAATGCTTAATTAAATGACATTCCACAACAGATTAAGGAGTCAGAAGCCTGAGATAAAGGAAAAGGGAGACTGTGACCATAGGAGTGGCAGGTGCTCTTCCCTTTCAAGATAAAACTCCTGACATGGACTGTTTCATTTTGAGCACATTAAAAACCGAAACATTAATTGGTAACAGTGTAGGGTCTGTGCTTGGCTTCTTGCGTTTTCAGTACAAAGTGATTCAGAGACATCTCATCTTGGGCTGGTGTATGAAAGGACTCTCACTGATTTACATCAGTGGAGGGTCTGCTCTGTGCTCAGCATAATTTGACTGTCTCCATAATAGTGTGTGAGTTATGGCATGATCATGAAGTCTGCTCATGTGAGCAGGCGCTGCCAGCCAGGTCACAGAGCGTGGCTCGCAGTTCATGTGGTGCTGCACCAGCTTTCCCCAGCCTGGAGCCTGGCAGTGCCAGGGAAGGGCTGCGGGGTGGACACCCTCCTGCAGCTTCTACAGCAGTGACCAGTGACGGTGCCCTTTGCTTTGGGCACCTGGATGAGGCCCTTTGGCAAACGTGGTGGATGCCTTTGCTTTGTGGTTCTGAAGTCCAGGCTGTGCATCAGGGTCATGCATCAAAAATCAGTTGCCTTTGTTTAAATTTTTTTAAAAAAGAAAACCAAAATCTCTTCTCTATGTAAAAAGCTAGTGTGCAGTTATTTGGAACAGACTTGATAATATTGTGTTAGGGAGTCCCCGTGGGAGCCAAAGTCTATGTGTAACCACAGAAGATCAGCATACAAATACAAACACTGTAGATAATGGTATATTGCACAGATTAGGGCTCAAATCTTCAGCAAATCTGTTCAGAGCAAAGAAATGACAGCAAGTGGGGCATATGCAGCACACCGAGCACATCTCATTCACAGGCCCATTGGTAAAGGCAGTTATTTCTAATACTGTGTTTTATCATATTATTCCTCAATTATTTGCTCTGACAGTTCTCTTGTCTTGGCTGAATAAACTGGCTGGGCAGAAGCTGACCTGGAGTGATTTCTTCTTTGCAAAGAGAAGTGGGTTGTGGTTGGATATCATGATGTTTCCAGAGGTTTGGTTTGTGCCCTTCTCCAGTCCTATAATGCAATTTCAGAATTAAGCTACAGGAGCGGGGA
The DNA here is from genome assembly GCF_023638135.1 of Falco biarmicus. NCBI lineage: Eukaryota > Metazoa > Chordata > Aves > Falconiformes > Falconidae > Falco > Falco biarmicus. Next base: position 41,584,591 of record NC_079288.1, read on the forward strand.
GTGAATTAAATGTCCCTGCTAACACAGGGGAAAACAAAATACAGAGGGCCTGGGTGAGGGTGGTCCCTGGCTGGTGCCTGTGGTGGGTGGGAGACGATTTGCCAGGTTGTGGGTCTGCCCAGGGTTTCAGAGCGCAGAGGGGCTGGAGGTGGCTGTATGTAGCTGGTCAGCACAGAGGGAATGCAGCTGCCTCCTGCCTCTGGAGACCTCAGCTTTAACTATCTCTTATCCTACAAGTGGAAGGAGTTTACTGGTCCCAGCCTAATCCCCAGTGTGTGTTTTGCCCCCATTAGAAAACATACTACACAATTTGTCACAACTGGAAGCTTCGGGTGTATAGAGGCAAGGATATTTTTTTTATGTATTTGATAGCAGAAGCAAGGTGGATTATTCCTAAACCACATCAGCTAAGCTGTGCGAGGAAGTGTAACGCATCATTTCTCTCTTTCTGAAATGGAGAAGATTTTTTTGCTGAGCAGGACTATTCAGGTGATGATTTTTTAGCATGAGGACTGTCACTATGGCTCAGAGGCTGCACACGCTTGCTGAGTGTGCTTAATCCCTTGTCCCATGACTAGTTCTGACAGGGTGCAGAGCAGCAACCTGGAGCATGTATCAGCATCAAACCAGCCCTAAGCCCGATCTCTCCTCTGAAACACTTTTACAGGGAGCCATCATCTGTCTGAATGCTACATGACTTTACCCAGCACAGTGCGTATACTGATATTAACGTTTATCATCCTCTATTGCAGCCTTTCTTTTTGCAAATGAAAAGTAAAAAGAGTTTAAAAGAAGCAAGCAAAATCTTATAGCAAAAACTTCCTTTTAGGTATTCCATGGAGGAATAACCCAGGGCAATCCACGTGGCACATGGATTTTATTTCCCTACAGGTATTTTATGCTTGGAGCCAACAAGTCTGCACTGATTCCTGTTCAGAGCTTTATATGTGATAAAAACCATCAGCTCAGATTTGCTTTCTTTATTATATGTTTGCTATCATTCTTCAAACTGAAAAGTCATCTTGTTCTAGTCTGAAGACCCAGTTCTGCAGGGGCTGAAGCAGCCTCTGTTTCTCCCATGACATCTCTTAAAGCATGTAGCTCTTGGCTGCTTTGCTCTTCAGATGAGTAGAAGATCAGCCAGAGTCAAAGCCTGGCGATTGTACCCCAATTTAGTCTGCAGGAGGCTTGTGTGTGCACAGACTGGGACTCCCCTCGGCTGCAGCGGAGTGAAGCCCCAGCCTGAGCACAGCTCGTTGCCCAGACCCCATCTGAAGGCCTCCTTTGTGGCTGGAGCAATATAAAGGTCTTTAGATCCAGTCTTTAGCCTTGAAAGTACTTCTTTGAAGTCTCAGGGCCCTCACGTGTCTTCCAGACTTTCATTTAATGAGTATTTTTTGGTAGTTTTTGGTTTTAAGACTTCAGGTAAGATTTCAACAAGCTGGGGATGTATCAAGGTATAAAATACTTGCTTGAGTCTTAATCAATCCAAACTGTTCTCTTAAGAAGGAAAAATAAAGGCTGTTAAAGCAGGCCAGACACTTACAAGGCAGCAGATGTTTCTCTTTATTGTCAGAACAGCAATCTTTATTAAATACCAAAGAAAGCCCTGTAAATCCAGGAAGGCGGTTGAGTCTGTGCTGAGGACACTTCTTCCTCAGGCCAAGCAGTGTTTTCTGAGTAATTTGTTTTTCCTGCTGATCCTTCGATGGCGTTTCCGTGACATAAAAGCAAAAGGGAAAATGAATATTTAACTGTGGAAATGGCCTGACAGTTTAAGCTTGAAAAGAGAATGTGAGAAGTGAGGGAAAGAGCTGAGACAATGCCTTTCATACCTGTGCTGCCTTCTCCTTGGTGCCAGGACCAATGCGGGGCTGTTCTAGGGGATCCCTGGAGATGCCCCAGATTCAGCAGCGGGCTGGTACATCTGGCCATGACACAGTTAATGGCTAGGCGCATCTACTCCCGAGAACACGTCTAGTCTAACGAAAAGCAAACAACACGTTATTATTGCCTGGGAATTGCAGAGCGAGGCCTCGGTAGTATGGAGGGAGCTCTTTCAGGGTTGTCTGGAGAGCGCCAGGCGTAATGAGTCTGGTAGTTTGCATTAGCATTGCTAATGGCATCTTCCACTTTTAAGAAATAACAACAAGGTTTCATGAATTGGTTGACTAAACAAAGGGTGTGCCAGCCTATGCAGCTGGTCTGTTTTAACTAGGTAATGTCCATAGATACGGCGTTAATTTAATTCTCAGTTGAAATACTCCAGAGGAAATGTCAGATCAATAATGTAGAAAAGGGCAAAGATTTGCTAAGCCTGGCTGGCTTGCGTATGTTAACTACCGTGAGATAGATACGGATAAATGCTGAACATTAAGGTGAGTAATCACAACTGTCTGGGGTGTCTGAAAATTTTTCTGCACAAACACTGAGCAAAACAAAACATGTTTCAGGCAAGAAGCTGGGTGTTAAGGTAACAGGTTGTTACTTCACACGACTCCGCAGTTAACATCCATGGGTTTGCTTTTTTTCTGGAAGAGGATAAAAAGCCTCATTGCAGATGTTGTTGCATCCTCCCTAGTGTGGTGCTGAGTCGCTGTGCCTGCCCCTGATCTAGGCTCCTGCACCGACACATCTTTTAGCCTGCACATGTGTGCCAGCACTAGCTCTTAGTGGTCTTAAAGCTTGGTTTGTATCTGGATTCTATCTGTTTTGCCAGCAGATTGTGTGGGCGCATCTCCTACTGGCTTCAAACTACAACCCACAGCAGGTACTAAGGAGAAGAGAAACCTTATGCCCGTGCTCCAGAATCAGCATGAGCTTTGTCTGCATTAGAGTTTTCTGCTTGGCTCTGAAGGCTGCTCTGCCTCCCAGAGCCCTTGTACCTGCCATCACTCCAACAGCATCGCCAAAGCTGGGCAGGACAGCTCAGCTTTCTGAATTCCCCCTCGAATGTCCAAATCTGGACCGTCACTCTGACCTGAGCCCATCGTGGCCCTGAGGTGAACCATCTCCCATGTGTAGACAGCCATAAAACCCCTAACGGATGGATAGGTCCCACATTACTTGGGAGACTTCTGTGGGACTGGATAGGAAAGGGTGCTCCAAAAGCAAATCCCACCTTTCCTTGTCAAGAAGTGCTTCTGTTACCAGCAGCTGTGCTCAGCCGTGGCCATGGCTAGCACGCGTTCCTTCCAAGGAAGGCAAGAGCAGACAACTTGCTTGGCCTTTCTTTGGCCCTGAATCTCAACTATTTGACAGTTGCACAGTAACTTTTCCATGCAGTCTTTGCTAAACCACTCAGAAACCTTGAGGATCTTTTAATTTAAATAACACTATCTCTTCCAGCACCGAGAGCAAGGGCTCTCCCAGAGCCACTGCATGTGTGTGGAGTCTATGGGAACACTGCAATGTCAGAATTGCCAAAACAAACAACAGGTGCCTGTGTTATTTTGCAAGTAGGAGCTCCTCAAATATCAAACTTTGGCAGGGAAGGTGCTTCCTTACAACACTGATCTTCTTACCCCAAAGGCCCCTGGAAACCTGGGTGGTATATATATGGTAAAAGATGCAGAGTTGGAAAATATTTTGAAATTACCTTTGATGAAAAGGTCTTTAAAGTGCCTTCCCAGCTACTTGTTCATCTACTTAATATCTGCTTTCAACAAAAGTATGGATCAGTATCAGGTTTAAGTACAACTGGAGAAGGCACATGGTGACTCAGAGAACCCGTAATAGCCTTTTTCCTAGGGGCTTGGCTTACCTACTCTCAGGAGTTGAGCATGGGTGTAGCTACACTGAGGTCTCTGTACCAGTACAAACCTGTGGCTCAGAAACATGGCAAGATTGGGAAAAATGCTTATGCCGATGCAATTAGCACTTACCTAGGAACTGCACAGGTTGCACTGTGCCCAAGCAGAGTTTGTCAGGGTGGTGGCTCGTAGTAGGTGTGGTACAGCGTGGTGAGACTGTACAGAGAAGTCCTTCGAGTGGCGCTTCTTCACTTCTCCAGCGATAAAGTACCAGCTGCTGGCTTTTTGGGGCACTAGCAAAACCATGGAGTGATTTCCCCCTCTTCCAAGGACCAGCTTGTGCCTCGGGAGCCACCCACCCAGTATCTGCCATAGCATGGTGCTGGTTTCCTAGCAAGGTGGTGATGGACAGGATCTGTCCTCTGAGTGATAGGGAGCCCCTGCCTGGGCAGGACGGTGTGGGAGACGTGTGTCGCTGCTTGCCACGGTGCTCTCGGGGGGTATGGGGTCTTTGGAAGGACCAGGGGACAGCCCAGCGCCTCCATCCCCAGTGTCAACTGGCCTCTTACTGGGCTGCTCCCAGCTGCGTTTTAAAAGGAGGAAAGAAAAGAGCTGACGGAGCTGGGACTGCTTTAAGGTGGAACTGAAACAATAGCTTGTGGCTGTCTGAATCAGTTCCCTTGTTCCATGAATTTGACTCAGAGCTGAGTATTTCAGTGCCTCAGAAAGAAAAGGCTTATTTCAATTTTGGTTCTAATAATGGGCAAAGGTCACGGCAGCTGGGAGGAGAGGGGAAATGAAAGGCATGGGCTTGGTTGTTTTCTCTGAACCGACTTCACCCGTCGCCAGTTACGATCTCAGCAGAATAATAACTGATATTAAGCAAAGCCAAGAAATGAAATTAACACATGCAAAATTACATTATAGCCATGTCAGGAGTCCTGCTGCCCAGCAGCACTAGCGAGCTCTCCTGGTGCAAAGTAACAAAGGCAGCGAGGAAAAGCTGATGTCTGAGAGCAGAGCCCCTCGCGCTGCCACGGAGCCCGCACCCGGCTGGGGCACCTGTGGCTCTGCCCCTGGGGCTGGAGAGATGCTCGGCTACATGTGCACCCATAGCTCGGCTGTCTCCCAGCCCCCCACGGTGCTTTAATTTGCTGTAAATCCACACTTAAACATGCCAGCAAGCTCGGGGCTTGATGTGCAGGGCTGGTGCCTGAGCGGCTCCAGGATCTGGCCAGCCTTCAGGACCAGGGCATGGCTGGCAGGAGCTGTACTGGAGGAGCAGCCGGGACTTCTGGCTGCAGGGGGTTATGGCATCCAGCCCGAGGCCAGGCTCACCCAGACAGCTCTGCCTGCCCTCCATCTTCTCAGGGCTTTGGTCTCAGAGACCTCACAGGTCTCCGCTCACCCTTGGGGTTATGTGTAGCCTGCTTTCTATTTGTCCATCTAGGAGTGAATGCCTTCACTTCCAAAGGGTTTTTCCCTAGGGACTTCCCCTAAGGCTTCTGACAACAGTTTGTCTTTCACAGGCATTAACCTGGGATGGTGACCAGGGAAACCAAGAGCTGCTGCCCTCATCCAGCTGCCCGGGGTGCCAGCTGGAAGTGCAGCACATCCTTCTGTGTCTGTGCAGAAAATGCACAAAATGTGGGCTGACATACGGAACAAGGGATGGCACAGAAGGATGCATTTTATGTACATTAATAGTAACAATAAACCTTCAAGGAACAGTTCTGTTTGAAGAGGTTAGAAGAGCTGATGGGATACAATAGCCATGGAAACCTTTTTCTATTTTGCTTCTTGGCAGCGATAGCATTGCCTCGCTGGGCTTGCTGTAGTGCTGGTGCCACAGCAGTTGTTCGTGCTGGGACTTTGCTCCCCACAGGGCTGAGCTTGGCGCCTGGGGAGCTGTGCAGTGCCATCGCAACCCCGAGCACCATGCAGAGCTGCGGGCATGTTGCCGCCTCACCTGGGCCTGTCGCTGCTGCCACCAGCGGTGCAGAGCCCGCCTGACGTGGTGCTGCCAGGGTGCAGGACAGACAGCATCAGCAAACGCGGGCTCGTAGAGCTGGGTGCCAGCGAGGCAGAGGTGGTGCTGCCAGGGGCGGTGGGGCCCAGCACCGTGCAGCCCTGAGCTGGGGCTCTCGGCCAGTTCATGCTTTGCCTGGGCACCGGCTGAGCTGATGCTCTGTGCCCTCTGTCCCCTGCCTTTCCTGATGGGCACACCTCGCCCCAGAGACGCAGACACCAGCCCCGAGGTGTCGTGGGTCCTCTGACCCCTGTGCAACACCTTTCACACTTTCTTTGCAGAAGAACAGCTTTTGGGAGGTCTTTTCCTCAAAAAGGACCCAGGTTTCCATGTGCTCCCCTCCTATGCAGCCTCAGGGGGATAACCCAGCAGCAGGAGCTTCTCTGCCCCCCGTTGCCTGGTCTGATGGCAGCAGGCCGGGGCCCAGCCACCCATGCGGATGCGCTGGACCGGCTTTGCTGTGCCGGGCTGGAAGCGCGGTGGCTGGCAGGAGTCTGACAGGGTCCGGGAGGTGCCGCGGGCGGAGAGGCAGGCGCTGGCTGTGGGGAGCCCTGGCCAGGATCTCCTGCCTGCTCCTCCATTTGCAGCTCAGTGGGAGCCAGTGGCAGCTCCGGCCTTGCAGCTCTCCCCGCCACCGGCTGCTGCAAGCCACTGAAAATGTGCCAACACACCGGCTCCGACACCTGTGGCTCTGGTGTAACAAAGCAGGTTTGCACAGAGCCAGGAGATTAATACGAGTATTCCCATGATGTGGTTAACGACATCATTTACTTCAGAGGCTCTTGGGACGGCGCTGACGCTCGCTTTAGCAGCTGAAGTGTTTAATGTGTTCTCCAAGACGCTCTCTAAACACAGATAGGGCTGAGCAACACAAATGTATTTGCAGAACATGTTAGGGTTAGCACACTGCAGAGCCGTGCAGCCAAGTGGTGGTGAGCGTCAGGGGTGGTTCTCTGGGACAATCGTGATCCTGTGAGGGCTCATGATTATTCAATACCTAGCAAATCTCCGTCTGTATTTTTCATACCTTTTTTCTCAATGTATTACTCATAATTTTCCTTCTGAAAGTTATTATGAGTGACTCACCTTTAGCTTGAGCGAGCAAACATGACCAAGTGTTTATTCTGTTCACAGCTGGGCAATCTGAAGCCCAGATCCTGACCTTAAGAAAGTCCCTAAGCAAGGCTGGTGGATAAGAGAGTACACCACTGGTCCCTGGAGCATCGTGACTCAGAGGCACATTTCTTATTAAAATATTTCTGCTTTTAACTGGAGGCAGTCACATCTTGCTGACCGGCGTCCACAGTGAATTACCCATCCCGCCCCACACAGCATGTGCTGGGCTGAGCTCCCACCGCTCCCCGGGCGCCTGCCGCTGCCAGGGGACATCAGCCCCATGGCCTTTGCTGCCGTCCCACCCCAGCGCTGGAGAGAAAAAAAACAGGGAAATACTGATTTTCTTCCATAGGTAATTAATGTAAGTCATGATGCGTCCACGTGTTTCTCCAGAGGGATAAATAAAAATGAGCACCCCTGGGGCAGGGGGAGGATGGGGAGCAGGGGCTCAGCTCACCGTGGCTGCTGGCAGGGAGAGCAGCTCTGGCTGTGCCAGCCCAGCCCAGCCAAAGGGCAGTTTTGGTAGGATTTTCTCTTTGGATGAAGCTCTTTTTATTTATTTTTTTTCCCCTTGGCACCTGAGATCAGCAAATGCATTTTGCAGCGACAGCTAAGGGAAGGCAGGGCGAGCCGCCGGCCTGCCTGTGAAAGCCTCTTTGTTGCCTGCTGTTAATCTGAACAGTTTTGCAGTCTCTCCGAGCGCTTTTGTCTCGAGTTTTGTTTTCAGTTTGGGTCTCGCCACCAGTCTCACATGGTTTCCTGGCTGGCAGAATAATCTCTAAGCTTAGCAAACAGAAGGCTTATAGCGTGTCAAACGAGCAGGTGAGGGAAACCACACACCCTGCGAGAGGGGAGCGCCTGCAAAGGCAGCAGATGCGATGGATCAGCCATCAGGGAGCTGCAAAGAGCTTGGCCTGGTGAGGGGGGCAGGACTGCAGCAGGAGTCAGGGCAGGGTTGCAAAAAAGAAAAGGAAAAAGAAAAAAAAGAAGGCAAGAAAAAGAAGGCAGTGCAACGGCTGGTGTCACAAACCTTCTTCCGGGCAATTTGCAGAGGGGAAGGGACTTTGGCAGGGGACCAAGAGCTCTGGTTCCTCGCAGTGGTGTTCGTCTATCGTGGCAGGGAGCAGCCATGGCAGCGGGCTGGGGAAATCACAGCCCCGGTGCCCCAGCACCCCGGCCGGGAGAGGGGCAGCAGAGCTGCTCGGCGGCAAAATTGTCTATAACGTACAGGTTACCGGCTGGAAGGAGGTTTAGTCTTGTCTTGGGAACTGGTGCCCTAAAAGCTTCTGAGCCCTGGAAGTTAGGTTTAATTATTAGCTAATTGGCTGGGATGTATCTCGTTTGTAACCAATGAGGAGAGGAAGGATGGGAGGTTGTGGTGGAAGAAGCTGTTGGCCTGGGCTGCAGGGGGGTAAGTGGGTGGGCTTCGTGTGCTGCCATGCTGTCATGCCTTGCCCAGGTGTGTGTCCCCGAGAGGGGGGATGCTGCCCGCAGGCTGTCATGGATTGGGCCCTCTCGCTTGTGGACAAGGCTGTGGAGAGTCCCCACTGCCAGTGCTCCTGGGAAGGCAGGAGTAAGTAACGTGCATTACATTTTAGGTGGCTTTATAACCGGGGAGACTGCCTTTTGAGAGGGTCAGGGGGGGGATTAAAGCAGAGCAACTGTAATTCTATAAGCCTCAAACTCTGACAAAGCTGCTATGAAAAGGCTGGAAATTTCTGTTGGCAGTACGAGTAGCCTTAATCTCACGTTGCCTTCTTTTATAATGCATAATTTAAAAACATGTTAGTATTATCTTTGTGAGATATAGGAAGCAGCCATGTAATACTGCCTCTTTGAAGGCTGTATTAGAGCTCCCTATCTCTGCTCAAGTAGCTACAAGGTCAAATCCCAGCTGATATCTCAGGGGAATTGTAGAACAGCTGAATGGATGTTAAGTTGAGCCGCTGACTTGGGGTGTCCCTCTCCCTGCTGTGCCATAGATGCTCACGATAGCAGCTAACCAAATTAATTGCCTGTGCTCCAGTCCTTGCTTGTGAAATTAGAATAACAGCAGTTTGTTACCTTACAGATCCGTGCAGATCAGCTCAGTAAAAGTTATGAGGGAGCAGTGATGGGACTCATACCAGAGCACAGGAAAAGCTGGGGAGCAAAGAAATCTGTAGGATTGAATTTAGGGTTGAAGTGCGGCAATTTTGGGTTCGACACACACAGCACTTCTGGAAAAACTGATCTGGTGGTTCAGGTGTTGCATCTTGTTGAGCAGAAATGTTTCAGTGGTGCTACTAAGATGCAGTTAGGCTGAACAGCCAGCTGAACTGGCTCTGCCACCAGCTCCCAGAGCTGCTCCTCTGTGTCATGCTCCTGCTGGGGGGTGTGGAGCCCTGCAGCCCCTGCGCACCTCCCCACTCCGGCAGTGTGCTCGCTGTGAAAGGTTAGCCTCGTTTGCTTGCTGCTTTGGTCTATCCATATCTGAGACAGGATTATTAATATGTTTTTACCTCCCAGGATGACTGAGGTTAATTGAGATTTGTGAGGTGCTTAGATACTGCAGTGATGAGCATGGTAGAAACTGGAGGCAGCAGAAACGTCGGTATTTGTGGGAAGATTTTTAAAAGCAAGTCTGGAAATCATCCGAAAATATCTTTTAAAAAAGAAAAAGATTTATTCCCTTCTCTTTATAACTAGAAAACTTAAAAAGTAATTATTGGATTATTGGGGGGGGGGAAGAGCATTTTTGTAGAATTTTTAGCAAAACCTTCTGGTTTTACTCTTATCTGATGGTAAAACAGATCAAACAGATAAACTTTCTGATAAGAGTCATGTATTTGCCAATTGTTTAAATAAACGCCTGCAAGCCTTACCTTCAATATTTGCCTTTAGAGGTTGCTGAGGACAGCAGCTGCCTGTGCCCACAAGCCATGCAGACCTGGGGGGGGCATGGGCCTGGATGGCCACGGAAACCCCTTGGCTGTGGGGCTGAGGGTCTAAATGGAGTTCGCTTTCTGGTGGTGATGTAAAAAAAAAAAAAAAAAAAAAAAGTATATTGGTTTTATTGGTTTAGAGGAAACACATCTAGTTTTGGAGAGGCTGGTGGAGGACAGGACATGTTTAAAGCACCAGTGAGGGTTTCACGAAGCTTTGGAGCAGCATTGCCCAGCAGGTTGGTGTGTCCCTGCTGGGGTTGTGTGGGACGGTCCCCCAGTGCCCTGCTGCTTGGCCTGATATTTAGGTACCTTCAGTAAATCTGACAGCAATTTGTCTGCAGCTTGAGTCCTGCTGAAATGAGGCTCAGGTGGGCCTGGAGCACTGGTGGCTGTCTGCTCACCTCCAGCCTAGGGACAGCTACCTTCACTGTGTGCTTCTGATTTGGTTTCAGCAGAAGGAAAGGTGAAGTCTTTGATTTGGATCTGAGATAGGTGTGCAAACAAAGGATTTGGTCTTGATAAAATGCATTTGGAATAGCATGGGGCGAGCACAGTATGTGCTTGAGCTACTGAGGTCAGATTTGTTTGATACGTTCTTCTGGATGGCAAGGGCAAGGCTGTGTTCGCACATGGTGTTTGTCTGCCTCTGGTTTGCTTTCTGTGAGAGAGCAGGGATAGGAAATGGAAAGGCAAAATGGAACTCGGGGAGTCTGAAGCTTTGTGTAATTAAAGTGCGAGTCGTCATGCCAGAATCTAATGGAAACCAGGGTGCCGGTAGATAAAACTTCTTGTCCTGGCTCTGCTACAGACCAACTGGGTAGCCTTGGACAGTGTTTCACTGCTCCATCCTCCTGCCTCTGTTCCTTTAAAGCAGTCTTTGTGCTGCGGTTTCTGACATTGTGCAGGGAAGGGGGTTCCCCTCATGATGTGTGGAGCACCCATCACACTCCCCGTCCCAGCTGCATCCTATCCCCAGCCAACCCTTCCTGGGACAGAGGTGCTCCTGTGTCCTTGCTACAGTGGCAATGCACAGGGAGCAGCGTGAGTGTTGGGGTGCCCCTGGACACTGAGTAACTGATGTTGGGTACCCCTACCCACCCAGGGGCTGACAGTGTGGTCATGTATTGCTGGTGCTGTGTAGACGTGTGGGTGTGACAGCTGGTGGTCCTCGGTCACAAAACGGGGCGAAGCCCTTGTGCCTTGGGTCCCCTATGAGTGCCTGGGTGGCTGAGGAGCATCACCTGCCCCTGGGCTCGGGGCACTTCACGCTCTCAAACTGGGGTGGCTTGGCTGCCTTGAGGCAGCAAAGGGCCAGCTCCGCATCCCTGCGGGCTTCCCTGGGGTGACGCAGCCACCAGCCACGCGGGCACTGAGCTCCGTGTCAAGTGTCAAGGATCGGTGTCGGCAGCGGGGCTGTGGGGCCGCCCAGCCACCCTCATGTCATCCCCGCTTCCTCTTCTTCAGTAGCACAAAATGAATCCCTCAGAAGTTAACTAAATAAACAAATATGGAGCTATTTATTTTCTATTGTCATAGAAATGCTGTGGGCTTAGGCGGGATTTTGTATTCACTGTTCACATCTGCAGCCCTGCTGTGCTGGGGGGGTGGGGTGGGGGGTGGGGGCTGTCCCTTGTGTTTGCTCCAGCCTCACCCATAAATCAGATGGGAAGGAGCCCGCCCTGAAGCCACCCCTCTCCCCTTTCTCTCCTGTCCTGTCCCAAGGGAGCGGAGCCCCACCGTCCCCACAGCAAACACTGGGCGTAAGAAAAACAAACACTTTTTTCCTCTCTGGGTGGGGGGGAAGAGAGAAGAAAAAGGCATTAACAAATGTCGCTTTTTCCTCCAAGCTAAAATAACACAGCAGTGCAAGCGAAGGATGCAGCTGTGGTTCAGAGGGGTTTTATTTTTATTTTTTTAATACACCACTGGGAGTTCAAACAACATGTCAGTGATACGTTGCCTTTTGTAGAGAGCAGCTTCTTTGTCTCCACCCTCTCTCTTTTTTTCTTTTTTTTTTTTATTATTTTCTTGAAGCATTTTAGTCATTCTGTTGAATGCATAGCTCATCTGGATAAAAGCCTCTGCTGTGACATCCACAGCCCAGATCTGCAGAGTTGTTTGTTTCAAAGCAATAGTCTGGGAGAATTTATTGAACTGGCATCTCCTCCCCCTTACCTCCCGTGTAAATTAATGAAATACATGTTCTGTGGCACTTGTTAAAAAGCAATAAATCCTCTCTTGCATTTATTGCTTCGAAGGTAAGGAAAAGAGAAGTGACAATTCAGTCTTGAGGTAGGATGGCTGGAGAAGCTGCACTTCCCCTGGTGCCTTGTTCCAGCTGCTGAAGCACCCTGAGGAACGAAGATGCCCCTGGATGGCGGCGGCCTGATCCTGCTGCGTATTGCCCAGCCAAAGCCCCTGTCCTGGGTGCATTCAAACCCCCAGGCCTTCCATCTGGAGGCATTGCATCTCTGTGTGAATCCAGCCCCCGTGCTCACAGAGGTACCTCCTGGAGCAATGAAACGGCTCCGAGATGTGTAAATGAGGTGCTTAGCCTGGGGGGATTTTGTATGGCTAAGTGCCTCTTTATATCTATAGGCAGCCCTGTGCATCTTGACACTTGGTGATTAGTGCGTGATGATGTTAGTCTGCACTTAATGGTGCCTGAGTATCTCTCAGTGCTCTGCAAATCTTGATTAAACAAACCTTAGTTAATGGCTTTTTAATTTTTTTATTTTTTTTTTTTTTTTTACATCCCCATATTGCCAGGATGTGGTAAAGCCACTTTCTTTATCTCTGGTGCTGAATCAGTGGCAGCGCTGCAAATAGAAGTGGGCGCCCCTGGGGCGATTGCTGCCCTTGGCTGCTGACCCCCAGCCATGGATGGCCACAGCACAGGGTCCGGGGGCGGGGGGCTTCTGTCCCCAGCTCCCAGGGCTTGGCCTGAGCCGCCCGTGGTGGGTGCTGATGTGGCAGAGCCGTGGTCTCGCCTTGTCCCTGTTCTCTGGGCTGGCAGATGGCCATGTTGCAGGAGAGGCGGGGTCCACCACTGCGGCTCACGGGGGCTGGTGGCTCGCGGAGGCTCCTCCTGGGCGCAGGCACCCCCTTGGCACGGTGCGCGCGTGTGGGCAGGGGGGTGCAGGCTGCTGGCTCCTTGCCCAGCGTGAATTTAAGGGCAGATGTGAGCTTTTGTGTCTTTGAGGATGCTCAGCAGGTTGAGGGAGCGAGCGTAGGGCACAGTGGGGCTGGTGGGCAGGGGGCTCGTGCCCACAAGTGCAGCCTCTGCTTCACCGGTGGCCTCCGGTGCCGCCAGCCTGGATCCCAGCGGGAAGGGGCATTCCTCCCTGCTCCGCAGCCTGGCAGTGCCTCTTCTTTTAGTCTTTGACTTAAACTTCCTGGCTGGTCGCCCCGTTTGGAGCGGTTCCAGGGGCCGTGCCGAACGGGAGAGCACTGGTGGTGTCAGACCCCGCAGAGGGGGAGGGGAGGAAGCGATGGGGGCACCAGCCCCTGTGGCACCTGGAGGGAGCCTGCGCCCCGGGGTGAGGCTTTGCTTTAAGGGGGCTACAGAAGATTTAAAATGTATTGAAGTCCTGTCAGAAATGGAGAGCTGAAAGGATCGTAAGGATGTGGTTGACAGGCGCTTAAGCACTTCTTTTGAAACCACAAACCCCAATCCTTTTTTTTTCTTTCTTTTTTTTTAAATTTTTCTCCTGGGATAACACAAAAATGACTTGGTTTGTGGCATTTTCTGAGAATTGAACTGAATTAAGGGCTGTCTGCAGGTACCACAAGGGCTGGTGGGGGGTTCAGGTGGTGGTCTGGAGTGCTGCAGGCTTCTTCCATTCCTGCTGCTCTTGCGGCTCTGAGCAGGGCAGGAATGGAGCGACCTGTGCCATGTAGCGGCCCCTTCCAGAGTGGGCCTGGTGGGGTGAGGGGAGCCTGGCTGCCTGCATGGGTTAGACAGTGAAAACTGATGGATTTCTTGTCACCGCACACAGCGTATTTTGCAACTGGGTTTTAAGTCTTCCTGTTATAATGTTACGTGCTTAAACAGAAAAGACTGGGCTCAATGTCACCCTCTTGCCACCGTCAGTGCAGTTGGCATGGGTGTTTGGCAGGGAGGATGCTCCTCAGAGTGGCAGAAGCTTCTACAAATGTGGGCTTTGTGCTGACAAGAGTGTGGGGTTTTCTGTTTAGACTTGGTGATTTGGAAAGTAGTTGCTCACCAGAGGAAGCCTCTTAATCCACGTTTCCCTGCATCAGAGCACCTACCAGATGGGATTTTCTTTCCTTCGCTGTGTCAGAGAAAGCCTTGAACGGCTGTGCGAGCTCCACGCTGGCTTTCCCTACCCACACACCCCCCGATGGCAATCACAGCCACGTGGCTGGTGTCCTTGATCTGAAATTTGTCACCATGCGTTCCGGCTCACAAAGTCTTGGCTTGGCCTTTCAGCTGACGTATTAAACCTGATGACAGATGCCAGCTCTTCCTATTGTGGTACCTGGGGTGAGCAGGACTGTGAGCATTTTGACAGTTAAATAAGAGTTTCAGTGTCATGTTGGGGACCAGCGATGGCTACGCTACCCGAAGGTATTTGCTTCCAGCATGAGGACGGGCTTCAGCACTTCGTGGTGCTGGGAACAGTTTGTGTGGCAATACGATGGTATGCGAGGTGGACTCCTTTGCCCTGGAGCTTGGAGTGTGGGTACCAAACTGCCTGTCTCCTGGGACCCAAGTGCCTGTTGCCCTTGGAGACCCCAGGCAGGATATCTCAGCAGGATTCATCCCTCTTTAAGGATGCTTTATACCCAGCAGCAAAGTGTGGAAGTTGATGTTTTCTTTACCTTATATTCTCTGGGAAAAGACTGTTCCTTGTATTTTTATGGAACAATGGAGGCTAAATCTAAGTACCTGAGAATTTAAAGTAAAAAAAAAAAAAAAAAAAAAAAAAAAAAATTTAAAAGGAAAAAAGGTTTAATTCTCTTTCCAAAGCATTCCTGTGCTTAATTCAGCACTGTAAGTGTAGGACTCTTGAATCTTTCTTTGAAAAAAATTATTACATCCTAACAGCAGGGAAAATTATTTCAAAGTCTTTTCCAGGTATCCAGAATATCACAAAGCAGAATTACAGCCTGAAACTTAAACTTTAAACCATTTCTGAAGAGCAAGTGTGAAAGCAGCTTAGGTGAAAAGATGCCTGTTTTGTAGGTGGATGAGCAGCCACCAAGTGTGGCATCTGCCTTACGGAGGGTTTTCAGTGGGTTCCTGATCCTGGTCTCCCAAAGTAATGGATGAGGATGGGAAATGCTGCCCGCACCACAGGGAAGGAGCGGGGAGGAAGGAGGCAGGAGGACAAATAAATTAACAGGGTCTGGAGACTAGAGGTGGTGTGGCTTTCATGGTCGAAGGACTTGGTAGGGAGTTACCTCTGCTGGCCCGGCAGCATGGTGCAGGCGTGCTGTGGACCATCCCGAGTCTGGTACCACCATGAGCCCAGGGACAACTAAAACATAAAGGTCTGGTTTTAAACTGGACAAATAACACTGCCCTATATTTTGTAACTTTCTGCAAGGTATGAAAGAGCCCTGAAGGCAATATTTTGGGGCTTTATGTTTGGTTTTTTTTTAACTAGCTCTTTTGTTCATCTTCATTGCAAGAAGTTAAAGCTGGGGCTTTATCTTTATTTCCTGAAGGATTTTTGAAGTCCTGACGTGCTGGGAGCTCATGCACTTGGCACATCCCTCCCCTCTCTTTGGAGACAGGCCCTGTGCTGTTAGCTGGCATGGGCAGAGCAGCATGTGAGCTCTGAGCTTTGCCTGCTGCCTCTTGGAAGAGCCAAATTGTGGTGGTTTTGGTAAAACTGCAGGGAAATCCTTTTTCATTTTTTTCCTGGTCGCCAATGGACCTTTCCAAACAGGCCTCATATAATTTTTCCCTCACATCATGGCAACTAAGCATGGGAGCGGGAACCCGCTTTCCTCTTCTCTCCTTTCACATAGCTGAACTGGCATTGCTGCAGCCTGGTATGGTTCGCTCCAAAAATCCCCAAGTCCTGAACAAACTTGATCTAAAGTTTCTTTCTGAAGCACCAGCTGAAGGTCATCTTTACTGACTTCCCTACGGTGTATTAACGTTTTGGGGCTGAGGCACAGGGGTGGAAGGACTTCCCAGGGCCTGGGCTCCCCCGCCTTGGCCAGGATGGGTTACACCAGGTTTGCTTGTGGCCCTTCCCTGGCAGCCAGGGCTTGTGTCTCATGGAGACCCCTGAGTTTACACTTGATTAAACATTAACACCTCACCTCCTTTGAAGTAAGGATTCTTTTCCCTCCTTGTTAAAGAGATTTATAGCCTGGCTCAAAGGGTTGCCTGTGATGCTATGATGTCATGGTGTATGACGCAACTTGTGCTCTGCTCCTCAGTGCTCACCTCAAGCCTCTTCTGCGTCTGCACAGACCCTTAGATATTAAACCAGCAAAAGGTGTCAAAATGCAGCTGAGCTGCTGTGATACACAACCTGTTCAAACTCTCTCTTGCATTACATTTCCTAACCTTGGTCACTTGGATGTTGCTGCAAAATGAACCGCCAAGCACAGCGCTGGTGGATTTATAGTGGACAAAGTTATCTGCGATGCATGTATCTCATGGAGTAAATATTCCAGGGGGAGAAATAAAGCGTAGCTTTCTGATCTGTTTGTCTCCAGTATCTTCAGTTTGGTAATATTTTTTTTTTTAATGCAAAGTTTGATCTGCAGAAATAAATTAACTCCGAGGTCTTTAGGTTTCTCCCCAGCTCTTTGGCTTTGGGAGCCAGGGAGACCTCTGTGCTTTGCCGAGGAAGATGGACGTTGGTCAGTGACACTTTAACCTTTCCTGTCCCATCCCTTGAGAGCCATCGATGAGACTTGGGAATTAATGCTTTTGAACCCTGAGGATTAATGCCTCCGGGCTGTTCAGAGCACAGCTCAGCCCCTGGATTGCATGTTTTAACTAAATTGGTTACAAAACAGATCTGCCTAAATTGGTGTGAGCCCCTTTGTGTGGACACTCCTAAATCAGTTTAAGAGTGGCTGATATTGATTTTAACTTAATGTGGTTTGTTACTGAAGTAAGCTGGATCAATACTGCTAAATAGGTGCAATTTCTTGTGTTGGCTATGCCATGGAAAACTTTTATAGAAAAGATGAGCAGAAAGGGAAAAAGATTGAGTTTATTCTCCTGTTGTTTCCCAGTGATCATTCATCAATTTTTATGGCCAGCTTTGAGTTTTTCCCCTGACATGTCTCTTTGAACAGAGCTGCTGAGGTGGGAATAGGGAAATCCTGAATCCAAGTTCACCTTAGCAGGAGATTTCTAGGAATGGGAAGCCTGTTTCACTTATTCGCCACCTTCGCCTTTGAGCCAGGAACCCGTGCAGGGAACCAGCACGTCGAGCTGCCTGCAGGCTGCAGGGAGGGTGCTGTGCTGGTCGGGCAGTACCCGGAGCTGTGCTTTGCCAGAGAGGTTCTGCACAGCCCTGGCAAACCAGGAGGACCCTCGGTCTCCTTTACGCAGGAGCACTGCTGGATGTGCGTAGCACACAGAGATTTTTCTTGCCCTAATGAAATGAGGAGGAGGGCACAGCAATACCTTTGAGGGGTCCCGGTGTGCGGGCTTACAGCCCTCCTGCCAGAACCTCTCTGCATGCGCCCCCAGGGTGAGCAAGAGGAGCAGGATCTGGGGTCCTGCCAGGGAAGACGGAGTGGAGTATCGATGTAAGGAGGATGAGCTGCCCTGTCTCCTCATTAGGACTCGGGCTCTGGTGAATCCAATGAGGATCTCTGCCTTCAGCCTCTCTGTAACCAGCATTTAGCTTGTGCTGTCAATACTGTGGGTTCCCCGCATGCATTATGCAAAAAGCCTTGCTTTCTCATTGCCTTTCTGACGCTGCTGAGTTCAGTGCTGTTATTATAACCCTCTGAATTTAGCTACTAAATCTCATTTTTTATAACCACCAATTATGGATCCATGCTAGCCATCGAGCCCCTCCTGGCCCCTGGGGAGCAAGTGCCTCCCTGCCCCATTAGCCTAACGATGCCTGCGGTGCCCAAGGCTGCTCCCTGCCTCCCGAGGGGCTGGTGCAGGGCCAGGCTGCCGATCACTGCACGCCCCTCCTGCTCTTGTGGCCTTTGCAGCAGGAGAAATCTAAATATCGATGCTATTGCACCTCCTGACAGATCACCTGTGTATCAATGGTTTCCACCAGGTCTTGGGTAGGTGGTTGATTTTGGGATTTTTTTCCCCTCCTCCAAATCTTCTCCCTGAAGGATGCGTGATGGAGGTACCCTCACACGCTCGGCTCATTGCCATGCACAGCGCAGTCAAAATCTCATTTTCATTCCAGAAACAAAAGGTCTGTCAACTCGTTTAACTGCACAGAAAACACCAAACAAGAAATAAGGCCCAATTAAGAATAAAGAGAAGGAAGAGGCTCAGTGTAATAGATTGTTTTGGTAAGTGGTTTCGTCAGCTCCATTTGCAAGCTGTTGCTATGTGAACCTGCCACAGGACAGGGGCTGGCTTGGGTGCAGGCAGGGCAGGCAGTGTTCCTGGGGGGTCCCAGCTCTGGGGGCCGTAGAGGGGATGTAGTTTGTCCCTCCCCAAAGGGCTGTGCCACCAGGCCCCGGTGAGCCCTTGCCTTCTGCCGGTGGGGCTGAGCTGGGAGCCAGGCTGCTGCTCTCCACCATCACCCTGTTTCGCAGGGGCACCCCACTGTGAGCTGCCACTGGAGATGCTTTTGGGGCTCTGCCCCGGTACCAGCGAGGCATCAGATAGAGGAGGTCACTGTCACCATGGCTGGTGGCATTCCTGCAGGCACTGCCAAGCTGTTCCTGGGGCTGGCCCCGCACTTGCAGGTTTCTCACAAGCTTTCCCTTTACTTTTCCCTTCCCTTCAAGAGATGACCACTTCAAACAACGGTTCTGCTTTCTGATGCATTAAGACTTGGAAATTTGCCATTCATCACAGCTGTGCATTTGAGCCTCTGTGATTATTTTGGGAAGTGAACCATGGTGATTTGTGTGTATGTGTTTTACTGGCAAGCAGGATCTTCCCTATCTACCTCTCCCTGGCTGTCTGCATTTGCATTGGTTAATAAAATGGATAATGTTCAATGACTTTCTGATGGGTGAGCACGATTTGGCATACAGGATGTAGTAGCTTTTCAGGAAGGCTAAAATTTCATCCTGGGAGACTGAACCCTCTGTGGCAGCCATACACAATCTATAATAACAGAAGCTTTTAACCCATCCGTAATTGCTTTCATATAGAAAATGATTGCTGTAAGTTAACTTCATAATTCTAAATCACTGGCTCTCAGTAGGATTTCAGATGCTTTAATTTGCCCTGAATTATCTGTAGAACTCACAGGCAGTTCATCCATGCTCTTTTCTGATTATGTTCCTTGTCACTCTGACCCAAACTTTGTCTCTGTATTTTTTGTCTCTTCTTTCTGAAAATGGACCTGTTTCTAATGACATCTTACCAGTGATGATGCTGGCTGGGGAACGGAGCGGACGATGTGCTTTCACGCTGCCTCCCTTGGAAGCAAGCTTGTGCTTTGAACTTGTCAGATGTTACTGACTTGGTTGGGAGGGACCCAGCTGGGGTCCCTGCCCTGGGTTGGGGGTGCAGGTACCCACCATCGGGGCGCGCGAGCAACCCAAGCAGGGCCATTGCAGTGCTGGCTTCTGGGTTGGCTTGTGCCACGGTCCTTGCTCAGCTGCAAGGAGAAGCGAAGGATGTTGTGGCCATCTCTGTGTGCACCCAGTGCGTGGGGTATGGTGTTGGATGTAGACCCAAATCGCGTGGTAGCTAACAGGGAAAAGGAATCCATGTGGCTGCTGCCTTCTCCTCGAGTATGTTGCTATATGAGGACATGGCTACGTTATTTGAGAGTCCCAAAATAAGCAGAGCGTCCGCCCCTCCCCTGATGGCAGCAGCCAGCTTGTGCAATTTTGAGTGACAGCAGATGAAGGGATTGCATTACGGCTTGTCTCTAGAACTGTACATCTGTGTCAGCTCTTCGCTAAATCAATAAACGGGATGCTGAAGGAAAAATACTTTTAGGCTTCTTATGTCTTTATGCATCAAACTGATTGGGCAATGAGAAGCTCGGGTGGTAGCAGGCATCACGATGTGGCTGGCTGATGAATTTTTTGTCAAATCATACGCAAGGGCTGGGTCTTGGAAGATGCTGGCAGGTTGCTCCCCCAGAGAAGGCAGCAGTCATGTAGATTCCTTTTTGGTGGTAGTTACTGTGTAATTTGGACAGAAATCTTCAACCAAGGAGCCCGAGGTACAGCATCAAGAAGTGGAGAAAAATCACTTTGCATGTTCCAACAGACTAACAAATTACCTATGGAAATGCACTTGAGAATATTCCTCAGTAATTGGATTTCAGCTGTTGTTTCAGTGTGTGTGCCC
This sequence comes from Falco biarmicus, assembly GCF_023638135.1. Classification (NCBI taxonomy): domain Eukaryota; kingdom Metazoa; phylum Chordata; class Aves; order Falconiformes; family Falconidae; genus Falco; species Falco biarmicus. Next base: position 41,604,877 of record NC_079288.1, read on the forward strand.
CCAGGCTGTGAAGGTAAAAGGACTCTGCTGAAATGCTTTGAAATGTTCTCTGGCACCAACAAAATGTGTTTACTATTAAAAAGTGAAACCTGCAAGTCAGAACGCTGCTAAGTGCAGTTTAAAAACAAAATTGCACCCCTGCAGTGTAGCTCAGGGTGCTGAAGCATCTGGTTTACCCAGACGGTCTCAACCCAGAAATATTCCTGGGACTTAAGCGGAGAAGCCCTGTCTGCTGCCTCCTGCCAGGGAACCACGGGCACCTCCGGGAGGGGAGAGGAGCCCTCGCATAACGGCTGCTTTGAGTTGAGGATTCACGTGGCCTGGAGTATGCTAGGAAACACACAGGACGGTTTGCAGGGTGAGTTCTTCTAGGCTTGGTGTCTCTTTACAGGCTTGAAATATGTAAACGTTGCCGCTTTTACAGAGCGCGGGCAGCAGTGGCTCCTGAAAGCCCCTGCAGCGCGCTCGGTGCAGAACGGGCACGCTCCCAGGAGGCTGAGCCGGGCTGTTGGCACCTTCTTTTCTTCAAATGCTGGTGACATCTCCCGTCCTGACACTGATGCTGAAACTGTAGATGGAATAGGGGAGGAACAAGCTGTCATTGCATACCACATGGTGGCCACAGAGTTTGATGTGGAAAGAGGGGGCAATCTAAGGTGACAACAAGTTTTATAGAATTGAGCCTGCATGCTGAGAAAGTATTATTGGATTGGGGAGTAGAAGGGTAGCAAAGACTTTTTCCTTTAGTCACATGTATTGTAAAGCTACAGCTATGTTATGGTGGCATGGGATGTTTTTGTTTGTTTTTTGCTTTGTTTTTTTTGTGGTGTTTTTTTTTTTTTTTAATGGTGGTCCCACTTGTCCAAATTTGGATTCCCTGTGGCTGCGTGCTGCAGCTCTACGCTCACGCTCACCCTCAGCATTGCTCCATCCCTTTCAGTGGTGATGTGGCGAGATGGAAAGGACTGGACTTGCACCCCAAGAGCTGTGCGTATGGTTCCAAATCTGACTGTGAATTTAAAACATGGTATTCTGACAAGATGATGATTTTGATAATGGGAGGGCTCCTCTGGGAACCTGTCTTCAGGGGTTGCCTTTGACTTGTTATGCACAGAAAGACATTTCTAAAATTCTGTAGAATAATAAAAACCACATGTCCCTAACACATGAAAAGTAGGACTTTTTTTCAGAAGACATTTGGGTGTAGAACAGAAGTTACTATGCGTACGTTACACCTGTCACAGAGCAGGGAAATGGGATTTCTTTTTTTCATTATTAAAATAGCATTTAGACAGGCGACTTCCAGAGCTGAAGTCTACCTGGCTGTGAGTCACCCATAAGCAGAAGTGACTGAGAAAGTCCGTCTTTCCCCCTAGATTTTCTTTTTGGCTGAAGAGAAGAGCCAGCCTTTGAAACCCGCGCTCCTCCCTCTGAGCCTCTGCGCTGCCCCTGCCCTTCGGAAGGAGCTGAAAGCAAACCCGGCCCTGGAACTGCCCTGGTTTGTGCCGGGGGCTGCGCAGGGGGAAATAAATCTGCTCTGCCGACTGAGGCAACTAGTTCTGCGGGTTTATAAATGCTCCAGTTGAGTGTTTTGACACGGCAGTCAGATATAGTTAATCTTTCCCTTGACCTCCCGATACCAGAGCGCAGGCTGAAACCGCTAGTTAAGCACGTCCGTCTCCTGTTGTACCATTCGCGCTCCAGCGCACCGCCTAATCAAGTGTAATATATCTCTGGGTAAAACACACACAGTGCTTTTCACAGCTATTTAAACAAAAAACAGACCTTGGTGCATTAGTTGCGTACACTAGCCGCACAGAATTGCTGTTCCTGTAGTTAAGAAAGAAGTTGGATGGGTTTGCTCCAGGGAGGCGGTGTGGGGAAGGTGTGGGAAACGCTTGCTTCCCTGTGCCTGTATACGGGAAAATACCTGCTTGGTCATCCCAAAGGACATGGATCCTGATGGGAAGATGGTTTTGTGCCCATAGTCATGGACCGAGATTTAGGACAGGTGGGGTGGGCTCTGGGTGAGGTCAGAAGCATCTTGTACAGAGGCTCCATGAATTATTTTGTCTCCGTGCCTGCTCGTAAGCCTTCCCTCCAGCCAAGGGCAGCTCCGCGGATGCTCGAATTTGGGCAGAGTAACAGGCTACAAGGGTTGGCAGCATGGAATTTGAGTTGCTGGGCTTTTCTGTTTGATGGCACGGCTGGATCTGTTAAACATGCTGTCCACAGAGCTTTGAGGATGACTGTGGTATCTCAGAGCAATCCTCCTCTGCAAACCTAGTCAGACCCACTTGCTTTTGTTAGACTTACTGATCCCAGCTTTACTTGGAAGAAACTGGGAATGTTTTGACAAGAGGTGTATTAAGGGATGCTCTATTTTTAAAAGCACGTAACGAGGCAACACCAGAGGATGTCCGTGTGCAGTGCCCACAAAGGTGAGGCCGGCAAAGGAGAGGAGTCCCGAACCTGGCTGGCTGGGTGAGCTGCTGGATGGGGGGGGGCAGGGTGGTTGTAGAGGAGTGAAGGCAGAGGGTTGATCAGCACTGATAACATGCAGCTGTGGCCTTGCCTTAGCGGCAGTGGGTTGATTGACATGGATGATGTGCAGGTGTAGCTCGTTCCTGCTAAGTGGTTAAATAGCCCTGAGGAGTGTGGGAGAGGGGGTCAGATGGAGGAGGAGCTGTTTGGTCTGGCTTCTGGAGGAAGGACAAACATGGACAGAAGAATCTGACCAATGGTAAAGCCTTGTTGCAGTTTGCTAGTTTGATTGTGCTGCAACAGGAGGTACTGAGGGGAAGGGTGTTGTGTCTTGGGCTGGCACAGATGGCTTTGATGGGACCTATGATTTTGGAAGGTAAGGCCAGGAGCACCTACAGGGCAGCTCATAAAATAACTCAGGAAAAAAAAAAAAACATGCAGGATTTGAAAAAAGAAAATGGGAGTGGAACCCCCTCCCTCTGTGTTTCATCACGGATCCGAATGTTGGTTGGGTTTGCAAGACAGGTGTGCTAACAGTGTGTGGGGTACTCTGTGACTTCTAGATGAAGGAGTTGAGTGATTTTTCTAAAGATTGAGAAACACTGGACTGGGTGACCTCTTGATACCAAATCAAGCTTTGTATTTTCCTAGGATACTTTGATAGTCTTCCCCCAAAGGATCCCAGATGCTTTCCCCTACATTTTTTCTAGCCTCCTGTTTGATCTCCCTAGGATATCAGTGGGGATTCATTGATGTGTGTCTGTTAAAATTCCACAAAGCTTCTGTTTGAGAGCTCTGTTTTACAGAGCAGCTCATCCTGTTGGATATTGAGAAATTACACAGCTCAGGGTAAAATATATCCTAACCCACCAAAAGTCTCATACGCTGGAGTGCAGCATTCATCCAGGCAGTGCGATGTATAAGCCCTACATAAATGTCTGTGTGAAAATAAGATACTTAAGTCTCTTCTGAATCCTTTCTCTCCCAAGGCCATGGCAAAGCCCATCCATGACCTCCATGCCTCTCTCCCTTCCTTGTGAAACGGAGCTGAGCTCTCTGTCAGGAGGCAGGGGTGAGACCCACCGAGCTCATGTGTGTAAAGCTCCTTGAAGGTGAGCGTTGGCGCGTACCTGCAGAGCAGCGTGTCTTCTGTGCGCTGATTAGCATTCAGGGCACGCTCAGATAGCAGTTCTGTGGCAGTATGTTAACTGTACTGATAAATCTTGTGTAAAAACAACACTCCACCGCACCGTTAAAGCTCCTTCCACCTGGGAACATCAAAGCCTAGCACAAGTGCAGCTTGATTCTCACAGCTGCCAGGGTTGCTCTGTGCTGTGGTGCAGACAGGGCTGCAGGGGACCCGGTGGGGGGTGGTGTCGGCACCCCCCTGATTTCGGCAAGAGAAAGGCGGTTCTTGGCATCTCTTGGCAAGGGGTGCTCTGCGCTGCAGCACTGACCCGACCTCACGTTTTTATAAATGTCACGCAGATATGCTGCAGGGAGCCGACTGGTGCTCCCAGGAAGAGGTGGGCAACCTGCAAATCACAACAAGCAAACTCAGGGTGTAGCAACAGGAAAAAATACATCACAGCATGTTCTTTAAGTCTGCGTCTTCCATGCAATGAAAGGTAATTGAATGCCATTGCAAAATCAGTTAGCAACGTGTACGAAAACAGTCGTACCAGCACAGGAACTGGGTGCCTGCCTTGTGCAGCCTGCTGCAGGATTGCATCCTGTGCCCTCCTTTAAAGTCTGTGATCCCTTTTAAATATACTTATCTCCCCTAAAGCTCTGAATCCAAAGCAGCTTCAAAGCAGGAAGTCCCTGTTATTAAACTTTTTTTTTTTTTTTTTTTTTTTTTTTTTTTTTTTTTTTTGTGGCTTGCTGTAGGTTAATTCTGTTAGGAGACAGAAAATTCTGTTAAGGAAAAGTCACCAGATCAAAGAATAATTTGGATTGCAAGGGACCTCTAGAGGTCATGAAGTCCAACCTCCTGCTCAAAGCAGGGCTGACCTCAAAGTTAGATCAGATTGTGATTTAAATGTGATGACATTTATTTATATAGTGATAATCATATAACACTCGAGTGTGTCAGTTTATATTCAGTCTCGCTTTTCTGAGTAAAGAGATAACTGTAGACTGTGGACTGGGATTTTTGAGATTAGTATCTAGATAATAACCATCACTGCCTGGGGATGTGTTTTCCCAGAAAGCTAGGACCTGAAGGATGCTGTGAGGGGTGGAGGCAGCCCAGCCCAGGGTGGGTGCCAGATGTGGGCACGGCCGCTGGGAGCCGAGGAGGGCCCTGGGGTGCCCCCATGGGCCCCATCCCCTGGGTCCCCACGTGCCAGGGTCAGCTGTCCATGCTGCCCTTGGCAAAGCAAGGTGTGCCTTAACCTGTGCACAGTGGCCTCAGCCCAGCTGTGCTCCACTGCATCCCCATTCCCGCTGCCCTCCTCTCCCAGCCATCCAGGAGGAGCTGGAGGAAGAACAGAGGTAGGAAAGCTTTAGTTCAGCAAATCCATAAATAATTTCATTTGATGATTATTTATGAACTAGATCACAAGCTTATGACAGTAGCTCTTAAGAAAGAGTTCCTGGCTGCTGAGCAGTTGGCATAGTTGTCCTCCGAGAGCATTAAATATGCATTTGACATAGGTGACTCTGGTGGTTTCTTTCATTAACCCATGGTTTCCAGTGTTCAGCTGTTAGTGCATGTATTATGCACAAATGTGTTAATACTTCGTAATTGTACCCTAGAGACTTCGTTAGGACTCCATTGCCCTCTTGCTGAAATGTACCAGAGGTCCTGCCTTGGTTGAATTTACGTTGCAGGTGTTGTCCATCCTCCGCCTAGCTCTCCTGCCTCGCTGATTTGAAAGCTCATTCCTTCAAACTGTATTTAGTGCTTGGGGATGGAGACTCCTGCGGTGTGGCAGGGTAACTGTGAGTCGCTGCTCTTGGCTGCCAGGTATGGCAGCAAAACATGTCGACCCTCCTGCTGTCCTCACTGCTCCTGCTGTCTCTGGAATGCTTTTCAAGGTGGTTGGTTTTTGTGTGTTTGGGGTTTTTTTTGTATGTGTGGGATTGATGCCAGAAGAAGGTGTCCTCACAGTGCAGCACCCATCGTGCATATGTCGGAAAAGGCTATATCAGCCCTGCATGCCCACACCCACCTGCTTGGTGAGGGTCATGCAGCAGCGATGCACCGGCTGCATGTGAGCGTGGGAGGGTTCATGCTGAATGGAAAAGAACTGCAGGGTCCCACGGCAACTCGGTGGCAGGTTGGGCACTGTCACTTCATGGTGCCACTTGTCAATTAAAGCAAATGCATGCAAGTGGTGTTGCAAAGAACAGATTAGATTTGACAATAACATTGGGAAAAAACTTAACTTTGGAGTAATATGTTTCAGGAGGGAAAATTTTTCCATTGTTTGTGTCTTGACTTTCTCTTGAGATCTGGACAGAGCTCTCCAGCTCTTGTGTTATAGTAGGCATCCTTCTGTCTAATAATGGTTTTAATAAATTAATATTTCAGCTACCACCACTGTGGAATTTGTCACTCAGTATGAACTGGGGGAACATTGCTGTGTTTCTCCAATATTTGGGAATCCTGTGCCAAATTTTCCCCTTAACCTGGGAAGTCTGGTGGATCTGAATAGCAAGGGTGCTTGGGAAACGCCTGCCTGCCTGTTCCCCCACTGCAGAGCTCGGTACCAGGCACTGGTTTGCATCTTCGCCTTCAACTGAGTTTGATGCAGCAGCTTCTGGTTCCTGCAGCAAGTTTGGGAGATTTTAATTGCATTTAATCTCCAGTAGTTATTTTTTTCTGGGCCCATTTTGCACTTTGTGGCTACAGAAGGACATTGCCAGTTTGCAGCGCTTCTAGGAAGGTGGGCATGTCCACCTCCGCTGTTTTTTTTTTTTCCAGGTACAGCTCCTGAGGTCTGCTGTGTTACCTCTCCTACAGCCAAAAAACCCTAAACGGCCTCAGGTTAAAATACATTTGAAACCTGAAAAAGCCCCTGAATTTCCTCCTTTTATCAAGGGCCTCATCCTAATGTTCAAACTCTTACACAAGGAGCTTCATTGTATAAATGCACTGCTATGGATTACAGCTCCAGTTTCCTTTAACATTGAATATTAGCGTTTACTATTTATGGAGTGCAAACAGTGTGCCAACTTTAGTATAATTGTCTTAGTTACGGATGATAGAAAAACCTGATTGTTATTTTTGTGGCTTCGTAAATCCAGAACTTCTGATGCTCCAGCTACCTGCCTTTGGCGTGTGGAGCCTGCAATGCTTTGGCAGTATTTGTTAAAGGTGAGAATCTCCGTGGGCTTCTGGGCGACTGTACCTGGGTCACCATGCCCCCATGAATAGACTCACATGTTGGAGCTGTAGCATTTGCGCGCGTTTCTTGGGGCTGAGGGATTAGCAACTGATGGATTAGGCAAATTAATCTATGGTTTGTCAGGAGTACATTATACAAGGTTCAATTTAGGTTGATGGATTTATTATTTATTATTTGCTGTTGTGTGTCAGTAAGTGGCTCTTCCTAATATCATGATGTATGATAGCAGCCCATGCCTGAGCTGCTGTATGTAAAGGTCATTGTTTCTGTAATTAACCCCATTTTTCATGGTCTTTTAATGCTGATACATTAATTTGTGGTGGTTTGGAATGTGACAAAGAATTGCATTTCCTTGGGTTTGGTTATCTTGAGCTGAAGAGCTCCAAAGCATAAGGCTCTGAGTGCAGGCTGTCGGGGCACATGCACAGGAGTGGTTCAGCAGCTGCCTGTCGCTGAGCTGCTCTGACCCGGGGGTGGCTTCGGGAGGGGGGGAGGGAGAGCTGGAGTGGTGCCCGAGATGCCATTTTGGAAGAGCTGTGAAGCGTGGGACTTCAGAGCCATCAGGCAGCACCAGCCCCTTACCAAGGGGAGGTGGGGATCCGGACCATAGCTGCTCTGGGATTTTCTTCTCGTTTGGGCCCTGTTTTGGACCATTGCGAGCAGATCTTTGCACCAGGGAAACACCCCAGCCTTCCAGGCCGTGGGGCTGCCCCCAAGGATGCCCCACAGCAGTTTTTCAGAGTGGTCTGTAAGGTGCTGTGATCCCACCCTCTGAGCTACCCGGCTCCTCTCTTGCAGCAGGTCATTCCTTCCTGCCCAGCTGGGTTTTCGGGATGTGCCTGGGGACAGGGGTTTCTCCATGGGGGCACCCCCCAAGTCCTGCCCAAGGCTTTGGAGGCTGCCGCCGCCACCTCGCAGGCAGCCTTGGGCGGGTGGGCTCTCGGAGGTAAGGTCTGCCCCAGCTGGGAGCTACCCCGTGCCCGGCCACTGCTGTCCCCATTCCCAAGCAGTGCCAGTAGGCAGGAAAATGCTCTTTCCCCCCTCCTGCCCGGTGCAGGACTGGGGCCAGCCTGCCCTGCAGAGCCGGGGCTGTCCCGCTGCCCACGCGTGGCACCGTGTGCCCCGTGCCCTGCCCGCCACCTCGTCCCACACAGGCAGCAGCAGCTTTCGCTCTGCGTTTCCCTGTCTCCGTGGCTAAAATCAGAACTGTCAGGCTGGCGGAGCGCCCTGCTTAATGATACCACGGCTAATCATTTACAGCAGAATGCAAAGGCAAAGAAGTGTGGTTTTAATCTTTACAAATGTATCTAGATAAGCCAGGAGACAGACTTATCTTTTGTATTACAAGAAAGGCGGGGGGCTCCGCACCGTGGAACATCGCCGTACCGTCCTTGGCCTTTTCTTCAGCCTTTGTCTTTCTCTCTGTATCTTGTGCTGTTGAATTAATCGGATATGAACTCTGAATACTTAAGTGATCTATTCATTTTAATTAGTTTCCTAATAGCTTCTGGACAGTGATCGAACGTAAGGTTGGGCTCTGTGCTGTTTACTTCCCAAAGCACAGGGCGCAGGCAAGGTGCTGGCTGGTGCCTGTGTCCCTGCCCTGCCTTCGCTGCTGGGTGGCCTCTGGGACCGGAGGAGTTTTGGGCAGGTCACAGTGATGGAGGGTGTGAGTGTGAGGGGTAGAGAAACACAGCTGCGAGTCTTGGTGGCTGCGAGTGCCTCCTCCTCTCGGGAGGCTCCGTTTCCCCAGCACTGAGCATGGGTGGGATGCCCAGTCTGCCTGGGGGCCGAGCAGCCTCGATGCGAGCTCAGCTCTTGCCGGTGGGATGGTCTCCATGCAGGAGTGGCCCACGAGCTGCTCTGGCTCGTGTACGCAGTGGGCTGCTAGCCCTCCTCGCCACCGCACCAGCGAAGAGCCACATGGCTCTGCAGCCTCCAAGCCGCCGCCTGGGGAAGCGTTCCCACCAGATGGGCCTGTCTGGGTTCTGACGGCATCCGCAGCAGGAAGCATACGGCAGGCGCTGGGGACGCGGAGGTGAGGGAGCCAGCAGCGCTCCTTGCTTTTCGCTGCACGCGCAGGAAGCTGTGAATGGGAGACAAGTTGCGGAGCTCTGGAGCAGCCAGGCTGGGGGCAGAAAAATTCGCACTGTTCCAGTTTACCGAAGCTGTGAAAGATGTGATAGATGAATCACTTTTGCGGTAACCTTCTCTGCCACCAGATTCCCTGGGATGTTAAGCTCCGCTGTACGCAGCATGTACTTGAGGAAAAGATAGAAGGGATGTTCTCTGAATCAGGGGAGAGTCTGACGCACAGAGACATTTTCAGGGGAATAATTTACATATGCATTCCCTCTCTAAAAATATCACTCACAGTATTGCCTCTATTTTTGCCTGCGAGGCTCTCGAGGCTGGTAGGTGGATAGAACTGGGAATCTGCACTTACACGGATCCAAATACCGAAGGTCCGTCGGGGCCACAGCATGGGATGCCTCGTGCTTTGCTCAGGAGGCAGAGCTTGGAGGTGGCTGAGGTCCATGCCCCGGGGGAAAAAAGAATGTATTCAGCCTGACAAAGCTGCAGATGTCACCCACACGTGGTCTCATGAGTGTGGCCTAATGGACAAGGGGGGAGGTCGGTCTTTGCCTGGTCCCTCCCGCAGAAGGCAGTGCAGCTGAGCGGAGGGCAGCGAGCCCCTCTCTCCCTGGGTGATGGCTAAGCGAGCTGGTGAGAAACAGTGTGTAACACACCACGGTGATTTCCCCGGAGGCTGGTGGGCAGACATGGTCACCTGAAGGGCCTTTCCCACCGCAGCCGCCCATGCATCACGCCGTCCCCACATCTGCTCACACTGGAGCCCTGTGGCCCTGGCCCCATGCCGAAGGAGAGGAGGGGTGTCAAGGGTTTGCTCTGGCTCTGCCTCCTGGCATTGAGGGGGGAAATAAGTTTTCAGATGCTTTTGGCATTGTCCTGCTCGGTTCTTGCAAAGTCAAAGATGAATTCCCTTTCTCACCGGCAGGAACTCATCTGGGTCTGCACTGAGTGCAGCCCATGGTGTGTAAGCACTGGATTTACACCTCAGTGAGGGAAGGATGACATGGGGTCAGAGCATACCCTGCTATTTTCTCATTGGCAGTGGTCCGTCCTCCTGCCCTTTTTGCGTGTCTAGGCACCCCGACCAAAGTGTGATCCTGGACTCCAAAGGGACAGGACTGTCCTCAGTGTCCATCCTGGGGACCAGGTGGGGCTGCAGGATAAGAACATCCTCCTTCTGAAATGCTTAAGGTAGAACCTGTGCCTTGGCTTCATCATAAATTAAGTAGCTCAATAGAAACATGCTTTTATCTTGAACTTCTGTCATGTAACATCCTACAGAAACAAAGCAGGAGGAGTGCTTTGATGTTGCTCCAACAGTCTTCTCCATCCTCAGATCTCCCGTCTGGGATTTACCTTAGCCTTTGCCTTGGACCTCTTAGGGACTGGTGAGAGAAGAAAGGAAAAGAGGAGGTGGGGGAAAAGGTACAAACTGGCCACTACTACATGTAAGCTGGAACTAAACCAGGTATTGCTACCACCGGCGGGGTGAGGCTATGAAACAGCTGTGCAGGAGCCGTGTGTCTGAGGGTGTGTGTGGAGACTGTGCAGTTTTATGATGGAGACTGATACATTTATGGAGGGGATTATGTGGCCCAGACTTTGTGTTAGCAGGGGTTGGCCTCTGCGGACCCACTGCTGGGAATTTTGCAAAGCGAGAGCGATGCTGATACACAAACCGTCTTTGCGGTGAAGGTGTGCCCAAGTGTGTTTTGTGCTCAGGGTTAAGATGACTGATCTGAGCTGGGGCAGATGCTCTCCAGTGGTGTCACAGCATCCTCCCGCAAACAGGCCCACGAGGCTCCCACTAACAGAGAGAGAGAACATGCAGCTGAAACACCGGGGAAAATTTGTGAAGGTTTTTTTTTTCCTCTTTTTCTCTGTGGGTTTTGTTAGTGTGCTCAGGAAGTCCCACTACCGCCCACTCACTCCAGTAACACACATCGGTTTGCACCTTACTGTGTCTTCTATGAAAAGCTGGTACCGAGGAAGCAGTCTTGTGCTTCTTTGAAATAGTCTGTCAGGGAAAAAAACATCATCCTGAACAAACAAACAAACAAGCGCGCAGTCCCTGAGTATGTTGGAGATTGATTTGTAGCACTTTTCTCCCCCACCTTATCTGTTCAAAAATGTTTTGGCAAGCCATGAAAAATCAGAGCCCTTCGCTGTCAAATGCAATCTATTTCCGAGGGAGCTGCGTTAAGGGCTCTGGGTGGGTGTTTGGGCTCTGCCAAGGAGCTGAACAATTCCCAGCGCAGGGATGCTCATCCAGAGGAGCCAACGCAGCTGTGAAGTATTTTTGCAGCCTGTGAAGGAGGACAGGAGAAGAGTGGTAAGAGCGGACGGTGCTGGCTGCAGAGAGCTCTACGGAAAAGCGGTGCCACACCAAATGTAATACAAAGGGAGACAACCTGCCTACTCATATCTAGTATTTTTCTAAGTGTTGCTGTTTTTCCGCGTCCTGTTAAGCTTTTTGATTTGTTTCCATCTGTTCAGTATAGATCACTTCTGCAGTTTACTTAAAACACAAATACCCTTTATGAATATCTACAGATGGTTTTCAAAGACTTATAGAAAGACAAAGATAAGATCAAGAAAATCTTGAGTGTTCGCCTCGGGGGAAAAAAATGGGACAGTCGCTTTGCCTTGCAGCTGCAAGCCATGTCAAATCAGACACTTTGATATGTTTCATTTTCTGTCTGAAGTCTACATCTGAAAGGCAGCCTGGCTTATTTCAGTCAGTGCGCAATTTTTGTTAGTGGGGGCTCTTCTCAGCTTCTAAAAAAGATGCTCATTTGCATCCCAGAACAAAGACAGCACTTTTCCCCCCCTTACATTTGGCATGTCTTCGCCAAAAAGTAATCATGCTGCAACGTGTGTGTGTAGGGGGTGGTTTTATTGGCGGCTCTCTCCTGTCAGGTTGGCCCGAGCTGCAGCAGCGATGGGTGCTCATCCTCTCCACGGTGGCCTTGGCTGACGGGTGGCTAGGTTTGTGCTGGTGCCAGTAGTTCAGGCAGGAGCCCCAGCCCCGAGGTGGCGGTGCAGCCGTCAGCATCCCCCTGTGCCCGGGGCCGAGGGAGTAGGCCCTGTGTCCCGACCCGCCTGGGGCACCCACAGCCCCAAGGGAGCCAGCGATGCAAAACATGGGAGAGGACGGGAGAGCAGAACCGCCGGAGGACCCTGCTCTGCTCGGCTGGTTTCATCGTCTGCTCTGTGCATGAGCTTCTCCCTCGGGCCAAGACTGTGGCTGGTACAAACTACACTGACTGTGCTGGCCTCTGCGGGAGACGCTAAGCGCTGTCTCTGTGTAATGTGCTGCTTGTGTATTTAACAAAAACCCCAACCATTTCCCAGAGAAACCACATAAAGTAGGGTAACTGCTAAATTTTTGCTGCTCTTCATCTGCTTTAGACCTCTTGCTTGGGAGTGAGGGAGGACTCGTGCTTCTTGCCTTCCCCTCCCAGTGCTGCTGGGCCTCTCAAAGTCATTTGAAATCAAAGGGGCTGTCCCCGCCCCCCGGGCTTTAATGGGCAATGACATGGGCTCTTGAAGGTTCGCCTCAGGCAGAATCAGAATCTTTGCAGAAATTTGAGTATATGCATTGCAGATAGGGAACTGTCGAAAGAACACGTCCACCTTAAATGTGCAGCATTACTAAGAGCTGATTGGAAAAAGACCAAACCACCAACTTGTAGGAGTCATGCACGTTAGCACTGGACTTTATGTGCAAAGACAAGGTGTGTATTGTTTGCCCAATTAAAAAGATAAAACCTGTAGACCACAGTCAGCGAAATGAGCTGTGAAATGAGTGATGACTTGCTGAACAGGCAGGTGCAGGCACAACAGCATATGCAAACTGTTCTACTTATCTAAAGACAGGTTTATTGCCTGGTCATCAATTTACACTGAGGTTGCTTCAGAAATTCGTGGTCTGCCTTTCTGCTGCGCTCTTAGATTAGCTGTAGAAGGAGTAGCATCCCCTGTGCTTTCCTTGCTCTTTGGAGCAGGAATGGTTACGGAGGGTGGAAAGGAGGTAAGTGGAAAGGCAGGGGTTTGTCAGGGGGTGTGGGGGGTGTTGGGGGTGCGTGGGGGGGTGTGCTGGCTGTGGGCACCTGTGTGGCACTGGTCATGGTGCCCAGTCTGGGTCTGCTTCAGTGTTTGTGCCACTGGGCAGGTTCCTCCTGGGAGCGTGTTCTCCATCGCGAGGAATGCATCCAGCTTCAGAATGTGGGGATGTGAAATGAACGCCTTGTATGACCCTTGCTCCCAGACGTAAGGAACTAAGTTAGGGAGGCACAGACGAGCAGCTTGGCTCTTTTGTCTGGACCCCAGCAGGGAGATGTTAGAGTGAAGTGTGTGAAAACAGGCTCCTATCCTATATGGATCCAACCTGCTTCCTGTAAAAATGGGTGCTTGTAACAAATAACTAAAGAGATTATGTTTGCAAACGTGGTAGTGAACTTGGACTTGGGGCATCTGCGGTCACCTCGAGCTTTGCTGGCGTTCCTGTGTGGGGAGCTGCTCACCCCCGAGTTTTTCCTTTGAGGCTGTGAGCCCCCAGGGGAGGGAGCATCTCCTGTATGTGCTGTGCGTGCAAGAGGTGGCATGAGCTAAAATGCTAAATTCAAACCTTGGTATGATAGAAATACCAGCCGATTCTATAAATATGGACACGTATGCAACGTCGCTTGGTGTGTTGATGTTAAAAATCGTTTTGCAGGGAAGTCAGAAGACAAGAATGTTGCTTGTGATCTTGCACACTGAATTTGCAAATGAAGTGGGCTTCCTCTTTCTGGCTTTCTTTATAAGTCAGAGTGTATGCTTCTTGCAGGAGTTTTACAACCGTATAAATCAAGTGTTTTCTGATGCACATGTGCGGCTTAGGATTTAGGATTTGCCTCACATGCATAATTTTATAGTTTGCATTAGAAGTTTATGTTTCTAGAGATTAAGTCTCATAGGTTCAGCTGTGAGACTTTAACAGAAGACAAGTTTGGGTTCATTACTGAACATTTACACCTGAAAATGATAACCATATTAGATTATTTTGCATCCAGGTAGTGAGTCTGTGAACCATGTAACTGTTGGAAAAATTTCAAACTGCTGGAACCGAGCATGTAATCCATGATGAATAACCTCATCTGATGAAACTTCTCGAGAAATAACTGGCTTGATCATCAGCCGCTGAATTTGCTGCTCCTGATCTTGAGTAATAAAGACACAGGCTTTTTAACCAAGAGGTTCAGGAAATCCGAAGTTCATAAAGCAAACACATCTGGTGGCTGTGCTTATGATGGATTTCACACTCCAGCCTGGCTTGCTGACATTTGTCTCCAAAGAACATTCATCTCAAAAGCAAGGGTGAGAGCCTGGCTGAGACAAATTGGTTATCAAATTAGACTGATTACAGATTATTATTTTTTTTATAACACCCATTCTGTGAAACTTCCTTCTCAGTCTTCAGAGAGTCTCACACTAGAGCCTTAGATCGAAGTCCTGCCAAACCTACGAATTTTTTCAGTTTGGCCCTTCTTCATTTAAGGGAACTGTGGTACCTGCTGAAGACCCTCACCGTAGATGAGGCAGCAGGGAGCTGCTGGAAGCACCTGCACTGCTGAAACGGGGGGAAGAAAAAGGCTGTAAAGGCACACAGATAATCAGCCAAGCTGAAATTTCAGCTTGTTTTGTCCTTTGGCTTGCTGAACAAAGTTTTATCATGGGACAAAGAGGGAGAAAGGATTCTGCTCCCTGCCTGCAATGCTTTCTAACCGGTGTGGGTCAAACAGGAGTTTTGTTCAGTAGGTGAGCGTGTGCCTGTGTGCATAATGCAGGGCAGGTCTCTGGAGACTGGTAGCGTAGGAAAGAGGGGAAATGCAAGGTAATCATTACCAAGTTACTACAAACATTTCGTTGCTGTATGATGGAAAAGTGAAGGCGTTGCCATTGTGCTGTCAAAAGGGTACTGTGCCATGCACCTGCCTGCCCCTTCCAGCACTCAGCTGGAGGTGCCACATCTCATCCCTGTGAGCGGGGGACAGCCCCCCCAGTCACCAGACGGTTCCTGCCTGGGCACGTGGATGCAGGGGTACTCAGTAAGGCCGTAGGTAGCTGAAATCCATGGAAATATGTCACACATTGCAGCAAGTCTGCGTGAGGTCTGTGGCAATGCCTTTACGTGTCACCAGGCAGAATGGTGACTACGAGGTGCACTTCCCAAAGCACTGACCCCGCCACCCCGAGTAACGGCTGTGCCTGTGCTGAGGCACTTGGGCTGTGAGGACTTGCTCCTTGTTTCCAACACGTCTCTGATGCTGCGTATAGTTGTTTTCTGAGGATGGAGGAAAGGGTGGAGAAGGGAGAAGACAAGAGGGACCGAGTGTGGCAGAGCCCTGCAGTGACATCAAATCCTGGAACTGTTCAGTCCGGGAGCTGTCACTGATGTAACACATACCCATAGGTACATTAATAGCACTGACCTTGCCCTTTCAGTGCTTATATTTGCTAATTATTATATATATAATTTTATCTATAGTCAAAAGAATCTCTGCTTCTGATAGGTCAAAACTGCCCTTAAAAATAAGAAAATCAAAGCCCCCGACTTTATTCTTGACTTTGCGTGTACTTGCCTGTAGCCATACACTGTACTATATTCTTTGAAAAAGTTACATGCTATTGCTATTGCTTTTTCCTAGCCACTGCAGGTTTTTGATGGAGCTGAGTTACAACTGCAGCTGCAAAATACCGTATGGTATTCATAATGTGGGGATGTGGTTCTCATAATGAATTCAATTAAATGGCGTATTAAAATGCATGATGTGCAGCACCGTATCCCCCACTGGTCACAGAGTTTCCAGCAGCTGTGTGCCGTTGACTCAGTGCCCTTCGCCTTGGAGGGTTGCTTCACCTTGTCTTTGGTTGTCTCCATCTGGTACCTACTGTTGGTTTGCCGCAGTTAGTGTTGCAGACTGAGAGGTAAAAGATGCTACCTGGTACCAGTGCAGATCCAGGGGAGGTGGATCCAGGACTCTTTGGAGGATGACAGATGTGACAGAAAGTATGTCTATGTTCTCAGCAATAACAAATCAAGGGAGGGACGGGAAGGGTTTGGGGGCAGGCAGGAGTTTTGGCTGCAGTAAGAGTTAACTGATGGCAAGACATTTGCAAAGGGAGACAATTTGTGAGCTGAGATTTTTATTTTCACCTTTCTGTTCCTGACCTTTGATATAGGGAATTGAACAGTGCGGTCAGTCATCAGTTCATCCCTCCACATGCAAGAACGCAGTTCTCAAAATCCATCCTTAGCTTTTAGGGCCTCTGGGGACTCTTCACAGCAGCATTTGAAACAAATCTCTCATGCGTAAAGTAATCAGATTTTCCCTCTCACCTTTTAGGAACCCCCTGTCAGTTCCCTGCTGAGCTGGGATGCTCTGCGAGGGGCTGTACCCCAGGAGGGAGTGTGAGCACAATGACAACACAACTGTGCTCTGATCACCCTTTGCTCCTTTATGATAGACAAAAGCACTTGTTCACCTGGTAAAGAGGGACTACCAGGCTGCAGGGGAAAAGGGAAGTCCCACTGCTGTAGAGAAATCAGAACAGATTTTGCTTCGATGAGTAAGAAACTTGCCAGCTGAAAAACAGTCCGTGGGATACACTGTGTCTGTAAAAGGGGGAATGTGTGGCATGTGTATTTATTTTTAAGAAAGCAATAAAGTGCCTTGAAAGAAATGTTTTAAAATGTTCCAACAATCCACCAGCTGTTTGCAATTTTGCTCAACTACTAGAAGTAAAGTGCCAGTTGCATAGTACACTGCTGTAAGGAATTAGCTCCTTCAAATGTCCTTCTGAGTCTTGACACTGGCTTATTCAACAGCCATCTTCAGCCGAGAAATCCTTGACTTGAGAGATGATTTCCCTGTCTGTCACTAAACGCCTGAATAACCTTTCACAGCCCGAGCAGCTCCTCTCCCACAGGTGAGCTCAGGTGCTGTTCCCTATGCTCAGATTTTCCTGGCACTTCAGCTCTAACCTAAGGTGATTTGCGGCAGGGTGCTTGATATATGTCTTGGAAATGTGTTGGTGAGATACAGCCGGATGAAAGATTGCTGTTTTGAGAGAACTGACTTCAGATGACCCACTGGAAGAGCTCGGAACTCCCCATCTTGTTATTTTGCCTCCAGCAGTTTGTTTTATTGCAAGCCCTCAGAACGATTCTCATCCCTAGGAAACACCTCCATCGGGTTAGACAGCGACCGAGCCTCATCCCAGCTGTGGAAAACAAGGCTGGTCTTGTTCGCAGGGGCGCAGGGCAGCCCCGGGAGCCCTCCACCCCGGCGGGCGGGAGGGTGCTGTGGCATGGGGAGGCAGCCGGAGCCCCGCTGAGTGCCGCAGGGGGCTGGCGTGGGGCGAGCTGCCCCATGGCACACGGGTGCCAGCAGGGCTCTGGGCAGACCCCAGCACCGGGGTGACCCCGCTCTGGCAGTTTTTCCAGTCACTGATGTAACGGCCCCCTGTTGTGTAAGAAGTGTTATTAGGAAGATGCGGTCTCCGTTGTGAAACAGCAGCAGAGCTGGGGTTTTGCCAGGAGTTTTAAGGTGGCCAGCCTCACCGAAGCCTCCTGGGGAGGGCTGTGCTGCGGGCAGCGAGGCTGTCTGGGGAGACCCTTCTGTTTGCTGGGTTGCTTCACCAGCCCACCGACCGGAGGGGTTCTGTCTGCTGCGATGGTGTTTTAGCAATATTCATCCCATTAAAAACCTTTGCTGGCTTGAGGAGCACCACTGTGAGCTGGGGCTGCCGCTTGTAAGAGGACATCAAAGCGCTTGGTGGTGGACGTTGGTCCCTGTGGGTGTGATGGCTCAGGGGGACTCAGCAGGCAATGGTGAGTGGGGGGCTGAGCGGTTATCCACAGGGTCAGCTGTGCCCCGAGACACACAGCTGGGTTGTCTCAGCCAGCAGCAACGCAAGGATGAGTGTGTAGGGAATGGCACAGAAGGAGGAGGACCAGGTCTGCTGTTTGACATGGCTGTGGCTGAAGGGCGGTCCCCAGAGCAGCACAGGCATTCGCAGGTGCACCAACAGCAGTAGAGAACCGAAGCTGGCTGAGAAGCAAGGCAGGAGCACGTATTCCCCAGAAGAATGCCCGTACAAGGTCCTGCGGAGGACCTCGCTGCCCACTGTGGTGCTGGGGGGCTGCCCGCTGAGGAGTGAGTAAGGTGTAGGAATATTCATGTGACCCAGATTTTGGTAAAGGTATTCTGATAGAAACACACAGGCAAACTGGAAGAAAAAAGAAAAAAGTCTATGGCGAGTGTTTTGTTTGCTTGGGACGTTTTAACTGCTGCAATGGAAACTGGAGCTGACCACTGCTGCTCCGTGGAACCTGGGTGGTGCCATGGGGGAGGGCTGCGGTGGCTCCAGGTCTCATACCAGCCCTGCCACCAGCCCCTGGGCCACCTGGGCAAACCGCTTTTGGGTTTTGATGTGTCAGGTCTTTGCCACAGCCCTGGTTCCACGCACACACTTCAGAATTTCCATCCTCAATCTTTTCATGCGAAGATGAGAATAGTTTAACATGAGTGTTTCTCAATTCAACAAATGCGTTTCTTTCCCCCGGTCTGAATCATAGAGGGAAAAAAATTGCAAAGCTTCATCTACAAAGGACATAAAGCTGGTATTATACCTCGTAAAACAAGTGGAGCAAACTAGAGACACGTATAATGCTGAGTGGGCAAGTCTGCAGCTAAAGTGCAATAGATTATCTTGAGCTTGAGCGCTGAGGACCATCAGTCATGTGGTTTCCAAGAAAATGAAGATTTAGACTGAGAAATGATTTGCAGAGAAAAACTCTGTGACTACATCAGGGAAAAGAAGTGCATTTCAACTGAGAGCTGTTAGCCAGCACGTCCCAGGCTGTGCACTTCTGAAACACACTTTTCCTCTTTTCCTAGTTAACCAAACCCGTGTGGTTTACCTAAATTCCTGTCCTGCCTCCAAAGTTTGTTTCTTTGAAGGATAATCAATGAGGAACCAGCTCAGCCCAGGCTGCAAGGGGCTGTCTTGCAGGATTCCTGGGGTGCAGGGCCATGTAGCTAGCTACTGTCTCTGCTTTCTCCTTGCAGAGGCAGCCTGCTCTGAATGGCAGAGCAGAATAAAGGCTTTTTACCTAACAATTAATTTGTGTGACAAGGCGCAGCGCAAAGAAAAAAGCAGCAGAAGAAAGGGGTGTCCTTTGTTGCTTGTTTATTCTTGAAACACGCTCTGTACACCTGACGCGTTTGCTGGCTTCATTCTGGATCTTATGCAAGAAATTGGCACAGTCTTACTACTGTGGTTAATTTTAAACGCAACAAGATCACGCTACAGTACTTGACACATCTCTAAGAGCAACATCATGACACTGTTGACACTGAATGTTCACTAATGGCATGCACTGCCAAACTCACATGTAAAATGAGTGGGATAACAACAGCAGCATTTAAAAAACTTCATTCAAGGGAGCATTTAAAATTTTATCAGCTCTAACTGGCATGGTAGATTTGCAGATGTGGAGAATATCCAGTTTCCGTTGCTTACTCACAAGTGTCAATGTGCAAGCCAAGCACAGCTCCGTCCCCCGAGGCAGGGAAACCCAGAGGTACCGCAGCCGAGCGCACGTGCAGATGTGGAAACATCTGTCCTTGCAGGGCCGTGGTGCCTAGCTGGGCTAACCTGAGGACCTAGTTCCTGTTCTGTGTTGGTTTTCCTTCGAAGCTATAGCTTGGTTATTGGATTATTAATGGTCTTAAATCAGTTCTATAGATGTGTTAGAATGCATTGCTTTAGCTTTTCAGTCAATATAAAGTAAAATATAGTAACGTAAAAGGAAAATCAAAGTTCTATAAATAAATATGACTGAGTTAATCATTAGCTAATGATCTGTTTGCAAGGATGTAAGCAGAAAAGAATTACTCTGTTCTGTGCTATTGCTGCAGATATTTCTAAGTGTGGATGCAGTTTTATTGGTTTAAATCTTCTCCACAAATACAGCTAGAGTGTAAACATTTTATACAAATATAACTTCATTCACACTTTTGCTAACACAAGCTACTTTCCTAAAAAGCACTCCTATTTAAATATTTATTAAAAAAAAAAAAAAGGTGGGTTTTGCAATACAGGCTTAGTTCTGATACTATTAAGTCACTCATTTAAATCAGCAGGACTAGGTATAGGCTGGGCTCGTGTTCCTGGGGATGGTGAGCAAACAACTGTAGGGAAAGATACTCTGTTGTGCCATCGTTTCCAGTCCTGCTCCCTCCCAGCAGGCAACCCTGGTAGAACGAATTGACATGTTCTGAGTCCCGATGGGTTTCCAATATCTGTATATCAATGGCATTTGAAATGAAAACATTCTGAATGTTGAAATTTTTTATGTGGGGGAAGGTTATGTTTTGTAATTCTTTTAAGTGGTTCTACTCACAGAAATAGGGTTTGCAGGACGCTAAGTACTCATTTGGGGCCAAAGGATAACAAAGGAGAAAGGCAGGGTTTTTTTATTCTCTCTGTACAACCTGCAGTGGCGATCCTGAGTGGGGCTTTGCTGTACCACCTCGGTTCAGTGATGATGATAACAAGTTCCTCCAGTTGTTAAGTACGGCTAATAAAGTTGAAAAACACCTTTTGAAAAATGATTAGGTAGATAATAAAGTATGTCAACTTGAAAATGTGCATTCTTCATATGATGACTGGAGATAGTTTATCACTTCATGAGTGACACATCCATTTATAAATATTTATTCTCTCCAGTGGTACTGATAAATCTTTTGAGCCTATAAGCCCATTGATACATACACAGTAATATCATTTGTCTTTCCAATGCATTTTATTTATTATTGACTAATTGCCTGCCAGATTGTAAATATGATAGGGGTGGCATTGTGCTTTGATTAACTGTATGTTAAAGTACCCAGAGGAATTTAGATCTAGCTCAGAGCAAAGACATCCAAGGCAATAAATTGTATATTTTGAAATCAGCTATGCAGTATGGAGCTGCAGCGCTAGTTAAACAAGCTGAGCATAGGCATTTTCCAGAGCAGTTTATTTTGATTAATGGGTTCCCAAAAGCCTCTTGCTGCTGTTTACAATGGATTTGCTGTAATATTTACAATAAACTGGGGTTAGTCAAAGAGTTTTAATGTACTTCGGCAGGTTACTTGCACTTCATGAACGCGGGGCAAGAAGTACGGGTGCGAAGTCGCACAAGTGAGCGTTTTGTCCTTGGTGCTCATGCGTTTTGGTTTTTCCTGCTTTCTCCCTCTTCAGCTCTGCTCTCTGGCATTTTCTTAACCAAGTGTTTAAAACCAGCTTAACATATCTTGAACCATCTATGTGATGACTGGAGATAATTTATCCCATTAGAGCTGACACACCATTTATAAATATTTATTCTCCACTGTGGCACTGATAAATGGGCTGAGCGGCCGGGTGGCTGGCGGCAGCCCCCCCCCCCCCCCCCCTTCACCTCATCCCCCCAGACCCCCCCGGGATGGCCCTGGCCCAGCTGGGAGCGCCATGAGGGCAGCAGTATCTTCTGCTTAACTCCATCAGAACGCTTGGGTTCAGGACATGCAAGCCCTCATTAACCAGCTGCTCTCAAACACCCCGGGCAGTCAAACCCGGTGTTTTCTACGGCACACCCCCCCTTGCAGCGCCAGGGTCTTGAGCTGGGTGGCTCTTGACGCCCACCACAAATGCACATGCTTGCTCGTGTCTTTGTTCTCATATCTTGGAACCGTAATGGCCCGATGTTACCGCGTACCCTGGCAAACGCCGCCATGCGGAGCAGGGTGACACACTGCCCTGCCGCTGCCTGCCATGGTGCGGGCGCTGCCGGCCCCTCGGCGCCCTCCCTCTCCTCTGAAAATTGAACGAGTTTGTCAGGCCATATTTATGCACCGTGTAATTTGACAGAAATTCTATTGTAATTAGCACCCGCTAATCACTGTCAGTAATGTTAGTTAGCTAATTGTACCTTGGGCATTAAACACCAAAGCAAACCCAAACCGAGTACATAATTTCATGGAAATAGATGAAATGGCAAAATGTGTGTGTTCTCCAGAGGGATGTGGCCAGGGAGATGGCAACGTGTGCTGCTGGCTCCTTCTGACTCTTGCAGAAACCCCTCCCCTGGGGACCTTCTGGATTTCTCCAGAGGTCTTGTAACCTGCCTTGGTGGGGCAGCTGGCGGCTGGAGCCGTGCCAGTGGGTAGGGGGAAGGCGAGCTGTGCAGGGCTGCTGCAGGAAAGCCCCAGCAGCAGGGAGCTCCAGAGGCAAAAAGGAAAGCAAGAGCCAGGGACGACATTGTCCTGATGGATGGGCCAAGTCAGGGAAGGGTTTGGTGTTTCCAACTGGGAGAAACGATCTAGTTCAGATCTTCTTGTGTTGGTTTGTCTCAACACTTACTACTTTACACCTAAAGAAAAAACAGGAGTCCTATCACCCAGAGCAGCTGCAGCAGCCTTTCCTCCATGGATGCGGGATAATCTAGCTCTCTTTGATTTCCATTATGCTTTCCAGTGGATCTGAGATGTAATTAATTAATTGATTTTTGCTGCCAGTCCCCTAATTAACACTAAATAAAAATTCATGCCAGGGTTAATAGCTTTAAAGGTTGGAGGCAGGAGCTTCTGCTGCTTGGGTCCATTGTCCATTCAGCAGTGCATTTGGGTTATATTCCCTGTCATGCTTTTAATTCCTAATCAATTGAAAGTTAATTTTGTTCTTAACCAAAAGGGAGCCAGAAATGGGTTGCTGTTACACAACTGGTTTTGTTTTACGGCCTTTACAGGGCTGTGTTCACAGCCAGTTACAGCACTGCTGGGTGAGCTGGGATAGCACCGCAGGGACACGAGCCTGGTGCAGCACAGACCCCCAGACCAGTGGGATTTAGACTGTGGATGGGCCTAACCCTTGTGCTCCCGACGCTTACTGTCAACACTGCTCTTTGTTCTTTATTGTACTGGACAATTACCATGTGGATCCATTACTTAGTATTTGTACAATGCTTTGAGGATATGAAGTGCTAGGTAATATTATGTGTAGTCTAGTGGAATTTTACTAACAAAAGGTCAGGTCGTTTTTATCCATTATCTCTTACTACACAATAAAGTGGCAACAAACTAGGCAGAATTATTGAAAATATTGCTTTATGTGTTGGTAAAATGAATTATCTGAACAGTCTCACTCCCTCAGGGGAGCAGAGTGTTGAAATGCATGTGAGACCTAGGCTCAGCCTGGGAAAGGTGGTCAGCCCCCATGCTGCTAATTAGGGCTCCTGGCATCTGTAATCTGCTAAACCCTTGAAAATGTCCCTGTGAAATTGATCTGAAAAAATGAAAAACATTCTGTAGCTGTCTTAAAAAATTAAAGAGAAACAAGAAAGATTATCTTTCTTCCTGGCTGCGGCTTTCACTTTTCTGTCCCTGGACTACTTGGCTCGGTGTCCTCCCTTCCCTGGCTGTACGTGGGAGAATCACTGAAGTTCCTTCTAAAGTGTACCAAGGGGGTGTTCACAGCCGACATCGTAACCAGTGAAATATGTCCTTATTTGCCAAAAATGAGATTTGATAAAGACCTCCTCAGAATGGCTATGTGGTGTCATCTCCGTTATTTTCAGTCAGTGAAGAACTTAGTTTATGAGGTGGGATTGAAGCAGTTCAGAGATGAGTGAGTACATCCAAGGTGAATATCCTGTAATTCTAATTGGTCTAATTCAGGCAAACACCTGGGAATGTTTGTGTTCAAAGGGGTTTTGCATTCTCCTAACTGTTGTTAGCAGCACTACCCTCCTGAAATGTGAAAGCATTCATCTTCAAAGATTATCTTCCGTTTTCCACTGCCTTGTGTTCTCACTTGCCCTTATGCAAGCACAGTGTTGGCAGCTGTGCTGCTGCTGTCTGTACCGCAGAGCCCTCGAGTTGCCTGGGCTCAGATCGGTGACACGGCGCTGAGCAATGGGCCAGTGGAGCTAAAACCCCTATTCCTGTCTCTTCTCTTTGTCAGTGACTGGGCATTTGCAGCACTGAGTGGTCTGGAAAGAGAAAGGAACACAAAGTCTGATTTCAAATAAATGAATAAAATAGATTTTGTCCAGTTCACCCCTCGTAGGCTTTAAAACATTATGTACTTGCTACAGGGTGGTCCCAGTTGCAAGGTGTTTGCTAGAGTGTGGCATGCTCTCAGCTGGGATCACTATAGCTAATCCCCAAACATTCAGCTCTGATTTTATCTTTTTTTTTTGTTATCAACTTCATTCTTTGGTCTAACTGGAGCATCAGTTTAGTGCTCTTACTTTAGTGGTCTGCTGCTGCTCATTTACCTCTCTGCGCAAATACTGTGCTCAGGATATTCAGCAGCCTTTAGCCTTGGCCATGCTAATACATAATGCAGATGATAAAAGCCAGTGTAACAGAAAAGAGGTCCCAGGGAGAATACAAACCATGACAAAATCAGAAGGAAGCAGATGGTTAGGTATTAAACTGCAGTAATAAAATAACATCTGGCAGAATATCACACACACGCACTGATGCCCATCTGAAGAGTGCACTGATTTAAGTAATATGTTTCTCATTTTGGTGCAATTAACACCAAAATTTGCATAGCAAACAGTGGCAGAGCACACAGAAGCTTCTTTTGAAAAATACAATCCAAATATGTCTTTTCTACAAGGAGTATGGCCATAGCAGACACCGATGGCTTTCTGTGCTGTGGTGTAAAGCAATTAATGAGTCATACCTTCCTGCTGGCCAGAGAGCCCATTATTCTGTTTACATGCAGCCTGGCAGATGTACTTGTTTGCAGGGCTGGAAATTAAAAGATAAAAGGGGAAAAGGATTTGACCAAGTGGAACGTCACTCTGCCCCGTGTGCCATCGGGAGAATGCTGCTGTACAGACCGGGTAGATCTCTAAATCCTGGTGCAAGCAAATCTGACTGCCTCAGATCCTCTCCCAAGTTCTCTGTGTGAGCAAGGGGACGGAAACCTTGGGGCTGGGGTTTTCAAAGGCACTTGGAGGGAAGGTGGAAGCCCTGCATGGTTTAACAAGCCACATGGCAGCACCAAATACCCTGTGGTCAATTAGGTCACCTTTCACAAGCCTTGACCTGATGAAGGAAAGTTGAACTTGCATTGTCAAGCACGTGGGGCACTGACGAAGGGATGCGTGGGGGAAGCTGCTGGGGAAACCCTGGGGAGCTGCAGGGTGGCCGGGATGGAGCTGGCCGTCGGTGCAGGGCTGGTTTGAGCCGTACCCTCCTG
Source organism: Falco biarmicus (assembly GCF_023638135.1). NCBI lineage: Eukaryota > Metazoa > Chordata > Aves > Falconiformes > Falconidae > Falco > Falco biarmicus. The sequence continues at coordinate 41,630,100 of NC_079288.1, forward strand.
GGGACAGGCCCCACCGTGAGCCTGGGCCATTAGCAGGCATGGAGCTGCTCCACGTGGAGCTCGGAGGCCCCTTCACCGCCACCTTTGGTGACACCTCGATGACCAGATGAATATCGTGATGGAGGGTGGAGGAGAGCTGGGAGGGATCTCCCATGGGACCCTCCTGCTGTGGACACCTATCAGCAGTGCCACCTCTGGGGGGGCCCAGCTCACGGCACTCCTCACCCGACAGGCACCTTTGCAGTTTGCAGCCGGACAGCCACTGCATCCCTTGCATGCTGGCAGCCGTGGCTGGAATGCGTCGGGGTTTTGCCCTTCTCTGCAGTGGGACGCGGTGCGTACCCTCCCCAAGCAGCTGCAGCAGAAGCACACATTGCCGTCCTGTGGAAGCAAATATCTGACAAAATAGGCAACAGTTCATTCATCAAAAGCCCATAAAAATAATAGGAGGTGGCAGATGTGAGATTGCTGGGGTGATGTGCCATGTGAAAGGGAAGGTGCCTGGCACTCTGTTCCAGCAAGGGCAGCACCAAACCTCCAGCTGCTGAGGGCCCGTCTGTGCTGCAGCATGGCACGTGTTTCAGCATAAATGGCATTTCCATTTGGAAACTTCCATTCTAATTTGGATTTTGTTTTGGAATCCCTTGGGAAATAAAGTTTTAAAAAAGAAAAGAAGCATGGGAAGAGCTTTGCCTCCACGTACCTTCTTGTCCCAGGGAGTGCAGGAGGGAGGTGGGTGGCAAACATCTGTCCTCAGCTCTGCCACGGCAGGAGGGGAAAGGCACAGAACACCCCCCGGCATGGGGAAAGGCTTTGCCAAGTATCCAGAAAGGTTTGGCCACCTGAGCTGAGCTTGGCTGCTGTGAAGCCATGTACCTTGCATTTTCTCCGTATAATTGGCCTTTGTGGCGTGGTCCCAACGTGCCGCAGCTCGCGGCTGTGTTGCCTGCCTTTTGCAAAGCGTCTAGGCTGGCCCAGCAGCGTGCTGTATTCCCGGGAAGGGAAAGTGTATTTCTTTCTGTTTTGCTGCGTTCAGTGAAAGGCCTGATCTTGCTTCTTTTGAAAATGGTGACAATAGTCCCATTGATTTCCTTAGAAGAAAGGAGTGGGAACACATCTAAAGTTCTTTCAACAAAATGGAATAGAGGGGTGCTTTCAACACACCTTTATTCCATTTCCTTCTGCTTTTTGTATAGGGGTTATCTGCTGGAACTCTGCACATCCCCATGCACAGAGAGATCCAGATTTTGACATGAGCCCCTGAATGCCGTCATATTTTAAGTGAGAATGTGGTGATTTACTTCCACCAAGTACAGCATTTAGGTCATGTGGTATCTGCTTTCCTATGACTGTCTTTACAAGCAGGAATAATAAGGATGCTCTTCTGGTGTGTGTTTTTCTTAGGGCAGCAGCAGATCTAGGACACTAACATAAAAAGCTAAGGGGGCTCTGAAAGCGAGAAGGATATTTGTGGGTGGAAAGGGTTATTTGTATTAACAGAAATGTGCACTACTGCACGTTTGTCTCTGAGGAATAACAACAGGCAGGATTCTGCAGTTTTAGGGCCTGTGATGCAAACAGCAATCTTTTTGCAGTAGTTAATTGTCTTGAAATCTGATTTCCAAAGGTAGCAGCCATAATTTGGTTTGTTCTTTGCTGGGGATCCCCTGGGAGTGTGAGCTTCAGTCTCCAATAAATCAAGAGAGCAACATGCGCTGTGGGCTGAGTCTCAGGCACACTGGGAATCTCTCCCTCCTCCTCAGTGGGCTGTGGATGGAGCCTTTGACTCTAAAAAGGATGTTATTAAAACAGCTTTAATTCTTATTTCTAAGGAAATACTGGATTTAAAGCAGTATTGCTGCCAAAACCAGGGAATGAATGCCTGCTCTGCTGTCTGCTTGCTCCTGCCTCCGGACCACCTCCTCCCTCTGCCAAACTACAGTCCTACAAGGATATGGCAGCTCTCATCCTCGTGAACCAGCGTTCACGGTTCAGGGTATCGTGGTGCCACGTATTCCCCAACACGCACGGCTGCACGAGGACAGCCGCTGAGAGCAAGCCAACATTCTTCCCGGAATAACTCCAACCAAATCTGTACAAGTGTATCTCTGACCCAGGGACCCCTGGAGTCAATGAGCTCTTTTGGCTGCAAAAACCTCACACTGAGCACATAACCTTTACTTCTGCTGGATTTCTGCTAGGTTTAAATACTCCATTCTAGTGCAAAATGGGGCTCTGATTGTGGCTGAGGAGAGGGTGATGGGGTGAATGTGGAAACATTTGCAGAAAAATTGCCTGTTCCAGCCAGTTCTACTTTGGTTTTGCATTTCCCTGGGTTACTTTCTGAAGATGGTTTAATTTCCTATGTGCTGCTTGTATTTTGCTTATATTTCTTCTCTTCAGCCTCCCTCAATGATATCCTAGTGCCTGCCTTCTCAACAGTAATAATAATAATAGCTGCAATATATTTAATAGCTACCCACTGCCAGCCTCTCTCAGCCTTCTCCAGCGATTCCCTAAGGTACCAGATGCATAATGCATTTCCCAGCTAGAAATCAGACCTCGCTAGGATCTGCTCTCTTGAAAAACCTCCTTCTTGGCAGGCTCCCCGGCTCTGTGGGAATCAGCGGTGCGAGCAGAGGCACTGGGAGAGGTGGTTTCCTCTCTCTCTCGGCGGGTGCATAGCTTGGAGCTTCGTCAGCTGCTGCGAACAGGGTCGCCCTCCCACCCAAAGCAGCCCTGAACGCCCATGCTCTCTGCAGAGGCACCGATGGCACGGTCCCCGCTGCCCCCAGCCGTCCCAGCCTGCGAGGGGTGGCGGGGATGGAGCTGGGTGGTGCGAGGGGGCGTTTGGGAAGAGAAAGGGGAAAACGCAGAAACCAGCATCGCAACATGAAGAAAACCTGTTAAATCTTCCTGTGGTGATCTCCACCCAGCTAAGCCAGGCTGACCAGAGGCACCTTGGGGTGGGCAGCCTGACCTTGCCAAGGCGCCGTTACACCGAGCTTCCCACTCTGGCCTAAAATCCCTGCTGGATGTGAGGGCTGGGGGTGGTGGGGGTGGGGTTTACATTTGCCTTAAATTTCAATCTCTCCAGGAAGAAGTAACTGATTTCATTATTCATTTATTTGGCTTTATATACAATCAAAGAATGATTTAAAGCAATTTGCTCACATGAACTTCTGCACCCTCTGGTGTCCTTCAGGACAGGCTTGTTTTACAGAGAAGAAACTCATCAAATGACTCGTTGAAGGCTGGATAATTAAAAAAAAGAAGGCAAGGAAAAGGCCGTGGTAGAGCTGGGAAATAAACCCAGGAATGTTGACTTTGAACTACATGAAACCAGTTGCACTACAGTAGCATGCTCGGTACTTTTGCTTGGTTTTCAGCCACAGCTTTAAAGTTTGGCCAACAAAGTTAAGAAGTCAGGAGGGGGGTAATTTTTATTCTTCAGATGAGGAGACTGAGAAATCTGAAAGCCTGGTGCTCACAATAACTTATTATTGCTCTTTATTTGATGGAGTGACTCATATAGCACACAGCTTCAGGAGCAGGTTTGGGGAAAGCTATAGCTGAAAACACAGCCAGCTGTAAAGAGCTAGCCATTTCCTCCACAGTATCTACTTCAAAAGAATAAAATAGATGTCTCCTTTTTTCTATCCAAAAAGTCACTGCAGAAGCAGCTTTCTTTTGTTATCTCCCAATAAATGTGTCTCTCTAATAGTGGAATTTACTGCTGGGGGTGTGTGTTTCTCACCACTGCTTCCCCTTACAAAGGAGCTAATCTATCTTGTGCTGGGAGAAGGCAAATGATGTCATGTTTCCTGCGTTGCAGCCTACTTTCCAGCTGCTGCAGAGAGGCAGGACCACAGTAAACACCTCGCTCTGCAAGAGCCGAGCAGGAGCCTCCGGCCGGCCGGGAACATGCTAGGCCAGCGAGCACCATGGCCACCGCCTGCCCCACGCCAGCCTGGCTTGGCTGCGCTCCCGTCGGGACGCCCGCTTTCACCCCTGCGCCGGGCAGCCTGGTCATGGGGGGTGAACTGGGCTGGGATGTGGTGGTGCTGGGCAGCCAGCATCCTCACACCGTGTGCCCTGCCCCGCCGACACCGCCACTGGGGCTGAGGAGCTCGGCACGTTAGGGCTCTCTGCCTTGGCCAGCCCGGTGCTGGAAGTTTGCAGAGCACCGCCTGAACTAGTTTTACTTCCAGCAAGAGAGTCCTTGACATTCATTAAGGCTAAATTCACTCTCACATTTTAATCAATGAAATGGAAAAACAACAAAACAGGAATGCATAAGCAAGTCTGACTACTTTTTTTTTTTTTTTTAATATCAGCAGTCTAACAAGCCCAGGATAACACCCGCCTGCATGCCGGATTCGCCCAGGCAATTATCACAAATGCAGATTGAATAATTAGGCATGCAAAGACCCGTCTGGTACCTGCCACATGCAATGACTCAATCTGTGTGCAGGTGCATGTGTCTGCCTTCTGCGCACGCCACCGGCCGCTCCCCTTACACAGCGGGGCCAAGGTGCTTTTGGCCACCCAGCGGGAAATTCAGCTTTTTCCACTGTGTCTCTGTCTTGCCTCCCCAAAGGCAGGGCTGAGCACCCAGGGTTTGCGGAGGGCAGGTGTCGTGCCCTTAACCTTTGAGCCATGTTCTGTGTGCAAGGAGGCTTCCCCTGGTGCTGGGACCCTCTGCATTGGTGTGGGGTGCTGGAAGGCTGCAGGTGGTGGTGATGGCAGGGTTCTGCTGCTGCACCCTGCTTTCCACCAACCACATCTCAGAAATCCCAGTGTTTGCGGGAGGGGTGCAAGCCGAAGCCTTGCTTTTCCCCATGGTGCTGGTAACAGCCCTTCTGTGGTGGATGCACACCCCACTAGTGCCGCCCCTTACCCAGGAGAGCTGCCTGCAGGCCCAGGGCTCTGCTGCCAGCAGTTATGCTGCTCCGTAATTCTGTCCCTTGCCTAAGTACCAGCAGAATATGACTTTCCTTACATATCATACCTTAAGTGCAATGCAAGAAAATAAAAATGAGTAACAGCTTGTTTCCCAGCCCTGGATGAAGCAAAAATTTTGATGAATGGACAGACTACTTGCATGAAAAAGAACATGAATAATTTGCAATGAATAATATCCAAGTGGTACTTTTTTTTCCCCACTCATAAATTGCCTGCAAATTCCCCCCCCCGTCCCCCTGAGCTGTTAGTCACCAGAGCAAATACAGAGCAGCTTGTTGGAAGCATTTGTTTTCTGCTATTCTGAGCTGTGGTTAGACACGCTGGTCACTCTGATTGATGGGGAAACGGGTACTAGCATGTTTCTTCAGTTGACACCTCGAGGTTCCTGGGGCTTTGCATGTATTTCTTTTACAGGCAATGGCAGATACCAAAAAAGCTGTTTGTTTGCTACTGTTCATAATTTATAAATTATTGCTTCTACAAGTCTCAACCAACATGGGAGCTTGACAGAGACTCAGGTTAAGAATGAATTATTTTACGGAAAATACATGTAGATCTTGAAGCTCCTGGAGAACCATGGTTCACCATTCCCCCCCATTTCTCTGGAGTTTTGCTGTTAAATATAACATGCCTGTCTTTGTTGAAAAGTTTTGTGGAGGTGCAGGGTGAGGGAGGGGCATGGGTGAGGCTGCTCCTCACCTCCATCACCGTTAGTCCTGCTTGCATTAACATAGCAGGTTGCCTCTTCTGACCTGCTCCATCCAAGCGACACATGTGGAACAGCTGGGGGTGGATTTCATCCTTCTGCTCCCCTGTCTTTCATCACTCAAAGGCTGGGGGGGGTTCCCGTCCTGTCCCCCTTCCCTGTGCATCCGCACCCTGTGCCAGCAGCTCGGTGCAGGGGAAGGACAGAGGTCGGCCCCTGGCCGGTGGGTTGTTATCTGCATGTGAGCTGCTTCTTGTCTTGCATTTTTCACCTTGAAATGCCAACAGTCCTGAGGAAAACCTTACCCCTGTGCGAAGCTGGTGTGTAACCCCACTGTGCCTTAACCCAGCTTCTCTGGGTAAGCTGAGGATGGGAGAGGGTAGGTGATGTGTCAGCTCCTTGTGCTGGACATCGTGAGGACACCAAGTGACATTTGGTGCAATCTTAAGTTATTTGGGGTTCTCTCCCCCACCTCCCTGGTTTCCTATTCCTTTTCCATTGACCTATTCTAATCAGCTGAGACACTTTCCCTTTTTTTCTTTTGCTTGAACTCAAAGCAATGTGAAGGAATGACCTCTCTTTCATGCACATGATTGTATTTTAAACTTTAATAGCTTCCATACCCTTTGCTAGGAGGTGCTCTGCTTAGCTGAAGGTCTGTACATTGTGCTCACATTTAGGGAGCAGCCAGAATGTGATGGAAAAGTACAGTCTCCCTGTCTGGTCTCCTTCTGCATGACGGACACTTTGAATTTAAGCCACACTTCTTCCTAAGCTGAATGTATGTGAGGCTGAGGTTTGTCCCACATTTATTGACATTATGCAGCTGTAAAGAAAGCTGGTTTGCCTATGAAAAAATTATGTAATGTAGTTAATGCCAATTAAAAGCTATCTTAATAATGTGCAGTGATTTCTTAACAGATGCCAGCAGAATAGGCTTAAGGGGAGACAGTGAATCACACCCACAAAAGCCGCTTTCGCCCTGTCCCAGTCCCGCCGCCGAGGCGCGGGGGGTGGTTGGGTTCCGGGTGGGTGCCTGCGGTGCTGCCAGCGCACCCAAAGCATCCAGGGTACAGCAGCCCTGCCAGTCCTAGACCCAATATGGTCTTTTCCGAATGTTCCATTTAACGACTTCCTCCCTCCCAGCACCTCTTTGACTAACCGTGGCCTTTCTCACAGTAAAGGGAGATAGCTCGGATATTCAAGGAATGATCTGGGAAGAGCAGTTTGTTAACACGGATCCCAGAACGGAGAGGTTAAAGCCAAATGACTTCCTGGCTGTGAGGTATGTGCATGATTAGCTCCTGCATGGATGGCTCTGTTATGAACTTTGATGTTATGAACTTTGATGTGACAGTAGCTGTTCAAAGGAGTGGAAAAAGTATGTGTGAGAAGCCTGCAAAAATCAGAATAAGGCCTTTTACCTTACAGACTCTGTCTTTTCTCTCTTTGTGGGGTTGTCTCTTCTCAGAGGCAATTAACTACACCTAGGACAGGGATGAGCTAAGGTTTCTTCTTGGCTTTCTTGCTGGAATAGCTTAAATTATCAGGTTTAGAATGAGAATTGAAGGGCAAAGTGTGATGGAGGTGCTGGGCCAGAAGTTTAGACCATTCCTACCATCATGGGGAAAGCAAGTGAACACGCACTGAAAAATGACTGATTGTTGCCTGAAGCAATTGCCATGTTCTTAAATTGCCTTTATTCATACCAATAATGCTATGATGAAAACTCAGCCAGCTCTTTGCTGGACAATCCTAGTGCTGAACCTGGGTTTTCTAGAGGCTGGTGTTCCCCAGCACACTGGGACGAGTGGCCAGGGGAGGGGAGGGGACGAGAGCCCTGCAGTGAGTGGCACTGTGCTCTGCTGGTGAGGGCAAGGCACCACGGCCACGGTTCCAAGCTCTTCACCACCTCTCGGCAGCTCCCCCCATTTTCTGACCATCCTAGGAGGGGTATGAGGACTTCACACTTGGCTGTGGAGCAGAAGATGAGAGCTGAGGCTGTGATCCAGCTCCTGGTGGATAAAATGCTGGAGAGGTGGGCTGGTCCCCACAAACCCCTCCGGACCACCTGTAAGCAGCAGCTGGCTTCGCTTACAGCCCCAGCTGAGATGAATGGCATTCCAACACTCGCCAGCAGCCCACTGCTGCTTCTCCTTTTACAGTTGTTGCCTGATTACATCAGGCGGTTTAGCCTCTTGCTTTTGCTTTTTGATGTAAATCCAGCCGGGAGGGCGCGTTGGGATGGGAAGCGAGGATATTTGCTGGAACCCCACCTTCCAGTGTGAAAGCGTAGTTGAGGGTTAGCAGCAGCAAATGATGTCTCCGTGACCTCTGCTTCCTCTGCCGTGAGAGTGTGCATTGTAGAGCAATGAATACATAATTCATTCCCACCCACCAGGGAAAAAGCCTGGGTAGCACGGCACAGACATCCGCAGCACAATATTGCAGGAAGAAAGGAGGTGGTTAGACAAGACTTAAAGATATGATGCACAGCCCTACTGGAGGGAAGCGTGAGATGGAGTTTGAGTGGGAACTGAGCAATATGCCTGTTTGGCTGGATTCTTTGCAACTTTTTTTTTTTTTTTTTTACCACAAGCATTCAACACTGTTGATGGTTTTCCGTGATTTCAGGGCACTGTTACTCTGGCTGACAAAAATTCAGTGGGCTGCAGGGCACAGCAGCTCGCTACCTCAGGATTCATCTGAGGGATGATCCCTCCGGTGCTCCCCACACTGGGGCAGTCACTGTCAGCCCTACAGATGGGATAGGACAGAGGCTGGAGAAGTATTTTGCAAGTCTTCACCTTTGGGATGCTTAGCCCAGCTCTGATTTTTTTCTTCTATTTTTAAATAAAAACAGACTTCAGGAAGAAAGCGTCCATCCCAAATGAATGATCATCAGGGTTTGTACCCAGCTCCCCAGGGCAGTCTCTTGCCAGTTGCTGCTTTTTTCAGCCCTGTCTTTTGAGATGGTTGTGATGGACTTGTCCTTTCATCTCTGTGTTAGGGTCCCTTTGCTGAGCAGCAAGGTTGGAGGAAGCCTGGAGAGGCTTGTCCCCCGCTTCTGAGACAGGAGTCATTTTATGCCCAGACCTTTCCTGAGGGGCATTTGTCCAACCCACACCAAAGGGCCCCCAGAGAGGAGCACTCCTCTTAACCTGCTCAGGACAAGCATGTGATGGGGAATAGTTCGTGGTATATCGGTAGTTTCTCCACATATTAACCTTAAAGAGGTTTAATCTGAAATGTCATCCTTTTCCTCTGCAGATTGGCAAGCAGAAGAGCTGAGTCATCCCTGGAGAAGACATTTCCCGCAGCAGATGTTGTGCCATGTGATCCTGCTCTTTTTTGCCGTGGTTGCTGGAGGAGCTGCGGTGTCACTCCAAGGCCCGCATGGAGATAACCTGGTCCCTGACCCCCATCGTGCCACCACCGCGAAGATAAACTCCCCGCTCGGTGCTCACTGCACAACAGGTGTCAGTAAAGCCTCTCTATTTGGAAGCATCCCTGGCTGTACTGAGACCTTACCTTGGAAAGGTGATAATGTGAAAAACACCCTGCTGCCTCATGCAACGAAGATCTATTTGCATACGTTATCTGGGAGCCGTGACTCCTGGGTGACTTTCCTGTACTTTTCTCTGGCACCGGGTGCCAGCTTTACACCCATAACAGTGATCTTGGATGACAGTTTATGAGGTCTAAATTCAGCCCCCATTGCTGTTGAATCTTGCCAGTAATTTAAAGCAAGTCACTTAATTGTCTTGTTCCTCACCTGCAACACAACACTGCATTTTCCCTCCCTGTCGTCCTCCTGCTTTCCGTGGCCCAGGCAGGGCTGTCCTGGGTGCAGGGGTCTCAGCAGACTGTTCTAAACCAGTAAGTACTTTGGGTGATTAACTTTTGGATTTGGAACTAAAGATATTTCAGTTTCACTCCATTCACTGCTAACCAGCCTGGGATTTTGTGGGATCTTCTGCAATGTTCGAATCCCAACTTTTTGACTTAGCTGTTATGGGAAAATCTTGACGCCTGTTTTTTAGGGGGTGTGTGTGGGGGGTTTGTCTTGTCTTTTAAAGGTCCATCACTAGCACCAGTGCAAAAAAAGAGCCAGAGGGTGATGTCCCTTGATGGCTGAAATCTCTTGTTTCTTCAAATACAAAGAAGTTTGGGCTGATCTCATGGCTTTCCCCAGGCCCAGCTCATCAGTCTTGTGCATGGGGCTGGCCCTGTGCAGAGCTGGGGCTGGAGCCGGGCCAGAAGCTACTTGTCCTGCCTGCAGACCAGCTGAAATGTGTATGTGCCCGTTCAATACAGCTGAGGCAAAAACGTCGTCAATGAACCAACAGAACCCAATTCCTGCCAGACCTGCCGGAGGCTGGGAGGGAGTGCTGGGGCAGGCGTGCGGGGCAGGCATGTGGGGCAGGTGTGCAGCGCTCAGCCCTGCGGCACCGCAGCTCGGAGCTGGCACCGTCAGTGACACAGCGGAGTCCCAGCAGTTCCCTTCGACAACCTGCTGCTGCCCAGTTCTGCCTTAATGCACGACTCTCTGCTGGTAGCTAATCTATTTACCTGCTGGCACAAGGCGTATACTGGGTATTAAGTAAGAGCATCTGGGAAAATTAATATATACATCTTTAACAGAGCATTTTAGAGCCCAGAAAAGTTAAACCTCTCCATTCAGGTTTCCTTCTGGCTGCTCCAAAACGGCCACAAGACTTAAAGTTATGTATATGTGCTGTCCTATATTAAAGGAGCTACATCCATATCTTTCATTCTCAGCCTCCGCCTCCTCCTATTCAATTTACAGTCTAGACTGTTTAAAAATATCTTGTTACTGCTTTTTTTCTATGGGGAAAGGGCACTTACGAGACAATGCACTCAACTGGAGATTACACAGATTTGTTGCATGTTGGTGCACGATAAAAGGAGAGGTTCCAGCAAGCTCCAATATATAATAAACTGTGAAGGCATAAATTGCATATGATTAAACCTTTGATGGTGGGCTGTTAGGAATTCCCAGTGTAACATGCCATGCCGCCTTGTACATCAACCCTAACAATGACACTGCCAGACTCATTGGCTCCAAGGGGTTAATTATACATTATGGATGAAAACAATGCAAGGATGCTTGTTAATACTCAAATCATTGCATGGTAACCCTGGGTGACTCCCTTACTGCTGCTGCCAATTTGCAACACTCACCTGGGGCAAGATAGGAAAAGGCTTGTCATTCCTCACCCTCACCCCTTCCACTCTCTTCCCCTCCTCCCTGCTGGGTTTTTTTTCCTGTTTGCAAAATCAATTTGCTTGTCAAGGTAGCTGGCAGGTGAAAAGCCTACCTGATTATTTGAAATTGTAAGGTCAAAAGAAATTGGATCCATCTGCCATGGAGGGCAATTTACAGCCAGTGCTGGTCCAGAGCAAATAAGAGACCAGGGGCAGGTGTGGCAGGCAAAGGACTTCTGGGAGTGATAAAGGGGGCTGGAGGGGGTGTTCTGGTTTCTGTCCCTTGAGCTAGTGGTGAGGAGCCTGAAGCCTTGGATCTCGGCCCAGAGCATTGGCTGGGAAAGCTGCGTGATATCCTCTGATGTACCAAGAGGCTGTTGATGGCTGTCTCCTCATTTTGGTACCCTGCCTCCAGGAGCCTGAGTGCCTTTTTATCTGCCAGAAACCAGCGCTGCTGATACCAGAGGTGAGCTGAGATAAGGTGTCTGTCAGAATGTTAGAGGTTAAGTAGAGAAGTTGTGCCATGAGGAGCATTTGTAGAATTTCTGCGTTCTCTCTTTTTTTTTTTTTTTTTTTTCCAAAAGACTGTAACAAGCTAAATTAACATCCATAGGCCTGGGATGAAGTTATGCTTTCAGCAGTTGCAGGCTTTGTATTTTTGTTCTTCTAAAAATAGTTCCAATGAAATGAAACTCTAGAAACTCTACTCTCAGCTTCCTTTCCTGCTCTGGGTGAAACCTGCCCCACTGTGTAACCGTGTGGCTAAACTGACACTGTCTGTCTGTGCTGGTGAAGTTTCCTCCCCAGGCACACCCTGGATGTGACCCGAGTGTCTGGGGTAGCAAAGCCCCCCGAAGGCTGGCTGTGGCAGGCTTGCTGCTGGCTGCAGCTGGGGCGCTGCCAAGGTGAAGCTGGAGTCGAGCATTTGAGGCATGAGGCGCCTAGAAACCCTGGATTCCAAATGTTGCACCCAAGGGTTTTCTTCTTTCCCTTGTCATGCCATGAGATCTGCCTGGGAATCTCCTGCGCTGGCGCTGGAGAGCCGCCCCGCCGTGGGTGCGCAGGCAGGCTGCTGCTGGGCTGGGGTGCGCTCGGTGGGGTGAGCTTGGCTCACAGACCTGCGAAATCGGCCTGTGCTGGCATCTGATGCTCGGGGAGGGCTGAGTGGAGTGCTGGTGTGTGCTGAGCCCAGAGACTAGCTGGGGAGCAAGTATTAATCTTCTGGAAGTCAAGCTAATTGAGCTTTGCTAGCATATCTGTGTCCACATCCCCTCAGAGCAGCTAACCCCTGACAAAGACTCTCTTACAGTCTTCTTCCAGACTGAAGAAATGTTTGATGGCTTAAGGAAGGAGAAAAAAATAAAATAAAATTGGGGAGGGGGGAGAGTAGAGTAAATAAGACTTTGACCTTATCTGAAGTATTCCTGTGCACTGAATCTAGCCAAGGACTCTTGAATAAAACAAACTTGAAGTTTCTAGGCCAAGTAGGTTTTGAGATACAGCTCTACGATAAATTGTTAGAGGAATATTTCAAAGGCTGAATTGCACCTCATTTTTCAAAGTCCCATATCTCACAAACACCTTGTCTGATCTGCCACAAATTTTGTCAATAAATTATCCCCTGGCTACTGATTGCGTATGCAAAGTTTTGAGCAAAAAAAGCTGCACAAATCTTTGCTCTTATCTTAAATGCCTCCCTCCTCAGGATGTATTCCCTCCTCCCCTAAATATTGGCCGAGCCTTTGGGGAACTACTTAAACAAAACAAACTAAGAAAAAAAAAAATATCTATAAACCCCAGACTGGTTAGTTTTGAATGGAAAATTATGGCGCTTCTGGCCCTGCTTTCCCAAACACGTGTCACTGGTTTGTACCACCCCTGTTGGACCAGGAAAGGGAGAGGAGGAAGTGAGCTTAGTTTTTGGAGGACATCCTATTTTTAAGTTCTTGATTATAGGGAACTCTGATAAAATAGGAAGTTAGAAACTAAGTTGTTTTAGGCTCTCCTGTTTTGTGGATGAACTCCAGGTGAAAGTAGAGCAAAGGAAAAGGCAAAGGGATCCAAGGCAGGAGCAACAAATAAGGCTAGGACAGCAGCTGAGCAAGGAATCAATACTGCTTAGTGTCATCCTCCATGATTTTTATTCAGAATAATTAATCTCAAGGCATTATGGCTCTCTGGCAAATGTGTTCTTAGGAGAAGGGCTTGATAAATCTGTGCTTCTATTTCAGAGACACGGATAAGCACTTTTTTTGTTCCCCCCAATTTCTACACTTGCAAAGATAAGTCTCCTCTTTTCCAGTATCTGCATTTGAATCCATGCAGGAGTTATTAACTGTGCTGGCAGCACTACCCGGCAACAACGGGACAATGACCCTGTCCTCCTAGTAATTTGTTTTATGACATCATAAAGATCCAAATGAAGTAATCATTTAATAACAGACTAAAGAAATTTTGCATGCCTGTGCCTATGATAATTATTTCTTTTCACTCTGGTTTCTTCTAGCCTTTCTTTGGCTCCTAAGGAAATACAGTAACTGTAGATTATTTTTCTTCCACATAGTTAAAGCTTATCTGAAGTCTCTCAAATTTATTTTTTTTGTAACTGGTAAAAATTTCAATTAGGGTTCACAAAATTACCAACTTCTTAGACTTAGGTATTTGATCCATACTTTTATGTGTGAGACCCTTGTAATAATCTGGAAAGGAATCATTGAGGAAATGCCTGCTACACTGAAACCTGAAGGAGGAATTTGGGATGCTATCTTTTGAGATCTCAGTAATCTGTTAACATGTTTCAAAGCCAACATTTCTAAAGATCCAAAAGGTAACTGAATTGGGGAAGTGTTTTCATCTCCAATCAATTATTTCAGCAATGGAGTTAAGTCTCAAATTGAAATCCTATCCATCCTCATTACACAGATATAATCAATATCGGTAAGTTAGAAGTTGGGGAATATCTTGATTAATATCCCCTGTTAAGTGTGGTTTAAAAGTCATTGTGGTGTTAGCCAGCTATTATTTTGTCACACTAGGAGACTTAAAAGTAATTTTTCAGAACTCTGATGTGCCTTGCTAACCCATGCCAAGCTGATAGTCACTAAGAAATCAGTGAATAAACAAGCATCACTTAAAATGTTTTTTCACCAGACATTGTTTTTCTTCAAGCTGCTGCCTAATAGCAGCACTTCTGAGCAGAACAATTGCTCTGCATTTATTTAAAATACTGCTTTTTTTTTAAAGTGCATTTCCTCCACCATCAGAAACTGGGATAACCCTGCCGCTGCTGATCCTTGCTGGTGCGGCGCGGCATGGAGCAGCAGTGCTCCAGGTCTGGAGCTGGGACACAAATGCTATTGCTGAAAATGCTGTGGAGAGATCCAGGATGTGAAACCACGTTGGTGAGAAACGGCTGTGCAAGGAGGCTGGGCTGGAACAAATGTGTGGGGGCTCAGGTGGTGTGGGTCTTTCTGTGCTGTTGATGTACAACTGTTGTGGGGCTAGAAGTGAAAGTCACAGGGTGAGGAGAAGTGTGAGTAGAGGGGGCTGACTGCTCATGAGGACTTTGGCCAGCACATTGAAGTGTTGGTTTTTTCCCACCTGGAGAGTTCTTTCTGGTTCCACTTTGGCTACAAGAGTGACAGAATGACTGCAGGTGGGAGACAGCAGGTAGCAGAGGGGACAGTTTCTGGCAAGGCGTAGCTAGAAGCTTATGTAGGAAACTGTCCTATGTTGTTTGTGACATCAAGAAACCCCCTTAATGGAAGGGAGCATGTGGTTTACTGGGAAAGCCCTGGATGATTCAGACTCCAGTGATGGCCCCATCCATCACAAGCCATGGCATCTCTGCAATGCATGGAAGATACGGCTTTTGAAAAGGCTTTGGGTGATTTTATTTTTTTTTTAAATTTTCTCCTCCTCTGCATGTATGTCAGGAGTCGCTTGGAGCAAACGTTGTGTTTGTTGGTGGCATGTGAAACAGTACCTTCCAGGAAACTTCAGAAATATTTTATGAAGTGTAGTAATAAAAATATCCATGTGGTGCAGCCCATGCAAAATAACACTTTTGGCTAGAAGCAGTATGTAGAATTTCTATAGCACAGTTCTTCCATGAGAAACACTTGCAGATGGATTTCATCTCCCTGGTATTTGAGTATCCGTTACACACCCCAAAGAGCTTTTCTAGGGCACTGGTAGAAGTAGTTGTCTGCGATGGACCTCTCCCGCTCGGGTGAGGGGCGGCTCTGCCCACGGGTTGCCCCTGCCAGGTTGGATCCCACACAGGGCTTCTGGCTTTGCTCCCGGAGGGACCCCAGCAGCCATGCTGTGACCCTCTGCAGGGCCGGAGCTCTGGGGGCGGCGATGCTCCCAGCGGGACACAGAGGGCTGAGGCCGTGGGAAGCTGCCTGGGAGGCAGCAGGGAAATCCTGCGAGAGAGGCTTTGCTTCCTGGGAGGACTTGACAGAGGGATGATCTGGACCACCTTTGAGGAGAAAAGAAAGATGAGAATACACTCGTGATGTATCAGCTAATTAATAGATCTCGGGTACAGGCTTTGCTTTGCAGCTTCTGCTGCTGCGCTCTGCAAGCAGTTTGCTACACGCTCGGTAAGAACCCTCCTGTGGTGGCAAGTTCCTTGCCTTCCTGCTGGTGTTCTGAGGTCTTCAGATATAAGGTCTGACAGGATGTGAGCAAGGCTAGTATGCCCAAAGGACAAACTGGGCAGTTCGTCAGGGTTGGCATTTCTAGATCTGATGAGGGATTGCATGCAAATTACCCCTAATGAATGTTAATTACTGGGAGAGTTACATATTTTGCTTGATTCCTTTTTGGCAGCTTGTGCAACTGTGTTTTTATATACCTGGTACTTGAAACGCTTGATTTAAAAAATAATAATCCTCTGTAATTACAATTGCTTTATTAAAGGTTGCAGGGCTTATATGATCTCTGTAGTAAAACTTTATGAATTTGTCTATCTAGACAGTGATCTCCTGGCTCTTTCTCCAAAAGAACAGTGCAGGGCTTGCTAACCACTCATGAGTTCACCTGCCAGCCTTTCCCAGTTTGGATCCCATGATTTTTAGTGAGTGAGGATCATGAGGCCTGAACACTTTGCCCAGGATGTCTGTGGGTGGAAGCCCAGCTGCTGGCTTGACTTAGTCCTGGTGATTGACACTGGAAGTAGCTTCCCCCTGTACAGCTCAGCTTCCCATGATGTGCTTAATGAGCAGCTTGGACATCAGCTGAGGGTTGCAGAGCAAAACTCCAGTGGAGATTTCCCCTGGTCCCAGGCATGGAGTGCCACCCAGATGCAGAGGCAGTAAGGACCTCCTGCTCTCAGTGCTGTGGGGAGCAGGAGGGGGGTACTGGGGGAGTGTCTGGGTCTGAGCTGCACTGGGGTACCCTGAGCTCTGGTGCATGTCGGGGCTGCTCCTAGCCCTGGTTTATGAGCTTTGTGGCAGTCCCAAGCCATGGCTGTGCTGAAAGAGAGCTGGGATGACTCGGTCCCAGGTGACATGTCCTGCAGTTCAGGTCCTTTTGTGTTCAGAAGGACTAGAAAGCTCAGGGCACCCTTTGCCTACCATTTGGGGAGAGTTGCTCTGTATCATCGCCTTAGCCGTCTGGGTGGGCAGGAGGAAAGCACTGCTCCGAGCTCAGCATCTGCGCCAGGAGCAGGTAATGGCCCAGCCTTTCAGCACAACCCTTGTGAAGAAAGCTCTGCCCCCCACTCTTGCTCTTTTTCAGTTTAACTGTGTGACCTGCAAGAGCCCCAGCTGTGCTGCCTTAACCCGCTTTATTTTTGCGGTTTGTTCACACAGTTACATTTTTTCATAACTCATTTGGAGGAACATCTGACTTTCTCGAGTTCTTTATGGTGAGCTCGTCCTGTGCGGCTCTGCAGACAGGTCACGTGCCGCGTTTGGCAGCGTTGGTGACGATGAATGTGCCAGCAGCAGCACTTTGGAGCCCTCATGCCCATTTCCACTGGAGCTACAATCGCTGGCTCTGTGACAAGTTTCCTGTCCTGACTCATAGTTGCTGAGTCATTTTTAATTTTATCTCTCTTTGAAGGGAAATGGCGTTTGGTCTCAGATTTCTTTTGTTATTATTTTTAACATATCACAGGGCTTAATAAGTTTTGGTTCACACTTTATTTTTGCTATTAACACTCTTCCACTTTCAGGCTGGCTGCCACAACAACAAAATTGCGTGTTAGGCTCTGAGCTGAAGTAACTGTTTTTGAAATAGTTGGAATAACTATTGGAGTGTTTTGATATAGCAATTCCTGTCTGCCTTTCCTCGTCTCTGGCCAATGATGGATGATCTGGGGAGAGATACAAAGCCCACACAATGGGTCTGTGCAAAATGTATGCTCAAAGGAAGCCTTTCCTCCAGTGTAGGAGGTTGTGTGTCCTTTATGTGCTTGATAATCATGCTGCTGTTTTTTGCATTTTAGCAACATTCAAAACATGTACAGATTTGGTCTTGAATTACCCAGCTCATGCACATGATCTTCTGTGTGTCTGATTTACAGCAGTGCCAATGGTCAATGGACTTCTCTTTTGCCAGTTGAGTGGGAGAAGGGTAAAAGCTGTTCAGATGGGTCTTGCCTGGTGATCTGGGGCACTGATTTTCCGTGATGCTGTGTGAGTGCCAAAGGATACAGTGCCAGAGCTCGGGGAGTGAGTGCAACGACTTTCTTGGTTCAGTGAACCCTGCATCAGGCACATAAAGCTAAGTGGCTTCGGGAAGCCACTGTGGAATGTACCTCTGTGGTTAAACATGGTATATTTTTTGAATAGCAGCATCTTTCTTTTCTGTTAGCATTTGAGGCATAAGGCACTGAACACAACTCCCTTTGGGCTTGTAGCTGAGGTAGGGAGGGTAGGTTTTACTGTTGCTCTTAGATAGTAGGTAAACTGCTCAAGATGTTTAAATTGGGAATATGCTAAGCATTCAGGAGAGAAGAGCTCCGTGCTCAAGGGAAGGCTCTTGGGAGCCAGGGTCAGAGCCAGAGGCTGAGCTCAGCCCCAGCTTTAAGGCAATGCCACCTGGGGGAGAATGAGAGAGAACTGTCCAAACAGCGAATGGGGGGGGGGGGGGGGGGGGGGAGGGAGATGGCAGCAGCCGAGGTGAGGGTGTCTGGGGCTGAGCAGAGCAGTCTGGATCCAGCCCAGGGGACTTGGGTGCCTCCCAGCCCATCCGAAGCTGCTAAAAGCCTGGCTTGGCTGCCAGCTCCCCTCCGCCTGAGCTGCGGCGAGGGCTTGGTGGCGCTTGCCAGGGCACAAGTGTTGCAGGTGGGAGCAGGATCAGACCCTCTCTTCCAGGAGGCCATCTCCTGCTGCTGCCAGCTAATGAAAGCTCAGCGCCTTCCCTATCAACCAGGATTTTAATGGCTCTGAAAGAGCGGTTCCTGTGCGGCTCTAAAGCCCAGCACAGTTGCGCGGTGAGCAATGCCGGCTGCACTGCGATGGCAATATCATCCAGCGCCTGGCTACCTGCCAAGAGCAGCAGCAGCAGCAGCTTTTCTTTCCTGGCTAATCGCTGATAAAACAGGAAGACCTTGATCATCCCTTTTGACATGAATAACGATGTTATCTCCTGTGATGTATGACCCAGAGCCAGATAACGTCCTCTGGCAGGCCTTTTTTCTCAAGAGATGTAAAATACAATGATTATGTTACAAGGGGGAGATAAAGTGGCACAATCTTCACTAGTTCAAATAACTAATTGAAGCAGGAACTAGTGGAAATGGCTTCCTTTGTTCCCCAGCCATTGTTGATATAACAGTGCTTATAATGAAAGCTGAAACTGTTGCCCTCTTTTTTTTTTTTTTTTTTTTTTTTTTTTTAAAATCCCTTCGCTATTTTTTCCCTTTTAAACTCAAGTGCCTTCACTTCTGCTTCCCCCTCCCTGTTTCCCTGGGGGAGCTGAGGACTGTGGTGATTTCTACCGTCGGGTCCTGTTTTCCAGCAAGTCTTGTGTGTGAGCGTCAGGAGGATGAAATCAATAAATAGCTCTCATTCTTTGTTTCCCTAGAGGACTTTTGAGAATGGAAAAATTGAGACCAGTGCTCTCCAAACAATAATTACACTTTTTTTTTTATTTGCTTTCATTTTTGTGAAAGCATCAAACCTAATTACCTGGCAGGGATGGTCACCAGGGGTATATTGATATTTCGGTGAGTATACAGTACTTGTCACAACTAGGTTCAAATATTAAAAAAAGCATGCCAGCCCTCAAGCAGGTTGGTGTAAAAAGCGGGGGGTGGCGTGGGTGGGTAACAGCACAGCCACAGCTTTACACAAGGAGTGATACTGCACAGTTGTGGCACACAATGAGTAAAGGTGTTGGGAGAATTGCCTCATAGCCTGGTCTAATCACTAGAAAAGGTGCGATGATGCAGTGCCTTTCCTCCCAAGTCGGACAAAAGAACCTCTTTGGGTGAAAATCGGCTTTGAATATGAAATGAGGATTTCTTGCTTTAAAAAACCCCAAACATTTCTTAAGATGATTTAGTAATGTCTATGCTACATAAAGACTAGCATTAAATATGAGGCAGTCAGAGGCTATCCACTATGGGCTTGCAGCTGTGGTGCATGTGGAACAGGCTGTGATGTGATGACTTTAACCCTGCCAGATGAAGTCGATAGAGATGTATCCTATCATGTGGCAGACATGGAATTTAAGAGACTTGCTCATACCTGGATGACCATAGCAATATCATAACGAGATTAGACTTCAGCTTTTGCGATCCCAGGCCATTGATGTTATACTATCTGACGTCTCTCAGAATCGCCAAACTTTAATCTTACTTGGGTTCATTTTATGGCACTTTTAGAATAAGCATCTGACTTTTGTGACACAGACTTGTTCCGATTCTTTGTCCTTGGATTGTAGCCTCTGCAAAGCCAGAGGGCCTGCAGCTGGTGCTTTCTTCCTTGGGGTTCAGTGCTGTGAAGCTCAAATCCCACAATTTTAGAGTCTGGACATCTTGCCTTGAGCCCAAATAGGTGAGGAAAAGCTGACCCTCAGCTAGCTGAATAGCTTTAACTGAGTGCCTGGGCTTTGCAAGGCATTTGAATGACCCAACTTTGTATTTTATTGATCATAGAATGGCTTGGGTTAAAGGGACCTTAAAGAATGCCTAGTTCCCCCCCTCCCACCCTGTCTGACCTGGGCAGGGACACCTTCCGCTAGACCAGGCTGCTCAAAGCCCTGTCCAGCCTGCCCTTAGGTTACCAAGATGCTATGAAGCTTTTGCTTCCAGGTTACATGTGATAGCGGAGTCTTTCACCTGACAACTGGATTTGTGGTCTCTTTGGGAGGAGGTGTGTGTTTGTTTGTTTGTTTGTTTTCTAGAGTTGTAGAAGGATGTTTTGACTTGCTACAGGTACCTTCTCAGATTATTTGCTTCCAGATGCCCCTCTTGATGTACCTATTTTGGACCCATGGGGGGCGGGGGGGACCCTGACAGCCTCTTCCTAGCAAGCAGCAGCCACCCACAAGTGTGGGCTGCTTTGGTGTCTTTCAGCCTCCCTGCTGCAGAGCTTGTGGTATTTGCTATGCATTGCTGTGTTTGTGCTGCTTGTTGCATCTTGCCCAGTGCTCGTTACTACAGGTTTCCTTACCCCAGTGCCGGTAGGGAGATGCCTGTGCCTGGCTTGACCAGCTGAGGTGGCAAAGGAGGGTGATGAACCACGGGGCACCATTGTTCAGAGCGGGCTGGGTGAAGGAGATGCAGGACAGGCCAGACACCGAGTGAGTTCAAAACCTCTTTGAAGCTGAAGTCATGCTCCTGAAATACTGTTGAAGCTGTGTGAGAAAGCTCAGAGTTGGCAAAAAGCAGGGCACCTGGGTGCTATTTATGACTGAGCTACTGTGTGACCTTGAGCAGCTCACTGCACCTCTGAGTCATAGCTCCGCTTCCTTAACTGCAAACCAGGGGTACGGTAACACCTACTTCATTCACAAGGGTGTCATGCGGTGCAATTTTGTAATTAATTGAATGTAGGAAAACTTTTTTTTTTCCTGTGGTATAAAAGTTGCAGTGCAATGGTCTGATCCTCCTCATGCTTGCTTGCTTGAATGCTGGGAACATGGCTGAGCTCTTTGACTTCCAGAGGGTGCTTTGTTCCCCATAAGTGCAGGAGGAAATATTTGCAGAATTGGGACCCCTGTGCAAAGTTTTATGAGTTACCACACGGCCAGTGTTCAAATCAATTACTGTAGTAGGTCTGTAATGAGACTAACTTACAAAACAGTTACTGATTCTACAGCAACTTGAGCAGATGCCAAAAAATGTGGCCAATAATTCCTGCCTGCCTGATGGATCCAGGGCCGCTCAGCAGCCTTTGCCGGGCACGCTGTTCTCAAATGCAGCTGATTTGGGAGATGGTCCAGCTTGCAAGGTCAGATCAGCTGTTGTTTTTAAAAATATTTGTTTTGTGTCAGTCTTTGTTAGAATCCCAGTTTAAAACCTTTCAGGTGTAAGTATAAAGCTTAAAAGCTTTCCCACAGCTCCACCCTTAAGAATGGGTTTAATCCTTTTAACAAAGCTCTGATCTGACAGTTTATTTCGCTCTAGGCTTTAACTTCAGTGGTTGCAGCCAAAACCTGACAAGTTCTTCTTGTTAATTCTGAATGTATTATCCAGTGACAAATGTATCTCCCACTTATATGTGACACTGAGAATGAAATGCATATGATCAAATTTCTTATAGCTGGAGTGGGGCTGGTTGTTAAGAACATCTCCATATCTTTGCAGTATGACAGTCAATCCAAACCCATTCTTTTTCAGCAGCATATCTCAGCCTAGTTTGGGACACTCATGATGGGTTGCAATCTGCTGCCATACTCTGCAAAGAGTAAAGAAAAGCTAAAAATAAACCTGTCATTTTCCCTGGACACTTTCTTGTGAAATGCAGAGAGATACGTCACTAGAATGCAAAATAAATTCTTATGGAATTTTTTATGCTATGTTTTTTTATGGACAGATGGAGTCAGTGTCGTTTCTGGTTTCTCATTTCTAAATACAGTGGTGTTATGTACAGCCTTCCACCTGAAAGCTTTTCTTGGAAGCCAAAAGAGAATAAAATGCATTTTTACAATAAAGCCAAAAAAGTTCTTATTTCTTCTAAGCTTTCCAATATACAGGATGCAGATAATGTGTTTGTTGAACTCTGCCTCCTTCTTTGCTCATGAAGTATTGGCACACTGATGAAACTTATTTTCTGGACTGTATTCTGTGTCATGAGGTTGGGGTTTTCCTCTATTTCTATAGGGCTGATCTCTTGCTAGCAACAGATTAACGCCTCCAGGAGGGTGATTGTGCAGTGGGCTGAGCCCAATCTCTGCCCACAGTCTCTGTGACCCTGTCCCTTACTTAATCTCTTTTAAGCTGATCTCCTCTTGCTGTCCATCCCCTGCGTGTTTGGCTGGACCAGTAACCCTCAGCCCAGTCCCATCACTATTTGTTCCCATAATTTTTCTTGTGCTTTTCCAGGGCCACGCCATGCTCCCTTGGAGGCTGGTGATAGCAGAAGATGCAACGGGTTAATCGCTTCTAGGTGTTTCTGTGAAAGCAGCTGCATCTTCGAAGTGACTGTCCTGAGACCTTCCCATTTCCTCTGCCCCCAGACAGCGCAAGGAACCATGTGGCTTTTGCAAATAGATGCACGAAGGAGAAATGCCAGCAGGCAGGCTGTCTTTGGCCAGCGCTGGCTTGTGTCGCCGCAGTCAGAGACGTGAGGGTGATGAAGAAAGTCAATTTCCTGTTAAATTAGCTTGGCTGTTTCCCTTAGAAAGGTGGAATTTTAATGAAAGTGCTTATTAATGGATGAGCCCAGAGGGAAGTGAATTTGCGGCGAGGCCACAACTTTATAGGGAGAGCCTTACCTCGTAAAAGGCCACAAAAGATGCTTACAGGACTGAACTTGGTCTGCTCAGGAATCGACTGCTTGTACAGAGGGACAGTCTTCCTTTTCCCATAAAACATGCATTAAGGGTGCCAACTAAGTTGGTTCTCTTTTATATCAGTCACAAAAACAGTGGGAGGTTTAGTTCCTGTCAAACTTTATGGGCCATTTACGAGGAGGCCTTCCCCCAAGTATTTCACAGGCCAAATAAAAATAAATGGCACTGAAAAATTTTATAACACAATGCACGGACTGTTGTGGCAGTGGGAAAACATGTGCTGGAGACCTCTTCTCCCTCCCCTGTGCAGAAGAATTAAAGTGGAATTTTAATTATTGTAACTTTTATAGGCTTTTTCATTTTCAATCATTACTGTAGTCTCACGTTACCTTCAGGAGGGAGAGACTGTGCCCTCATACGGAGATGGGGAAATGGCAGCAGAGGGGCAGCTGCTCTGCAGAGGGATGAGGAAAACGTGGTGGGGGTGCAGGGGGGGGATGACTTGCAGTGTTGGGGGGCCTACTGGAGTAGGGGGGGTGATGGCTGATGCGCTTGGGATGTCCTGTCTGAGTGCTCAGATGTGGGTAGAGAGGCAGACACAAGTGCCTGTTGAGCCCATAAATCTGTTGTCTTTAAAAACCTGGGCTTAGACCTGGGGGCTGAGCTCGAACTGACATGGCTGTGCTGCTGCTGGGGGGCTACTTCTCCCTGCTGCTTCATTTTTCTGTTCAAAATGGGATGGCAAAAGGAAGGAGCCAATTCCCTTTAGTACTGCGACCAGATAAAATATTCGGAGAGGAACAGTGTGGTTCAGCTTGCACTGAGGAGCTTCTTAACAGGAATAGCTGCAGTTCCCACCTGGAGAGTTTTATCCTCTGCTCTGAGCTGTGGGGAGGAAGGCAGCATCTACATACCCGATGGAGATGAAGCAGCTCTTGTGAATATTTTTAATAGAGACAGGTTGAGTAGTCACTTCTGTGGGAGCCGTCCCTGCTGACGGGTGTGCTTCGCAGCTCGCTTGGTGAACTGTTGCACTGTTGAACTCTGTCTCGATGCCGGATTTGCCACACCAACAGCTTTATCAGAGGAGTGAAACAACAGCTTGCTTTTATAGGAGGGAGAGGAATGATCTACCCCTCAGCAACCAAATGGGAAGCAAGCAAAGATGTTCTCCATGTAGTTTCGCTTCCCCTCTTGTGCAGGTGTGCTTGGCCGCCCTGCTCAGCAGAGGTCAGGGGTTCAGGCGGGAGAGCAATTACACCATCGCTGCTTTGGATTGCCCTTGGATAAAAAATGAATGGTTAAATCCTTTTACTGACCTTACGATATCAGAGCTGCTACTGTTTTGTTAACTGTTTTTCCCCGTGAGGGTGGTCAAACGTTAGGACTGGGGCCCAGAGGCTATGTGGGGTCTCCATCCTCAGGGATGTTCAGGATTTACCTGGGCGTGTTCCTGAGCAGCCTAATTAATCACAACTGCTCTAAGCAGGACTGTTGGACCAGGGACACTTTCTTACCCTGTCACATTGACTGCGTTTTAGGCTAATTCAGATTCAGAACAGCTGGAATGGTTTTTGGATCTGTAGTCTGGCTGCCAGAGGAGTCTCAGCCAGGGCCGCTGCCTTTCCCCTGCCCCGACAGAGCCCTCTGCTCTTCCTCTGAGACGTGTCCTGCCAGCAAGGTCGGCAGCAAGACTTGCCTGTAGATGGACGAGGGGATCTGATTTAAGCTGACAGTAAATAAGTTCCTCAGAGTCAGGACAAGGGTGAGGTCTGGTTGCAGGTACTGATCTTTTGATGAGGATGGACTTAAAATGGATCAAGCCTATCAAGCCCCCTTTTTTTTTTTTTTTTTTTTTGAGTGTAAAATGAGTTTAAATGAACTTTCTCAGTATGCGGTTGTTTTGTGACTGTGGTGAAATACACAGACAATTTGAAAAGGTGGGGTAAAATCAGGAACATCTCTGAAACCTTACTAGAAGACAAAAGGACCCTGTCTAAATTTTTTTGTGTGTGTGTGTTTTTTATTGTTGTTCTTTTTTTAAGGCAAGCAAACAGGGTTTGTTTGTCTTTGGCTTATCATAATATTCTCTCTTGTTTCCATCCTTTTCTGTACTTTCCCCACACAAGATCTTCTGAAAAATGTTATTTTTTCAAGTCTCCATTAATCTCACAGTCTGTTTTAGTGACACATCTGAGCGCTTCTCCTACTTCTGACAGCTGAGTTTGCATCTGCTGTGATGCCGTATCAGTTCTGGTTCAAAGTCAAGCTACCAAACAACAGAACATGGCACTGAAATAACCCCCTGGGATAAACAGAGCTGTAAACCAGTGATCTCAACAATTTTGTCTAACAATGTAGAATAGGGAGACATTATTCCCTCTCCTCAAATACCTGTGACTTCATTATTTTGATTGAAAGATTTAAGACGGGGTTACACTAATGCAGGAGGTCTGAATGCTGTAAAATATACAAATATCCAGTCGCTTTCTATCTTGGGTATTAGGCTACAAGAAAAATCACCAACTAGTAATGTAACACAAAAGGCATTGTACTTTAGAAGTGACTAACTAGATTAATTTTTAATTTGTTCTGGGTAACATCAAAGTAATGAAGATGCTGTTAATCTTCCTACTCTGAATAAGATGTCTGCTAACAGGGAGGTGTGAAAGAGGGAGACGCCTATTAAAAGATTTTAATTAAGTGAAAGTGGTAGTATTACCCAGGGAGAAAGTACTAGCTTTTACACTTTCTGAAGTGGTGTCTAGTTGGAGATGTGCAGCAGTGCCCAGTCTGCTGGAGCTCTCTGAGCTGAAAGAGTTTGTAGCTGTTAGCGAAGGGGTTTGCGATGAGCTCGGTCGCTTCCGAAGTGACTATGGCCTTCCCGCAGTGCCCGTGCAGCCCCGCTGCTGGAAAAGGGCTGTGCGTCTGTAAGAACTGGAACCAGACCTGCAAGATGTGCCTGGATGTGGAAGGCGCCTTCCCCTTCCTCGTGGCATGTGCGTGTTCGTGGGAGAAGACCGCTGGTCCCACCTGCTTCTAGCCTGCACTGCGAACGCAGCAGCAACTTTGTTTATTCCAAATTACAGCATATATGAACGGAGGATAAGTGAATATTACAGCCCAGCAGATTTCCTAGTGAATAGCCTTCCAGCATGGCACGTGAGCTGGCTGCAGCCCCTGCAGCTGTGCACCAGCCCTCACGGACAGGGCTGCTGCTGGCCCTTGCACAGCACCTTCATCTCAGGAAGAATCCCCCTTGGTTGTAGTGTCCTGCTGAGAGGGACTGAGTAACTCAAGGGACAGGAATTCTGCAATCTTTACCCTCATAGTTAGGTTTTTACGTTCTGTCACACAAACAATAGTAATGAAAATTAATCCAACAGAGTTAAAAAAAACACCCCAAAACCCTCAAAAAAACAGAACATGACAACCCCCCCAAAACCAAACTGCTATTTTTACTTAGAAATTATTTTGAACTGTATTTTCAGTTTGCTAGAATGTCTGGCAAAAATATTTACTTGTCAGTAACTTGCTGTAAGGTTTTCCCCTACCGGCGGAGTGAATTTACTTTTGTGTGTGTGTATATATTAAAAAAAAACAACTTATGGAGGGAAAAGCTGTGATTTTTTAATGAAAAATATTTTTTTTTTACCAAAGAAAGTATTCTTATCACAATTACTTCTAAAATATGACAGTTTTTGATGATTAAGCGTGTATACCAACTCCAAGTCTACTCCTGTAACTACAGGTCACAGGGTCAGGTCTTCTTATGTGGCTCATCTCTCCCTGCCCACAAGAAGCAATACCTTTGACTTGTGCCTGACTGTGCAAGGTCTGGGTAGGATTGTTTATGCTGCTACAAAAAAAATGATGGAAGTTAATTGAAGTTAATATCATCTCAGTAATCGCTGGATTTATTACCTAGGAAAACTCAAGACCTTTCAGGCTCTTCATTCTGCCAAGAGCTGAGATCATGGTTTCTGAACTTTGCTGCTTTGTGCTGATACGCAGGTGCTAATCATTTCCATACAGCTGAGCCATAATTTGCTGGCCTCCTCTATAAAACATACCAGCTTTTCACAGTGCCCTCTTATATGTGCTGCTTTACAAGGAAGCTGTAACTAACAATTAAACCAGCATGTAATATATTATTTTCTTAGTTTATAGAAGATTGTTTTATGGGGCAGCATATTAACAAGAGATGCCTGGAGGTATGTGGTTCATGGTGTCCAGCCCTTCAGTGGTTCAGGTTTATGCACAGATATAAACATAAGGCTCTCATTGATAATCAGGTTGCAAATGGCTCTTTGAGGAATTGCAGTATTAGTCTCCTCTAACTGAAGCTTCAGAGTAATTTCAGCTTTTTGTAATTACAGAGCTAGCAGACTGTAATAATTTCCAAATGTTTTGGAGCTGATTTTAAAGCTGATCTGCAACATGTAGTGAAGATATGTCTCAAAGGCCAAGATCCTGAAGAAATGTTTTGTCAGGTGGGCTGGGATGCTGCTTTTTTGCTAAGTAAAAACCTGTAGGGGAAATCTTCACTCACGTGTGTAAGATTGACACTGGCCACAAACCAGTCTGCATAAAGCGTGACCTCTGAATGGGTTGTGGGGGAGAGGAGATAGAGAGGATGCACGGTCAGGACTGAACTTGTGATATTAGCAACATTTTAATGACAATTTTGATGCAAGCTTTATTAGAAAAAGGTTTTTCCTTTCTTTCTGAAGCATTAAAACTACTGTCAGTCTAGATCTCAGTCTCTCTCAGGGGATGATTTTCAAGGGATGCCATTTCATTGATTAGAAACGCCTTGCCTAGGAAATTTAGGTGGCTTGTGGGGTTTCTGTGCTCTATATGTAAAGAAGAGCTTGTGGGTCAAGGCTTCAGAGCTAGTGAAGCGCTTCTAGCTGGCGGTGAGTACCTTAAGGAGATTCTCAAAAGCACCCAAGCATGCTGACCCACTAGTTCATTCTTGGTATTTGTATATAAATAAGTCTGAAAAGGGCCTGAGAGGCACAAAGGATGGCCACCACCTCGGTTGTCTCATCCTGGTGACCTAGTCTTTTAATGGCTTTCCCAGGAAAGCTTCTCATGGCTGAACATAAGGCTGGCTGTATTAATGCACTCGGCGTATTCATCCAGCAAATGCCCCTCCTTCAACTACTTTTCAGGGATGTAAGGCTTCAATTATTGCATCTAGGATTATAATAAATAAATCATGATCTCCATTGTTTCTTAAACTGCCTGAAAGCCATAGGAAGCTATATGATAGGGGGATTGCTTGGGACCTTTTAGAGAATACCTGGAAAAGAAGGAGGAAAAATGATGTAACTGATTCTGGCCTGGCAGTTATTTAACTATGAGTCTGACTTGTGGTGGTGGGGGAGAATCGAGGAGGTTCCTGGCCAGCCCAAGGGAACAAGATCAGGTAAAAAATCTTTGCACTGGAAATAAAACAGAGGAGTGGGAGGAAAGAGTAACGTGCACATGGCAGCTGACTCCAGAACTGAGTAGAATTAGTAAAGGTTTGCTTTCCTCCTTCCCATTTTCATGGTATTACAGCTGGGCTTGGTCCTGCCGGTGGTTAAGCTCTTTGCATCTTCCCTTCCAAGGGACTGGAGCACGGGAACATTGCTGCAGAAGCCACAAGGAAACCACGGCTGTCTGTGGTGCGTGCAGGCTCCCCACTGCCCGGCAGGGCAGGTGGCTCTGACAGCTTCTTGGCTTTTCTTTTTCGGACCATGGAATTTTGTTTGGTTTGGAGTGAGTGAGGGCTGTCTGGTACAGTGGATACTCCAGTGATGGAGGCACTAGCTATTTGAAACTGTGCTCTCAAAACTAGAAGAGCTTTGAGAAACACAGACTTCCATGGGAGGTAAATATCTGCAAATAAAAATAAAAAAAGGGACTGCAAATAAAAGAGCAGTGCTGGTGGTACCTTACAGCCCTTTAGCTCCAGACAGCCTGTAAGTAGGATGGATGATGAGGAGTGCTAATTAGGCTGGTGAGGGAGAAGTGTGCTTGTGCTTACTGCAGGGTTTGAGCAGGGCAGTGCTGTTGAACTTGGTTTCTCCTGCCTTGTGCCTAACAACCTGAAAATCAGGTGCAAAGTGCCTTTGCCTCCTTTCCTGCAGGCTGCCTTTGCCTAGTGCATCATCTTGAGATTGGTACTCAGGGATATCATCTTGGCTCTGTGTGTATATTTTCAGTGTGAACACTAACTTTTATTGGAAACAAGAGTCTTATTTAAAATAAGAAAGAGCAAAGAATTTTTATCCTTTTAAGAAGTTGATCCAAACCTTCAAAGCGTTTTGGTAATTGTGTTTATGGCTAGAAGATTGATTATTTAAGCCTGTGTTAAAGTATACTTTTTAGTATGAAGTAATGGCTTATTACAAACCAGCTCAGGAATGCTTTGAGTTTTTTAGGAATTTTTTTAAAGCTGGATGAGGAGGGAAGAGTGTGAGGCACTAAGTTTAGCATTTCAAAACATCTGGATCTGTTCTACGATTTATTTTTTGATGTGTTTTCCATGAGTCTAGTTAAACAACCACATGGCTTGATGGCAAAATGAATGCAAGTGTAGCATTTGGAAGGGGACCCTGGATGAAAGTTTGGCTTGCTGGCTAGAGTCAAGTGACTTGCTCTTGTTTCTGGTTACGTTGTGTGGATCCGCAGGAAGAGCCCATCTTGGCTGCTGCTGTTCCTTTCCTCTGCCAAAAGCTGCTAAACATAAACCAGGCAAAGGAAGTACTAAATTACAGAACACCTAATCTTCAGTCCTTTTTTTAATCTCAAATGAGTCTCCCAGATCTCATAAACTAGAAATGAAGACAACACAGGAGGGCAACCCCAAGATGGGCTAGGACCTGCAAAGGCTCTCCTGCGGCTGCAGCAGCAGAGGGGGATGACTGATGATGGCTTTTTTAGGTTGTGCTGTTACAGTGCTGTTGAGAGAGTTGTTCTTCTGATAGGCTGCCAACGCAACAGCAAGAATTATTTAGCTCCTATTAATTTTGAGCAGACTGATTTTATTTTTTTTTTTGGTGGGGGAGAAATAGTTATTGTTACATTACTATGAAATCCATGAGGACCTCATTGCTGATAGAATAGACGCTGGCAGTGGTAATGATTTAGCTTCAACCCTGCTTGCAAGAGATTTTTTTAACCATTGCTCTTTGCCCTTCCTCTGACATCCTTTTTCTTGTATCTATTTTCCCACCTTTTCTTTCTTCCAAGCATGTGCTTTTATTCTGTTGCTGCTTTCAGCTTAGTTCAATGCTAACGAGGCCTCAGGTCCCTGCTCTGGTGTTGGGAGAGCGGGGCTGCCTAAGTTACCACCTGGGGCAGCTCTCCGGGGCTGTGGGGTCCATCCCCACTGGAGTTTTACAGCCTTCCCTGAAATCCCTGTCAGTCATTGCCATTCTGTCTTAACAGTGACATGCAGTGGCAGCACGATGCAACAGAGGCAGCTGCAGACATCATGCAAACTTGTCGCTATATCACTTTTTTCCACTGACGTGAACACCTTAGAGGATCTTGGTGCACCTTGTGCCCCTGCAATAGCTGTCGAGGAAGGTTTTGTTGATTGCCTCAAGCCCGCAGAGTCAGGCACTGGCCCGTGCAAGCTGGGGGGTGGAGAGAGGCACACAGGCAAAAGAGAGAGCATCCTTTACAAGGCAAGGACATTTTTCTTGTTTTCCAGCATGGAAGACTAAGTATTCTTTCCTATTGGTATTACTGTGATAAGGAATTACCCACTCTGTTCTTGGTTGATACTATTCTCTTAATCATTGCC
The DNA here is from genome assembly GCF_023638135.1 of Falco biarmicus. Taxonomy (NCBI): domain Eukaryota; kingdom Metazoa; phylum Chordata; class Aves; order Falconiformes; family Falconidae; genus Falco; species Falco biarmicus. The sequence goes on from NC_079288.1 coordinate 41,660,720, forward strand.
TACATTTTATGCATGTGAACACACGTGCAAAACTATTGCAAATATTTCTCTTGTGATCCCACCAGCTAAAAAGCGTTAGTCGCTGTTGGGTACAGCTTAGGTTTCTTTGCACCTGGGAATGATTTGTAGACGTCGTTCTGCAAAACCTGCATTTCCCAAGAAAGACTAGAAATTGTGTTGAATTGATCTTTAGACAATTGATCCCTTGCAAAATGTTTGCAGGAAGGGTTGGATGACAGTTTTTGTACAGGCAGCGACAGTAAAAGATGGATTCCTCAGGAAAAAGAGGAGGGAGCCCCAAAGGAACAACATAAAGGATGCGGAGGGAGGGGTGGGCTGCAGGAGGGTAGAGCAAGTCAGGTGTTGATACTTTTTTCGGGGTATCTTCTGTGCTTCAGGGATGCAGTTAGTCTACATACATGGAAAATAAGGGATGTTATTCTGTGGATGTGAAAAGGATGCTGGAGATGGAGCCAAGGATAGCACTATTTGTCTTCGGTGACTTGTACAGATTCCTGAGCTGAGGAGTAGAAGGGTTAACCACTGTGTGTATTAAGGCTACAAAAAGCTTTTCAACTGGGAACATAAATTACTGAAGCTGCTATTCACAAAAACACATATCAGACATAAAACAACTGCCATAGCTTTTCAGATGTCTTATTGTGCTTCATCTCATGGTGATGACTGGAGTGCTCTGGGACTACTTTTCAAAGTACTCTCCTTTGTGTCTCAAGAATACACAATGGCTCAGCCTCAACATCTATCTTCATGTGTGAGGAGACTGATAGGTCACTAGTGACACAGCTGCAAACATGTTATCAAGCATTTTCTGATTGCTGCCAAGCAAGTGTTCTTGTCCTGTGTAAGACAGACAGCATTTAGAGGTCCCTTTCCTGAATACCTTACTGGATCGTTATATACTTTGAATTATGGGAAGAACAAACTTTGGACACAATTTCTTTCTCTGTTTTGTGATTTGCAGGGAGTCTGAGATCAATGTTCCAGCACCCACCGGGAACCCTCGTTCCCAGCAGGGTCCTACTCTGAAGTGAACATGCAAAATCCCAATCCTACAGAGCTGCTGAGTTTCAGACCTAGAGGGGTAATACTCAACTAATCAGATATTCATGGACTTCTGCCTCCTCTGTTTAAAAGCAGCTGTACGCTGCCATGTCTTTACCACCCTGAACTAAACAAACAATTAATTAATGTTGCTGGACCAGGATCTTTTGTTCCTTTCCCAGCTACTGTGGACATGGGCTGTTAAGCCATCTAGCCAGAGTGACTGTCAGCTTGCCAGCCTTCTGCCTGTCTTGCGTTCATGCTTGGGAGGTTGCAAAATTGTCTATACACGGTTTATAATGGATCAGTTTGATAACCCTGTTCGCTGCATGGACACACAAAACATTGGTAGAGCTGTTGGGGACACAAACTGGTGTGTGGCCAGGGTGGGTTCCGAGGGGAGGAGGGATTTCTTCATTGGGCTGTCCTCTCCCCTTCCTCTGCCTGCTGTTGATGTAATGGCCTGAGCATCAGGCCTCTGACATGGAGAAAATCTCTTCTTATTCCCAGGCAGTGTGATGCCCTGTGCTGTTATAAAGGTACATAAAAGGCAGAACCCAGAACACCGAGTACAGGCTCACACTGCCTGGCAAGGAGGTTGCCCAGGTCCTGCTTGCAAGGGGGGGACCATCTCTTTGGAAGTAACTGGGGCAGCTGTCACCAGCAGTTCATGTGACTAGTCCTAAATGCTTGTGGTTACTCAGGTGAAATAAATGGGGACAAGGTGTCCAGACTTCTTTGTGGATCCATGTGTGCCTAGAAATGTTGCTTTTTCTTTATGTTGCAAGAAAATGGAGGGGTAAACAGTCGTGGTAGTGGTACAAAGTGCTGTGGTGGTTGGACTTCCTCGTCTGGGATCTTCAGCTTGAACTGTTGAAAGGGATAATATGGGTTAGAGGTGGATTGGCCTCAGAGATCTTCCTGATCTCTTTTGTTTCTTTTAATGTGGGAGAGGCTGTAATGATGGTTCTTCAGCCCATTGCTCTTAAAGTGCTCTTCAGAGGTCTGCAGCGATGTCCAGGCTGGTGATGGTCGCAGTGATGGGGAGCCATGCCAAGGTTGATGCTGCATGCTGTGGTCAGTCCCTTTTACCCTCCTGCCAGACTTCAGCAGGCGTGGGTGTCTGAAATGCTTCTCCCCAGGCTTTTGAGGCTGGCATGTGTGTATGCAAAGCTTCTGACAGCATCAAGCTGAGATCTGCCGGGAACTGGGATCTGGGAAACCTTATGCCAAGAGGAGAAGTATCTTCAAGTTACTTTAAATTTTAGTGCTCAGCTAAACAGCTCATGTTCCCCCTCTTGCCTCTGAGCTGAAAAGACCCTGGCCTCCCTTGGAAAGTGAAGCTGAACCGCAGGGGAGGGCTCCTGTCTGCGTGCTGGCGGAGGCATCCAGCCTGGCTCCACCAATGCCCAGATGGGTCAGAGCTGAGACCTGCAGTGCTGGGCTGGGGGGCATGGAGTTAAGCAGAGGAAAGCTTGTGTGAAAATATTTTCTTCCCTAAACCAGGAACTCTGCAAGAAGCATATCCCAGAGCGCATATGAACAGCCAGCCCTCCCCAGCTCCAGCCCTTGCAGCTCTGGGGCCAGCTGGGGCCAGCAATACCCACTTGTGCCATTACTAAAGTCAAATATAAGCAGTAAGGTTTTGCCAGCCTCATCCGTTAGGCTAGTCCTGTTTCTCAACAGCTCAGCAGTGAGCTGTCTTTCCCACCTTTTTTTTCTTCCTTCATTTTTTTTTTTCTTCCCCCTGATAGTAAATTAAATCAAAATTCAGGCTTAACCACAGCCAAGAAACTCCGAGCTGCTCACGGTCAAACCCTAGGGCCCTGGTCCTTTCGAGCACTAGCCCTGCTGTGACTCTGTAGCAATCTCTTCTAGCTCTGCAGTTTCCCAGGTTGCCCAAATTGCCTTAGCCCTGTCCAGAGCCAGGATCTAAGCTGCAGCTGGTGGCAGGTACCTGCGCTCTGACAGATCACACAAAGTGGGTTTGTTTTTTTCCTTCCCCCTCATATCAGCTCCTTCAATAAACTTCTGTGGATCTGGAAGAACCAGAAACAAGTCACCGTCTTCCCCCATGTTGCCCAAATATCTATGTGGCTCAGAAGCGAAGTATGAGCCTACTAACACCTGCTGACACAGACACACACATCCCATGTTTCCAGTCCATGAATGCAGCGGTGAGCTACCTGCTTTCCCAACAGCAAAACTTCAGTCCTCAGGGACAGACATCCTCTCTCTGCGCTGAGAAATAAGCCCTTGCACTTTCATGTATTAATTCCCATCTTATGTGCTGATACGGCTCAGCCATAAATTTAACTTACCAATGCTGATGCATGTACGCAAAGGTCAGTTTGCAACCCGTTCGTTTATAATCCTGGCGAGATTAGCTACCTGTGTGCACAGGTAATGTGCCTGCCTTCCCCACTGCCGGGAGGCAGAGCTGTCTTGGAGGGTCTCTCCCCAGTGCCAACAGGCTTCCCAGCCCTGCAGGTGCTGCCGTTGGATTCAGGCCGTTTCTCCCAATCACCCTTAAAACAATCGGTTTGGAAAAAATGACTTGAAGCTCGTGGAGTTTCCACTGTGGTGTTTGGTGTAAACCCCTTGGGGGATGTTCTTTGCCTGGCTGTTGGAGTGCTCTCAGTTAAGTACAGAACCATAAGGATACTTTAACAAGGTCTTGCTCTAGCTCTTGTTTGGAGCTCGACTAATTTTCCAGCAGGCTCCAAGGGGACTGTGTGCTGCTGTCTGGGAGGGTTTTGAAGTGGAGTGATGTTGAGATGAGGCAGTACAGTGGTTGTGTGGGATGAGGAAGGCTTCGTTGCTTCCATGGTTGAGTCAGATGCTTCTTTTCTGCAGGGGGTGACTGGTTCTCTGGAAGGATGGTAGATCTCCAGGCATGGGTGAGGTATCACAGCTGTGGAGCTGTTATGGATGCTATTGAGCTAAGGAACAAGTACTTGTGAGAGCTAGGGAGTGTTTCCACCGAGCTGAGCAATGAGTTGACATGGCTTTTGGGACAGGCTCAGCTGGCTCAGATGAGCAGCTGCTAGTGTGAGAATGTGATGAAAATAAACAAGATACTGTGTGGAGACTTGGTTAGGCAGTGGAAAGGCAATTCACCGGCTGCATTTGTGACAGATGAATAAAACAAAATACCTTGAGAAAGAGCTTGAGGTCACTTTTTTTTTTTTTTTCCCCTGGGATGGAGAGACTAAATCAGAAGCCTACACCTTTTGTGGAAGGCAATCAAGCTCTTTTTCACCAAACATTTGGATGTCAACATGAGCAGCTTGAGCCTATGTAAGATTATAGACTTTTTCATGTGTCAGTCAAAATATCCTGGGGAGAAAAATGTCACATTCTTCCTCTGTGTTACTGGCACTTGTGTTTTGTAAAACACATAGCTTTTTATTTAAAATAGATCTGCTGATATAAAAACTGAACACAAAATATCAGGAAGTTGGCTGGTCTCTAAAAAGGATGCCTGCTGAGAATGTTAAATTAATTTGCTGCATGTGAAAAATGCTAGCTGTGGGGACAGATGACAGAGAAGGTGTCTGAAAGAGAATAGCAGGGATATGTTTGCTCTGTCTTGCCAAGAAAAACAGTCCAATTTTGCCCACCAAGGGCTCTTTCTGGGGCTAAGTTGCTAACCTGATCTTTATTCCTTTCCTGCTTGTTTACTCCTTTCCTAGTTTCTCTTTTCCAGCACAAAATGCTTCTGTATATCTTACATGAGTACAGCAAATAGGCAGAGGGTCCTGGTCTCTGCTAATGACAGGTGCCTCATTCACTTGGTGAATAATATTGTTCTCTGCAGGATGTTCAGGGTCTGCAGGTAACATGTTGGTCCAGGTTTCCCTCCACCGCAGAGCTCTGCTGGTAGGACTTCATAGATCCAGCTTAACAGAAACAAACAATTGGATGTTTTTGGGGTGAGTTACTTGCTGCTCTGATTAAATAAACTAAACCACCAACATTTTTTCCACACATAAAAGAAAATTGCATAAGATGTCTTAAACATATCAGGTCCAAGAGCATAGCAGAAACAAATTGGTCGTTTCTGAGCTGCTGGCTGTGACCTCCATAGCATCTTCCTTCTGCCTCTGGCACCCAACTGCATTTATGCCAGAGGAAGGACGCAGCTAGCAACAGCCCCAGGGGTGCAAGGTCACTTTCAGGACAGGGTTTGATGTTGGCTCTGTGATGCCAGGTGTAAGGAGATGAAGCTGTGACTGTATCTCTGTGGTGCTCAGCTGAGTTTCCCTTCTGGGTTAAAGCAAGCCCTGATTCTCTGGGGCTGCACTAGATTTACACTTGCACAGGCAATGTAGAGAGAGGTGGGTACTTAACTGGCAGTTCAAGAAAAGACTGAGTAAGGATAACTGCATCTGTATTTTTGTTTTCCAAAGAAGATTTGAGGTGTGGGCTTCAACCTCCCTCCTCCACGGTGAATGCCTGTGGGGTCCGGCCAGCAGGAGAGGAACCAGAAGGTCCCAACTGCAGTTCCAGGGTCCCTAAAGGCTTCTTGGTTGAACTGAACATTGCTTCAAATTGATTGTTAAATCAGGGAGCGTGGGTGTAGCTCATTCCATTATAATCCCCATAAATTGCTTTGTAATCGAAAGCTTTTGTTCCGGTGTCAAGTGGTTAAGCACCAAGTAAGAAGATCTATTTTACAAGACCAGACAAGATCTGACAGACAGCGGAAACTTAACTTTCAACAAATATAACAATCAACATGAGAGAACCAAAAGGTCCTCATTAAGCACTGCTGTTTTTAATTAATTGGTCCTTCAGATTTACTTCTTTAAAGCTGCTAACAGCCTTAAGCCTTTCCTAGATTAATTACAAAAGACGAGCAAATCACAATAATTAGTTTAGCCTCAGGCTCTTGCTAGGCCTCTGACCTATGTGTGTAGGTTTGCTCCATGCAGTGTAGACAGGGGGAAGCAATTTGCCTTCTTGTCTTGTTTCTGAATCAGAATTTCTGGCAGGAAGTGGTTTTTTATTTTCTTCAGTTGTTGAAAAGTGTAATTTTCCTTCCCCTAATATATTCTTGTCACTTAGTTTAAAATGATCCCTCTGCTGTAACGACTCCCACTTGGGCTGGAAGCCCTCCTTCACCAACAACAGCTCAGTCAGTGATGATGACTTTCAAGGCTTGTAATTCTTGGCTTATGGGGCCTACAGACTCAGGGAAGTATCATTAAAAATGAATCATGCTGCTCCCCTGGGGATGTGCTTGCTTCCCGGGATGCACATTAATGTGAATCCATCACCCCTCCCTTGCTGCAGAGGGCCAGTAAGTCAACAGTGCAATGTAAGAATGAATTTCAAAGAGGTACACACACACATATATACATATATATATATATATATGTATTCATAAAGAGAGAGAGACTTTTGGTATGTGCCTGTACAAGGCAGACCCATCATTGCACCAAGGAGCTGGTGCTCTTCAGGTCTCTTCTGTCTGATCTGTGCTTTCATCTACAACTTGATGCAGGCTCTTGGAGCCATCTCTATTACCTTCATTTAAGAGGCAAATCCTCCCGTTTCAGCCGTCATCTCCTTGGTTTCAATGAGTGCTGGCACTGTGATGGGAAAGCATGCTTATCTTTGCCTGGAAATGGTGTGCCTCAGTTTCCCTACCTGTAAAATGGGCACAGTACCATCCCTTGGAGATTAGCTACGTGCCTTGACTTACTCATTCTGTAAATTGCTTTGAGATCCTAGGTTGATGGGGAGATAAGGGAAAATTATTGCTGTTTGTGCTCTTGATTAGATAATCATCTGCTTAATTTCCTGTGAGTTCAATGAGACTTATCAAGGTACCTAAGAATTATGCTAAACTGTGGTTTAAGAATGACATCACCGCTGTGCTGTCTGACAAAATCAAGTGTAACCATGGATAACCACTAAAAAATGTTTTTCTAAGGTGCCCCTCCATGGGGCTGTTCTTGGGGATGAAGCTAAGTGGGAGGTCCCAGGCAAGGGCATGGGGGCTGCCAGCTCCCTCGGATGGCTGTCTGCTCCGTGTGCCCTGCAGACAAGAGGCTCCTGTCACTCCAAAACTTTTTTTAGCCCAGAAGCGGGGTGCAGTCCTGCTGCCAGGATAGGGGAATCCGCTGCAAAGGTACTTTCTAAGCACAGAGTGCTGTGTAAGCACAATATACTGCTGTGTGTTTACCTCCTGAAAACAAAGGGAGGTTAAGTTCTTCCTTGGAGCTCTTCCCACCTACCTGCCCTCTCTCTCACTGCTGCTGGATGCAGGTTTAAAAGGTGTATTTTTATTTTCAATGCTTTTAAGTTGTCTTCTTTCAGGCCAGAACAGACACAGTCGAACTCCTGTGTGCTGAACCGCTTGGCATTGCTTTATGGCTATCTGGAAGCTGTAGAGTGGCATCAGGTCACTGCTGTGCCCCCAGCTAACACATCTCTGCTACTTCTTGCTTAAAGAATTCCCATCCAATCTGAAAAAAACAGTGGTAGAAACCAATGATTTTTTCACCTTAATCAGGGGGTAGCTACATTGGGTGAGTCCCTGTTTGGAAGGGACTTTGCCCACCTCTGGGGCGGTTGGTACCGTTAATGCCACAGCAGCAGCCAGGCATCAGGCAGCCCAAGCTCCTGCCTCCTGCTCCCTCTGCTCCACAAGGAAAATCCTGGCCAACACAGCGAACGTGCTTCCCTTTTATTGCTCTGACCAAAAGAAAAGGCTCCTTATCTCTCTAAACTTGAAGTGTAATGGGGAAAAAATGGGGGGCTTCCTCTTCCTTCTACTTATCTTTTCTTTGTCCCTCTAAATTTATCTCTGTCCCTGGACCTTAACCTCCCACTCCAAGGGCAAGGCAGGGCGGGCTGATAAACTGTCTCCGAAACCACTGGTGTTGAAGCAATTATTCAGCAGCTGTAGCCCTTTGCAGCTGAGCAGAGATTACCATCTCTATCCCTGGGAAAAATGTCTTCATGCCTCCTTAATGCGTCCTGGCCTGAAGACCTTATTTATGGTACCTTTGGGTGGAATTACCAAGGTGATGCAGCTCTGGGATCTCTACGGCTCTTTGGGCTCTGTCCTCAAAACCAAGGTAATTTTTGTGTGTTTTCTTTTTTTCCTTCACAGTCTTCAGCTGCCTGTGGTTAATCCTGTTGATGGGGTAGCAGCACTCCCCCTCGCTTTGGAGCACCCTGTGCATCTGCTCCCTTCAGGGGCACGTGGTGCCGCTCGGGCAGGCTGTCACTGCCCGTAGCTGACAGCTCAGATTCAGAGCCAATTTGGATGCAGTTGGGGAAATGTCTTCAATATTTCTATGGATTTTTAAAACAATCTGCCTGCAGTTTCTAGCCACAAACTGTTGTGGAAAGCGGATTTTTATACTTGAAGTTTTTGCAAACTCAGTTCGAAAGTGCGATCGGTCCCCAAGACAGGGAGTACACCCTCAAATATTTGCGTCGACCTTCGATTCAGACTTGAAGAAATCTGTAAGAATCATGAAATCGTCACTGATTTTAAGCACTGAAGTCAGGGAAGTCTCGATGCATGGTCCAGAAGTTAAAGGCAGAAATTAAAGTAATTGTTTTGGGTATATTTTTCAATATGTACTTACTGGTACTGTTCCGATAGCTGCTGCTGTGGTCACAGTTGGACAAGAAATGAGGAGGATTCACAATAGCTCGTTTCACTTCTATGAATCGATGCTCGGTTATCCAGCATATGAAATGGGGGTAGTAGCACAGCAACCTGCTGCACTCTCCAGCTCTTCCTCCTGTGACTGCATGGCTGTAAGAAGCTCTGACCTCTCCGCACCTCGTCAAGTCTGTCTGAGGCTGCAATCTCATCATCAGCCTGGGATGGGAAGGAGGTGATGAGAAGTGTGAGAAGGCTGCACATGCAGAAAAAGGCAAGACAAAAATCCTGTCTCCAAAACTTTCTATGGGAGAATTTCCTCAGCAGAGAGATTAAAATAAATCTAGCAGATAGTCAAAAAGCCCCCCAAAACTATCAAAACCAAAGCCCCCAATGGCAATGATGGCAGCACTGCCTGTCAGATACAACTGACACAGAAGAAAAGTCTTTCTGCAATTTTTCACCCCAAAAAAGCAGCAGTTGAAAGACCTTAAATCAGCAGTCAAACTTCTGCTTTCATTTACACCTGGTATGACAGGACCTGTGCTGCTTTCGGGCCTGCTCATCTGGGAACTTGTGTGCACGGGGCTGTGGAGGGGCTTGTGCTGGGCTGGGAGGGATGGGGACATCAGGTCTTTTTTTCTGAGTTATGGATTTAGCAATAAACGATAACGATTTCTCCTTTATATAAGCAACAGTAGGGGAAACAAAACAAAACCTTTGCCTCATTTCCTGTTGTGTTTTGAGGTTTCTTACCAACACTGAAAACCACAGTTCATTACGGGAAGTTTTAGTGGTCTGTATCTGTCAGTGTTTTAAATCAGTATTTGGCATCAGCAAATGAGACGCTTTTCCCTTGAAGTAGGAGGGGAATTTCACTCTTCTGTGTGTGTTTTGTTTGAGAAATTGTGTATGCACATTTCTTGTCAAGTTTCTCATTTATAAGCATTGTGAAAAGCTGCACTAACAAAACCAAGAATGTTTTGAATAGTTTTCCTTCAAGGTTGATGAGTAACACTTCACCACTAACCTGCCTGCTTGCCAGGGGCTGAGGAGCATGGCAATCACCGGGCTGTTGTCAATTTGGGTTTATATCACAGCCTTTTTGTAGAGACATTAGTTTTCATCAGTGCAGTTGTTCTGGAGAGAGTTATGAGCTTGAGATGCTGGTAAATTTTTATGAAGCTAGTAGGCTTATGGTTTATACCATCTAGGATGTCGTGATGGCATCGTGCGAAGTGCTGTACAACCACATGGGTGATGGTGCCGCCTCAAAGTGCGTTGTAGACCAGACGAGCTAGCAGGTAAATGAAACGCAGCTTCTTTGAGTGCAGATTTCTTCAGAATTAATGGGAAGTGGCAACCCATCAGAAACTCCTGCTTACCTTCAGTTTACTCTGTGTGTGTGTGTGGCATTGCAGTGGTTCTGCCTGTGTGTTGGAGATGGCTGGGACGCTGCGGCCAGGGCTGAATGGACTGGAGGAAACGTCCCCTCTCCCAGCGGGGCAGCAAGCCTGAACAGAGCCCTGTCCTTTTCACCGCCTCATTTGTGACTTGGAAGAGCCCTGTTAGCTTTTCCTCCCCAGCTGCCAGGTTTCAAAAGCGACAGGTCCGGTGGTGTTAATCTGATTTTGTGGAGTACCCCAAGATGCTCGGATGAGAATACAAGAAAGGCAGAGATGCTATGGGGCTTCACCAGTGGTTGTGACCCTCATGAGCTGTGTGTTCCTCTCTGGGCAGCCAGGCTTTGAGCAAAGCCAAGCCTCTCTCTCAGGCTGCTATGGGAGGCTTGCACTGTGAGAAAACCTGTTGGTATGGTATTAGCCATAAGAACTGACCTGCTCCCAGCTTGTCGCACACAGGCTGGCAAAGGCTGACCAGCAGCACCAGTTTGGACTGACCCTCTTGAGGACCCACATCTCTCAGGTGGGTTTCCAGCAGAGGATGCTGGAAAGACTGTTCCTTTTTGTTAACTTGTGTTTGGGCCACACAGCTGGGAAGGTCTTCATTTGTTACTCACGTGCTTGGATTTCCTACATTACGGGGTTTCTCAGCTCAGTCAGCCAAACCCAGCAGTGAGGGCACAGCTGCATGGCCGGCACGTCTCCAGCCTGCAGATAGGAACACATCTGCTTCGTGTGCCAGCTTGCTGCAGCTCCTGGTGCCACCTTCACCTTCATCCCATCGAAGGGGTCTTGGATCCTGGGTAGAGGGGAGTCAGGCAAGGGTGGCTCTGTTTCAAGGAAGACCAAGTGCAAATCTGTAACAGGCTGGTGGGGTCCTGCTCTGGCTGTTTGCAGATGCAGCTGTCATGGCTTGGGCAGCCCCATCCTTGGATTTCATAGCATGGCGTTATGGCTGGGGGGTGCAGGTGGGTAACTGGGAGCAGAGGAAAGCAGGGAAGGCAGAGCATCTCTCTGAGCCTGACTGCTTTAATAGCTCTCCTCTCACGCATACATGTGCTTCTGTTTTTCCAAACTCCTTCTGCTGAAGTAGGAGTTAGTCCTTTGACAGAAAGCACAGAAATATTTGGTGGCAGCCCTGCTTAGTGCCACTTAATCAAATGGACTGGTGTCCACTTTAAAAAAGAAAATAGATTAATTCATTCTGTCTTTATTTTTTGCACAGGGACAGCAGGGCTGACAAGTACAAACCAGAACTCTCCTCCAGCCTGAGGTGAGCAGAAATGTGGGTGCTACTGTAATACAGCAAACTCTTGTTTTGGAGAAAAAAAACCCACTCCACTCTTCATTATATCTGCGTTTAACATTGAAGTGGTTATTATGGCAGCTTAAGCCTGCCTGGCCCTCTTTATTTCCAGACAATATATTCTAATTTGCCTGCCACAAAGGGAGGCATAGGAACTTCCCAGAGTTGCAACTGATTTTCTTGCAGGAGTAAGGAGCATGCTGCTAATGATGCCTGCCTTGCCACTGAGGTTCTGGCAGCCACGATGCCCAGCACCTCTGACGGCTTCCCACATGCCCAGCACCTCTGACGGCTTCCCACATGCCGACGCTCCAGCAGTAGCAGGCAGCTGGCAGCTCTCCGCATCTCACCACAAGCACAGCGTCAGGAAAAGCTGTCTCTGGGTCAAAGACTCCCGAAATACAGAGCCGGATTTTTTTTAAAGATGATGGAGGTGAGTGCTATCTCCCTATCCCTTTGGAAGAGCAGGCTATGGAGCGAGATGGCTTTGCCATCGCCCCTCCTCTCTATGGAGACCCTGTGAGCCCCTGAGGAATGTGCCCCCGCAGGGCGGGCCTGGGCGGCGGGTTAAGTGTTTTAAAATAAGGCAGGCATAAAACAAACGGGCTGAGTGTTTCCATGTGCCACCGAGAGCTATTTAATTCTGTAGCATAGAGAGGACTGCACTTTGGCACCCTCCCCACCTCCACCAGCCACTCGCAGAAGGGATTAGCAGGGGATTTAATTAATAAGCAGAGTGACTCTCTTTCTTTTTTCCCTGCCTTTTTTTTTTTTTTTTTAATTTATTTCTTTAGCACGGCATGTCCTACCTGGGCATTGCCCTGGCAAATACCCCCTTACCTGGGCACAGGGAAAGCCACGCTGAGCCCTGCATAACCAGCGCATAAAGGTGTGAACACATGGTCCACAATCCTATTTCAGCTCCTAAAACGGATGAGGCCAGTACGTACGTCTGAGCAAGACACCAGGCTTTAGGAAGGAGGAGGGAAAGGTCACACTTTCAATCTCATGCTGTCCGTGATACTTTTCTTTGATCCCTTTGCTTTAAAAGGGAATAATGGAAATCATTGAGTCTAACACCCCTTGAAGGTGCAGTGAGCTAACGAGCCTGCAAGTTTTTCAGTTGAAACTTGTAACGTCCTTGGGTTTTGTGCCAGATAACATGTTGCTATGCCGCACGCTGCCAAGGAATCCGAGTACTCCGAGTGCAGGGACACTAAAGATGCCACACAGAAGGCTCTGCGTGCTTGCTGTGTTTTCCCATAGCAACAAATACGCCTGATTACAGCACATTCATATGCTCTATATAATGAGTATCCCATAGGAAATTTATCACCGTGCATCCTGCATCATAATTAGAAATCAGACCCGGGCAACTGAAATGAACTCCCCAGGCATAGGATGTCAGCCGTGTTCTGTGCAGTGAGGGTGGTGGGGAGCAGGGCGGGGGGGGGGGGGAGGGCAAGCGGGCAGCTCCGCTGAACTTCACGGCTGATCCTGAAATACTTGTGCTGTCCCTCCTGGCAGTGTCTGGGGGCAGGGGGGTGTGGGTGTGTATGAGTGAAGAGAGGTGGTTTTGAGGTTTTTCTTTTCTTTTTTACAAAAAAAAAAATTATAGCCTAATTTCTCTTCTGCTCCCCTCTGGAGGGAAGAAATTGAAACCAGCAGCATTTAGATTTCCGTTTCATAGGCAAAGCATATTCTCCTGAGGGGTTTCTGCTGTGGCTTGGTCCGATTGTTACTGATGTATCACTTACGGTGCTCTTAACTACTTCAGACAAATTCAGCGGCACTCTAATGAAAAACTAAAATACGCAGGCATACTTTCAACCAGACAAATTTAATAAAGAATTTTATTCACCTGACAAATCTAATCAATTTTCACCAAATAAGGCAATATTCAGCCTCAAGGCTGGTCATTCATTGCCTGCGCAGTGTATACATCTCCCCAGGTTCACAGGACTTGGGTGTGTGGCTAGTGCTGAGTTCAAAATGAGATGTTACTGGCAGGTCAAGAGCTGTTCTCTAGCACAGCAATTGTTAGGTATTCATACGGTTCAGTCAGTGATGATAGCTATTAAGGTATCTACTTCTATTTGCCATCAGTGCCGCATTAAGGTTTTTTTCTTATATGACGAGATCTGTTCAGATTCAGGTAATGAAATTATCTTTCCTCGCCATTAACCTGTGCCACTTCAGTTTAGGAGCGAATGCTGCCCTTGCCGATAGTCCGATCTGAGTCCACAGGTTTTCACTCTACCTCCAAGGACAGAATTTGGTCACTACTGGTAAGCAGAACCTCAAAAGGGAGGCACGAACATGTGCAATATCTATGCCATACCTATATAGAGTGCTTAATATTTATTTTGCCTTTCTAGTTAAATCAACTTGGTACCAAGAGTTAATTTTCTGAGGCCTTTGTGAGCTCACAGTCAGAAGTGGGTTTGGAATTGTGCAGGGAAGAGATTTTCCACACTGAGATTTATCATGTTACATCACCTGCTGTTGCAGGGGCATGTGGGAGTGAATCAGGTGCCCACATGTAGGTGTCTTGTGACATTTTAGATGCCCTAGAGCATTTGAGACACGGCCATACACTTGACATCTAGGACACAGGAGACCCGTGCCCACGTGCAGCAGGCGCAGTTGGATGTCAAAGTGGCAATAGATCTTGTCAGGTACTTGAACTGTTCCCCTGTATATAGAAATAACTATATTTATTCAATAAATGGGCTAATTTAATTTCCTGAAGATTGAGCTGACTTTAGGCATGGTAATTTATATTTCAGTGAGATTGTATGGGCTCACAAAAGTTCACAAGGCTTCTAGTTCTTCCTTTCTGTATTAAAAAAAACAAAACAAGGCAAACCACATGCTGCCAAATTGAACTGCATTATGCTCATGTAATGACTCTAAGTGATGCTGTTATAGCATTGTGGAGGTATAATGTTTCAGACCATTACTATTGAAAAACTCGCTGCGTGTACGTGTGAAGCAATTGCTGAGACTTGCTTCATCTTGATTTTTTTTTTATTTTTAATTTTTTTTTCCTGCTCAGACACAAACCAGGTTTGGATTTGGGGTATGCAAAGGGCAGCCTGCACCTGACCTTTACAATGACAAAGATTGCTGTGGTTGCTTTATTATTTCATGGGTGCTTGAGTGCACACAAAGCTCGCTGGCAGTTGCTGTCATTAGGATGCCTGGAGGATTCAGGGCTGGAGATCAGGCAGGAAAACTTGGCCTTATCATGGCTTTCACTGCAGTTATCGCCTTGGGAATGCCTGATTCACATGGCGGTGTAAGGTGAAAGAAAGCAATGCCAGGTTTCTGGGACTGACATTGCAAATGCTCTGGTAAATTAACAGTATGTTTCATTTGCTGTCAATGGGGTCTTTTAACCCGGGCTCACTTTGCTGACAAACCAGCCCTATCACAACAAGCACGTTACTTTGTTCCCATATTCTCTGTTTTGGAACAAGCACAAATGAAGTAAGCCTCTTTTCTCATCTTTCCAGGCCTGAGTGCCAACATTTGTGCCAGTCCCACAGCTCTGCAGCATTAATGAAATCACGGGATGATGCTTTGTGAATTGAAGTGGCCAAAACACTCTGTTGTAACCTTGGATTAAGTGCTGCTCATCAAACCCGGAGGTAAGGCAGCTGGGCACGCAGCCTGGCAGCCTGCCCAAATGCCCAGGGGACACTTGCTGGGCACCAAATGGCATTTGTGCTCCGTAGCCAAGCACTCTGGCTGCAGAAGGCCCTGTTTCACAGTGCCTGCCCCCGAGGAAGCACTGTTCGGTCTGGGGAGGGGATGCCACAGCTGTTCCTGTGTCATTTGTTCTTGCTGTTTAGCCACTTTCTCCCCAAAGTGACCAGGCCAGCTAGGAGTGAGTTTTCGTTGAGAGGAGACATTGCAGAAAGTGCTAATGTCGTGTTTGGCACAGGCTGGAAAAGCACGATTTATGAACTTTTCTCATTTCTCCCTGCTTACAGACCCTTAGGGCAAGGGACACGTTAGTAAATGGATGTCATGAGGAGGGGAAGAGTCATTTTCAGCCTCGAGTTTCCAGTTGCAGGGGCCAGCAGGCTCCCTGCTGCTCCACACCAAATCTTGCTGTGGTTTATTTTAACTAAGAGTATGCAGCTCTAAAAGTTCCTCTCTCCTTATTCGTATGAAGCTGCAAATGAATTTTATTAATTTTCTTGATTTTCTTGATTATGGATGATGGGAAAGCCGTTCCTGTTGGCTGGCACCCTTCCTGCCAAAGATCCGGGCAGTGACTGGGACAAGTCCCCAGCAGCTCTTCCAGGTTTGTGCTGCAACGTGATCGACTGAACTTGAAGTGACCAAGGGATTATCGCCCCCAGTGCTCCCCGGGTTAGGTTTTCCTTTGAGAGTCAGGTGTTCTTCTTAATAAAGCATGGCTGAGGCAGGGTGTCAAAGTGGCATCCTGTGTTGGTTTAGGGTGACTGGATTGACAGGCTGTATCCTCCAGCAATTACTGCGATGCTTATCGGGGCAGCAGAGCAGGTTTTAAAGCCGTCTGTACATGAAACAAGTTTGGTGTGGCAAGAATAGAACAGAGCAGGAAAAGAGAGAAGAGTAAGGAGGAGGGGACAGGAAACAGACTGATGTGTCTTTGGAGGGAGGAAAAGGAATGTGTAAAACAGACAGAGGAACAGTAGATCAAAGTAGCCCAGCGGGAAGGAGGAGAAAGAGCAAACTAGTTATTGTATGAACAAAAATATCATCGTGGATGAGACATGAAGGGAACGACAGGAGGAAAGGAACAGAGATTGAGAGTAAAAAGAAACAGTATCCTCTTAGAAAAGAATAGAAGGAGAGTAATAAAGGCTAGGAGTGGGAGGTGAAAGGGAATTAGCTGAAGAGGGGGAAGGCTGGAAATAAAGACATACTAAAATGGTGCCTGTATGATCCCAGGGGAAGAGCGCCAGCTTGGAGATGTATCTTGAAATTCACTCTGGGCAGCATATCATGAGACTCAGCTCAGGCAGCTTCAGCTCTTTTTTTGGGGAAGAGCGACCCGTGTCCGCATTAATGTTGGGGTGGTGGTGATGCAGGTGGGGGCTGCAGGAGTGAGCATGTGGCTGGAGCCCTGGAAGAGGGAGCTAGGTCTTATCTAAGGCAAAGAAAAAGAGTCTGGGGAAGCACGACCAAGCTGCTGTGGTTCAGTGAACCAGGCAGTGTGATGACGTTTCCCTTCCATCCCTGCCTTGTGATTAGTTTGCTCCGAGGGAAGCCGAAAGGCGGGCAGCGGGGCAGCAGCTGGCTGCACAGCACCCTGCGGGATGCTCCTGGGCTGCCCGGCTGCCTGCCCTTTTGGGGACAGGGCTGTGGGAATCAGAATCGTTGAGAGGCTGGAAAAAATCCTCAGAAAATACCTTGAAGAGAAAGTAAATTAACCTGCCTTTGCACTCCTCTGCCTACGTGTACTTAGACACCTTTCGTGCCTTAGCCTTCAGGGTCCTGCACACACAGGCAACTGGTGACCCAAACACTCCTTCAGGATGGGACAGAAATATGTCAGTAGGGAGAAAGAGAAGGAGGAAGGAGGAGGTTGGCAAGGCAGGCAAGAAGTGAGAAAGAGGAGTCCTGCAGTGATAAGGCAGGGTGGAGAAGCATGGCCAGGAAGATGGAAGCATGCTTGCACGGTGCCTTTCCCTTCGAAGGAGGCATTTGGTCCCGTTTGGTGGCCAGGCCCACTGAAGGCTGGGGGTGTGTTTGCGTAAAGCCCTTTTAGTGCACACCCCCCCCCCCCCCCCCCCCTTCCTTCACTGTGACCCCTCCAGGTCCTCTGGTTTGTTAGAGAGCCCCTGGGGAGCGGCAGAGCCTGCTGGGCACAGCCGGGGCTCTCTGCTGGGACTGGTGTGGGGAGCTCAGGGGCTGCGACAGCTCTGCCCTGGCGATGGGCTCCAGTTACCCTGACGGGGGCCAGCTCCAACCACCCACTGCTCTCTGCTCGCTGCCGAGGGCAGCAAGAGGCATGGCCAGCATCCTGCCAGCTTGCACCGAGCAAACAGCACTTGGGCCAAGAGCACTGCTGCTGATGCTTATTAAAGAGACAATCTCCCAGCATGTACTTTCCATGTTACACCTGTTTTTCACACCCTGGCTTCATTTTTTAAGTTTGTCTGTCTGAGCTCTGCAGAACTGCAAAAAGGTATTACACTTGTACTGACATTTTGGCCAGAAATCACATGTGTGAGGAAGAAGAGGAAAAGACTTGGGGGAAGCTGATTCCGAGTGTGAATGCGTCACTCCAGAAGATGTCTGCTGCTGTGCTGCCTGAAGCTGTAGCAACCAGAAGGCTGTGCGATTATGTTCATGTTGTGGCCTTCTTGCATTTAGCAGGGTTTGAGCTGAGGCAGACAACTCGGTAGAAAAGCAGAGTTTATCTGTGGCCAGGACTTGCATGTGGGCAACTGGTACTGGTTGAGTGTGAGCAGAAGCTGGCCTGGACTGTGCAGTGAGGGTAAGCCTGGTGAGCTTTCTCTGAAGCTTTTGTACATACTCAGTCCCAGTGGGATCCTGCCTGGCGTTCCCTGCCTCTAGCTGCCAGCTCCGGAAGTCCCGATCCTGCCCTTTTGGCAGCTGGGGATGCTATCCCTCATGCTGCCCGTCTCCTGTGGGCTCATGAGGTAGATGTGTCCCTCATTCGTTACCCTCCATGCCCGTTACTCAGTGGACCAGCTTGCCTCCTCCCCAGTTGTAACTGGCATTGTTAGCTTTTTAGCTCTAATAATCTTCATTTGAAGCACTAATGGATATCCACACAGATAACATGCTAATTTATTAGTTCGGCTCAACTGGGCTGCAGGATGAAAAATGATTACAGAAGACTTTTAATAAAATTCAAAGGGATTTTATAGGTCTCAAGCCACTTTTAAAATGCAAAAGAAAGCCAAGAGTATTACTTTGTTAACCCACATAATTCTATCCTGCCTAATGAGGTCTGGAGCTAATCTTCAGCGCTCTGCCCTGGGATCAGAATTATTGGAGCAGGTAAACACCGCTAAGTACTGCACTGCATCTTTGAGTTTTGGTTGCATTGTCACTGTGATTTTCTTTTCCTTCCCTTTTATGAGTTTTTCATAAAGCTCAGAATAGAGATGATTATGTAAAAACAAAGAGCTGGCTTCCTATAATGACTGCATGCAATAGCCTCCTTTCCTCTCTGCTGCTGGGGTTTAGGCAGTCAAGGAAAGCACGGTACGTTGGCTCGGGGGAGAGCGCCGGTCTTTATTTTCAGCTTGCTTCTCCAAAGTGATGTAGAGAGATCAGTCCGTGAGGGCACACTACTTAGCTGTGAAACTCGTGCTACAAGCTCACTTTAGGCAATGTACTTCTTTTTCATGACAACTTCACATTTCTTACTCATTTTTGCAGAGATGTTTGTGGTTGGGGGTGGGGGGGAGGGGTGGTATACAAATATAGGAGAGAAATGATCTGCTTAATCCTGTGCAGAAGAGAGAAAAATCTTCGGAGTGTGGAAGGAATGTTTATTCTCCTGTGTGTATATATGTATTTATTTTTCTTTATTATTTTTTTTTTTCTGGTAGAGACATTCAATGCAGTTTGACAGAGTCAGTGTCGAAGAGGACACAAAATACAGACTAAGACTACCAATTACTATAAACTGGTAACCCTACTTTGATTCAGTGGCGTTACAGTCATCTACACCACCTCAAAACCTCCTTCCCAGCTAAGAAGCTGTAATAAACTTTGTTCCTGTCAAAAATATTTCAGCTCAGACCTTGCCACTGAAACCAAACAAAACATTAAGAAGAAGTCAGTCTTGTTAAAGGTTCCACTAAGTGCTCGTGCAATTCCCCACTGCCTGTATATGTTGTGATGAAGCTTATTTTGGGCTCTGTTAAAAACAAGATGATTGAACCCCAGTTCTTAGAACGGCTTGGAGAAGTTTGCCTAGGTTTCCAGAAAATTACACTGTTTCACAGTAGGCTCTACTTTGCTGGTTTCACAATGTGTACAACGCCATAACCAACAAGAAAGCAAAACTAGATGAGCATAGAGTTCATTTTTATGCTTGCTAGTTTAATACAGCAGCATGTGTCCTGTGTTCAGGGCAAGTGTTGTTAAAATTTATGCAAGATTTGTTAAGATTAAGAATTATGACACTAATAATTTTTTTCCTGACTGTTTAAGCGGTGCTTGTCACAGCAATCACCAAAGCACAGTTGCATGTGTGGGTCAGATGCTGGAGATAGCTTGGCTGAACCAAGTGACCTAGCGATTCACTTTGGTCCCGTTACTCAGTGATTATAGTGTGACCTGGGGAATATTAGCCACAGTCAAAGCAGAGGAGGTTAAGGTGGCCACTTACCAGGAAAATGTAGCTTTCCGGGTATAATCTGTTTACAAGCATTTAATTGCAGTAAATGAGGCAGGCAGAAGGTGAAGAAGATCTGAAATGCAGAGGAATAATAAATTGACTCATGTTTATTTAAGCATTTATATCTTCTGAAGCTGTACTTAGCCTGAGGATGTATGGGGATTAAGACATGTTTGCAAAACCCCTTGTCGTCTTCTGCATCCCGCTTTTTGCCTTATAATGACAAATCCTCCATCCACTTCCAGTGGGGTCTATGCAGTTCTGCATCATTTTCTTTGCTTAGAATGTTCCCCGTGTGATCTGCACTGTTCAGTCCTGTACATTGCACTCCCCCTCCCAACCTGTTCCCTGTGCCTCAGTAAGTGCTGCTCTTTTAAGCCAGTTTATCTTCTCCCACCTTCCTTTAATTTGAGCGTAGAATTTCTATCTCAATGCCTGAACGTGTAAACTGGGTTGTATCACTTCAGGCTAGCTGAAACCTGTACTTTCCAGAAGGGTTCAATTAATTAAACAAGTCCTAACCCCAAATTAATTTTGAGCTAAGTTCTAAAATGCTTGACACAAAATGGATTATTTTCTTGAGTTTTCCTATTAATGAATCTACATTTAACATTAAACTAAAATCTAAATTAGTTTTTTTCCTTGTAAAATGTCAACATTTTGATTTTGAAAAAATGTTGAAACAAAATGTTCTGACATTTTGGAAAATCCATCTCCTCCCATACCAATTTCCCTGCCAAAACCCTATCATTAATTTGGTATTCATGAAAATACCCTAATCAGCAGTTTTAGGCCTGTTTCTTACAACCTGATGTAGTAGAGCTGTTCATCTTCTCCTTCTGGTTAGCCTGCTCATGGGTTACAAACCCGCTTGCATGTTTGGATTGCCCCTGGAATCGAAGGCTGGGCTGATTGCTGTAGGACATGCTAAATGGGACAAGTGGCCCTGCCACACAGTGGCTCAGACCTTGCATGGGGTGACTGCTGTGGCTGGGGGGGCTCTTGCACCCTGGTGTTGTCTTCACTGCAGCTGCTTTTGAGTAACTGTGTAGGAGCTTCACCTGCGCTTGACTGATGGACACTGATAAGCCTTGATGGGCCCCAGCAGGAGCTCCAGGAGCCTGTCTCAGCTCAGCTCAGGGCTATCCTCCTTCCGCTGTGATGCTGTTGAGTGTCTCTGGCTCTGCCTGGCCATGGGCCCTGCTGGGACAGGCATCACCTGTGGGCTGATGGTCTATCTCAGCCTGGACCCGTCCTCATAGAGGTGCCTGATGCCAAGGGCCTGGGCCTGCAGCTGCCCTGCCTGTTGCCCCATGGGGCAAGAGCTTTTGTTCCCCTGAGCATTGACTTGATGCTTGAATCCCAAAGATGCTCCTGACCCAGTAACTGAAGATCTACGAAAATGCTTCACCTTGTCAGGTGAGGAAATATTGTTAACTTTGTTTTATGGATAAAGAAAGGAGGTGTGTTTTCTGAGCTCTTGCTGATTTTTAGCAGTTGCCTTCGTTTTGATGACTTACTATGGCTCTCGCTTTCTGGTTACAGCCAAAAAGCATGCTCTCGCCACGATCTCCTGCACCCACCATGGACCCAGCCCAGCAGGGGTTGTGCAGCGCCATCCCTTGCCCCCTCCATCTTACTCCCCAGGTGGGCTCCTGGTGCCTGCTGTGCTGGGAGGCTGCCGGCACTGGTCCCTCGCTGCAGTGCTCGGCCTTGCAGGATGGGGTGCAGCCAGCTCGTTTCATGATGAGCTACAAGAAGCACGTCAGCAGCTCCCAGCAACACTCTGAGGCTGCGACGATGTGTGGTGGGCTTCTTGCTTCAGCTCCAAGTCCCCTTTTCTCCCTGTTGTGCCAGACAAAAGGAGAGCGAGCAGAGAAAGCTGTCAAGTGCCTTAGTTATGATTCCATCAGCCCTATTTATGATCTCATGATTCAAGTGTCTGGCTCAGAGAGCAGCGGTGCTCACAGGCTTGTTTTGCTAACGAGCTCTTGCAGGATGGCTGCTGGAGACAGCCGCACTGGAGAGGCAAAAGCCTTGCGGTCGTGGCAGCCATGGCTGTCGAGGGAGCTGAGCAAGGTGACCCGCCAGGTGTCTCGTTCCTGTGATTTATCCGAGATCCGGGTAAACTTTCTCCCTTGACATTGTCCCCGACAGTTTGTGCCGTCTCTGCAGTGGGGGATAAAGCTGGGAGGAACAGGCGCTCCTGAGGAGATTTCCTAATCTCCCCTGGTGCAGCGCCGCCCTCGTTGGCATGCGCGGGTCTGATGGGCTGCAGCGTGTGGGTGGTCTGCACGTGGGGTGCGTTAAGCACGCTGCCAGACCCCAGCGCGCCTGTTAGCTGTGGCTCCCATAAAAGATGCATTGCACATATGGTCGGTACGTGCGTGCCCTGTTTGTATTCATTTATCGATCAGCCTTCAGGGGCAGCCACGATAATTAACCATCACAAATCCCCGAGACCCAGGCTTGTGGGGTACAGCTCTTGTTTATACATGCCCGACGCAGCCACGCCGCCAGCCAGAGCCGGCAGTATCGCTATCTGGGGACACCAAAGGTCCATCGTTATGCTCCACTCCTGATATCTGGCATCCCAAGCATTTGCATGTTGGTCTCAAGCCGGGGACATGTTCCAATGTCTTCAGTTAACCCATGGTTTAGCTCAGTTCCTATTAAAACTCACTAAAGATTCCCATACGTTTCTGCTGTGGCTGGACTTCCTCGTTTGCCTTTCGTTTTCTGATGAACAGATTAATCGCACGGGATTTGCAGTGGAAAACTAAGCCATGCCAAAAAATGTAGACAGCTTTGCAGGAGCAGACATTTCAAATTGCTGGGCTGCAAACGACTTGGAGCAACTTGTAAAGCCATCTGAAATGGAAATATTTTTCCTCATTTTAAATAGCTTTTTTTTTTTCCATGTTAATCTGCAAATGAAAAAAAACCAAACCCCAAATCTCCTGGGTGAAAAGGGGGTTGTTTGGCTTGGGCTGTGATTTTGGTGGGTTTAAGATGATATAAGTGGAGGCTCCCAGAGAAGGGAAATTCGGTGCCCTGTTTTGCACAGGGTCCGACCTTGTGCTGCTCCTTTGGTGAGCGCTGTCCTCAGGTGGGACCCAACCCCCAGGCCCTGCGGAATGGTTCCCCAGTGGTGGGGGGGTGGGGGAAAGACCTTTCTGGAGCAAAGTAACTTAGACACACCAGTGTAGTTCAGCAGGCTTGCTGCATGAAAAGGGCACTGCTTGTAATGGGAATTATCTGTGGAGCAGTGAATCCCAGCCTGCTTGGGATGCTCCTGCTTCACCTGCTGTGCCAGAGCAGAGGCTGGGCTGGGGGCGAGAGATGGACCCCAGCTTGTCCGGCCTCTGGCTGCCAGGTTTTAAGGTCCTGCCATGAGATTTGCAGTGTCAAAGAGTAGAGCAGGGAGGGGAAGTGAAACGAGAAAAAAAGAAGCTGAGAGAGTATTTTAAAGAAACGGGTGGCGCGTTCATACTGTAAGAGGCCATGACTGGACTCAAGGCAGTGCCCTGCTCCGATTTCCCTGATCCCAGGACACAATTTCTTTCAGTTCCTTCTAGACACTTGAGAACAGGGAAAACCAAAAAAGGGCTGCGATGGGCCCTGTAGTTACCTTCCGGAACAACTGCTTGGCCCCAGGTGGCGAGAAGCCCCCCCCAGTGCACGTGCCTGCCCGGCTCCCCAGGGCACAGGTGATGGGGACAGCAAAGGGCCCCGAGACGGCTATGGCAGAGCCAGGCAGTGCCTTCCCTTCACCTGACAGGGTGCGTGGATGTCGGTGTTAGAGTCAGTTTCTTGGGCTTCAGTGAAAGTCATCTGAACTTTAACGTGATTCATCTGATATTTTTTTTTTTTTTAATTCTGCTGGTGAGCGAAGCCCCACAGCAGTACACAGGGAAACAGGCTGTGCTGCCTGGCAGAGCCTGACTGGGACCTGGTCTCCCCGTCTGTAAAATAAAAGATGTCATCCGTCCCTGAGAGCTGTGAAGGAAGGTTGTGTAAGAACGGGACCTTTTGTTATTTCTCAGTGTGTCTGAGAAAGGGAAGGAGCATTTGGTCCCTCTGTTGTAAGGCCTTTTGGGTGAAATCTTTGTGGGTAGAGCTGGGTCTTATGTTACTTACCAAAAACATATAGGAGACTCTTAAACCTTCAGATACCCCTGCAGAAAAGTAGCCCTGGCAACGAGGGTGTAATTTAGGGATGCCATCTCTCTAAGCAGGTGTCCAGCTTGCCTTAAAGTATTCCCGTAGCATTTACATGAGCAATTTTCCTTTTTCAAAAAATATTTATTTATTTATTGTCTGCCTAATGGTTTTAACCTTATCACAAAGTACGATACCAGCACATCACCAAAGTATAGCTCGCAGTTTATTATTGCAGTCACAAGTAAGTAGTAAATAGCCCATTCAGAAAAAAAAATAAAAATGATACTTTTATCAGTCTGTCCACAGCATCCATATATCCAATTTGGGATTGATCAGTCATGCAGAAATGCTAATAACACTAAGTACTCTGCTTGTAGACTCCACAGAGAGAGAGAGGGTATGTGACCTCTGTTTGCCCCACAAGCCTGGTACTGTGCTGCTTCATTTGTTGGCAGGTTTTGCCTTAAGAAGGCAGCAGATGTGGAGCACGAGACAAGGAAGGGAACAGGATAAAGAATTTCAGGCACGGTTAAGAGAACTCTAAATGTGAGGAGATCTAACTTCCATCTTATCAAGTTATACCAAGACCTGGCGTAATTCCTTTCCAGTTCCCCCGTGTCAGACCTGAGGAAGAGAACACACACTTTTGGCCTGGAGGAAACAAAGACACCCCAAAATCCTACTGCATGGAGTTCCCAGGCATTTGCACATTTGGCTGTGCAGAGCATGGTGTAAAAACCAAGAACTGTCCACAGTGTCTTACCCTGGCTTTTCTGAAGAGAAGCTGTATCCTCTGAATATTGGAATGAATGGTTAAATAACCACTCCCTAGAGTCTTGATTTCTTAAACTTTACTGGAGATGGAAGGTTTAAACCTCCAGATGTTTGCTGTTTGTAATAAGGGCTTGTAGTTCATCAGTGCTTTCTTTTCTGCTGCTATGGAGAAAGGGTTGTCCAGGTCCCTCTGGTGTGTTTCTTGGTCATTCAATTCATTCAAATGGAGGTTTTAGATTAGGGTATTTCTGAGGTCTGAACTGACATGTGAGTCAGGTGGAATTTTATGCTGCAATGTTTATAAAAAGAAAAAAAAAAAGAAACTCCACTCAGCATTGCTAGAAATTACAGTAAATTATATACCTGTATCAGCAGTTTATTTGACAACATAACTATAGATTGGTGACAACTATTAAGAAAAAAAAAAAAGAAAAAGGAAAAAAAGAAATTTTGATTATATGTTAGCATCTCCAGGAATTAGAATAGATGAAAGAAAAAAAAAAAAAAAGGCTAAGAAACTAGACAGAGCCTGGATTTTTGCAAATGTTCTGTAAGAGTAAAGGGCTAAAATCTTCTGTTAAGGTACCTGAAACCCAAGATCTCATTTTTCTTTATTATAACTATGTCCCAATGTTGAGAATAGGACACCTCAGAGTGAGAGTTTCTTCGTGGCTCTACAAAGACCGGGATGCTGTGGCAGGAGGCACAAAGGCACAAGGCATGTGTTGAGAACATAAGTGCTACCACCAGCCGTACTAACCTCCCTAGGGTTTTACAATGAATAGAAAAGTGCTTGGGAATAATAGAGCTGCTTAGTAAATGGCCAGTCTCTTTACTTTGCTGTGTGCTATCAAACAGTGGGGGGAAATGAAAATCAACCTAACAGCCCACTCTAAATGTTACATGTAACGATAGAGTGAGTTACAAGGTGTTGGCCTGCCCTTTCGGCAGACTTTTGGGGAGCCATCGCCAAGAGAAGAGCAGCGTGAACCTTTGGGAGATGGAACGGATGTCGCTCAATTGAGCGGTTTTGTAGTGGAAAAAGCTGTGTGTTTTGGCTCTTGAATCGGTGTGCTGGAGTTGTGGAGACCTCCCTGCAGAGGCAGAAAGCCTTGCCGGCGTCTGATTGTGATGAGCATCCATTTATAGGCCTGAAATCCCAGTTCAATCCCATAAGGGTGAGTGTAAGATATTTTCCAATTGATCCATTCTGGACAATTTTTTGCTGCTGCAGTATACAGAAGTGCTTGATAGAGGCTTATACTAGCTCTCAACCTAAATATTTCTGTTGGATTCAAGAAGCTAACTGTCTTTTTAAAATGCCTTTCCAAAATTGTCTGCAGACTCCTCCTCCATTGCAATTGATCCCAAATTTGAGCATCCCATGCATTTGTAACAGGTGCCATAGGAAACCTATGAACCTTCTTAAACACCAGTCAACAGCTAATACTGCAAAGATGTTACTATAAAGGGCAGCATCTTAGGATATTTAGAGTATTTGTTGGCTGAGCATTTTCTATTCTAGTAACATAGTGTTTCCCTTGGGTTTTGTTAGCTTGTTTTTCAGTGGGCTTCAGTTGTACCAAGGATCTGGCCTTCTTTGTATGAAAAATAAACCTGAGATTTAGTGCAAAGATTAATCTCCATGAGCTAGGGGAAAATTTCCTTCTTTCTGATAGACCCAGCCCTTTAAAGCCTCTGAAAGGAAACCAAATATCTTTAATTCCCAGGAGATCTCTTGGAGGATCAGAGCTAAAGCATTACTCTCTGAACTATCAGATACAGAGACCTCTGCATGACCCTTCGTGTTTCAGAGTCTCGAGGCTGTGGATTCTCCAGAAGAACCTATTTCTCCTATAACCAGGGGCTGAACAAGAGTGCACTGTTACAGAAGTTTAAATAAACCACATAAGGTCAGCTGCTGCTTAAATCTTTGCTACCAGGTCTGTAGATATTTTTGCTTTGTCTCTAAGTGAGCTGAGAATCCTTGTGCCAAAGGGCAACATGTAAATTGTGCTGTTATTCTGAAGCATGCAAGGTAATAAATGGTGCTGTCAATTGTTTTCACTCAAGTGACAGATTTATTCTCTTCAAAATGAATGACCAGGAATGTTTATTATTGCAAAAAATTCACTATGTATCATCTTGTGCCTGTTATTTAACAAATACTGCTGAAGTCTAATTGCCTTCTTCCATGGCCAGGTATCTATGACTTAATGGCTTTTTTTATTGAAGACGTGTAATTTACCATTGCTTTTGATGCGCCATCTGATTGAATGTCTCTGTGAATCACATCTGTAATCTAGCACCATGTGTCCCAAAGGAATACTCCTTTTCTAGTGATCTAGGTAAAACCAGTTGTTAGTTATTGTTATTTATTTTTTTTACACAAACTATTAAGCTTCTGTTTCCCAGTTTCTAAGTTGAAATTCCAGCTTTTGGCAGATGCATTGAAGTTCAGTAAATCAGTTGCATGTGGGAATGTATGATGTCTTATAGTACTACCAAGGAATGGTTTTAAATCTCAATAGTGTTTTTTCCAGATTAAACCTGGAAATAGCCTGGAATCTGATCCTGCAGTTCTGCCCAAACTCCCCTGGAATCCAGCTGCACCCCTTTCTCATAGCACCTTGTTTTCCAACAAGAAAATGCTGCAGCTGCTTAACAAGCCACCCCAGTATACAAACCTTAGCACTTCTTTAAGACTTTGTGATTTGGCAAAGCACCTTTTTTTTCCTAGTAAGTCTGTGTTCCAATTTTTCCAGTCAATATGGCAATCTTTTTAATGTTTCAGTAAACACAGGAGGTTAGAAAACAGCATCTAAAGCTGAAAAGCTTACATAAAGCTTGCACTTCAACAATATATTTTAGAAAGAGCTGGTTGCACACAAACATTGAAGTTAAGACTTGCTTCCCTTTTAAAACAATACAGCTCCATGTGCCAAAAAGGAGGTGATGGGGAGCAAATATAAAACTCCTGCCTGCAACAAACTTCTTGCTTGTAGCTACTGAGGTCTGTTGTGGTTGAGAATACAGTGAAGTGGTCCCAAAAGGTCATCAGGGATGCAACCAGAGGTGGCAGAGAGAGCCTGCGGGCTGTTGGCTGCTGTGCCCCCCAAGACAGCGCATTTCAAGCTTCCTCTGTTACTAAGGTTTACAGAAATGCAAGTTTTGTGCTGGTATAACGGGCTGAATTATACACCCAGTGGTTTAATCTGCAGTTGTTCTGAGTGCTTGTACTGACACGTTGAACCGTCCTCCAGTTAGAAATGGCTAATACTACTGGTATAGCTTATTTGTTGTCTTTAGTTGTGTTTTTACAACAGCATCAAACTATATTAGTCATCCTGGTGTAGTTACAACAGCATGGCTTTTCCGTGGAGATATGTTTTTAGCAAACGCTTCCCGCCAGGGCTTGCATTTGCATTTTGTTATTACAATAATGCTCCATTAATGGACTTTCTCAAGCAGCAAAGGCCAAGGTCTGAGTTGACAGTAGATGGGGCTTAAAAAGGGGAAATAAGATGGGGAAATAAAAATAGAGGATACAAGTAGGACAGGAACTGTGGCTTGCATTGCAGATGTTCGGAAGTCAGTGGAAGCACTGAGGACAGTCCCTGAGCTGGTGTGCCAGTGCTGCTGGTATCCTCTGGGGCCGGGATAGGAGCCCTTTGGGTGGGGGATGTCTGAAACGGCATCAGTGGAGACCCCAGCTTGCCCGAGGAAGCACCTCTGAGGGTGCTCTGCTGAGGACGCTGGCTCAGCAAGCTGTTACCTTCAGCTTAAAGCAGTTTGCTAGCAAACCCCACACACGGATTGCTTTCTTCTGTTAAAACAAACATCTAGGAAATTCAGCTCCAAACTTTTGCTGTCTCTCAGCTCTTACCTTGCTCTGCTGCAATAACTATTCGATGACCTCAACAAAGGCCTTGAATCCCGTAATCAGTTCTCCAAGTGTGCAACAAAATCCTTTCTTTTTTCTAAACAACTATAAATAACAGGAGGTTGTCCTGACCCTTTATCTGTTTTGACAAACCGAGGGCCTAGACCTCCTCCTTCATGTGCTGATATGCTTTCGGGGTCTGAGGGGAAGATGTGGCCTGGCTCCCCAGGCTCCTGCCTTGGCCAGACACACTGTCCCATGCGGCTGCCTGGCCAGGCGCGGGAGGGAACCACGTCCCCAGCCTGAAAGGCTGCACTGGTGGGTTTTACCTGGGCTACTGCCAGGAAGTTCAGCTGGTTGGTCTGTGCAGGAAATTTTCAGCTCCTGTTTAGCCTGGACAAGGAGCTATTTGGAGAGTAAATGATCCAAACGATTCACTTGATGAGATGGCCAAAAATTTACCCTGATGACTTGGCACCAAGAAGCCGACGATGCTGCTACCCTTTTGTCCCAGCTGTAAGTCTGTTTGGTATGGAAGGGGTTAAACTGAAGCCAGTGACGTGCAAACTCAGGGGTTGCAAAGCATTTGTCTGAGGACTGGGACCCTGCTTATCATTACAGTGAAATATTATCCCTTCACAGTTAACAACTAGCAGCAAACCTGCTCATTGTGGAAGCAGTTTGGTATAATTAGCTGGTTAAAGAAGTCTGCCTATTGATTAACTGAACTAAATGACCCATAATTAACAGCACATCTGTGGAGCTAATCTATTTGTTGGTGTTTTCCTTCCCCTTAAAGATGTGGAACCTGCAGGTCTGTTCATTAGAGGGGACAGGTTGGTGAGGAGCCCATGGCCCGGTGATGTATTGGTGAGGAAACCACGGCCCCATGATGCGGGTTGGTGAGGAGCCCACAGCCCCGTGATGCGGGTCGGTGAGGAGCCCACGGCCCCGTGATGTGGGTTGGTGAGGAGCCCATGGCCCAGTGATGCATTGGTGAGGAGCCCATGGCCCGGTGATGTGGGTTGGTGAGGAGCCCATGGCCCGGTGGTGCAGGTTGGTGTGCCCGGTGGGGGCTGGGACAGGCCTGCTGCTCCCATCTATGGCTGCAGGCTGCCAGCACCATGCTGCTGCCCTGGGGAGGACCGGGGGCCTTGCTGAGGGCTGGCAGGGACACGTGCTGCGGGTCACCTCGGGTTTGCTGGTGGCCTGGCCAGAGCCAGCTCGGCCCTGCAGGCAGCCGCAGGGTGGGGGGCTCTGTGGCTCCCGCCTGACACCCCAGGTGCGTGGTGCTGCAGGAGGCGCAGGCCAGGCCTGGGCCGGGGGGGACCAGAGGGACAACTTGGTGGGGTAGCTTGCGGTGTTGTTTCCTTGCTAAAAGCTGCCTGTTTAGAGCTGTAAAGTATGCCTTCATGGTGCACAGCCTCTATAAAATGTATCCAGACTGGAGCTCAACTTGAATAGTTTATAGAGGAGCTCGTATGTAGACCTGACTCTTACTGGCTCTCTCATTGCTGTCTCTGTAAAATGTTGCTTTCTTCTCAGACTTTTTCTCAGATATCCTATCAAACATGACGCCAAAATGAGCCCCCTGGCTCTGCCCCCCTTCGCTGTGATGCTGTAAACACTGAAAGGACTACACTGCCGTGGGGAGCCTGACCAGCCTGCACGCTGCTAGCTACTGCTCCACCAGCCTCAGCTACTGATAAAATTAAGCCACAGTTTCAAATAGAAAGAAAACAGTGATTATTCTTTGAAAACCAGCTCTTACATGCCTCTTCTTCCCAATCAATTCCCCAGAAAAACACAGAAGTAGGAATCTGACCAGGCTGGCTCTGGGAGGGTTGGGGTTAGGGTTAAAGGGCTTCTTAAGCACTAGTCTTTCCTTGGTTGGGCCCACTGAAATAATCAGAAAATATTTTCACTGACTTTGCTGGGTGTTAGAATAGGCCCCCCAAATCCTCATCCTCTCCGGCACAGTGAAAAGCTTTTGGCTGCGTGCTTTTCTGGCACAGAAAGGAGATTCTTTCTCCAAGTTATTTCCTTTAATCTCTAAAAACTTCCAGCCAGCTGCAGTGGAAGCTGCTGGCCACGGTGTTTGCTCTGCTGGTGTCCTCAACCTGAACCAGCAAAGGAGCCTTTCAAGAAAGAAAGGCTGAGATCTTTGTCCTTGCTCTGGTCCCACAGTAGTGTGAGGTGTCTGCTGGTCCATGGAGGGGGCTGAAACCTCCCTGGCCGTACGGCAACCCCCAGAGACCAGGGGGACGGCTCCCCAGCTCTGTGTTGATTCCAGCACACCTGGAGCCCGTGGGAGGGCTGGGGGGTGGGGGGTGGGGGCAGAGGTGCCCTCTGCCAGCTGGGAGCTGTGCCAGGGATGGAGGCTTCTGCCGAATGGTGTGGGAGGGGGAGGCACCCCCCTTCGGGCTGGGAACTTCATGCTCTTCCCTTCATCTCCGTCTTGTTCCAGGTCTTTAGTTTTCTGGGTCAAAAGGGCCTCCAGCTTGGGGAGGCATTTTCTAGCCACAGACCCCACTCTGATGGTTTGAACTGTGAGTTTGGAAGCTGGGCTTGTGTCCCAGCTGCGGAATGCTTCGGGGTGTATCTGCCCAGTGAATGCCTTACCGCAGAGGTGGGCTACAGGAGTTGTGTCAGGGATGTAACTGGGGCTACAGAAAAACGTTACAAGCAGTTATAAGAGAGCTTGTAAATGAACAGGATTGAGGATAAAACCTTGCAGCTGACTCTTAAAGTTGACTTTATCTCATTCTGTCCTTTTACCCTGCCTTTCATAAACATTGCCATGAGGGCATAGTTCTTTATCTCCGATTAATAGTTTGACATCTTTGTGTGAAGTCTGAACAGCAGAGGTGGCTCCAGCTAAGCATCTGACCAGGATCCAGGAGGTGTTTTGTGGTCGTGATGGTGGGAAGTAGGGGGACAGCAGGCTGCTTTCTTCCCCTGGCTGCAGAAAGCCATGGGGCTGTTTACATCACCTCGCTCCCTTGCAGCTGGAAATCCCCCCAGCAACTCACATGCTGCCTGTAAGCACACCATGACACAGTGAAATAACTCCCGGCAAAGACGCAAGAGAGAGCTTAGAGTTGCAGGAAATCTCACTGGGCTTCCCTTACACGCATTACATCCAAAACCCTCCAGTGAGGGATTGGACCCCAGGAAGGCAGGGATCACTAAGATGCTTGGGCTGGCTTGTTGCAGCCCTCAGTTGTAATGTTGCTGGGAAGAGATGAGATGTCTCCTCTCCCCTTCTTTGTAGGAGCAGTGCTTCTTGCTGTATTTGGTGCTTTTTGAGAGTTTGGATTTGCTCAGCATGGTGTAAGTGCTTTTGCTTTGGTGGCTAGGCAGTGAGAGACCAGTTGCTATCAGTAGCTTGCAGATCCTCCAGGCAAAACTTGAGCTTGAAAGTTTCTATTCCTTATATATGTATCCATTATAATATTATATATAATATAAAATATATTATTTATACATTATTAAAGAGGCTATGACTGTATCAGCACTCACTTCTTAGCAGATCATGATATACCTCATGTATCACCATATAGCATGTAGATACTCCACTTGAGTGCCTTGCTTGCATAACATAGCTTTAACAGCTATAACAAGACAATTAGTGCATTGTTCCACTTGAACTTTAACATAGTAATTGGCAGTAAGTAATCTCCCTCTGATGCTATATATAGCCTGCGTGTGAATAAATACCAGAGCAACCCTGTTTGTGAAAGGGGGGGGGCAAAAAAAATTGCAGCTGCTGCTGGTGGCCAAGGGGGTGGATTTTGGGTTGATGTTCCATAATGACAAGGATGCTGTGGGTGTCGGACGTGGCCCAGGAGCACTGTGAGACCTCTTTGGATGTGGCATCCTGATCTGCTGTGTCTCTATACCACTCTGGATGAGCGAGATGGATTGCTTGGTGCCGTGGCCATCCTCAGAGCAGGAGACTGAGGGATCAGCAGCGTAGCACCACTGTGGTTTCTTGTGTGTGGGAGAGGACAGGGATGCCCTGGCTCTGCGGTACTTCTCCCACGATGAGGGCTGCTTTCCCACATCGGCAGCTCTGCCGTGGTTCCTGTTGACGCTGCCCTGAGCTGGGCCAATGGGATCAGAATGCTCCATCTCACTGGCATCTATCAGCATAGCCACCACAGTACGTGCTTGTCCCCGCGGGTGCTGTAGCCCGATGCTCTGCACCTGGCGGTAGGCATGGCGGGGTCACACCACCTAAACCAGCCCAGTCCATGATGCCCCAAAGGGAGGGGACAGATTTATCCCCCAGGCAGGCACTGGCAGGTACAGAAGAGATTCTTCTTCATCCTCCCTTCCTGGAGAGAGATTGGACATTTAGAAAGCAGAGATCCTTTTTGATACCCAGTGAATGAGAGCCTCGGGAGAGGCCAGCAAAGCCAGGAGCAGAATACCGATTGCCTCTTCCTCGGCATGGAGTGCTTAACCCCAAACACTTCTGCATTTCCAAATGAGTTTCTGATCCTCTGCTGCAGTGAGGTCGGTGGGGAAATACAGGCTTTAATGCGGCTTTGTGATTTGAGGTTCAATGTCTAAATTGTGCTGTAATGCCTAATACACCCTGTATCGGGGAAATACGTTTGTTTCCCGTGATGGACCGAGTGGATGCCAGCAGGCTGCTCCTTCCGCACCGGGAGCTGAGCTGCACTGCCCATGCACATTCCTGGTTTTCTGGAGAAACTGCTGCTTGTGTCAGGAAAGTCTTCCAGGCTGCCCTAATGGTGTTCACATGGGAAAAAAAAAAAAGGAGGGGGAGGGAAGAAACATTTTTAAACCATATCTTGCCTTGATCTCTCCGGTGATCATGTCCTGTCTCTGATCCTCCCTTCTGGATATCTGAAGCGTCAGTGGTTGGTGTGTGTTTGCTAGCAGCTATATGTTCAGCTTTATGAGATGCATAGGTATGAAAGGCTGTTTACCACAGGGAGTTTGTGATCTGGAGAAAACATGAAGTGGTATTTTAAGCAGTGCTGTTACAGGTGGGTTTATCTTGCCGACATGCTTTTGGGCAGAATCGGTTGCAGTATTCTAGGGCCAGGTGTGTAATTAATGATTTATCTTGTATTTTGCAGATTTTTACCATGTGGGCATCATAACAATGTTTCCAACTAAGGAAGGTAAGGAACATGTTTCTCTGACTTCTGAGGTGATACTCAAATGATGATTTAGATAGTTGGAGAAAGTTTTCCATGGGATTGTTCTTTGGCATGTGCATCATGGTGATGTTGATAGACAGCAGTCCCCAGTGCTGGGTATTGAAGCTGTGGCATGAAGGATACCTGTCTTCTAGAGCCTGTGCTCGGTGGGGAGTGGGGCAGGTACTCAGGGCACCGGTGATGGGAAGGCAGCGGTGTTTGGGTGACAGGAGCTGGGGGGTGACAGGAGCTGGGGAGTGCCAGGACATCATGCCCCAGCCCACCTTGCCCCTGGTGAGGAGCTGCCCTGCTGCACTGAGACTGAGAACCATGAAATTCCTCATCCACAGGCTGGCATGGATGGAGAAAGCGTCTCCTGTCTGCAAAGCCTCTGGCAGGGCTGAAGCGCTGCTGTGTCCCGGGGCAGGGCTTTAACCCCAGCACAACCCTCCCTCCTTGCTGCCAGCCGTGCCTGGGCAGCTGATGCTGTGCTTGGCCATGCTACTGCCGCCCGTGACCCCATACCAGCAGAAGGATGCGCCGGCTGTGCTCCCACCATGTGCCATGGAAAAAAACCCAGTGACTAATTCCAGTGTTTCACATCCAAGCATGGCAGGACCTGCTCTGCTTGGCAGCAGGTCTGCGGGTGGGCATCAGGTGCAACAGGGAGCAGGGGAATAGGAAGGGAAACGTGTCGGGAGCTCCAGGCACTGCTCTTCTTCCACCCAAATTCCTTTGGCAGCTGGATCCCCCACTGCTCTTGTTCATAAAAAGCAAATGACTTCTCAGATTTATTAGTTACCTCCAGGTGCAATTTATCAATTCCAGGCTGGGCCCTGCCCAGGCAGCTGGGGAGAGGCCTGTGTCTTTGATTAATGTGCTGTCCCCCACCACGGTGGCAGATTTCTTACTGGGGTTTAATTCTAACAGATTCTTAAAAATAACAAGAAGCATATTCAGTGAGCTGTTTAAGAGGATGCAGAGCTGAAGTGCAGTTCGTTCTCTAAAGCTCTGAAGTATTTACAGAAGGGGCTGAGGGAACCTTCATGGAAGCTGGGAGGGTAAAGGAGGATCTTGCTGTAAGGTAAATCGGGAAGGGTAGAAAAAGAAAACAAAACAAAAAGGGAACAATAGCTCATCATGGAAACGGGAGACTGAGGGGTTTCTAGATAAAGTGAAACAATGAGAAGTGAGATCTCAAATAAGAATAAGCAAAAAAGTTAAGGATTGGGCTCTTGCAAACAGAAGGGATTCCTCCAAACAATGCAGATTTTCTTTCTGAAATTCTTGTGAAAAGGCAGAGGGATGCTTAGTGGAAAGAAATAAGAAAAACTAGGATGATGAGTGGAAAAGAAGCCCCCAGACCTTGGGCTATAGTATGGAAAAACTCTGAAGCTCCTTTCCCCTGATGTTGTTCCTCTCCCAATGTGCTGGACTGCATCAAGAGGATGCCTTTTTCCATCTTTAGTTTCTTCTTCTTTTAGCCATGGCCAAAAATGAGAACATTACATACAGAGCCACGTTTTGAAGACCAAGCCAAGAAGAGCTCTTGATCCTTTGGCCCTTTTTGCACCAATGAAATTGTATTCACTTTTCCCTCCCTCCCCTATCCAAAGCTGTTTTCTCATGGTTTGGTGTCTGTGCCGGAGAGCAAGACAGGCCCAGACCGAGACAAGGGCAGAGCAGTTTGCTCTTCTCCAGTGTGATTAGGATGCTGGACCAAGATGGTTTGCAAAAACTCCATCAGCACCATCTTGTCCCCCCTGTGCCTGCGTGGGCTGCTGACAGCCCTCCTAGGTGCAGCGGTTTAGATTTCAGTGTGACAAAGTGTTTTCACACCCTTGTTAAGGAAGAACATCATAACCCAGTTAAAGGGCAGTATATCCAAACTTCCAATGCATATTTATACCATCTGTTTCAGGTGTCTACTTTCGGATCTTTCTATATGGTCAGTGTAAAAAAAGATAGGTATCTCTGGATGGTGACCCACAACAACTAAAATAAGACTCTTGTTCTCAGATATCCTCTCTCTGCACTAATTATGGAAGGAAGCTGAAGATGTTAAGCTCCTAGGTTCAGCACATGAAGGCTGATGCATGCAGGAGGGAGCATTAATACCCGCCTTGTTTTCCTTGATGCAGGCAGTGAGACGGCCAGCAAGTGTGCAGGTTATCTGTGGCCCAGCTCGTTGCTTTACAGCTTCACTGTCCTGTTTCCATATCTCCAGGGAAGGGCGCTGAAGCCCACACAGGTACTCATGGGCTTGCTCAGGCTGAACAATCTGCTCTGCTGCTGTTAATGCCATTCCCCCGTGCATGGTATCAGGACTGGCGGAGCTGCCGCGGGCTGCAGTGCCTCTGGCAGTGGCAGGAGTTACAGTGCCCAGCTAGTCACACTGGGACTGCTGCATGATGCTGTAGGAGGTGTGCTGATGCCTGGCTCCATGCCTCTCCCTGGGAAACACCTCTGGAGGACAAACCCGCTGTGGTCTCCCCTTGTGTCATGGCACTGTCTTCTCAGCTGCATAGCAGCAAAGTTGGCTTTGAGAAGGATGTCTAAAACATTAACATGCGGGAGTTAGCTGAGACTTGGGGCTGACATTCAGCTGCTTTCCTGCTGGTGGAAAAAGAACAAAACGGTGTGCCTGTGGGCAAGGACACAGCAGCACGGGGCAGATTACCCCCATCGTGTTCATCCTTCAGAGCAGGAATGTCACAGCTCAGAGTGACACAGCCTGGAGTTTCTCCCTCCTCTCACCCCACTTTGCAGAGCCATCTTTGAAGCCACAGTTGAAAATTAACCCCAGAGTTAGCCATTTGTAAACCAAGCTGACAGGAAATTGCTGGCTTTGTGCTGAAGAAGTCATTACCTTAAGCTTTATTGCTGTGTGCAGAGTTTACTTGTGACAAAGTAAATGTGCAGAGATGTCTGTAAATAGGGCTGGGATATTGCTGTGTTAACAGCTCCGTGGTAAGCTATCAATCAGCAGAACAGTGTGTAAGAAACCTTTAAAAGCCCCTGTTGTAAACACGGTGTCTCCCATGTGCACATGCACGTGAGCTTTGCACCCCACCAGCAGGTTCTTCCATTGCTTAATTAATTGAGCAAAGCTCACTTCTCATATGGTTTTTAAAGGACGCTTTGTAGCCCCAATGTGTCACCAGAGGTGGTGATGCCCTCTGGGAGCAGGGAGTGCTGGGCCATGGGTGGCCCTCTGGAAGAGCTTGGCTGAATGCAGTGTGAACTTTGGTACCTATGTTCCTTTGAATGGAACAGCATTGCTGTAGAGCTGGTGTGAGAGCCTGGTGTTCTTCGGGATTTTGGTCCCGTCTGTTCACGTTATGGCTGTGAAGGGGAGAGAGGTTTGTGTCTGCGGTAGCAGCGTAGAGGCCATTTAAAATAACTGAGGTAGCAAGATGCACTGCTCATGCTACTTCAGCTGCAGGAGAAGCTGTGCTGTGGGGGGAGACACAGGTACTGAGAATAAGTTGATGTCTGTGTGATTAATGTGTGTCTAGATGATAGAGGTGGTGCCTAGACAGAGCATCTCCTCTCCACCTGCTGTTTCCCTGGCTGCTGCTTGGGAGTTTCTGGCTGTGGGGCAGCTGAGCTCTCCTCCAGCTTGCAGAGCTCTGGCAGTCAGGAGAGGTGGGCTTCTGGCTTATCTGTGTTTTCTCAGGGTGGGCAACAGCCTGCCTTCACGTCATCTGAGCACTTCAGGATGTCTGGAACTTTTTATGTGCTTCTTCCCTTGGAGTCAGCTCCCTACTTCTGATTCCATTTTGGTTTTTGCCAAAACTGTGGCAGGCCTCTGCAAGCACCTATTTCTGGCTTTTCCTGGCTTTGCCACTTGTGGAAGTGATAAGGTCAGACAGAGAATAAAAACTCATTACCTGATGCTGGCTGGAGGGGCAGACCAGGGGAATTTGCCAGCATCGGCTGCGCAGGGCTGGAGTGCTGTGCTCCTGCCAGGGCAGTAAGCGAGGAAGCCAGAGCCCTGTGCTTGCCATTCCATAACGACTGCTCTGGCTGGGACAGCAGAGCTGGGCAGGGGCTTCTGCAGCTGCTGCAGCTTTGGGTGGTGTGGGAAGGGAAATCAGCCGATGCTGCAGATTTCCTCCCTCTCGGTCCTCGTTCTCACAGCTCTTGCCTCTCCCATGCCCAGATGTTGCAAGGTTTTGTACAGGCTGATAAAATCGAGTTTCCCCGTAATGAAACCCTGATGCTGGCCTGACAGGCTTGGTGCTGCTCCCACTGCCTATGACAGAGCTATGGGTTTGCTGTCTTCCACCCTTGGCTTGGGAATGCCCACGGCTCGCTTTGATGCTGGGGAAAGGCTTCATTTTTTACTCACTCTTCAGCTGCACTTTTCCTGCAGGCAAGTCCCTTTGGCACCCAGAGGGAATGGCACCCAGTCCCCTGCAGGAGAAGTCCCGCTGTAGCTC
The DNA here is from genome assembly GCF_023638135.1 of Falco biarmicus. Lineage (NCBI taxonomy): Eukaryota > Metazoa > Chordata > Aves > Falconiformes > Falconidae > Falco > Falco biarmicus. Next base: position 41,698,944 of record NC_079288.1, read on the forward strand.
AGCGTTGACTGTCTCCATCGCTGGGCTCCCGGAGCAGTGCTGCTCTTACAGCCAGACACCTGGCTCTGGCTGGGGAGCGAGCCATGGAGAATTTGGCCCAGAAGCGTGCAAATTTCCCTGCTGACACAGAGCTTTTCCTTTTCATCCCCAGCCACGGCACCCCTGTGAGCCCAATTAGCCTGGCTCCCGTGGCGCCAGTCTGACTGAGAGCTGCACCCCCCTTCCAGCTTCTCCTCTCTGCAAGGCTCCCTGACTCCTGCCTGAGTTTGTGACTGTGGTGCCGGCAGCCTCCTGTCCCCTCATCCCTGATCAGTGGGAAGCAAGAGGGCTTCCCTGGGGCCTCTACCAACCTCAAGGCATCTCCTGCAGGCGCTGGAAATTGTTGGCAGAACACACAGAGAGCTCTGAGGGACACAAAGCACGGCTGAAGCTCAGTGGCACTGGGACCCAGGTAAAACACCCCAACTTTCCCCACTCAGCAATGTGTGGGAAGGGTAGCCAGTGGCTCCTGGATCCCCCCTAGGACAGGGACATCTCCTTGCCGCTGCCAGCAGCGAGGGCTGTGGCGTGCTCCCTGCCCAGGCTTGGCCGCTTCCCTGGGACATGTTGACCAGGCAGCTGCTGCCCCAAGGGGTGCAGCGGCAGGAGCTGCTGGGGAACCTTCCCATCAAATGCTTTAAATCAGAAAGTGCTTACGTTTCCCTTCCAAAACTCAGCTCAGTGCGATAAATATCCTGAATTTTTATGCATTTGGAACTGCAGTTGCAACATTAGAACAGAACTGGGGGTTATGTTTTTTGTGATGGCTTTGCATGCTGAAACTTTGATTGGTTGTCACCAAAAGCACTTGGAAAATAGCTCTAGGGCTGCTGGGTTAAACTGAGCATAGTTTGCTCTGGGGCTGTGTGTCTGGGCTGCTGAGGAGTTCAGGAAAACTGTCTCCAGGTTTGGGGTCTGGGGGATCTGCAATGGCTTTTTCCATCATGGATCCTCCAGCATCTAATCAAGGCTGAGCACTCGTCACAGCCTTTCGTTCAGTTGAGATTACTTGTAGGAATCCACATAAAGGAGAGAGATGTTATTTTTGTGAACGTCTGAGGAACTGAATTGTCTCTGAGGCTGTTGTATCTTTGACAAATTTGGCTGAAATTGCCCAATGAGTTCAAAGTTGTTAAGGGAGACACAGACAGTGTGAATGTATGAGCCATAGGAAATCAGACTGACAGGCTGAAATGAGAAACACTTCAAAACTGCCTAAACAAAAAGCCTTCCCAGTGACCGACCTGACTTTTTATCCAGATGATTGGTTCCTAAAGCCTCAGGAGATCCTGCCAGCTACCCTAGACCCAAGGGGTCCCTGAGAGCCCCACATTGGAAAGAACTGCACCAGCTCTGCTGGCAGGAGAAGGTGCCCTTGGGATCAGCAAGAGACTTGGTAGCAGCTTTTCTTGTGGCCTCTCAAGTCTGGGAGAGTGGAAGCCCACAGCCAGATGCCCATCCATGCCATTACCAACCCACCCTGAGAGGAGACTGCATGACAAACTGGTTTGATTTGTGCTTCCTTTTGCCAAATGCCTTTGAAAAGGGATCTGACACCAGCCAATTAGACACAGGTGCAGGTTAGAAAAATAGTTGTAATAATGAATCTCCTTTTACTGGTCCCTTCTGCTGTTCCAGTAGTACTATTGCATTCATTCACAGGATGGTTAAGCTTTTAGCTAGTGCTCTAAGCGTTTTGTGCAGGGAGCTACTCACCATCAAAAAGAATGAATGACCCTGTTTCTCTTCCCTATCGTGGCTATCAACCAGAGCTGTCTTTGGCATAGCTTGTAGGTTGATTTCTGGTTGAACATTAGAGGCAGAATTCATTTGTCCAAATGTAGACATCTAATTGTGGATGTCTACATCTGAGTTACTTGTCTAGACTCTTGTTTATAGGAAAGAAATGGGCACCCCAAGGACATGAGTCATTGTATGCTAGAGTAAATGTCTAAAATAGGTCAGATGAATCATTCTGTAAATGGGCCTCTTTCTCCTCTGTGACTATAAAGGGAGTCCAGAGTCACCGTGTGGCAGGGGGAAAAAAGTCTCTAAGGTACAGTGACATGCATCCCATGTCAGAGATGTTTCTGGGTATGTGTAGTCAGCTGCTCTTCTGTTTGCACATCTTTCTGACATCCTCTGTCCACGTCTTTTTGCTCTTCCCGTGATAAATTAACCTGGGACTGAGATGCCATTTGGTTCCTGTACCTTTGGGCTGCAGTTACATCAAGGACAAGTCCCAGGTACCTGCTTTTCCCCTCTTCTTGGGGTCATCAGGCTGCAGTCACCTTTATTCCAAACCTACAGCTGGGCCTGGGGCTCTGCTTTAGCTTCTTGTGCAGCCAGCCTCCTTTCTCTCTCTGGTGAAACGCTGCTGGCGATGGGCTTTCCCTGCAGCCAGGTACGCACTGCTGCGTCCTTCTCTGCGAGCCATCTGCAAACACTGCAGGTGTCCTCGCGTTCCCCAGCCCAACACAGCCTGCTCTGATTTACTCAAAGTTTCCTTGAGCTGCTGGTAAGCAGCCAGAGTCCCCACCTGGGCTTTGGTTGTTGCCCGTTCCCATTTCTGTTGTATCTGCTGGGGTGGGTGCTGGCACATGGTCAGGGGGACACACAGCAGCTCAGTGCCACCTCGGCGCAGATGAACTGCCCTAACTGACCCGTCCTGGTGCACCATCATAGCCAGGAGCTCAGGGGTGTCAGCCTGGATCTCCTTCACCAATCTACTCCTGTCTTGTTTCTGTTTGCTGGACAAAAGGAACGTATAATACTTGCAAATCCTTCCAGCTAGGCTGGGACCCTAGTCCTATAAATGTAGCATAATTAAGCCAGTGCTGTGCTGGTAAATGGGATAGTGCAAGGAAGGAAAGAAACTGTTCATAAAACGGTGCTGGAGAGGAAGGAGAGAAGAAGAGAAAACTGAAGAGTGGAGATAAAACTTTTGCTGCAGGTGTTTTCTCAAGTTTTGGCTGGGAGACAAAGGAAAACCCACAGACCATCCAGGTAAGCCCATTAGCCAGGTTAGCTGAGCGTGCTTCATTACCCAGTAGTGTTATCTAGGCCCTCTGGCCTCAGCAAAATCCTAAATTTATTCTTTTCCCAAATAGTGTTTTATTAAAACATCCACTCTGTGAGAGAGGAATTTTAAAAAACGTATTTAAAGAAAAAAAAACATGTTGGAACCTGGGAATGCTTTCAAATGCTGCAAGCCGCATCCTTGTGCGAATGCAGATGGGACACAATGTGCCTATGGTCTCTTGCCTCGGTGCTGCCGAGACTTTCCCTTTCCCTTCCCAGGCGGTTAGCTCGAGCCCTGGGTCCACCAGTCCAGCTCTGAGTCTGTGAGACCCAGGTCCTTGCACCCAGAGCTGGTGAGGGCTGAGGGACATGGGACCAGACCATGGGCTGTGTGAATGGTCTGGGTGGAAGGAAGAAATGAGCCTCTCCCCTGGAGACCTGAGCCACCCTTCTCCGCACGGGAAACAGCTGGGACTGGGAGCCGTTGGGTGAGGTGCAACAACCTCTCTGGGCAGGTTGGCTGAGTGCCTGAGCGAGGAACCCAGCTGAACTTCCTACCGGAGGAGTTAAATTGTGTATCACAATACATATATTCTTGAGAACTGGGCAGGCACAAGCGCTTGCTGGAGAAGAAAGCTGATGGAACATGCAAACTGAAACCACAGCGAGCCTCACTCTGCTCTGCACCATTTCCCACTAGGAAACTCCTGGCTGCAGCAGCCAGCCTCTGCTTGCTCTGCAGAGCATCGTTGTTTGTACATGGCCCTGTGGCAGGAGGCACTCCGGGAGGCTGCTCCCTTCTCGGCGCTCGCTGCTAACAGCAAACAGAGCTGGGATGACTCAGAGGTGTTTTCCCTTCTGTCGTGCAGGTTCAAGTTCAGCCGGTTAGTAAGGAGCAAACGTCCTCATCATTCATCTGGTGGTGTTCAGTGCTCTGATGTGAGCTGCCAGCTCCTGTCAGGGTCCTAGCAGGCTGACACCTACTTTGTAGCAAAACCCACCCTGACACCCTGACCAGAACGGCTGACATCCGACTGCACCAGCTGCCTGGCAAAAGGCCATGCCTCCCACCGGATAATGATGCTTGTCAGGACAGGTCTTCTCTGCTCTTACACCATTCCACACCACTTTGTCTAACTCAGCTCTTCTGATATCTTACAGGCCCTTTGTGTTTTATTCTTATATCCAGAGTTAACCTTACAACTAAAGCTCAGCAAATCTCTTGAAATCCATTAGCCCCTGGAAGCTTTCTCACTGCAATGGTACTGTGTGCGCTGTTGTCCTGCAAACACAGTCGGAGATTTTCGCTGATGCTGAGAGAGATCATTACTAAAACTGAAGCAGATGGTAGAGTGGGACTGAAGTAATACTATGGAGATTTTCCCAAGGTGTCATGTATTTCCCACCATTATGAAGCACTTCAATGGCTCACCTGAGGAGGTCACAGGACTTCCACCTTGGGAGGGTCTTTACAAACAGTGAACATTTGTCAGGGATGACTTCATTACCCAGCCCTGCCCCGGGGAAGGAGATGAACTATGCAGTTTCCTAAGGTCCATTCCAGTCCCAGGAAACCCAAGCAAGAAAGTCGACAGAAACTGAAAGCGGAGTCAGGTTTAGCAACAGAGAAGGAATGTTCAAAGAAAAGAACATGTCTCAGACACACAGCTGATTTCTCAGCAGTAGTGCTGAGTTTGACTAGGGCAAATCATTCCAGGTTTGGCATTTAAAATGCTCAGGCAACAAATTATACCTAATTCTCAGGGCAGGAGGGAATCAGTGCAGCGCCCTTGGGGCAGAGTGTGGGGGAGTTTGCTTTGTATCCTCTGACCCACACTGGGGCAAAGTACAAACAGCAGCTCTTGAAATTTCCTTCTAGCATTTAGATACTTCTTGAAAACCAATGCTGATATTAGATAGGGAGCTGTGGCTAGGCTCAATCCGATCCTAGGTTAATTTGCATTAAGTGCTTTTCAATTCTTTCTCTTTAACATCATTCTCATGTCTAGCCTGTGCGTTGCTCATTTCCTCTGGTGGAGAAGTGAGAAGCACATGCGGCGGAAACAGAGCAAGCCAATAAAAATGATGTGGCAGAGGAAAGGAGAGGAGCGCTGCAAACATTCCCTGTTTTGGCTGATAAAGGCATCCTCAGGAAGCTTGCATGTTGCAGGAGGCTGTCATTTTGCTGGGCTGGGGAGAGAAATGGAAAAAAAATGTATGCACAAAATAAGCATTTCCCCTTTTGTATTTGATTCCCATGATATTTTAGTACTTATTCTACTTCTGCACAACGTGAGGCAGAGATCCAGGTCTCCTGAAGCTTTGACAGGGGTGCAGGACTTCCAGTCTCCTCTTACTCTGGTCTCCAGCTGGGGGAAGCTGACCCGGAGTGAAGTGGGGGCAGAGGAGGCTCCTGCAGCTGGTGCTGCCTTATTTTTCAGATTGTCGTATTTCCCCAAACAAAGCGACACACTACCAGAGGGGTGCCCTTTCTGAACTTCTGCCTTTATTTAACAGGTACAGACCAATGTGGTCAGTGAAATCACACCCTGGAGTGCCACGCTGTGCATCACTGCTGGGTGCTGCTGGGTCGAGAATCCAGCAGAGGAAGACCCCGGCCACCCCCAGGCTGGTCCCAAGACCTGGCTGAGTGCCGAGCCCTCGTACGAGTGGCTGCCGTCAGGCTGTGTGGCTTTCACCCACTTCAAACGCTGTAAGTGGCAATGCTGCTTGTAGTGACATGGCATCGGAAATCCCCAACATGCAATTGCGCGAGAAGGTCACAGCTCAGTCAGAACAGCACATTAAACATTAAACGCTCCATTTATACGCGCTAGTGGCGTCATGCTAAGATGAATCCAAAATGATTAAATCTCCAGCCGTGTCAGTTCCTTTCACAGCAACATAAAACATTTTGCTCTGCTAGTCAATGCGATGATGTTGTGCCGGGGACAACAGACTCGGGCTCTAAGCCGTGTTCATCTCAGTGATTTGTCATTAAAATGCAACTCTGGCTGAGACACGCTACTGGGGTTCCCAGAGGTTCGAGCTGCCACTTGGTTAAGATGCATTGCAGTTTCCACTGGCCAGATGACTCACCTCAGCCTCTCTCGTCACCCGAGCGAGACAAAGGCAATTGGAAGACAGAGAAGAAAATAACAAACTGTTGACCACATCGTAAATCCAAAGACGTGGCAACAACAAGGCTTAGCTCATTCGTGCAGGAAATATTGTAAATGAAACCGCAGTGTCTGCTGAGAAGGAAATCTCTTTTGGTAGCTTGCACCTGCTAGATATAAAAAGAAAGGGACTGGATTTCTTAATTTTGCAGGAGACTTCTTTTTTTTTTTTTCCCCTCAAAAGGCAGCATATTTATAACTCTAGTAAAACTGGTAAATAAAAAGAACCCTGCAAGATGAAGAAGAAATTGATTTCTGGATCTGATCAGAGCAAAGCTCTTAATCTTTGCTCTGCTTTTATAGAATTGCTGCCTGGATGCTGCCTCTGTGGGCCCAGGACCTGATGCTTTATTCAGTCCATACTCAAATAGAAAACTGCCAGGAAAGGGGAAGAATCTTAATTTCTTTTCTTTTTCCTTGATTGAAGAAAAAAAAAAAAAAAAAAAGAAAAAAGAAAAGAGATATTCAGATCAATAATTCTCCTTTGCTTTTTGTGCTCCTCAGGTGACAGGAGCAAGTGAAGACTGGCTTGCAACCTCCTAACCGGGCATTTCGTAAGAGCAGTGCTCAGAGAGCATGGAGGTGGCTTCCCTGATGCTGTCACTGCTCCAGGGCAGGGCAAGGAGCGGTACAGTGGTAAGTAGAGGGGGAACAGGGGCATTGCCCGGAGCAGGCTCCAGCTGCTGGCTGATGTTTTGGAGAGTTGGCAGTGAACACGGATGAGCAAAACCCCTTGACTGCTATTCAGTGTGCCTGGGAGCTTTAAGCAGAGTGACAGTGAGTGAATCCCAACCAGATTGAGCAGATTTGAAGACTGTGTGGTGGAGGAGAGGTTAAAACTGGTCCCGGAGGCTCTAGGCATAGTACATACGTCCCATCTTTCACTCCTTCTGTCCTGGAAGTTGCAGTCCTTGACCTTCTCTGTGATGCACCCAGCTCTTCAACCTCACTTACAAAGCTGTTGCTAATTGCCCAGCTTGCTCAGTTATCACGAGCGTGCACGTGTGCCTCAGGTGGCTGAGGTTCATCATATGAACAGCAACCTAACCCTGAGGCCAGCTCGTAGAGTACCACCGACAGCATTCAAGTGGTGCAGCTACAAAAAATGCAGCACACTGAGTGCAGAAGACGTGCCCACCCGCTGAGCTGGCATGCACAGGCAAACCCATGCCTTGTGCAACCTGGTGAACCATTTTGCCCAGTGGGCTGAAGACCAGACACTGTGAAAAAGCAGATCCGCAAGCACTCAGCTGGGTCCGGATGTGCAGAAATCTGAGCAGCTGACCTCTGTTTAACATACAGAGCTTTTTCTAAAAATCAGTCCACTTGCTTTGTGATATGAATGTGTAGCAGAGGGAATCCTGCTTCGTTTATAACTTAGAGGCCTTGGGTCTTGAAGTCGCATCAGAAACAAGTTCTGCAAAGAGTTCTGGAAGTGCCTGCAGAAGTACCCTATGGTGGCACCCTGGCTCAGACAGAGCTTTGAAGAGGACCTGCTCCATCTTCAGTTGAGGTCCCCAATGAAGACTGGGAAGCTTTAAGCTTAAAGAAAAAAATAAGAAACGATTGGACCAGGTTTTATTGGAACAAAACCAGGGACATCAAATTTTGCATATGCAGGAAATGCAAAGTAGCTGCCTTTGCCTTCCCTGCCCTCTGCCTGCCTGCAGCTGTGTCTTTGCTTCCAGGACTGGTTTTAACTCTATGACTATGTGGCTGCAGCAAACTGCCAGGGAGCCTCCCTTCACTGCAGGTCAGCCTGCTCCCGCAGCCTCTGCCTTCCTCCCCTGGGGACCTTGGTGTCCCACAGAACCTTCTCCCCAGGGCGGCTGAGATGGGCAGCCTCCCGGGTGTCCAGCTGGCCTCTTCTTTGCCAAGGAGCAAGATACTGCTGTCATCAGCGAGGAAGCAAAACCCCAGGCGCCAACCGCCACGGGGAGCTCCTGGTGGGAAACACGTACCACAACGGCGTGCCTAGGAGTAGGGTGTCTAGAAATTTGGCAGGAAACCTCCTCTGCAGACCAGCATGCGATCAGGAGATAGTCAGGCAAGCATCAGAGGGAGGGAAATTAGCACCTAGGATTCATTTCTGTGGCTGCAGATGAGCCAGCCTGGTACAGGGCTCAGGCTGCTGCCCCAGGGCTGCAGAGGCACTGCTCTCCCCCTGGCACCAAGGTCTCGCAGGTATCTCCAACAGTGCCTCTCTATTTCAGTTTCCTATCTGTTAATGAAGCTAGAGGCTTTGAAAAGTCCTGCCTGACTTAATCCCTATTGATCACAGATCCGTAGAGCTCTCATGTGAAAGAATTTAAAATTTCCAGCTGCTGACTGTTTAACAACTTCTGACTTCAAAAGCTCTAGGAGCCGCCTTTTCCTTTTAAATACGCTTTGCACTTAAGGAAAGTGGAGTCGGTCCCTCATTAATGTGTGCTTCTCCCATAATTATACAAGTGTTTGTAGTGTAGACTCTTGGTTCTCATGCCATGTGCCCATTCTTCATTCATGAAATCAATAAGCAATAAGCAATGTCCATTTCGCATCTTTAGAAAAGTCAATGCGGCAAGGGCAAGTTTTACTTCATTTGTCAATGTGGATGTAAGATAGGATGACCTTAAAAAATACACAGGTGTCCTCAGCTGACAGGCCCTTGTCCCCAATTAAACCAAAACATATTTTCTGGTACAAGTTACCTAAAAGCCCAGGACAGGTTTTTCTCTCTCTGTGACGGGGCCTGACCTCAGGCAGGTTGCAGCAGGCTGACCTCTGCCTCCTGGTTTCTGTTCTTGGGGGCTTGCGAGCAGGGCCCTGGTGCGGTGAGCTCTGCGTGGCACTGGCACCTCGTCCCTCCTGCCCCGGGATGTGGAGCTCAATATGGGGCTGGTCCCCACGCGGGCTGGGGAGCTACCAACGAGGACTCTCAAGCACAGAAGGTGACAGTGTGAGTTATAGCCCTGAGTCAGGGAGCATGCAGGAAGCTGGAAATGATTATGGAACGTATGGGGGAGCTTGAGTAGTGGAGAGACCGCAGAAACTATGCTAGTCCCCAGGGAACTCAAACCATGTAATTTACATGGGTTTATGCCTGAACTTACCTTTACAGTCATGCTCTTGGAAGAGAGTTTACTTAAAACAGAGGAGATGCATAAATTTCTGGGGCTAAAAGAGAGCCTGAGTCAGATTTGCATGGCGGAGATGTGCACGCCTTGGAAGGCACGCAGGCAGGCAGCTCCTGTGCCAGTGGGAGCACTGCGTGGGGCTGCAGGCACCGCGGGGCGCGTGGTGAGCCAGCACTTGGTGATGCTCCATGGAAAGTGGTGTGGGTGGGTGTTACAGCCTCCTGGAGACAGAATTATCCTGGGTGCAAATGCTTAGGGAAGCTCTGTGAAGGTTCTCACATAAAACTGTGGTTTGGTACTTCTGAGGTTTTAGGGGTTTTTTTTCTGGTTTTGCCAAAAAGAAAAAAATCTCACCTCTCCATGCCTCCCCTTCCCAGATTACGGGGTGACTAAATAAAGTGAACTGCAATGATTGCAAAGTGTGATGTACACCTTCCAGCTTCTGAAACAAATTAAGTGGGGGGTCCCAGACACAGCAGGTTTCTTCACTGACCAGTTCTGACTCACTCTCCTTCTGGAGAAGTCATGAGACATAGTGAAACCCTGTGGTCTCAAACTGTTTAGAAAATGTGCAGGAAGGCATTAGTCCAACTAACTTAATAATGTTTTTGGTACTGAGACACACTCAGCTGTGCAGCTCAAGACAGAAAACCAAAACCCTGTGGGTGAAGCGAAGCGGGAAGCTGCACCAAGCTGCACAGAGCTGCATGCAAGCCTGGGACCGACACCGTGCATGGAAAAGGTCTCCGGTGATCCTGAATCACACTTTTCCTTGAAGGTGGCAGGGAAAACTGGCACTGAGCTGATACTCAGTTATTTCCTCTGATTACATTATTTTCAGATATACGTGACCGAAAGGCAGTGGAATACACTCCAGTGGCTTTTCACCTTCACCGAATGCAGTGGTTCAGGACGACGTGCCTGCAAGGCTTGCCTTCGGGCTGGCGGGAGAGGAGGCTTCTCTGCAGTATGTTGGAGGGGGAGAAAGTTGCCGCAGTTAGATTCGTGCTGGATCGTATCTTCAGTGGGCAAGGGGCTGTGGAGCTCTAACATCCAGGCTGGCACCTGCCACTCTAGTGACAGTCCCTGCTGGAATCAGGCCGTTGGTGCATGCACACCCTTGCACCAGGCGTGCCAGGCTCCTGTGCTTGTGCCAAGCTGCTCCAACCTGAAGGTCAAGTTTTATTCTATCATGCAGCATTTTAATGGCCTTTGGATATCTTTCTAAACCTGAGCTTGTGGCTTGATGGAACTTTTGACAGGCAGTGAATAACAGGGACATTATTTATTCATGTCAGATGGGACTGAAACATTCCTGGTTTCTTGTTTATCCTGCCAAAATGGTAAATGAAAAAATGGATTTTCTCTTTGACCTTGGTTTTGGTTTGTGCTGTAGATCCCCAAAGAAGAAAATATCTCAGTAGTAAGTGTCTTATTAAAAGAAAGCATCTGCAGAAGGAAGAACAATGTGTTCTGGCCCAAACTCACAGCTGTGGCCACCAGCTGTGACAGCCCTGTTATTCTGGCTTTGCCTTTACTACATTATTTCAGTGGCAGCTTTAAAGAAGAGAGAGAAGAGCCCACGGGGAGTCTGGCTTAAAAACTACCTGCTACAATCTACAGAACAACTCTTGGGTCTGTGAAGGACTTCAGCAGCCCTGCTTCGAGGGCTCAGCAGCCCAGGGGATAACCCAACACTTGGCTCCACGGTCCTCATGGGAAAGCCAGGGAACGCTGGAAAACGTGGGGATCTGGCGAGTGCAGATGCATTTAGTAGCAGAAGTAAAGCGCGTGCCTTCCAGCCACAGAAGTTATATAAAGCCTTTGGCCAGACTCTAGGCATCCCATTGAAGACCATTACTGCTCTCTTTTTATAACTTTGGGTCTTTCATACTTAAGTTTGATTTTAGATGTTGGGAAGTGTTCAAATGTCTTTGGCATGGATCTTGTATGGCCAGTTCCCAAATAATCTGCCTGCTCCTCAGGTTGTCTGCGACTGCTGTGGGCTGGTGCTCTAAGCACTTCTCTGCAGGTCCGTCCTCCTTTGAAGCAAGGACTGCACAGAGCATTTGGCACCTACTGAATATGGGAACACCTTACCATCTGCTGCTGATGCGCCTGATCTATTCTGCTTTGTCCACATGCTGTTGACTCTCCTCTCGGGAGCTAATTCAAAGCAGGTATCGGGAAGTTCTCTCCCTTGGGGTCTCTCTGGCAGCTTGGGCTGCTGCCTGCACCCTTCAGACTACAGCTGCTCTTTGCCAAGTTCAGGTGTTGCTTTGGTCATGAGCTGGTCCTTGAACATTCTTCAAATAAAACATAATATAAATAAATAAGTGAAAACACATTCCCCTCACCTCCATCCCAATAAAACCTGTTGTGTATAGCTTTCTCTTACATAACCCATCTGACTCCAAGAACAAATGTCCCTAATTTCTTCTGGATGGTAGACTTTGTGGAGATTTAAAGGGCAATTTCTCTCTTTTTTTCCTTAGCTCTCACAAAGTATTACAATAAGGAACTGCAGTGACAGACAATACTTAAAGGCATGGTTTAGAAGTGATTCATCTGTGAAACATGGTGTAACATATTTTATTGTATTTTAGCTAGTAAAAGCTGTGCATTCTAGCCCAGCTCTGTCATACTGCATGGTAAATTACACTTATAGGAATCCCAGCTACCTAGCTGAAAATAAGTACCCTCTATACAAGAGTTAATGCGGTAGATTTGTACTTAGACATGTATTTGTAAAATATTTAAGCTGCATGAAAAGAGTGTCTGTAGGAAGATATGATTACAGGATCACGTCAGTGCAGCACAGTGCTGTCATATATTAAGGTTAAAGAGCAACTGTTGGGCGCTGGCGGCTGCCACGGCGTGCACAGAGGAAGGGGAGCCCTTTTGAGGGCTACGTGGGGCAGGAGAGGATGGGAACAGCTTGAGTCTATTGCCCCAGCCACCAGGCAGCCCTGGGTTGAGGGACAGTGCTGTACTGCTTCTGGGACCCTCCTACATCGGCTTCTTCTGGCAGGAGAACAGAGCTATGGGAAGTGCCTTCTTGTGGTTCATGCTTTATGCCTGCTGCTATCCAGGCAGAAAAGCACAGAGGATCAGAAGATGCTTTTCTCAACTTTATAGCGGTAACTTGTCATTCCAAGGCTGCTAGTGCTTTCCAAACGCACACAGCAGTTTCACAAGCTCTCCAACATATCTGGGCAGTGTCTTGCAGCCTCTTGGCACAAAGCAGTTCAGTCTGCCAGTGCATCAGCTTCCAGGGAAGCAGAAAACAAGGGTATCGGTCCTTAGTGCAGAGGGGCTGACTTAGACCTGCAGAAAACCCCACACATCTCTGTACCATGACCACAAAGCTCTACTGAGTTTTAAGCAAACCAGATTTGAATCTTTTGTAGGCTTGACTCTTATTTATTCTCATAGTGCTAGCAGTTTTCCAGCCAAAAGGGAAGGAGGACATGTTCTGGTAGTACAGTGTGAGGTTAAGGATTGAAAGTTTTTGATTGCTGATGCCTGTCCCTAAATCACACACAGTCTAGCTCAAATTCACTGCAGCAATTTAGCAGCCTTCCGTGGAGTTCACCAAGCTCTAAGCACATGCTTAAACTTAAGTGCACGCTTGAGTTTTGCTGAATCATACAGCAAATAAAATATGCAGAGCTGGTCTTTAATATAACCTACTGATTCATGTGAAAACTACATATTTCCCGCAAAGCCTACTTTGAGTTAATTAATGGGCATTAAGGACTCACATTTTTCTAGTGAAGAAGGGCCACAAGGGATGGCAGCAATTTGTGTTCATACCCTGAATGATACCGACACAATCTTCCCATGGCAACAAAGCCCCAAGCGCTCCCTCTGCGATAACCAAGTGCTCACATTTGATGGATGGATTTTAGCTGCCTTTGACACCCGTGGGTCAGGAGGGAGGACCCGGCCTCTGACCCGGCCCTTGCATCCCCCCTGCCCCGGCTGGAAGCGTGCCCACTGCATCGCTGGTTTTGGAGGGGACTGGAAGCGTGCCCACTGCATCGTTGGTTTTGGAGGGGACGAGGAGTGCCTGCACCCTGCGGAAGCCAGGAGGGGAGCACAGAGGCTGCCTTCCTGAACTTCAGTTCCCAACATTTTACTCATTTTTCATTGACAAACTTTTTCAGGAGCTTGACAGGGCAAGGCGATGCTCTATGTCTGCAGAGCACGCCGACTGCAGGAAGCCCTAGCTATTTATTTATTTCAGTAGCACAGCCAAGTGAATCGGAGCAGTTAGGTGTGATGGGGGAGGCAGGCTGAGTGCCACCGGAGCAAGGGACTGCCAGTGCTATGGCAAAGCATCCCAGGGCCTCGTCAAGGTGGGACTGTCCTGGTGCAGCCCCTGCCACAGGAGGGAAGGGAAGGAAATAAAGACACTAATTCCCAAACTGCCAGGAACGGAGCTGGAGCTGAGTGTTGCAATGCAATTTTCTTGAATACTACTTCAGTGTCCCAGCTTTGTTTGTTCGGCAACCGGGGTTTTAAAGAAATGAACCTTGGCAGCGGTGAGCTACAGCTTAGTGCTTTCATGGAAGCTGGAGGGTGCCCCGGGCTGGAGAGAGCCCTTCCATCAGCAGGTCTGACCCCATCTGTCCCGGGCAGCCACCCGCACACACCTGTCAAGCTCCATCTCAAAACTACATGGGCTGGCTGGGAGATTTTTTTTGTCCTTAATTTTTACCTCCCCCCCGCTACTGCTCTCCCAGGTCTGTTCCAGAAGCTCACTCTGCTGGTGAGAAACTGTTTAATTTCCACTCAGACTTATGTCAACATTGCCCAGTAGCTGTTTCCCTTCTTTCTATTTATCCTCCTAGAAATCATTGCTCAGCCCCATTCCCAGCCCTGTGTGGTCCTCCTTCAGCTGGAAAAGCACAAGAAAAACAGAGGAATGTTTTGGGAAGCACTGGAGCAATAAAATCAGTGTGGTAAGCTGTGTATGAGGAGCGAGACCAGCAAGGACACACACTTGGAGCGCTGGTGGCGGGCAGGGCTGGGGGACCAGGCTGCCTGAGGAAAGGAGTCCTCCGTCCTCGCTGGGTGAAGCCACCTCATGGCCTTGAACCAGCCGGTTCCACAAAGGGGCTAAGGGTGCTCTGCATATCTGCAGTGGTGAGGGGCATCTCAGAAGGAGAATTGCTATGGTATTTTCTTTTGTAAGGGATATGGAGCACTGTGGCTGGACTGGGAGCACAGAATTATGCTCACCAGTTGTCAACTATTTAGCCAGGGGAATGCCACACTTCAGCCTCTTTGTCCCCATCTGTGAAAAAACAGGATAATAATAGCCAGTCACCTCTCCCCAGGGTATTGTGGGGGTCAACGTCTGTAAAAGGGTGTGGACCATTTAAAGCAATAAAAAAATGCTAAGTATCATTATTATTAATCTTCCTGTGCCTCGGTTCCCCATTTGTAAACTCTCACCTAGTACATTTTGAGTCCTGTTTCCACATGGAGCTCTGCCCAAGCAGGTCTCGGATGGAGATGAGCTCTCCAGCTACTCCCACATGTAACCATGGCCCACTTGCAAAAGGCCCTGGGAAGTACTGAGAAGCCAAAGTTTTGATGTTTTGGAGGGTTTGATCCTATCTATGAAGCAGATTATTAGTAATGTTGTGTGTTCATTTCACTGTTGCAGGAGAAAACAAGAAACCACTGTGTGTGCACCCATTTGGTGACCAGGGGCTGGTGTCCCCCAGTGTCCTCTCTGGTCACAGGGCTTCCCTGTCACATGCCTTGGGGAGTCCAGCTCTTCCTATTTTGGAGATTTACACTTTCTGGTGTCAAGTTTATGGCCTTTACCCCTTCACTTTAAGCCCATTCACGGTGGAACTGTTGACATCTGAATTGATTTCCAAGACAGAGCGGCAAGTGGTCTTGTAAACAGTTGTCAGCAACAGTTGTAATTAAAGAGTAGAGAGCGCAAACACAAACCACAATAGCAGCCTGTAGGAGTTACGCTGCTGTATCAGCTTTAATGTGGAGAAGCCCTTAGGGCCGTATCAGTGCTTATAAGGGCTTGTTGCCGGTTTCCCCTCCTCCCTCCCCTCTTCTGAAAAGGACGAGAAGAAAAAAATTAGCTAGGAAACCTTTTCCTTAGGGAAAGCGAAGGAGCTGTTAGCGTGAGAAATGCCGTGTGCCTGTTTGACAGTGCCTCGTAGGGCCCTTCTGCAGTAGAGGTGGGACAGAGCTGATTCCTCCCACTTCCACTAAAGGACTCCCAGGGCAAGAACATCCACGTGGACCCTGAGCATCAGCCATCTCACAGGGGTGGGAGGTGGAACAAGCTGAAGGATGTCAAAATGCAGTGGGAGATTTCTAGGCATGGATCTGCTGGCCCCAAAATCCTGGAGAGGTGGCTGCAGCAGAGGTCATCTACACCAGCAATTAGCTGCAGGTCAGTTTATTTCACATTAAAATAACCCATGTTCACCAGTTTGTTTTGTCTGATGTGGATCATTTGATTTTTTAGTGCATGCTGTTAAACATACTCTGAAAGGGGGTCTGCTGAAATTTGCTCGCAGCAAGAAGGAGCAGGTGCCCAAGGAGGTGCTGAGCCTTGGCCAGCCCCCAGGAGAGCCCACCCCCCTTCCCTGCCAGCTGGAAGCAATGCTCTCGTCATGGGGGGTCTCTCCTGCTGCACAGGCTGCCAGAATGGGGGGCTGCTTTTCCATTTAAAAGGAGGCTCTCAAGCAGCTGTGGCTCTTTTTGTGTCCTGGTCCTGTGCTCAGGTCCTGGGTGACGATTCCTCTTGAGAGGGGACTCGCAGCGCCTTGTCTGTGAGCAAACGCATCCGGTGTGGCTGGGATCCCAGCCGAAGTGCTGTGGGAAAGCAAAGGAGTCTGAGCTGCGCATGAAGAATGGGAAGGGTAATAATGGGTTTGCTGGGAATATCTGGGCTGTGGGAACTGGGACTACTGCTGTGCTGGGAGAAGATTTTGGTATTTGCTCTCCTCTCCTGAGCCCTGGTTTTCCTAGAAATGTGATGCATTCGAACCAGGTCAAAATGTGGAGCTGATTTTTGGATGCTTCACAGTGATTTAATCTTTGTTCTGTTACCGCTGAATTCTATTCCTCTTTGCAGTGCCCTCCTGTTGCCTGTCTTCTGTTTATTTTCCAGCTGGTTTCTTATACCATTCAAGAAAACAATATAAGGCGGTTCAAGAAAAATGCCTTGGAAGATGGAGTGCCTTGTAGAGGGTGTAATTTCATCTGCCCCTGCAGCGACATACCCCTCCTTCGGGCGAGCAGAGGTGAAGCCCCCCTTCCAGCAGCAGCACGGCTGTAGGTAGGTAACTGCCTCTCGGCCACTGGGTCAGAAGGAGCAGAAAAGCAAGGCAAAGGGAGCAGGCTTCATGAGATCCAAGCCTGTGGATAGAAAGCTGAGTAAAGCCACGGGTTTGTAGTTGGACTGTGTGGATTTGTGTGCCTGCTTTGTGCTGCAGTAAGAAGGTGCAGCTTTGCTCCTGCATGCTTCTTAAAATATAGTGTTATCAACTTCGCGGTTGTTCAGAGTGTGAGGAAAGGTTGTGTGGGTTTCAAGTCTGTATGCTTATCTGCTCGTCCAAAGTCTGGCTGCTCTCTTACTGAAAAATAAGACCTCTACCTGGTGAGCCATGTGTCACTTCAGTTCTCCTCGATCCCTCCTTTCTCTCTTAATCTACCAAATTTGTTTTTCTTGAGCTTGGTTTGTTAAGTGAAGCCTCATACATTGCCTGGAGTCAGGATGAAATTCTTGAAACCCAATAATTTGCGTGCTGCTTCTTTGGAAAGCTCAGTTTACCTGGGGTAAGTTATTCTGAAGTCATATTTTCTTTCTTATTTATTTTTCCTGACAGATCCTCTGCTTCCCCCGTGCCCTGTCACATTAAACCATTTATGCATAATGTAAGCAGTTTGGGTTTATCCCTGTGACTACTGGAACCAGTTGCTTATTCCCATTGTGATTCTGCCAGCCAGGGCTTCAGCAAAAGAGGTGATAAACTACCCACTGCAGCTACTACATTTCAGTGCGGAGTTATAAGAGATATCACATCCTTATTTTAGGTTAATGGTCTGATATATGAATGCTGAAAGCTCTCGTTGAGCTTCATGTTGTGAAATGGTGCAGTACCAAGAGCAAGGTGGGAGTCTGAAGGGGCCGACCCCCTTTTCAGAAGGGAGCCTCCAGCCCTGCAGTGGTGTCTCTTTCCCCAGAGGCTGATGAGTGTGGTGTCACACTGAACAAAAACACAAGCTGCACCCAGCCAGGGGAGAAAAGCAAATCTTGAAATCCTACCAACTCATGCCTGAGGCTGCCTCCTCTTTCTTTTTTCCATAATCTGCAAAGAAACATTTATTCCTTATTTCACAAGTGGTGTTTGAAGCATCCTCCAAACACTAGTTTAATTTCACTTCCACAACACTAGAAATAACTGGAACACCAGGCTTCCTTCTTCACAAGATGGTTTTTTTTCTAGACTGCCATATCCAAATGTCTTTGCAATCTATTATCTCTTAATACTTAAGTGAAGAATTACTCATGGGACTATATATATATATATATATATTTTTTTTTTTGTCTTGAAGGCAGTCCCTGTTACCCCACAGCACGGAAACCAAGAGAGAAAGTAATCTATGCAAATTACATGTACTTTTCTGGTTGAATCACGTTCCCTCTGCTCACGGTAATGAGTCACTTGGCATAAAGTGGACTGTTACTATGAATGGAGAGAGTGCATCGGGGTCTGACTGTGAAGAATTATACCCATTTGCTGAATCTCATCTAGGCATGGAACCACACAGATGAGACGCTGCTGTCAGCCTCTCTGAGGGACTGTAGTGACTCAGATTTTCACGGGTACAGCAGGGGAGGATTGATCCCAGACTCTTGTTAATGTTGGATGCTGAAGATGATGGTTCAGTGGGCAGTCACCAAAGCTGTCTCATGCAGTTCCCACACGCCAGCCACGCAGGCTTTCTCCTGCAGTAATACTGAGACTAAACCAAGACCTGCCCTCAGTGAGGAGGGAGGCAGAGGTGAGTCCCACCCCGTGTGCAGTGTCGGAGGAGCAGACTGCCCGAAACGCAGCCTGTCTAGTGGAGGGACCAGCTCCTGCAAGAGTCAGCTGCCATCTCGGAACCAGTTTGTATCTTGGCACTGAAACAGGGAAACCTAAATCAAATTATCACTCTGGAAAATCTTATTTTCTTGGGTTTTTTTCCTATATAGTAGTGAACCCAGTGACCAGATGGTGTGGTCTGGTGCTTAGACCAAAAGCATGGGTGTCAGAGAGCTCTGCTTTCCTGCTCGCGGCTTCATAAGCCCTACAGCAAAAGAAACTCCCTTGGGCATGGTGTTACACCTCCTCCGACCTTACATATGCTTACATTGCTTTTTCTTCACTAGAATACATAATTCTTATTTATTGTAATGGAAACAGACAACCAACACTGAAGTATTATGACACTACTGATTGATAGTTGAATGACAAGTTGCAATGTCACTTTCTTGCCAGAATAACTACCCAAAATTACAAGGGTAGTGAATTGAAACGCATCCTTTAGAAAGATGCCTAATCTCATTTTTAAAGTTGTGCATGATGCTGGGCCCCCTATCTTGTCAAATAAGGTCTTTAATTGCCCTTACTGCTAGGATAGTGCAGCTGATTTCAAGATGTGGTGTTTGGGGGTTTTTTTTGATCTAATGACATTGACTTGCTGTGTGACCTTAGATGGGAAGGGATGGATCAGTTATTTAAGACTAAATTGATCTTGGAATTTATGTAGCAATATACTTACTCTGGAGAGCCCCCACGGCTGTTGTAAATGGGTGAACCCTGGATGGAGTTTCAGGGTCACTTCTTTATTTTTGTGTGTGCTTTGTAGGTATCACTTTGCATTAGCATTAGCCTAGGGTTTAAATTTTGTTAAGCAGTGGCTGGGCTCGGTCTGGGCAATGGCAGGTCAGATGCTTCATCAGACCTGTCTCCTTTCTGTGGCAATATTGCTTCCTGAGCTTTAGGAGGAGTGGTGAGGATGAACCTCTGTGTGCTTTTGAAGCTGTGATGCCATGGTATAAGTAAGCCTGTAAACACCAAAGAGGATAAATGCCACGGTTACGGTTTCACTGAAGCTGTGCGCTGGTCGGAATACCTGCTGAGAAGAAATGAGTACAGTCTGAGTGACAGCCCAAGTGAACCGTCATACATCTGTCAGCAGAGTAGCATTTAACTAATTAGGAGATAAATGACGATGCCATTAAGAGTATATTGAGACCAGTGAAAAATGTTCTAATGTTGATAGAAATCACATAAAATAACAGTCACTGAAATAACTTGTCAGATCTACACTGGTTTCAGTGTGTTACTTAGTACGGAGGAGCCCCTAAGTTTTAAAGAAGCATCTCTCTGCCCTGATCTAGACAAATTACCTTTGTACCTTGATCTAAACAAACTCTGATCTTTCTGCTGCCATTGAACTCACCTTGTCTGAAACCTAATCTGACTACTTTATTCTACCTCTGTACTGGGAATTCACTCTATCATTAGCATTTCAATCTATTTAATTCACTGAGGGTCGCTGAGCAATGTAACCGAATCCATGCTAAGCTACCACTGGCAATTTAGCTGTCAGATAGTCTCACCTTCTATTTTTAGTTGCACTCAAATTCCTTGCTTAAGGGGGTGCACGCTGTGTTTCTGGATTAGCTTCCCCCTGACCCCTCTATTGTATCACTGCCCGTCATCTTTAAGTTAGAGTGCTATTTACGTTGTCTTATTATACTAATTACAGCTTGTCAAAGGTAGGGACAGTGTTCTTGGGCACTTTGTCTACAGGCCAGTAACTCTGGGATTAAGCCCTCGCATTTAGAGCTCCAAGTAGTCTGCAGTAATGCAGTGAAGAAAGCCTTTGCTAAAACCAGCTTTTTAAATTGCAAAGCCAACACCCCCAGAATCTTAAGACCTCATGCTTTGGGCCGGATGGTCAGTCTCACCTTTGGCTCTCCGTGAGGTGCTCCTGCAGTGCCAGATCCTTGTGCTTGGGTAGGGCAGGAACAGCGTTGCCAGGGTTCGTGCTTTCAGAGGC